>NC_090270.1:59926813-60578955 GCF_040414725.1 Anabrus simplex | reverse complement strand
GGAAATGCCATGTTCCTTTGTAAATAAAGACAGTATGAGAAATCTTGATTCTAATTTAAGAATATTTAAACTAAATAAACATATTTGATGAGAAATTACTGACAGAACTGGTTTCCGATATAAGGTGAAAATAGTTACACACTGTTTGAAACTTCATCTGCCGTTTCCGATACAATTACACATACTTCACTCGCATGGTCTAATCCAAAGTTGACCGAGTTTTCTGCGGGCATTGAACACATTTTGTTCTTGAATATTTTTAAAACGTTCACTTTCATATTGTGCAGTTCCTCTTGCATTTTTCTCTCTCTTCATTCTCTATGCAAAGGAAGTCCAGACTCATCTTATGTAGCACTGCATGCTGCTTATATATCTCCTTGTCCTGTTTACTAGGGAATCTTCTAATTTTCTCAGTACTTCCAAGATCTGTACAACAAAATGTGTCTCTTTACCATAGTACAGCCGTAAGAATTTCAGCACATACACAGAGGTTTATAAACAATTTCAATAATATTTTATCAAATAAGAGTTAATTTTACACTTACCAACTTTTGGACTTCCAGCAATATCAGTGATAGAAATTTCAGCATGATGATCCACTGGAATGGCCAGACTCGGATCTACTTCATTATCATTATACAGATCACCAGCATAATTGCCATCAGCTCATGTATAGGCTTATTATTGCCTTCCATGTGATTAGCTGCTATTGCATCAGTCATAAAATGAATTAATACCATCGAACACCTGGTACATTATTTCAATAATTATTTTTGATACATCAACGTACGTTGTCTGGACTACCACCAGTTTTTTTTCCTGTGGCCATGGCTTTCTGCTTTTTAGTCTTCGCTTCTAAGTTCTTCCACAGAATTTTAAGTTGTTCTTCACTGCATTTTCCATCACTCGAAACATCGAGTTCTTCCGTCACGGTTTCTCCATGCATTTCTTTATTTTATCCAGCATTTTATGTCGTGTTTCTTAAACTATATCCTCTGCATAAATCTTCATTATCTCTACTAACATGCATTACCTTTTGCGCTCATGTTTTTACCCAGTTTCTTATCACATATACAGACAAAACACTCCGCAAGTAACTAACGCTACATCTACAGTAGTAATGAGAAGAGTAAATTGTACTTCAGATCTCAGACGTTACGTCTGGAGTAATTAACTACCGAGGTATGCTTCTGTAGTATGGAGTTTAGTAGACTCTGCTTCTGGAGTAACTTAACCCTTTGAACCCCAAGAGTAAAAAAAATTTTAATAAATTTTGTATTTGTCACATTCAAATGCATTTTTACCATTTTAAAAAAAATTCCACCCTAGACTTGGATTTTTGAACATGTTGCTTCAGAGCTACATTGGGGCTCAGTGGTAATTCGAAGACAAAATAAACTGAAAATTTAAATATTTTACCCTACTTTATTAAGACATTACACAGTACTAGAAACATTACAATATCATAATTGAGACATTACACAGTACAAAAAAACATTAAATTATCATAATAACATGTTTTAGAACACTGGATGATGGGAGAAACGTCACGTTACTTTAATAATTTTCCTTCACAAGCACTATCATTCCAGTAACATATACAGTACACAAGTAAGGCATATGGAACAGAGTGAAGCAATTTTTTGCTGCCTCTTAGGTCATCAGCCCAGAGGCTGGTTGGATCCTCAAACAGCACCACCAAAGGCTATGCAGCTATAGGGAAACCACAAAAACCAATGACAGCACCAAAATGAGGCGTACTAATCAACAATTAGAATTAAAGAAGGTTCAACCTATTCAATACAAAGTGTGTTGTACAAGGTGTTCACAACATGTTAATTATTATTACTAGTACCGGTTTCAACGCTTAATGGCGTCATCATCAGCTAGAAATCACAAAGTGGGCGGGTACTTAACATAAAATTGTATACATGATACATGCATTGCAAAGTACAAATGATTGACAGTTTTTACATTAAGAGCTAGATGAATAATGAGTAAAATATGATGGCATAATATAACGCATAGAGGCGTAACGAGGTAGGTAGGTATTGTACAATAAAATTGGTCGGATGAATGAGAGTAAAAGTCTTAGTATAATAATAAAATGATGCAGTAAAATTGTCCACTCTTCTGTTGTTATCGATGGAGATATATAAGTCCAGGTCCAGTGTTGTGTGTGGTTGGCAAGACCATCAAATATTTGTTTAAGGCTGGTACGCCTGACGTTGAGTGGTTGAATAAGGTTGAATTTTGAGGTCGTCTCAGCTCAACATAGGTGATGAAGCTTAAAAGGAAGAAAAGCTAAGTTAATGAAATGGATAACTAAAGATGGGTTCGCAGCCGAATGTGATGGAATATGGGACTCGCCTTGTTCAGCGCGCTGGTTGTGTGTTGTGAGAAGGGTTGTGGACGAGTGAGATGGATGCGAGTAAGTTGAGTGTGAGTGGAGGAAAGGTGGGAGGGGCAGGAAAAGGAGAGGGGGGGGGGAAGGAGAGAGGAGGGGAGTGGAAGGGATGGGAAGGGAAGGCGGAGTTTAAGGTGGGTCAGGGGGATGGAGTGGTGCTAGTGTGCGACGTAGAGTGTTGTGCAGAGCGTAAAAGATAGATTTCTTCTTCGTGGATTTGATGCCTCTAAAGACTTCAATTAGGAAGTCGAAAAGAATATTAGGTTTTTCTGAAATTTCATTGAGGTTTAGATTGGGATTAAAAAATTGGTCTAAATGAATAAAACAGTTTTCCGTAATATCAAGTAAAAGGCCTTTATGTTCTTGAGAATTTCTAGGTCTTGTTCTATGGTAGTGAAATTATGCTTTAAGTCATGTATGTGTTGGCCTATTGCTGAAAACCCCCTCTCCTTTTCCTGCCCCTCCCACCTCTCCTCCACTCACTCAACTTACTCACATCCATCTCACTCGTCCACAACCCTTCTCACAACACACAACCAGCATGATGAACAAGGTGAGTCCCATATTCCATCACATTCGGCCATGGACCCCTTAGCTTTTCTTCCTTTTAAGCTTCGTCACCTATGTTGAGCTGAGACGACCTCAAAATTCAACCTCATTCAACCACTCAATGTCAGGCGTACTGGCCTTAAACAAATATTTGATGGTCTTGCCAACCACACACAACACTGGACCTGGACTTATATATCTCCATCGATAACAACAGAAGAGTGGACAATTTTACCGCATCATTTTATTATTATACTAAGACTTTTACTCTCATTCATCAGACCAATTTTATTGTACAATACCTACCTACCTCGTTAGACTATAACGCCTCTATGCGTTATATTATGCCATCATATTTTACTCATTATTCATCTAGCTCTTAATGTAAAAACTGTCAATCATTTGTACTTCGCAATGCATGTATCATGTATACAATTTTATGTTAAGTACCCTGCCCACTTTGTGATTTCTAGCTGATGACGCCATTAAGCGTCGAAACCGGTACTAGTAATAATAAATAACATGTTGCGAACACCTTGTACAACACGCTTTGTATTGAATAGGTTGAACCTTCTTTAATTCCAATTGTGAATCTCAGTTCAATACAGGAAAATGAAGTTCTTAACTCATAATGACAAAGCGTACTAATCAAGACGAGGTGTGAGGTAGTTTGCCATTGATGCAGTTAGGCACAAGTTTACATTACATTTTGCACATACTACTTGAGTGAATCCACCTGGGCAAAATTTGCATCTACATTTACCAGAGTATCTCGGCCAGTGTTCATACGCGTCGTATCGAATGTCATCATTTGGACGGACTGCACATGTTCGCCTTTTAGTGGGTTCTTTGAGTGCTTCACTGGAGCAACGTTTTGTACCTTTCCCTTGCACTGATCTCATCAGCGCACTTGCAATATATGCCTGGAATTTTGCGAGCGAATATTGACATTTTTTATGTCGTTGAGCCTGATGTCTATGGTACAACAACCATCCATTCACAACAGCAACACTAACACACCAGTATATAATTCTAGTGTACTACTTCACGGATCTCAAATCAATTCTGTACAATCCCTGAAGCATACCAGCCAAATCTAACCCTCCCATAAGAAGTTATACTCTTTTGTAACACTGGGGCAATCTATTTCCATGGTTAATTTTTGTGATGCATTCCACCTCTCACATTTCCCTACTGAATCAATTGGAGCATAAGTTGATATAAAATTCACTGCTTTTCTGTCATACCATCTTATAAGTGCCACATTACTGTCCCTTTCCACACGCCAGTCGTAGCTGCCTCTTCCAGAGTGTTTCAATTCAGCTTCAGACATCAGGGAACACTTGCCCATCCTGTAATTACATATTGTGCCTACATAGAATAATCCCCTTTCTTCTAGTGCTATGGCAAGTTGAAGAGAAGAAAACCAATTATCGAAGTAAACTTTGAAGTTTGTGTGTTCAGCAAGCTCATGTGCGATATGCTTGGCGAAGTACGGTTGTTTCATCTTCTGAGTCCTCAAAATCTGACAATTCATCTATTTCAGAATTAATTCCATCTGATAACTGTTCAAGAATATCAAGAACGTTTTTCATTCCTTAATTGTGTCGGTTTCATCTTGGCTAATGGCATAAAACAAGTATAAAATGGAATTACAATCTGGTTGGTAAAAGTTAGGTTAGAATGATTTGTTTAAACTTAACCCCAATGTAGCTTGAGAGCAACACCATTTTCTAATCAGATATATTCACTAGCTATGATACATATTCCAATTTATCACGGTAGATAATCTTACAACAGTACATTAAATTGACAAATACACTAATATAAAAAGTTAACTCACCATTAATTGTTCTGAAACGTGATTTTGTAACACTGGCGGTCACAGAACACCAATATATGGCGGTACTAGATCACAGCCAGCTGATTCATTTCACATACTAAACACACACACTGCCACCTAGATCAGTGCTGTAAGTGGCATCTGTAGTCATTTTGTGAAAATGCATACCTGTAGCTTTATGGCAACAATGGGGTTGAAAAGACTAGTCTAAATAAAAACTGGTGAGGTGTCCTTGAAATACACCTTGCTTAGGAGCTACACTGGTAGCGATTGACGTCCCAAAACGGGGGAGGAGCTTACGGTTAGCTGTTTCCAATATGGCGGCGAGATAGTGACGGGAAGTAAACACGACAGTGATCGGGTGTGCGTCTGTAGGATTTATTAAGTGTTCAAAATGTCTTTGGTGTCGCATGCGCAACTGTTGAGAGTTGTCGGAGATTTCACGCGTCCATTAGTGGAAGGGGAAGAAATACTTGATACGAGTAGGTAAAAAGTTTGAAACAGAAGATGAAACTGGTGTTGTAGCGTTGTGTTTGCAATCATCCCACATCGATTCAAAACCGCACAAAGTTAATGTTGTCTTGAACAAGGGGGTGAAAATGTGAATTGCAACTGTATATGTAAAGCGGGATTGTCAGAGAAATGTTACCGTTGACATGCTAATTCACCTTAACAGTTAAGCTACTGTAATTTTCCACTATTAGAGGTTATGGAGTAATTTCTTGTTGATTTGGTCCATGCCAAAGCCTTAGCCACGTGACGGGGGAGTTACCTGTTTTGTAAACTGTAATCTTGGGGAAGAAAGAAAATAATAATTCTACTAAGTAAATGTTGTAAAGCAAATAAATCCTAGGCTTTATACAGGCTTGTGTTGGAACAGCCCACATAAATTTAATGTTCTTCCATTTTTACCATCAGCACAAAATTTAGAACTTAGAACCGACAACAATAAGTATAAAATTTATAACTACCTACAGAATATGTAGAGCAAAGTTGGAAAATTATAATTTAAGAGTACTTTAACCTCTACAGTCACAGCTGTTTGGGGTTGAATACTTGGTTTGTCCAATTCTACCAAATAATTAGGTTATGGCTTCTAATTTAAGATCACCGGGCGAGTTGGCCGTGCGGTTAGGAACGTGCAGCTGTGAGCTCGCATCCGGGAGATAGTGGGTTCGAACCCCACTCTCGGCAGCCCTGAAGATGGATTTCCGTGGTTTCCCCATTTTCATACCAGGCAAATGCTGGGGCTGTACCTTAATTAAGGCCACGGCCGCTTCCTTCCCATTCCTCTCCCATCGTCGCCATAAGACCTATCTGTGTCGGTGTGACGTAAAACAAATAGCAAAAATAGCTAATTTATGATGGCAAAATACTACATATTTTCTTTCATTGATAGAAGTATTTTATAGGCAATTTAAATGCAGTGCTTAATTACTACCACTTAAAGTTATTACTCACATGTAGATAATTTACTGCCGGCTGTTACACTGTGAAGAAGTTTACAAAGAGCGGATTACATTCTATGTGCGGCACAGAAGTATTAGGCTACAAGTTTATCAGTATTTTTGATGTAGCTAAATCTTTGTGAATACAAATTAAGAGACAATAACTATCAATGAGTACAATAAACAGTACCGGTACCTACGCTGTGGAAAGAAGCCGTCTTCACGAAAATGCAGACTGCACACTGTCATGTATCGCGTAATGAGTTTTGCAATTGACAGCGCGAAAACCCATCTTTCTCTCTGAACTTCTTTACAGGAAAGTAGTGAACAGATTTTGCATCCGTTTTATACGATTTGCAACCGTATACAGAGCAGTACCTCCTCAAATTTGACAATTTTCTTTCTGTTTCCACCACGACGTCAATGCTTTGCCATGTAAATAAACCTCACCAGTCACTATGTTGCAGCTTCAACATTCTACCGCGTGGCTGTGCCATCCAACTTTTCTGACGTCAATAGGGTTAATCTGTGATGGTGCATGCCACCCATAATATTCTGCATCATGATCAAATAATGGTCGCATGTGACAGTCATCCTTCCAATCAAGTACCAAAGTCTCATCAGCCTATATCCACCTCCACCGAGTTGGATAGCCTCAGTCTCTTAAGTGCAGCCAGTATCCAGTAGATAGTGGGGTTTAACCCCACTGTCAGCAGCCCTGAAGAAGGTTTTGCGTGGTTTCCCATTTTCACACCAGGCAAATGCTGGGGCTGTACCTTAATTAAGGTCACAGCCGCTTCCTTTCCAGTCCTAGCCCTTTCCTTTCCCATCGTCGCCGTAAGACCTATCTGTGTCAGTGCGACGTAAAGCCAATAGAAAAAAAAATTCCACCTCCCAACAAGACTCGGCCACTGCATGAACACACTGCTCTCTCCCTCTTTCTTTTGTCATATCAGGCTCCCTGTGGCCTGTCAACATGAACCTACCCCACCTCCGCTGAATTGAAAGAGGTCTCATCGGAAATCTCACTATCCAAAATTGTTTCAAGTCCACCATGGCAAAGGTGCACCAATTGACCTCGTTCATCCGAAGAGATTCTTTGGCAGGAGGTTTTCTGCAATGGAGTGCAGCTTCACGTAATTGTTTACGGATCGTGTATAGACATCCAAGAAAATTGGTCATCTGAATGAGCTCCGTGAGTTTAAGAACAGGTTCTGTGAAGTTTTAACAAACCTGTTGCTTCTTCCCTGGTAGAAACCCACTTAAAACAAGTGCTTGGTAGACATCCAATGTCCCCTGACACTGCTGTATCCTGTATAAATAATGCACCGAGTCAGAGCTAAGCAGCATTTAACATCGACGTTAACTTGGTCAAAGTTTGTGTTCATTGCCTGAAATGGTGTATTAATTTGGAGGAAAAAAGGACCTTCAAGCCAGAATTCAAACTATAGCTGTTATAGTAGGCAAAAAAATTTTAACCTACGGCTGATCCACTGTGCTACACGTGAACGTGCCACGCACTTATTTCGTAGTGCTGTATGCAAGTGCATGTCATGAGAGGAGGGCAAGGGTTGAACGAGAGCAAGTGACGAGAGAGAACTATGGGCTATGTTGCATTACTCATCCAGCTGATTGTAAAAAGCATATCATATCCAAAGTGGACACTACATTTCTTGTCTCATGTGTGACCATTTGACTGTTCATCTGTACTTGGGATTCGTCCTTTATTTGCAAAACCAGATGCTGCTTACTTCCTTCATGTGCTGCAGAGCTTCCGTGAGGTAGTTTGC
This sequence comes from Anabrus simplex, assembly GCF_040414725.1. Taxonomy (NCBI): domain Eukaryota; kingdom Metazoa; phylum Arthropoda; class Insecta; order Orthoptera; family Tettigoniidae; genus Anabrus; species Anabrus simplex. The sequence goes on along the minus strand of NC_090270.1, from coordinate 60,570,918 downwards.
AAATAATGTAGGAACCAAAATGGAGCAATTTCTGTACCTGAAAGAGTATGACAATCAAGTATAACAGCTGAACAAAATTCTAATTGTGGGAAAGTCCATAAGACCTTAACCCCTTGAAGATCACGGCGCAATATATTGCATGCCGCGGCAAGTGCCGCTGTGGTTACGGCGCAATATATTGCGTGTCAGAATTTGAAGTGATATATCTTCATAACTGTAGGTCTTTGGACGACGATTGAAAAAACGGATAGCTCCTGACATCTGTTGGCTATTTTCTGAAGTCGTTAGGTTATTGTTATTACCTCAGGGACCGCTAGAAAGGAGAAGTTTTTAAGCGGATGTCTTCAGCTTTATAGAGTCAATTGCAAACAGTTGAAAAAGACTGCGCAAAGTCGAGCTGACTTGCTTACAAGCGAAGATACAGTTAATGAAATTCACATGATTCTTGCGATTGTTCAGTATTTGAAGACAGTGATGAAAACGACGTAGGAGGTATATCTGGAAATAATTCAAGTAGTGAAGACTTGAATGAAAGTGAGGACAAGGTCTTACAGCCGCCACATCCGAAGCGAACGAAAGTAAATAAAGCACCTTATCCCCCCAAATGAACCAGGAAGAAGACCACCTTCAAGAGTGTGCCATGTGTGTGCTCACACATCAAGAAGGGAGGAAAGGAACACTGACCATCTACCACTGTAAGGAGTGCAACAAAACTCCTTGCCCTTGTTTTGAGGATTATCATACCCAAAAACATTACTAAAAATGATGTTGCACAATTTTTGTGCTTAAACTACTTGTTTGATGTCATGTTAACATACTGTGTTAAATACATTAGTTTCATTAAAATATAATGCCTCTTGAGGGCTGTTTTCCAAACATGTGCAAAAACCTAAATTTTGGGTTTTGCAGTGGGCTAAGAAACCTGACTCTCAAAGGGTTAAGACAGGAGCAAGGGAAAATGATATTGAGGATTTGTAAACTTGCATTCACAAGCCTAAGGAATAGGCCTGAATTAAAAACACCACATATCAATTTTTTTGGCTTGTTTATTCAAAATGCACATGTTTCGTGAAAAAATTATTTTGATTTGTACATAGATATGGCAGGTATTGCCAAATATTTTGCAGTTTGTTTTGAACACCAAAACTTTCATTTCATTAGAAATTAATAAATAATTCACACTTAGTGAGATGTTCTTTAAAAGTGAATTTAAAGCTCTTGTTTCATATTATGCATTTATGCTGTTAAATATTATATCTTTTTACTTTCTTCTAAATGCCAAAGGTGTTTGCTGGCCAGTGACAAACTTGACAATTTAACATTTAGGGTCAGTCATTTTCCTTGCAATGATGTTCAAACTAACACCCAAAATTCAATTATGGTGGATTAACTCGTCAAGATTTCTTATTTGCATCAGCTGGCCATTTTATTTCCAGTGATGTTTGTAATTGCTGGAAAAAAAAGATCTTTGATGTTTTATGTATAATCCAAACATGTACACTACCATCATTTTATGTATCATGTTTTTGTTTTTTTCATTTCATCAAACACATGCATTGTTGGACAAGCATGGATTCAAGGTTGGTTACATTTTTTACTTTTTTTGCCTGACCCTACAAAAAAACAGGAAGTCAATCTAGCACATAGCAAAAACAAACAAGAACCCCAATTCCATGCCATTTATAGTTGTAGAAATGCTTAAGACAAGTTATTAACCATAAACCCACTAGTACATTGGACTGGACACACTTTTAGCAGATTCAATGGGGAAAGTAATGAGAAAGAGGCTGCATAGATATTCCTTAGTATGGTATTCTTATTTTTCAATCCAACAACTCCACAAAACCCCCAAAGCTGCGAAATATCATTTCATGCCTGACCCGGAGATATGGGGAGTTTACTGCTGGACAATATCTTTACAGCATATCAACTTTTGCTCAATTAAGACAAACATTTCATTTAAAAAGACTTCAACCTCTTTCTCTATTTGCTATGTGCTCAGGACAAGCCTCCCTAGACCAAAATATTATGCAGCATGCAAGACTCAAAATCAAACCATAAAATTTTCTCATTTCCCGCTAAAAAACAAAGATATTGACATCTCAACATTAACTTGGTTTTACCATGGACAATACCAACAAAACTTAATTCTGTACTTGCGATGACAAAAAACTTTCTTCAGAACACGACAAAGTAACACAACACCTTACAAGATATATGCTCCTTAATGATGGAAAAATTGAACACAAACACAGGAGACAGGATTGTCAAAACTATATCAGGAAATCAAAGATACACATCTTGTCAAACAAAGAAATAATCCATCCACTGAGCACAAAATTTGAGTGCAGGAAAATATAAAATACAAGAAGTCCTTTTTCTTGTTTAATAAACTAGTTGTTCACAAAACAAGATGTTCACTTATATTACTTTGATTCTACTACATTACATCTAGATAACCGTTAAGACCCTCTAGAGCGAGGTTTCATTTTGAGCCTTGATAATAGATGGATTACGTCGATTTAATCGTCCAGTGGAAGGACATCAAGAAATTCATCTCAAGGAGGTGTCTTCACTCTAAAAAAAAAAATCAGGTCTGCTTGCTTTTTTTAAATCTCATGCACTAACACAAAATTGGATGTTAAGTTTTAAAAAGTTGCCTTGATCTACTAGAAGAGGCATGGAGAGTGCTGTTTAAGATGATCTGTTCTAAGCACTGCTCTCAGTGGTTGTATTCTGGACAGCCTGAGTTGTCTCCTGAAAAAAAAAATTCATATAAAAATTTTTTCTAAAATACATTCAACACGATTTCTAACGAATTTAAACAATCTTTAATGCAATATTAAACAGTTGCATGCGTCAAATTGTAAGCTTAACTCCTTTTAGTTTTTCCTTGGTTAAAAAAATGTCTTAGAATCTGCAAGGTATCCTTTGCCTGTCAAGCAGACACCCTTTATCAATGCAGTAGAAAAACGTTCCAAAAATAATGATAGAAGCTGCCATAAGTAAGTAGTGTCTGGCTCCATTTCATCAACTGTTAAATACATAGTAATAAGGTGTGAAGATGCACTCATCTCCAAACTTTTCCTACAAATGATCAGCAATGTAAAAAGTTAACTGCTGTGAGAGTTGCAAACAGTACAAAACAGAAGGCAGAGGCTGAAAGAAGTGCTTTTCGTGTACACTCCAAAGCTATTTTGACTGAATACAGCTGTAAAACATTGTGCTTGAAGTCTACAACCGGATTGTTTCAATATTTGAATTGTAATCCCCAGCTATGAATGGAAAACCGCCACTTGAGACCTCTACCACCTTTTACACGCTGTTCAGCCCCCGCCCCATGCTCATGTGTTATGAAATATCCTTCTGATTGCAGCATATTTCAGCTCTAATTGCCTCCAGATGACTGGATTCATGTAAGTGCACTTACGTAATGCAGCTAAAACATCAAAATGGCACACCACATTTACTCTCCTGTAATGCATTTGGCTATTATCAGGAAGAAAATAATCAGAAAAAAATTGCAAAAAATCTTTTCAATTCAAGTGCAGTTAATGGTAAAACCCATGCATCTGCACCATTTGTGCAATTGGCTTTTGCTACTCTCTTCCCCTACCCAACATTTTTATAAGTTCTTCTGGCTTCAGAACTTCATGACCCACGCAGCCGTGTGTAGTGCGTGATTAGGAAGAATCCAGTACACAAACAGGAGTAAAAATGAGCGAGAACAAGTTTTAAGGCACCCTTCAAGTTGAATGTGTTACGATATGCTGCAGAAAGTGGAGTGAGAGCAGAGTCAAATATGAAGTTCAGCCGTGTATGATTTGTTCTTAGCATAAATTATAGCAAAAGAGCAATTCCTTCCATGGTGTGCAAAAAGGAAATTGTGGAGAATGACATCACTGTGCCAGCAGCTTCAATCATATCAACGAAGTGATTGAATTTCACGTTTTGTAGCATGCCATCAAACATAGCATTGCTGCACAGCAGTGGTGTATAGTTATGTGACCAATCTGCTGTGGTAATGCAGAACGGAACTGATGGAAAACTGCTTAAATGTGCTAATATCACTTTTGTGTAAATTAAGTATAGTCGTTAGCTGCTACTCATTTCTGAGAATAAGTTTCTCCTGCAATTCTTCTTTAAGCCTGTTTGTTCTGCGGAGATGTTGCTGATGACGAAGCCAATCTTCGCATGAAACATGCGGTCACACAGCTCATATCTAAAGGAGGGTGGAGGACGCGGTCAGATCCGATGTAGTTTCTATTTTTTAAAAGGTTTCAATTTATTGTCCGAGGCGTGCCTGCTCAAACAGTGGGGCACCTGCAATAGCTTTGCGCCAAAGAACATCGTTTTGTGCAGTTGCCCAAGTATGAGCTATTGGTGGTATTCACAGTCAAGCTGGCCTTGAGCTGAGCTCAGACATGATTAAAGGTACTGGCACTCGTGGACTTCAGTGGCTATTTATCGATGAATGCTATGTGGAATGAAGAAAAAATCCAGACGGACTGGACTAAGGGTTGTATAGTCGCCCCTCTTCAAGAAAGGAAATAGATATGTGGCAATTCTAGACGATTCACACTCCTGTCTCATGGACTAAGTTGCTGGAGAAAGTGATAGAGAATATGAAAGATTATCGAACCACAGCTTGAGAAAGAACAATGCGGGTTTCGAAGTAACACAACAACAGATCTATTTTTACTGATAGGATAATAAAGGAAAAACATTGGGAAAAAGGAAACAATGTAATCTTTGTCTTTCTGGACCTAGAAAAAGCCCATGACAGCATACAGAGGTATAAACTTTGGCATTGCTTGAGGAGGAGAAACATTCCAGCATCTCTCGTTAAGTAAAAATGTTGTACAAACACTGCCAGAGCTGTGTAAGGATAGGAAATGGCTATTCCAATGGGTTTGAAACAAGTAAAGGAGCACAAGGGAGCACTTTGTCACCTCTACTATTTACCAGAGTGATGGATGATAATCAAGAGTGAAACGGCATAGCAAGAAAAGTGTATTCAAAGCATTTGCATTTTCAAATGTGGTGATTTGGAGAGGTAATGAGGAAAAAGTTGAAGGAAAGTTTATTGGTTGGAATTGTCATTTTAAGGAATTTGGACTTAAAATCAGCCTGAAGAAAACAGTTGTTATGACGCTCAACAAACAAAAGTCAGGAGGAAATATAACAGTAGATCGACAAGAAACTGCAAGAAGTTAACCATTTCCAATACCTCGGTAGTGTCCTGACTGAAGATAACTGATCAAATGCTGAAATCACAGAGTTCAAAGAGGAGCTGTTCTTTACTATCACGTTAGAAACCTTCTCTGGGACAGCCACATTCTAGTACGAGCCAAACAAACACTGTATCAAGCCTACTTCCTGCCCAGAACAACCTATGGCCTTGAAATTTTTATCATCACAGACAGAGACAAAGTGGGCTCCAAACTGCAGAAATGAAATTCCTCCAGACAATGCTACAAAAAGGAGATGTAAGATCCACAACGAGAGGATTCGCCAAGAGATTCAAGTAAGAGAATCGTTATGTGATACCATAATCAGATCAAAATTGAAATTGTTGGCCATGTAATGACAATGGATTCTTGCTTGGTAGGCTAAGGAAATGGTTGGAGAAAAACTTAGATGGCAAAAGACCTAGAGGCAGACCTCGAAGAAGATGGATCAAATAAGTTAAACAAGATCTACAACACAGAAGAGAGGAATGAAACGAAGTACAGGAAGAAGAAGGGTACCTGAATCGGCTGAAGTGGCAAGCGCTCATACACCACACCTGGGAAAATGGAGACAGGTAACTGATTATTATATCCTATGGTGTAAAACCGCATAGTCATCAGTCCATACAGACAAGGAAAGCTGTGAAGATATTATAAATAAGAAAAAAAAAAAAAAAAAATTATGCTCATGATCAATTTTATAAGCTTTCTATACCATAGGCCTTCACATTCAGGTTTCTTCTGACACTGATAGTAGGGCAACTTAAGTAAAGAGTGTCCTTTCTTTCATTACTCCCTCGTTTTATTATTCAAATGATAGTTCGAGATTTTTTTCTCATTTATACAATCATAACTTTTCTTCTCAATATGGACCGCCTGATTACCACATCAAAATCCATCACCAGTTAACGCGATTCAATAATACCGTATTTATGCAAATAATTCCTGCATATTTTTTTTTAAAAAATTCGAGGCACGAAATTGGGGTGCGGGTTTTACTTGCGTCAAGGTTGCCCACACGCTCCTGACTCACCTAGTTTTCGATGCTGAGTGTACAGTTATGCTTTGTGCAACTGTAGATGGAAGAAAACTGTCCCCATATGTCATATTTAAACAGAAAACAATTCAGACTTAATTCTAAACTGACTTTACATTTTTTTAAAAAGTACCGTATTTTACAAATAATTTAAATTAAAAATTTCTCCACGTCACGATAGAATGAGTCTTCCGGAATGTGCAGGGATAGCTTTCCGCACTTTCACTCAGTTTGGCGTGTCTATAGCGTGTTTCACAGTTGAAAATAGAGTGAAATCGTAATTCTTTTGTATTCAGCGTTTTAAGGAAAACCACAATATCACATAGCAGAGTCCGCAAAAACTGGTGAGGGTTGGCATTTCTGAATTGGCTGTTAATTCGAAATCACATAATTGGAAGTCCGATTCCTGTATTACAAAGACATCGAATTAACGAGGTTTTACTGCATTGCAAAACTAACATCAGATTTTGCCGGTGTGTCTATTTCGAATGTTTACATTGCATGGAAAGGATTATCCATCGGTCGTGTTACTGTCCAGTAAAAAAGAGACCACGTGTGAGAAGTGCTTTAGGCCCGTGTTCACCAACGTCGGTAACATTTTCAAAACTGGGATATGTCATTTCGGATAACTCTTGCTTCTGTATTCACTGCAGGATTTATTATCTTGGTTTACCAAAACTAACTTTACAATGGCGAAAAGCATAATAATTACCAAAACCAAGTTTTCGTTTCAATCTCAGTTTGAACCGCATTTTTCATACTGACGCCCCGGAAACCATGGCCGACTAGATCCCTCGCTGAGCTAGCTAGAGCGACGCATTAAGTCGGCTGTGAGAAAACAAATGACTACGTGCTGCCGCCACTATCAAAGTGTAAACAAAGTTTTTGATTCCATCCGGGGTTTGCAAATAATTTGCATAAATTAACTCCGCTATTTAGCAGAAACGGAGAAAGAAGCCTAATATGACTTTCCAAGAGAGTGAATTGTTATTGAACTTTGTGGCAGAAAGCATTAACAAAGGGAATAAGAAAACCAATCATAGCCTACACATTGTACATCACTCAAATAAGTCAGTATTCCTTCATTCTTCATTAAAAGTCACCCAATCGTGTACCGTACAAGATATTAGCTATAATCGAGAATTAATATTAGGCCTATCTATGTGTTGGGAATTCCAGGTTAGGTTCGGAAGCTTTAGATAACCTAAAATGTGTCAGACGTTTATTAATTGCATAATCTTGATCATATTACTCGTCGCTGTGATTTTATCTTTCAATTAGATATTCCAGCTGCCTACGGGCGTTAGACGTGGAGTGTGACGAACTTTTAAGTAATTCAGGAGAGGATTCTAGTGATGCAAGAGACAATGAATCTTCGAACCAAGCCTATTGCAAGTTCAGATTAATGAAATACCTGTCACGTAAGTAGACCTACTTGGTCATTTTCATGGAAAATATATTTCATAGCAGTGATATTTGCATAAAGACCACGTGGACATCGCGAAGTGATACGAAATATTTGTTTATGCCTAAGTTACTGCCAAAGGCCGTAGCCGTGTTGAAACACTGGATCCCGTGAGATCTCTGAAGTTAAGCGACATTGGGCGTGGTCAGGAGTTGGATGGGTTGCTACGCGCTGTTGGTATGGGGTAAGGGAATGGAGGAGCGGAAAGGAACTGGCCACCCTACCGCACGTAAACTCTGGCTCAGGAACACCTCTGTGGAGGTTCGGACCTGCCTTCGGACAGAATAACCCTTACCCTTACCTAAGTTACTCTTCCAATGAAAGGAATTTTAGTTCATTTCATTTTTTTCAAAACGAGCCTTTCTAAAATGAGGGTGCGGGGATTATTAGGGTAAATACGGTATTTCCATTGTAAGCAATGCTCAGCATTGATATACACTAAGCAACAGAAGTCTAAATTCATGAATTCTCTCATACTCGTCCCCCTGTGGATGGGAGTGGTAAACTAACACCCACAGTACCTCTGCCTGTTGGAAGAGGCGACAATGTGGCCCCACCAGCTCTGAACTCAGAAGGGTGGGCTGGCAAACATGGGGCCCTTACCAGAGTCTCGGCATTGCTTCCACTTGCACACACGCGCACAGATATTACGGAAAATTAGAATGTTTATTTCCTTGTTATAGTGGACACGACCGATACAGAAATGCCACTATTATTAATATAATATAATATAATATATATATATATATATATATATATATATATATATATATATATATATATATATACAGTAGAACCTCGATTGTACATTCCTGGAAACTATGTTTTCCCATATTATCGTAGGTTGAATGTGTTGAATGGTCGAACATCCCCCAGACTTATTTCCTATATTATTTGTTCAAATTACGTGGTCCCGCGAGCATACTTATTAAATAAAGTTATAAAAACCCTGCATTATCTGTTTCTTGGAAGACCGATTTCCCGGATTAACCACCCAGAAATTTCAGTCCCATCATCGCTAAATCCTGGATCATGCGTTTTTCAAGAAACTGTATCTCACAAACTGACGGCTATGGCATACTTATGGATTTTTGTGGTAACGCCCCGTCATTGCGGTAATTGAGGAAGTACTGTACTGTAAAAGCAATCGGCAGTGAACTCCCAAAAAGGACCATCTTAGCATCGCATTGTTTAGAGAATCCTCTGAAATCATAAAGTAGGGAGCGTCGACAACAACTAGAAGGAGACAGACTGCATTTTGACAGCTCTACTTTAAAATGGAAAGAGTCTCTCCAAATGTTCGTACTTACAAAAAGTCTACATTATGTTCAGGGTTAGATGTTTATTTTACTTTTTTCAAGTGTATTGCCGAACGGGTTTTCAACACTTCCCTCAGAGCACTGTTGTCAGTAGGCTTTCAGGCAAGAATCCTTAAGTTACATAAATTTAGTATTTTAATATTATTAGATACGATTACGTTAGAGACCAGAACAGATGTTGCACCTTACATAAAGCAATGGGAGGTTTTATGATTGCCCATTACTGTTTTGGTCCTAATATAAGGCTGGGAATTTCAGGTTTTTTTTTTTTAAGTTAAAATGTTATAAAAACCACAGTCGTTTTATCTGCGCACATTACATTTCAAAAGTTTGTTATTTCGCACTTGCACCAACTTCTACAGCGAGGCGCAATTTCCAGCTGAGCTTAAGGTCACAAATAACCGTGATTTCTTAAGTTTGACAGGGTTTCTCTTTCCAATTTGATTGTAATTAGTGAATGGCAGAATTGAATATAATGCATTCGAGAACTCTAGATTCTATCCTTACATTCAAAACTAGAGTTCAACATAACTGTAAAAGACTATGTAGGCATAACTTACACGGTACAAGATTTTCATAAACTTACTACAAACAGTATACCGGTGACCAAATTACAAGGGAAGATTAAAAATAAAAATTTCGCCATCATGTTGGGGGCGCTTTTATTTCTAATGTGCTTTATTTTATTAGATTAGAGAATTAAAAACTAGTTGTGGTTGATTGTTGTTTGGCTTGGCGTTACAGGTATTTGATTTTTCGAAGAGTTTGGCTGATCAAAGTTGCTGAACTGAAAGAAGTTTTCAGTGGAAACTAACAAAGTTTCCCTGGTACAACAGAATGTAAAATTTTGGAGAGCCCGTGTTCAATTCCTGGCCAGGTCAGGCATTTTTACCTGCATATGAGGGCTGGTTCCAGGTACACTTATGATTACCGTTAACTGAGGAGCTACTGAAAGGTGAGATGGCGACCCCGGTCTAGAGAGCCACGAATAACGACCGAGAGAATTCGTCACACTGACCATGCATCAATGTGTAATCTCCAGGCTTTCGGACCGAGCAGCGATCGCTTCGTAGGTGGAAGGCCTATAGGCGCTGTGGTTTGGTTTAGGAGTGTTTGTAACATTACAATTATATACATTTCATTTTTGTAATGTTTAGCCGAATTGTTGATGGTTCATTCGTTTCCGGATTTTCAGTTTTCCTGTGTTGTACTTTTTCCCCCGCGGTCCCTCCAAAAACAGAATCAAGGTTCCACTGTATTAAGGCGAAATTAATAAAAATGCCCATTTCTTTTTAACATTTTTAGATTCAAAGCTGACCTAAAATTTAAAAGTGCAATTTTTTAAACGCAAGTTTCTTCTCTTTCGAGCCCCACAAAAAGTCCTTAACTCAGTGGAACCTTTTCTTTCTGAGCGATACGAACAATCCAATTCCACACAGGTCTATGGTTGTGAAAATACATGTAAACTTTCAAATACAGGTACCTTTATCTTAGTTTCTCCCTCACTCTGGCTGTTCCGAGGTGGCCCACGAGACTGCCTGGGCAGACGGCGGCGGTAACGAGGTCGTGGAGGTCGTCCTTGAGATCCATCACCTCGAGGTTCACGCCCTTCACTTTCACTTACATTCTAGTAAAGAAAAAGAAAATCAGTTTTAAAAATTAACACGAAATATGAACAAAACAACAGCATAATATACTTCAACTGTAACACATTAACAATTGTAAATTGATTTATACAATTACACATAAAAATACCTTGCCACATTCAGCCTGGGAAAACTGAGAAATTAAGTAAATTACCTGGCCGTCCTGGCTACGAGGTCTTCTCGGAGGAGGACGCCCCCCACGGAAGTTACGGCGGAAGAAGCGCCGAGGAGCTCCTCCACGTCCGCGTCCTCCACCACGGCCCTCGCCACCTTCAAACTCGCCACCTTCCTTCATCTCGCCCTGTAAAGATGCTAAGATATATTACTGGTACAAGAGGGACAAAGTTTAGTGCGACACAAGCTGAGCATATAATTTTAAACAGCTTTAGACTTAAAGATCAAGCAGTAGAACGAAAAGTTGGTTATCTAATAGTGAGGTGTTTAAACGGGCACTAGCTTGGCAGATGTGCGGATAGTAGTTGCGAGGACGAGTTCGCCCAAAAGGAAAAAGTGAACTATCATACGGCTTTTACAAGAAAGAAGGTATGATAAATATAGGGATAAGAATAGTAGAGGGCGAGACAAATATGTGTAAAATATTGGCACATTTCATAGGGAAAAAAATACCTGGACATCGAAAGCTAGGCAATCCTACAGTGACTCTGTACAGTGTGGCCAAGGCCAGTCCAGCCGCCATGTTTTTGCCAAGTACTCAATCAGCTGATAGATGAAGTAGAGTGATATTATTATTATTATTATTTCAGTAAAGAATAGACTAGGTCGATGTTTTAAGATGTTATTTATTTTGCTTATGCTGTATGTATATAGGCCTATCAGTATTTGTTATATTCAGAGTCTGACTACTTGACGTAAGACTTCAAAATTTAGAGTAATACGTGGTATAGACCTACAAGTTTTAATTATTATTGAAGAGGTTAGAAATTCTGTGTTGGTAGCTAGGCCTATCATAACATTTATATTATAATACATGTGGCATAAAATAGTATAATCATTGTCTTGAATAATGTATGTGATGACTGTAAAGTTAGCCTACATTTTTTTTCTATTTCCTTTACGTCGCACCGACACAGGTAGATCGTATGGCGACGATGGGACAGGAAAGGCCTAAGAATACGAAGGAAGCGGCCGTGGCCTTATTTAAGGTACAGCCCCAGCATTTTGCCTGGTTTGAAAATGGGAAACCACGGAAACCATCTTCAGGGCTGCCGACAGTGAGGTTCGAACCCACTATCTCCCGGATGCAAGCTCACATCTGCGCGCCCCTAACCGTACGGCCAACTCGCCCGGTCATTTAAATGTAAAAAAGTAACATTACCATACATCAGGTTACATGGTTTTACATATCAGAATGTACAACGCAGTATCATAAAACTATACGTAAAAATGTACTTTTTATATATGACTTATCGGTATGCATATAATCTGAACACACGCAGAAGATAGAAAATAATATGACTAGTTAACCGATGGGTAGACAAAATTGTATTACCTACCTGCATATTTATGTTAACGTAATATAAGTTAGCATAATATAATGTACCATTTTATTCGTCGTACTAATAGTAATAATAGAGAAAACCTGCTACTCTTTAGTGGCGAAAACAAGCAACTGCCATGGTTCCCGGGTTATGTATAGTGCTCCTTTAATGATCGCTACGGTTTGATCCACGTAACGAGGAATTAAATGTTAGTATCACTATACAACAGGCCTATCGTTTGAGAAAATACTACGTGTTGCTCGGTGAAAACAAGCAGTTTTCCTGGTCCCGGTGTACTTGTATTCAGGACTCAATTATCGACCACCCGCTGTTCGATTTCAGTGATGTGCGACTAATTCTGTGCCCCGGTTCGGTTAGTACCGGTAGATATCCGCTGTATTTTAAACATTCTGTTTACTACTATAGATTTTGCTAATGCATTGCTATCACTTATTAATACCTTCTTTTTTTACCGCTCTTTCCACAACTATGGGGTTGTGGGTGGGAACTGTGTCATGTAGCTTTGGTCCCGTTTAACAGCCGGATGCTATTCCTGACAAAAATCGTATATGGAGTGATGTAATCACTATTGCGTGTTTCTGTGGTGATTTGTAGTGTGGTATGTTGTCTGAGTATGAAGATGAGAGTGTTGGGACAAACGCAAACACCCAGTCCCCAAGCTCGAGCTATTAAAATGCCCCACCCGGCTGGCAATCGAACCCGGGACACACTGAACCGAAGGGCAGTGTTCTGACCATTTAACCACGGAGTCAGACTATTATTGTTATCATTATAATGCATGGGAAAACTCAACTTGATGCTAGGCGGCACTTATAACCAACCACGTCCTTCAACAGATGAATAGCCATAAAAGTTTGAATGATCGGGAGTGACCTTTCCTGTAAGTTTTGTTAAGTACAGGTTTCAGATAAAACAGACATTTTCGGGGATACTTGAACATTTGTGAAAAATAATATAATCATGAAAATCTGTTATTTTCGTTACACGGTAAAATTGCACAAAACGTAAAATGTTGGAAATTATATGCTAAACAACTTTCATTATGTACAGGTTTTCGATACGGCGAATATTAACGGAGAAATCTGACATTTACTATCCTGGACTCTATAAAATTACTAACCCATTTTGTTATTATTGTTACCATTATAATGCATGAAACAACTCTACTCGTTGTTGGGAGCGTCTTATAACATGCTGAAAATAAGCAATGGCCTAATTTCATTTTTAAAACCTTTCCTGATCTGTTTCTGCAACCATAAGCATAACAGCCTGGCGTAATTTTATTCAAAACTCAGACCTCAGAAATACGTAAATTCACACGCATTTCTTAACTAATAATACTAAATAATCTTCCATGTTTAATAAAAACATATTTTCGGTGTATTAAGGTTAAAACAGGTAGCCTGCACTTCGCTGAAATTGCATAAAGAGTGATCTTGCCCTGTGCTGAAAACACGTTTAAATCAGCTGACGGGACATTTGGCAAAAACATGGCGGAGCCAATCAGAATGAAGCACTCGTTGGCCACACTGTACATAGAGTCACTGTAGGCAATCCTGGAAGTAAAAAGTACGTACAGCCATAAGGGAAAAGATCAGAAACTATTAACCAGTGCAAGAAGTGCCATGTTCCTCTTTTATGACCACATAGGAGCACTTTAGTCAGTCCGTCGTCCAGGTCTCTCTGAAGGGACTGTTCGGGCTTTGTGGTCCTCTCAGTACTACTTCAGACGTTCCGACCTTCGTGTCCTATCCTCAGTTGAAAAAAACGCGTGTTGATTTGATTTGTGTAAGGGTAAAGCGGAGGTTTGTATTCAATTTTATCTTATTTGTGGTGTCTTCTGTTGTAAGGCCTATTTCGTTTAGATCCTCTTTTACTTCTCTGATCCATTTACATTCTGTTGTGGTATTTTTTAAGACAAGATTGTGTTGTACTAGCTGTTTCAGAAGTCTCGAATCCTGCATCCTCATGATATGCCCTTAGAATCCCAGTCTCCTCTTACGCATACTATCTGCAATCTGTTCTATATGATTTTTCACGAGAGTTTAATCCTGATGTAAACAAATAGGCGGAGCACCTTGGCTTTGCACGTGGACACAGACGTAGTTGATTGGAGAAGCAACCGTCGTACTCACTGGACTGTATGCGAGCTCGAAGAAAATTAGTAGGTGGCATTAATTTAATTTTATCTTAGTTTATTACATTTAGATAGTCTGAAAGAGTACGTAATCAAAGTAAAATATGGTTGTCATATATACCGGTGTGTATCTATAATTTTTTTAAATTAAACAGTGATTAAATAACGAGATATGAAGGCAGAAGGCGTGGTGTAATGCAGGAAGTCTTCTCATAGCGAGGGAAAGTCCCAAGCTGTACAGCGTGGAGATAAGGTGTTGCATCTTGCAGCAGCTGTAAAGTGTCAGTATTCACAGTGAGAGAAATGGAGCAAGAGGTGCTCTAGCCTACGATAGCTTTCTTTAATATTCAGAAATGAATAAATAAATAACGTAGGCCCTAATCTTCAGCAGTAGATCTCCCTTTAGACCCCTCTGTTTAGTTTCGCACAGCTCAAAATCTGTTCCTCGTCTATTTTAGGTAATATGCTCAGCACTGTATGTCTGAACACGAGACATTGACGGGGCGGAGGTCGATAGTACACGCTCAGCGAATCACAACTCTTTCTTTGGCTGAGGCGTGGACATGCCTTGTTTACATCAGGATTAAACTCTCGTGAAAAATCATATAGCTCTTTGTACACGACTTTGTTGATGCAGGTTCTTCCAATCCTCCTCTCAATTTTCTGATTTTGATTGTTTATTCAGGTAAAAAAGCGTTTCTGCTGCATATGTTGCTTCTGGTTTTATAACTGTGTTGTAGTGTTGATGATGCTTGTTGTTTAAAGGGGCCTAACAGAGGTCATGGGTCCTGTTGTAGTGTTTTATTTTTTAATTTACTGATAGGCATTTCTTTTTGTAGATAGCCCGTGTTAATTTTTGTGCTTTAGCTTATCTATTTGTTCTTGTTTGGATTGAGATTTTTTTATTTAGGTTATGTGTTATTACTTCTCCAAGATATTTGAATTGAGTTACTATTTTAATTTTATTACCATTTATGGTAATTTCTTTTAGCTGTGTGTTTTTGGGGCATAATTTGTTTTTTTTAAATGATATTTTGAGGCCAATTTTATTTGCTATGTTTTGAAGTTCTGATATCTGGGTTTTTGCTCTTTTTATGTCCACTGCTAGTAATGGTAAATCGTCCGCGAAACCCAGGCATTTTGTTTTGATTTTTCGGCCAATCTTTATTTTGGGCGACATTTCCTAAACCATTCCCTCATTACCATTTCTAGACCACAATTAAATACTAATGGTGAGAGCTCCATCTCCCTGTGGTAGTCCAGTTTTAATTTCAAATGTCTGATGTTTCACCCCTAAACTTCACTTTTGATTTGGTGTTGAGTCAATTTTGTCATGTTTATTAATTTGGGGTGTAGTGCAAGGTATCTTAAACAGAGATTCTCTATGGATGCAATCATAAACTTTCTTGAAATCTACAAACATTATCAGCATATCTCTGTTTCTTCTCCTGTTACAGTCCATTATCAACTTAAGACTCATGATCTGATCAGGACAGCTCCTCCATTTGAAAGAACGTTTCAAAACATATTACACAAAGAACAACTTAACTGAATAAAACATTTCAAGGGTATTTAGCCAGTTTGGCCATATTAAACCTATTTTACAATTAGGAAATAAATAAAAACAACAAAAGTAAGTACTCCAGTGTTCTGATCTTCCAGGACAGTCATCCTTTATATTAGAACTAAGCTAAGAAATACTCAATCACAGGGGTCAAAAGAGTTCAAAATAAATTCAGACTTCTATCAGTTAATGTGCTGTATGAAGTGGTCTTTAGACAGCCCAATAATGGAACGTCTCCAACAAATGGGAAAACCGAATATGGCAACCCCATCAACACACACATTATGGGGCACTTTCTAAATTATATTCTTCATACATTGCTTGGTAGACAAACAACACACTGGCCTCTGTATTCCCCAGATCTAAGACCCAACTGATTTTATCAGTGTGGTGAATAACAAAAGAATTTTTACTTTAAAAAAAAAAAAAAAAAAAAAATAATAAATAAATAAATCTGGAGCACTTTCTTTTACTACAAACTTGAGAATAATGCTTAATTCTGATACAAAGTTTGTAGACTCGTGCAGAACATTAGTCTTACCGAATCCTGTCCCTGGCCGTCACGATTCAGTGGATTGCGGCGAGGACGTCCAGGATAATAATTGAACCGACGTCTCTGTCGGTATCTGCGTGGTCCTCCAGGACCGCCTTCACGAACTTCTCCGCCAGAGCCTTCTTCTCCTTTGCCCTCGCCGCTCTCATAACCTACAAGAGATGGACAAAATATGATTAAGTGAATCTTGAAATTAGCTTTCCAAACTACAAGTAAAACAGAGTGTGAGTGCGTGAATGTGTGTGTGTAGTTACTTGTCAGGACTTAAGGATTTGGCACGTCTTATGTATACAACATGAAGGAAATGTTTTTAATTTATGTCACATTTGTATGCATGTATGTACATCTAAGATAATATTCTAAAAGAATTAAATTGCATCAAGTCCACTTGCTCAATACAAGTTTGCCATTTGATACATGATCTGTCTAAAAAGTTATAATCCCCGTCCATAATCTTAATGAAATCCAAGAAATAAAAAACGAACATCCTGGTTGACAACTATCGATAAAGATCTGAAGCAAAGACTGTTACAACACCCATTAATGATACGTCCTCCCAGCCTTCCCCTCACCCGGTTTCCTCCCATCCAACACATCAGAATGGTCGCCAGTCAGTGTGGAGGTCAACACCGACCAGACCTGATCTATACAATCACAGGGCTGAAGGAAAGAGAAAGCGAGTAATTTTGTGACTGAAGTATGAAGGCTTTCACGGCCGGTGTCAATATAATAAAATTCTTCCGGGCTGTTATGCCGTGGCCCACTCCTCTCGCTTCTCCCAGACGTTTCGACTACTGCTGCGGTAGTCATCTTCTGCAGCGGGATACAGGAGAGCGTATCTACACGACACGGCATAACAGCCCGGAAGAATTTTATTATATAATTTTGTGACTCTTCATGTGTGAGTCGCCAGCCTCTCACCGCTGGGTTCCGTGTTTCAAATCCCGGTCACGCCATGTGAGATTTGTGCTGGATAAAGCGGAGGCAGGACAGGTTTTTCACCGGGTACTCCATTTTTCCCTGTCATATTTCATTCCAGCAACACTCTCCAATATAATTTCATTTGTTATTCATTTATCATTGCCCCAGGAGTGCAACAGGTTTCGGCAGCCGGCACAATTCCTATCCTCGCCGCTAGATGGGAGCTTCATTCCATTCCTGACCCAGTCGAACGATTAGAAACAGACTGTGGATTTTCATTTTCATATATGTGCGTGCACATTAAAAGGGACCACATGCCGGGTATTGAGATAAAGGTACTGTCGTGTTTCATAATATGTAACTAATATCATGTAATTGAATTGAATGTGTCCGAAAGAAATTAAGGCCTTAAATTAGGATGTAATGTTTCAACATAAGATTTCACATCTTTTCAGTAGAGCTGTTTAAAAATGTGGTCATTTTGTGACACAACTTGTGAAAGTATTTGGAAGTTACACTGGCGTTTACATTTTAATGTTCAGTAGTATTCGACATAGATTTTGGTATAAAGAAAGTCCAAAATCTCCACCTTATCAATACATTAGTTTATTTACTCTAAATTAGTAAATTGGTCAATACCGGTTTCAATCCCTCGGGGATCATCTTAAGTTGACACACAAAAACAGAATTTATAAAAACATCACATATGAAAGGTTACATTTGGTGACCATTTCAATTAAATCAGGTGTTGAAAGTTATGTCATTAAAGTATTTTTTTTTTCTAGTTGCTTTACGCCGCACCGACACAGATAGGTCTTACGGCGACGATGGGACATGGAAGGGCTAGGAGTGGGAAGGAAGCGGCCGTGGCCTTAAGGTACAGCCCCAGCATTTGCCTGGTGTGAAAATGGGAAACCACGGAAATCCATTTTCAGGGCTGCCGACAGTGGGGATCGAACCTACTATCTCCCGAATACTGGACACTGACCGCACTTAAGCGACTGCAGCTATCGAGCTTGGTCATTAAAGTACTAGTGGGTATATCTTAGTTTTTTAACGTGCTATTGTGTGAGGTATATTGGCTCACTGTGGCTAAGCTTTTTGTACATATAATATATATTATATATTAAATTATTTTAGAATACTATCTTAGACGTACATACATGCATACAAATGTATATATTATACATATAATGACATCCATAGACTAAGATACTTCACCAAAAGCAGCAGTTTACAAATTGCAACAAATTCAACAATAACATAGATCTAACACAACACGCATATGTTATGAACTCCACCAGTTGAAAGTGAAAAACAAACAGTAAAAAGAAGGAATTGGTCCCATTCCATTAGATTATACTTTAAACATTTTCGGTTGGCTGCTATGTCAGATCGTAATATTACATATGTACTATAGATGGTAACAACCTACAGTACTACTGTTTAGAAATGTAAACCCCATTTTATACATGATAAAACAAACACATGAGGCATCACATATCAATACTTTAGAAATGAAGGATCCTTATAAGGTATCGCATACTAGTATTTAGTAATGAAAGATATATTTTTAATTAACCCTTTAATTAAGCTTTTCCTATGTTTACTCCAATGGACTTTTTTTTTTAAAAAGTGGAATACCCCAAACATTAATACAAAGTGAAATTACGTCTTATTGACATCACAATAACCAATAAGCTGTGATATACCTCTACAACAAAATACTTTTAAGACTCTATAATGGACTCATCACTAATGTGTGAGTGAAAAATCTTATTCCACATTTTGTAATACAAGTGTAGTATGGTCAAAAAGACTAACAAGTACTTTTAAACAAATGATGTATATTTTTTACCATTTTAGTAAGATATTTGTTAATGTTTTAATCATATGAATCAATCATATTGAATGTAATATTATCAATACCAGATGTGAATAAATGTAGAACCCATTATATGTACAAAAAGCTTAGACACAGTTAGCCAATATACCTCACACAATAGCACGTTAAAAAACTAAGATGTACCCACTAGTACTTTAATGACATAACTTTCAACACTTGATTTAATTGAAATAGTCACCAAATGTAACCTTTCATATGTGATGTTTTTATAAATCCTTTTTTTGTGTGTCAACTGAAGATGATCCGAGGGATTGAAACCGGTATTGACCAATTTACTAATTTAGAGTAAATAAACTAATGTATTGATAAGGTGGAGATTTTAGACTTTCTTTATATCAGAGTACCAATCAATACGGAAATGAAGCTGATAGACTATGATAGATTTCGGTAACGAAAAGTGCCAACAGATATTATTTACAGTCTAATTTTTTCGTGGAGATCTATATCAATCCTTAGTCTGAGGTTTTATGACTTGCAGAAGGTCACTGAAGATAACTGATTGCAACACTAGTGCACTTTGCAAAAATTATCACATACCTCAATGATCGTTAATCACAGCCAGCGTAAGAGACAAATATCAGTTATTCCTGCTGAAGCCTGCAGTTTGGGCATATTACATGCCCTTTCACCATCTGGTCCCAATGTCCTGCCTCACCTCAGTAGTTGCAGGTGGGTCAAGACCTCTTCTTTGAGATGAATTTTCTCAGAGTTGGTGGTTTTACTCTTCTGAGCCTTACTTGTATTTTTAGGCGCCACACTTTTTGAAGAGGATGATGGTGTAATTATTGGCAGAGGAAGAGAAGCAGAAGCCAGCTCCGTAAGATTTTCACTTGAGGTTGTTTGGTGAATTTAATGTGTTATATTACTTCAAAACATGCACATAATAGCTCACATTAAAATGTCTATCAATGTATTGCTAAAAATGGTTCAATTTGTAAAAGTTTAGCTTTCGATTTAAAAAATTAAAATAATTGGTAACAGAATAAACAATAATTTGAACATTTTTATAACTAAATGTGGCTGTACACATAAAACGTAATACACATTTTAATATTTGTCTGTCCTGTTATGTAATGATCGATTAAATTTAAGCCCCTTACCACAGTACTTTATCAAACATCACTATCTAAGTCATTTGGTTGGTTCTTAGTCGACTCTTAAAAACAGGTAGATGACTAAAGAAATTCCTTGCATCATCTCGGCAAAACAACTTCAGTACTTGATGGCCCTTGTAGTTCTCTTTAGGCAAAGGAATTGGTCCTGAACATGCTTTTGCAACTTCATGCTGGCCGTGTAACACGTTCTTACACCCTGTTGCTGTAACAACAGTGGAATTGAAGAGACCATTGTATGTTTCACGGTGTTCAACTGTCTATGGATATCTGGGTGTAATTTGAAGTTCCAAGTTGCAGCAGGAAACTTTTTCATATACATCAGTGTTAGAAAGTTAACCCAGGACTTGAACACACCAGTTTTAAAATTGACTACGTCAAAAGGAGAAGGTTTCACTCGGGTACTTCGAATTACTTCCCGCCAGTCACCTGGAGTTTCTGCTGGAAATTGTTTTAGGATTAGGCCCATGTTTTGTCACACACCATATACAAATGTCCTCTTGCAGGGAATGTAACAACTACTTGGTCGAAGCGATTCAATGTTATTGCTACGTAGTGGAGAAATCTAATCATGGTGAAGTTTTTGTTTTGTCCACTGTATGAATCACAGAAAATGTGGAGTTTATGGACACACTGATCTAGGTAGGTTGTCATGAAATGATCTAGCATCGAAACGTCGTCGTCTGCTCCCTTTTTACCCCACTGTGTGATCGCAAGTGTAAAACGCCGACATACCAGTTGCTAAAACATGTATATTGAACACACAAAATGAAAGTTGTCTACGATAATAGGCATCACTGGTCGATATGTTTGTAACAGGAGATTTCTACCCAAATCTACAGCTATCGCCTCGTATGTTACATCTATTCTAGCTTCTCTTCTCGAGTTTCTCTTCCTTTTGTAGAACAAGTCAACTAACTTTGTGCAGTTTCATTTCGTTATACAGTTTCTTCAGATAATCTTCGATCTTCTTTATTCCCTCCAGATTAGATGTTTCTTTAGCCTTTTCTAAGTTATTACGGTTCATTCCACGCCAAGAAAACAGTATTGCTCTTATGACAACAGGGTGGCCATACCGAACGGCTCTGCGCAACACAATCACGGGCAAACGGCGGCACATAAGCCTGTGATATTCAATATTTAACTTCAAGAAAACAAGCGTAATAAACTAAGTTGCAAATAATTTGTATGAACTAAAGGGGACGGGGAGTTTACAGGGGCTATTTTTGGTATGTACAGAATCAGAGGTAAAACTATGGCAGATAAACCTCAGCATTGAAGTGTATGGTAAATTGGCGGAGAAAATAGACTAATTTTTTATGGGCTCGAAGGGTGAAGGATGCATTTAATAAATTTCCCCAGATGGGCTGAGTGGTTCAGACTGTTGAGGCACTGGCCTTCTGACCCCAACTTGGCAGGTTCGATCCTCGCTCAATGCGGTGCTGTATGAAGATGTTTTATTACTTCAGCAACTTCTGTACAGTACGAAAATAATAGAACACACACAAATACTATGCAATATGCAAACAAAGTGAAATAACTGCCATTAGACAACTTTATGGTACTCGCTGAATGTTACTTCCTTGCCGCTGCAGGCTGAAGTCCCCTTATCATTCTGAATCGGATGAAGATTCACTGTCTACATCAATAATTAAGGGCTCCATTTCGTCCTGGATCAAATCATTTTCCACATGTCCCCACATGTTTCACGTAGTTTGCCCAGTGTTCAGTAGACACCCATAGGAAACCTTCATCGACGAGTCCATCTACCTTGTTTTGAACATGGTGGTGTTCATAGCAACAGTGCTTCACTTGCGCCCAAACAAGTTCAATAGGGTTCAACTCACAATGGTATGTTTGTAAACGAAGAACCGCGACACTATTTTTTCTTGCCATTTCATCGATTCCGTGGCGATCGTATTTCCATTGCACACTGTTTACGACGGCCATCAAGACTGTTTTCAGCATGTTCTCTTTTTTCCACACCTTCGTAGGCAGAGCTTCCTTCTTGCGGCTGTGATAGGAGGCCTTATCAAGAGCAATGACAGAGTTTGGCGGCAGGTTCAGTAGCAGAAGTTTTTTAAAATACTCCTCATAACAATCACCATCCATTTCGTCGTGAGCGTTTGTGATTTTCTTCTTGTACTGAAACAAGTGCTTCGCCCCTGGCACGAACCCATTCTCGTTACCGGCATGAACTAACACGAACCATAGACCACGACCTGTAGGTGACTTAAGACCACAAGAGAGTCCTAACGGAAAAGCATCCCGTGGAGTTGAAACGGTCTTATCTCTCCATTCTTTCCCAACAGTGTGCCCTGTGTTAACCTATGACTCATCAGTGTAAAAGATGTTCCTTCCCTCCTCGATATTTTTTAACTGTTGACACTTGTGACACCAAGATATGTCCTCTCTGTCAAACTAGCTGAATTCCCTTTATTTTTCTTACTGGAAACCCATGTCTCTCAACAAACGATACAAAGTTGTCCTTTTGAACTCGGTAAGGTCTTTATCATTCTTCACAGACTGTAAGGCTTGCTGCAAGGTTGGAGGTTGGCTTTAAGGTAAAACTCTTGCACCTTACGCCTTACACCATTGCGAACAAAATCACTGAACTTGACTGACCTGTCTTTCCGTGGTGCTTTATGTTATCTTGTTTTAATCGGAGAAGCCAAAGGTCCTGTAGAGGCTGCAGATTGCACTTTATAAGCAGTCCTATCAGAAATGCCTGTTGCTTCAGCAGTTTCTTTAACCACACAGGTGAGACTTATCTGGATTCTTTCGAGAAGGGTAATTACGCACATTAAGCGCAGTTTGTTTTTGTTTCTTCCGAAGTACCTCTCCCTGCTTATTTTTATGGACGTTCTCACCCATAATGCAAATAAATCACTATTGATTATCACTATTAATGTTAAAAGAAAGAAATCACATGTAGGCTAAGCGCATAACACTCGCTCAACAGAATACAGTTAGGCCTCAACAGTGATATAAAGGCTGATGAACACACGCAACAAGTAAATACCGTAAACTATATCTCTACAAAAGAAATCACGGTATTAATGTTAACAGAAAGAAATCACACAAGTAAGCTAATTTATCACATAACACTCGCTCGACACAAGACAAGTACGCACTGATATAAAGGCCAACAAACAGACGCAACAAATGAATACTGTAGATGACTACAAGAGATCACAGTATTAATGTAAAAGACATTGTACGTGACATCACTACAGAAGTGAGCTGCCCGCGGTTCACAGTTGTTTGTACCAGAGCAACATAGAAGGCAAATCGAGCAAGGCAACAAAGCGCTGGCTGTACCCGCCATTGTACTTCCTCCCTACGAATGTATTCATGAAAAATAAAGTGTTATATAGTTATTTTAATATCTCACAGGCAAAAATGCCTCATCCTTTTTATCTATATTTCATAATACATTACGAAGTACAGTATAATATCCCTTAATCACGAGGAATTATGGGCGTCTCAGAGGGGGGCATGTTCACTCGTAGATCCGTAAGAGCAATACTGTTTTCTTAACATGGAATGAGCCATAGCTGATGCTTTCCGTTCATCGCATGTGCTACCCGTGTCAGTTCAGGGATACCCAAAATATGTTAAAGTTTGTGACAAACGTTACTCTGAATGTCTCATTAGAAATTTGAACATGCAGATAGCATTCCAGAAACATGAAAAGTAGTTTTTCCACATTCAGGTCTTCAAGAAGGTAAACTTTTCCTGTACCTTGTAAACTATAACAAGCTTTGTGCCCCTTAGGAGAACTGAAAAATGTAGTCTTTGCTACATATGTTTCCTCAGGAAGTTTTCTTTTGCCTCTTTTCTGTTTTTTCCCCTGTTGTCAATTGGGGAGTGTCCTGCTGTAGCCAGGGACGTTTCAATTGTGCGTAAATGGCGGGCAGTTACACCAAAGAAGGATAAGATTGCTTTAAAACAAACAATTTCAGCTATTGTCCCTTCACGCACAACACAAACTTTATACACAAGGAAAATCGTGCAGACAGGCCTCTTGTGCTGGCTGCTGTGGTCGCCTTAGGTTAACAGGAATTACGGTAATTAATCCCGCCAAGTACAAGTTCTGGGCATTTCTAACACCTGTAAACGTCTGCAGTCACAGTCTTCACCAGATTCATACGCAGCAACACTTGTAACACTTTTTACACTACCGAATTTACATTTCTTCTTTGTAGAATTCCCCATGCTCGCTACTTGAGTCTCATCACTTGAATTGTAAACATGAGTGTCCATCACAGCATCCATCAAACTACATGCAATATTATTGTAACAAACCTACACAATGCAGACACAGAACAAATCACCTGACCCAGCCTTCAATCACAAAGGACAAAGCAGACGATTCAAAATACGAAAAGCCGATAGTTTCAAAATCTACCACGAGTATCGCGCTAATCACTTTGTTTACAGACATGATTTTTTCAAAGCGCTTAATATTTTTGTACACCGTGCAAGGTCGTAAGTAGAATGGCCTCAGTCGTGTGGGATGTGTTCAGGAATGAAGACGATTTAGCAGAGTATATTTATGGATTCTGTGCTGATGGTCACTACATTGAGCCTGATGATATAGCAATATCATGGTCATGTTATTTCTAAGACAGGAAGTTAAGAGTAGCAATGACATTCCACAATACAATAAATCTCATGGTATGTCCACTGGTGAAAATGAGTTTTACCCGTTAGGAGAGTGATGCAAATTAAGACAGTGTAGACAGTAGTGACAACACAGCCTATATGCATATGGGTATGGAAGTTTCAATTGAAAATGACACGCTGTTCGAAACTTCCCCGCTGTATCACAAAACACCAGGTCTTGACCATACCCCTCCTGCTGATGCAGAGAGCTTGTGCAGTATTTCAACAGGATTTTTTTTTTTACACAAATTTTCACAAGTTGTGAAAGAAATTAAGTACAAAACTCAGTTCCTGTCTACTCAAACTGTTGCCACATTCAACAGTTTGACAATGGAGTCATGTTACTGCCAAGAGAAAAGCCTTTGTGGAAATATTTAAATGGGCATTACAAAAAGGCCGAATATACTTTCATACGGGTCAGCTAATTCAAGACTAATTCCATGATTCGGTACAATGTTTTCCCACAATAGATTTCAATTGTGATTATTTTCCACCTTATTGACAATAGTACCTATGATCATTCCACCCAGCCATCCGAAATATAGTGTATAGCGCCTAAGATATTGAAACTTTCCAAATAGTAAACCAACCACTTGTAGCTGCAGACAATATTCGATAGTGCATAATTCTAAATTTGAATTTTGCTTCTTTCTCCCAATTTTGACAAACTTTTATTTTGATATTCACAAAACAGATATTTTTGAAAGTTGTGTTAATGTAACAGTGTGCGACTTGTAAAGCAACTCCTTTTCTATGACCAGTAAAAGTTTCAGGGCCATATCTTCAACAATAAGTCACAAGGATTTTATTTTAACATTGCTATTTCTTAAAAAGAAACCTGGTGTTCTTCACATTAAATGCCTGTAAACGACTGGTGCTGAAAGGGTTAATGTATAAAATGTAAGATTCTAATTTTACAACTGTAAATCTTTGGGTATTGATCAGGAACGTAATTATTATATTACAGTATCATCAATCAATATCATCAATATGGACTATCAAGAAATTTATATTGTACAATAAGAGATCTAACATTGTGTAGCTGGAACTACATCAAAAGTAATAAACTGGGGTTGCCAATGCAGACAAATAAGAGGTGGCATAGCAGAGCAGCATATTCTTCTATGAAATCAATGTCTTGTCCATTCTTAACAGCATTTGTATCAGCATTGACTTCACGCCACAAAGAATAATACGCTTCCTGATCTTCACAGAAAGTGGCAGCCCTGCTGGACATACAAGATGCCAACTCTAATGGAGAAATAGGAAAATTATCAGAGTCAGCCAGCAACACAGAAAATGGTCTCATTTCTCAGATGTGAACAGTCTCCATTCTAATTCTTTTACATAAATGAGAATACTTCCTAGGGGTATTAAAGAAAGGATATTTCCTCCATGCTACTTCAGGTGTCATTTTACTTAATTTTCCCCACGCTTCTTCACGTATGTATCATCCCCACTACGGCAAACTAGCGAAGTGATGAACTAGGGAACCTGTAATACTAAAATTTTAATCTAGATTTTATTATTTATATAATGTCTACCCACTGACAGTCTCACATCTTCAGCTTGTTCTGTATAGATAACACACAAAACCAATCGTTAAGTATAAAAATTGATTTGACATGAGCAATCACAACTGCTTTCAGCTCTCCTAATTTTTTGACAATTTGCACATTCGTTAGTTTGCCAGAGGGAAGACAATATGGTCAACAGAAGAGCCACTTCAAATATAATCACTACTTACAATAACTTCAAGTAACACTGCACATACCTTCAGTATCTTCTCTTGCTCGGCGAGGACGCATGCTGCTTCCTCTCCGAGGATAAAACCATTGGCGGTAGCCACGGCGCTTATCAGCAGCATAAGGTGATCCCTTAACAGGTTCTCCATTAGGGCCAGTGACATTTGCTGCCTCATTTCCCTTTTCTCCAACAACCACATCAAACTCTACAACCTCTCCATCCCCTACACTTCGAACTGCCTTCTTAGGGTTGTTCTTAACAATGGCTGACTGAAAGAACAAAAAAAACAAGAGTAGAATTTATGCCCTTTGTGAATGCACTCAGGATTAGCTGAAAAAATAACATGGGCATACAGCAATGTTCTAATACATTCAGAACAGTTTTACAGTGAACATGAATTGTACCTAGGTGTATTCTAATTTTAGTTTCATATCCAACCCACACAAACTCAAAATACCATGAAAATGTTATTCCACACCCTTCATAGAACATGATCTGCAACTGTCAACCTCTGCTGAAGTGAATGGATTACAAAACTATCTAGATTGATTGATTGATAACATGCCCATAGCTAATGAATGTTGAGCAATTTTCACAAAGCAATGAATTAAGAATAATTACTAAGTATTTCTAACTAAATGATTACAAAAGCCAACAGAGTTAATATTTCTGGAGAAAATACAAAAAATAAATGAACAGTAAGGGAGCTTACCTGATGTACAAATACGTCGTCTTTGGTGTCATTTCTGAAACAAAATTGAAAGACTAGTAAATTATAGGTGGGATTTGTATATTAAATCTACAGCCTAATGGGGACTTTTTAGCCTAAAATGCTCAAATTTGTTATATTTCTTTTATTGTTCAGTTTAACACATAGTTCCATGCTTATTTCATGAAAATCAGAATGTTAGCTTTGAAAGTATAAAACATTTTCTCCCACTGTATGCAAGAGAGTCAGTCCCTTATACACGCTGTGAAATCTCTAACTTAGTTAGAAGTCAATTTCTACTGCTTCTGTGTGTGTAAAATGTGCACTTCTTTACTCTTCAGAAAGAGAATGAAAGTGGGAATAAATATGAGTGCCTGGTATGTGCCAAGCTCAATATAGTGAAGATTTAGGTCTAAAAAAACTTAAGTGAAAATTACATTACCCTGAAACAAAGTTCTGAAGGTACTCCAGCACACCTCTAAAAAAAAGTGTAGCGACTGTAAAGGAACTGTTGTTCTAACAACCAACAGTAAGTGCAAAGTGAACCCAACCTCCAGGACAAACTGTTTACAGGAGAAAGTTTAACAATAGTGATTCAGAGGGATCAATTGTAAATGAAGACGCAGATTGTTGAAAAAAAGAAAACCAGAAAAAGGAATACACAGAGGAAATATCATTGCAAATGAAGTTTATCCCGATTATGGGGTGGTTTAGTTCTAACAGTGAAGGCAATAGGATAATTTCACAAGTCTTCAAATTTAATTTAATGCAAAAGTGAATTTTTACGCCCTAAATTCAGGTTTCTTGAAAAATAAAAGAGCTATAGTGAATCTCTATCTCAGACTACAGTACACAGTTTAATGGAAATCCAGTTTGTCTAATATACGTATTGTATCATAGGCGTTGTGCTCGTCTTTTTGCCTGCTGCTCCCAACTGTCCATAAATATATATATCAGAAATATGAATGGATATTGTATCAGAGTACACCAAAAGCCTTGTCTAACAAGGCCATCATATCTCAAAATACCACTTAAAGGGGTGACAATTTAAAAAAGAAAATTTTACGCTAAATTCTTTTTGATGTGCCCTGATATTTAACACATAAATAGCTAAATAGCTATGACATCAAGTTGAAACTTTGTGACAACTAAGAAAATACATGGACACTACAGAAATGTCATGGATAAATTCCGTACTGTTTAATAAATCAATTTTTTTTTTTTTTTTTTTTTAACTAAGGGCTTTTGACCAAATCAGTACATCAAAAAGTTATTAACACATTGACGACCGGCACCGGAGATCTCCATAGTGCTGCGGCCAGCAGTTGACAACGGACATTGGAGATCTCAGGTTTTACGCATGGGTATCGTTTGTAGCTGGTTGTGCTATCTGTTGGCTATAATTTTTAACTACTTTCAATCATGTCATGAGTAGAGGGATCATAGATTTTATTGTCGATGTATTTTTTTTATTGTACGACCGTTGTAGCCATGGGAACTATTTCAACATTTATATGCAGATTCACTAACTGATGTGCCACATGGATGATGAGCACTGAGAATTCTCGTAGTTTCCAGCTGACAGTAGATGACGTGATGGGCTACTAAAGAATTCTCGCTTTTATGCCCTATGTATTTTCTTGATTATTGATTAAATTGTGGACAAAATAAGTTCCAAATGGTTTAGTCTTGGAATATAAATTATTGCTGCATATTTCTTTCTTTAAACCTTCATGTATTTAACAAAATAATGTCGTCTGATATGTAGAGCCATTCCCTGGAGCACCCGTGCTGATGTCAACATGGCGCGGCGTATTAAGCTGCTGACAGCTACCGATAATTACGATTAATTATGTACGGACCCGTTATAATAGGTACCAAGTGACAGTGAATGAGATATTTCTAAAGGTTAACGGCGAACACTAAACGGGGAGTAGCCGTAAAGAGAAATGCTTGCATCTTGCATACTTGAAAACAATGAGTATACAAATGACACAAATACGGCATTCATACTACACTGTGCTTAGAAAGACACATTTTATCTTTAATAAATGGTACGGACACTTGGTTCTCAGAGATTATAAATGATTTATAAGAATTAAATTTATCAATGCTCCAAATTGAAGGCATCTTATAATAGTTTATTGGATAATAACGTGAAAACATTACATAAAGTACAAAAATTGTAACTTGAAGAAATAGTGAGGTATCGTCAAAGTGAATTCTGAAATTAAACCACTTGGAAATATTGTTCATAAAGGAGGAAAATAAATTTCACTTGGATCACTTCAGCCACATTCCAGCCTAGTCACCCGTCTGCCACAAGAGAAGCACCGTCGTATTTTTGATAGAGGATATTCCTCTTGCTGTAGCTCTTGCCTTTTGTATTTTCGCAGAAAGAGCTGGGCGTCTGCAAGCAGGTTCCCAAGCTCACCTCCGTCTTCAAGATGTGGTTTCATCAGACATGGGCTTGGCTGTGAGAAAATCTTTGGCATTCATGACCATTCTCAATGTGTGATAAATTGTGTAAGATTTGACTGTTCATTTCCACTCTATTCACCAACTGAGAACTAAAGCCAAAGGTCATCTCGTTTCATAACATATAGGTATCCCTCATATTTGTAGCAATTATTATAAACATTATTATGATGAACGCCTGTAATTCAGTCTCTAGTATCCTTTGCATATTCAGTAAGGTCTTAGTTTTCTAGCATTTTTTCGATTAGCAAATTCGTACATGTAAGGATATGTTGAATAATGTCCTTAGTGAAAAACATTTCAAAAGCACTTCTTTCGTCCACAGTATTCCGTGCACTTGGCCAAGAAATATTTGTACAAATTATATTTACTACTTTAACTGAACTTACTTGTCAATGGGCTTTTATTCCAACTGGTTACCTCATCTTTCCCCGCAATTTACTCATCCCGAATGTCAGTGTCTACACCGGTATCGGAATGATCCCTTTCTTGTCCTGAGTCACTAGTAGTCTTCTGATTCTGTATTGCAATCATTTACCTCCACAAATTATTCTTCAGAAGTATCCGAGTCTCCTCCTACTTCTTCCAATTATTCTTGCGCTGGATTTCGGAAAGCTGCTTAAAACTTTTAACTGTTTTGCAAGTCCCTCTAAAGCAGAACCATATGACACACTCAGAGTGTTTCTAATTCTATAAAAATATTGTGTAAAAAGGCAGACAGTGAGTAAAAGTGAATCAATATTGCACTTGCATAACTACACGCGTGGTGTGTTTAGTTCACCATAGTATGCTACAGCTCATTGTTTATTCCTGTGAATCAGCACTAACGAATCCAACAATTACACTGTTTGTAGTTTTAGTAAACATTTCAGGAATAGGTTAGATGGTGCCCAAGAGTGCACAGAAACATAACAACAACCTTCTTTAGTATGGGTGGTGTACTTTATACACCAGCGTGTGTACTTAAAGGTTAATGAAACGGATGAAAATGAGAAAAATGTAGGTTAATGAAAGGGATGAAAGAGAAAAATGTTAATGCCAACAAATTTATTTTTGAAGAAGGCTAGTCTTGTACAGCAATGAATGTAAGGATGGGCTGATGCTTAGAGCACAGCGAAGAAAGTCAAAGGAAACCAGACCAGGCATACATTTCTTGCTCTCATATCAGTAGCAATTTGTTAGTCATTAAGTTACAGGGAATGTATACGAGAGATAAGATAACCCTTACTTAGGTATTTTCCTCTGTTCTTCAACCAGTTTGTTGCTCTGCCCTTATATGACGTCGTATGTGTACAGAAAGTCCTAAGGTTAATGTTTTATTTACAGTCCTTCAGAACAGAATGTCCAGAATGGATGTCTTAGGTCAACAGCCCACATACTGGTTGGATCCATCCAATATAACATTTATACAGGAGTTTCAAGTTCACTATCTGATTTCCGAGGGTGGAGGGGACGGAGGGACGGACAAGGATTGAAATGAGCCTCGAATCAGAATTCACTTCCCAGAGAGATAATCTGCAGAATTTGGAATGTGACAGGGACTTCTACAGGCTGGAAAATTATTAACTGTCGAAAGAGAAATAAAACTGCATGGTGTAAGGATCTTGGGACTGTGAGGAACACTGGACAGGTGCGCTTTGCATGGACAGCAACCTTTTGAGGTCTGCATTGAACTGGGAACGTTGTTCTTGATATCTCAAAGGACTTATTGCTCGTTTCCACCTCATTAGGATTGCTCCATTAAAGGGACACTGTAGTTTTATTGAATTATTTCTACTACGATACGTCAAGTTTTAAAGAAGTGCGATAAATTAAGCACACAGTGCTTCAAGACTATTCTATTTTTAATTTATTCTTTTAAATCTACTTTATATCATAAGTGAACAAACCAGTTTGCATATGTTATCAGTTTATGGCATGAGACTTGTAGAAAATATGAACTTAGAGACAGTATATTTTTAACACAGTTTCATGTTGTTAATATGGTTTTAAATTGTGATCAATTTGACACTGATAAACTTATATGATTGTCAATTTTTCTACAAACTTCTATCAGCTGATGACGCAGTGGGGCGTTGAAACTAGCACTGATTGTAATATATGTTGTAATTACATCTACGCAACAATTTTCATGTACTGAATAAGTTGGAACCAATAATCTTGATTCAATACAGACAAACAATGAAGTTTATTAATTTAACTCAAGGCAGGGGATATCAAGGTTGTTATTCTATTGTCCATCCCCCACCCACAGGGGGGTTGGCCAGTAAGAAAAGCTAATGCCAATAGAATTAATACTAATGAGATGAAACGACCGAGCTCGATAGCTACAGTCGCTTAAGTGCGGCCAGTATCCAGTATTCGGGAGATAGTAGGTTCGAACCCCACTGTCGGCAGCCCTGAAAATGGTTTTCCGTGGTTTCCCATTTTCACACTAGGCAAATGCTGGGGCTGTACCTTAATTAAGGCCATGGCCGCTTCCTTCCCACTCCTAGCCCTTTCCTGTCCCATCGTCGTCGTAAGACCTGTGTCGGTGTGACGTAAAACAATTAGAGAGAGAGAGAGAGAGAAAAAAAAAAAACCCTGCATGAGAACAGTGTCTGGATGTGGGATGATGCAGAGAGGGTGAAACCCGGCATCACCTATAACTGTTGACTATCACTGAAGGGTCTCTAAGGCTTAGTGTCTCCATCTGACAAAAAAAAAATCACGCCCATATGAACACAGGTGTTTTGTAATTAAATTCTGGCTTTTGGCATGTAATTTACATTATAAATTGTATAACACCACCTCTCCTACCCCACTGGCCAACATTCTGATGACGATTTATGTAGAAATACATTGCACAGTTATCCACTTTATTTCTGAAACTTTACTACAGCAAATGTACTAGATCTGCAAGTTATTGTTCAACACAATACCAGGTTGTAATCCCTAGCAAGGTACAACTTTACTCTTTCTCCCCTGTTAACACCGAAGGTAGCGATCAATAGTTATTTTCTAACTGTCGGGTTCAATTCAGAGAGTCTAACCATATTGGTGTAGGGACCCTACTTTTTGATACGCCTTACAGTTTTTGTTAATCTTGCAGGTTGGCACTAAGTAGTTATGAGTTTTTTGTGACTTGCGAGATTAAACATACTGTTCCTGCCGTATTATGAAAATCAACTTTTTTTTTTTACAACTGGCTTTACGCCACACCAACACAGATAGGTCTTATGGCGATGATGGGATAGGAAAGGCCTAAGAGTGGCAAGGAAGTGGCTGTGGCCTTAAGGTAGTCCTAGCATTTGTCTGGTGTGAAAATGGGAAACCACGGAAAACCATCTTCAGGGCTGCCACAGTAGGGTTCCAACACTATCTCCCAGATGCAAGCTCACAGCTGCGCGCTCCTAACTGCAAGGCCAACTCGCCCGGTATGAAAATCACCTAGTGTGATATTTGCGGCTATAAGTAAAGCATATTTTCTTTTTATGCAGGACTGTAAATCTGTGTGAGAAATACCAGACAAGTAGAATTGTGGCATGTTCGAATAATACATTTAATAACAGTTTGTGTTAAATTACGAATGCAGCATTTTATTAGTATGATCTTATTTTGCCCAATTCGTATGTATAGAATTCAATTAGAATATATATGAAGCAAAAAAATCTGCAAGAACTCGCTCTGAAAAGGAAAGCAATGTTAACCTCACAATAATCTAAGTATGTGCTCCGCAGACAGAATGTAATGACTAAAACAAGAGTTCCTTGAGAAATTGGAGGACCATGTACAAGAGGATAATATTATAATAGGGGATCTAAACACCCAAGTTGGAGTAGATAGAACAGGCTATGAAGAGGTAATGGGGCCCTTGTGGATATGGGGGAAGGAATGCTGAAGGTGAGAATGTCCTAGATTTCTGTGCCAGAAATAACATAATAAAAAAAAACAACACCTGCTTCAAGAAACAAGACAGCCATAAAATAACCAAATACAGCTGGGATGGAAGAACTAAAACAGTCAATGATTATGTAATAACAGATAGAAAAAGTGGAGAAGGCAAGAGAGTTGTAAAAGTTATACCCAGTGAATGTTTAGACAGTGATCACAGGCTACTAATAGCTGACTTGAACTATAAGGTTGTGCGAACACCCAAGTACACAGTAAATACCAACAATGAAAGATTGGAAATTGAAAGATGAGGCAAATAAAGCTTTTCAAGTTAGTAATGGAAAAGCTACCAAAGAATGAAACAAAGTGCACAGGAGGAATGGAACCTGTTTAAACCAACATAAGTGAGTTGTGCAGAAGTAGGTGGCAAAACAAGAGGAAGAAGGAAAGAGAACAGTTGGTGGAGTAAAAAAGTAAGAGAAGCTATTAAAGACAGAAATATGGCAAAGAAACAAAGATGTTGAGAAGCAAAAACAAATGCAAGGTGTCTTACCACAAGATAACAAAAAAATAGCCAACCTAAAACAAATATATAGTAATAAATTATTAGTGAAGAGAATTGTGAAGGAAGGGAAGGATAAGAGTTGGGAGATGTTCACACAAAAACTAGAGGACTCAAAAGGGAATCAAAAGATGTATGTAATATTGAAGAGTGGGAGATCAGACAGAGGATATTACAGCAATTGAAACAGAGAGACGAGAAACTATTTTGACAAGTTTTTAAATGGCAATGAAGAAGAAGAGAAGCACGAAAACAATGAACCTATCAAACATGAAGAAGAAAGACAAATTACGTGGTCAGAAACAGAAAATGCCCTGACGCTTATGAAAGGAGGAGTCGCCAGGAGAAGATGGATTAAGATTATCTGCAGATGTAATCAAAGCGGCAGGCATAGAAGGTCCTCAGTGGCTATATCGAACACTGGGAGTAATCTGGAGAGAAAATAAGATATCAGATGAATGGAACAAAGGACTGATCATACCAGTATCCAAGAAAGGAAGCAGAAGAGAGTGTACAAACTATAGAGGAATTCCCTGCTACCACACTGCCTCAAGATATTGGGAATGATCATAGTGAAGAGATTAAGAACAAGGATGTAACACCAGTTTGAAGAACATGGCTTCAGAGGCAACAGAGGAACAATAGACCTAATTTTTGCCGTTAGACAACTAATGGAAAAGTACTGGGGGAAAAGGGAAAGATCTGATAGTACTGTTCCTAGATAAAGAAAAAGCCCATGACAGTGTTCCAAGGAGCAAAATATGGGAATGTCTGCATAAACTAAGGGCTCCAAGTTCACTAATTCATAAGATCCAATGGTTATATGAAAACTGTGAAAGTAGTGTACAAATAGTGTGCCAGTTCACTGTCAAATTGACAGTTGGAACTAAAATGGACGCACTTGCCACGAGAAGAATAGATATGGCGCATATTCAATCAATATCGAGAAAGTAATACATATAGCGTAACCGAGGCAAGAAATATCGAGGTGGTGGTGAGAAAAATAAACCAATACTTTTTTTGCTACTACTCATAAAATACTGCAAGCAAGAAGCAACATACTGATCGTGAGAATAATAAGTATATATTACGAGCAACTAACTGAAATCTGAAAAGATTCACGATAACATTTGGAAGGAGGAGGCCAATATTACATAATATTGCAGCGAAATGCATAAACGACAAGAAATTAGAGTGGCATAGTGATAGAAAGATTACGTCACAAATCTCTAACAGCAGCAGCAGATAACATTTAAAGCTCGCCAGCAAGAAATATTAAAGTCACGGCAATTGGTATCAACATATAAAATAGAAATTAAAATATATATAATTGAATTTTAGGCAGATACATTGGTAAACTGAAAAAGAAAATCAGAATGGAAACTTAGAGAAATGCTTTATTTAACACCATACCTGCCAACTTTCAAAAAGAGAAATCCGGAAGATTGTAAACCGGAAATTTTTTAACACGTACATGCACTGCCAAGTCTTCAGGCATAATGAAAAAGGACGGCAAGGGGGGATAATTAACTTTTTTTTTTTGCTAGGGGCTTTACGTCGCACCGACACAGATAGGTCTTATGGCGACGATGGGATAGGAAAGGCCTAGGAGTTGGTAGGAGTTGGATGCAAGCTCACAGGCGCGCGCCTCTACGCGCACGGCCAACTCGCCCGGTAGGATAATAAACAATACGAATACAAGTCCAATACATGTTATCACCACCCCTGAAATTAAATACTTACACAAAGTTACATCTTGATGAGTGCCCATCTGTTTCCACTTAACACTGGGAACACATCCCGTGATCATATAAAACAAGGAAATCAAGCAAAATATGCCTCCCTAAAAGACTGATAATATCCTTTCTTGGTTGAACTAATGACGAACACCACTAAAGATACTAAATCGCTTACAAATTTGTTGCACAATTCCACGAGTTTCAGAACTACCGGCAATGTTACTCACATCCATACACAAACAAAGCGTTTCACAGCTGCTACGAAGCACGACACAGTTACTAAAGTTGTTATATATAAATTCACAGCCTGCTACTTGTTTGGGAACATCTCAGTGAATGAATTAGGAGTTGAGGTTGAAGAGGTGACAAAAGCACGATGGTAATTGATAATGTGATTATCAATACATTTACTGGTCAAATTTCAAAAATGGCATCTCGTATTACCAGCTTCTATCGAAAGTCCAATCCGATTCGACCACAGAAAGCGAAACCAAGTGCAAATATTCAAAATCCATACATTTTTCGGAAAAAATCTGAATACCTGGCAGGTATGCAACACCTATATTAATGTTAGAAGGCAGTGAAGATCGTAAGATGACAAAACTGACTGACTGTATGCATTTTTGTTACATTTGCACAAGAGATGCTAGTCAACATGAGCTAAGAAGACCATGCCCGATGTCCGGGAAAGGCTTACCTGACATCCCAGAGACCAAGAGGATGTAGCAGCCAGACCTAAATCGCAGATATCCCAGTACATCTACTTCGAACGTCATTGAAGCAGAGGGAAAAAGTCATGTACGTCCATGCAGTAAGTAAAATAATAAAAATCTTTTGAATTGAAATGTTATTTCCTTGTGTAATAAAACGATAGTGAAGCAATGAAATCATCTAATTGGCTCATAAATAGTGGATTTTTATGCGATATATACACGCGACAGTGTAGAGGGATGGTAGTCATCGAAACGAAATAGAAATTTTTAGGCAAAGATGTGAATGTGATATATGTAACTTGTCAATGCGTTCGTAATGTTGTCTAACATAGAGACGAAGTTAGCATATGTGAACTGTAAAGAGTTATGTCAAAATTGTGGTTAATGTAATAAGTAGGGACCTGAAAAATCAGCATCTATTTGTTTCAAAATTAGAATATTATTTTTCCAAAATTAGCATCTATTTACAAACTTAAAATAATCACATGGTATTATTAATTTTAACGATTCCAAGTTTATGAAGTGAAATTATTGTCCTTGGTTCATACACAATACAAATTCATTGTTGAAACAAAAGCACTGTCAGTAGTTCGGCATTGCTTTCCCCCCCCCCCTCTCTCCCAAACTGCACCATCTGTCTGTAACCACTGTGTTTTAATGAGACAACACGCAACAACTCAAGACAGTATTTAGCAAATATACTGAACCCTGCCTGAACTGCAGTTAATGCAAGCACGACATCACATTTTTCGCTTTCTTTCATTTGGGTTTGAATTGCATGTTTCAGAGAACAGTAACCAGACATCTTTTCATGACAGATCTGTTACTCCAAACAATTTCTCAAGCTCATCTAATTTATCATTGTTCTTCAGAATTATATTTTTTGGATACAAAGCTTGAGAAATTGGTACAAAATGCTTATGGTCGGGGTCTTCAGCTTTCAATGTGGCTAGCTTGCACTGTGAAGAATGAGCAGCTTTGACAAATGTGTGTACATGCTGCCTGCTGTAGAGGAGTGAGCTAAATCAAAGAATCATAAGTTGCCGCAGAAAAATTCCCCTCACAAACGAAGGTAAAAATGGTGCCAAGGTTATGCAGTTTGGGGTAAAGGACATGAGAGGTAGGATACAGAGACCCTTCAAGTTCAGTAAGGAGGTCAACCAATCCAGCGCATGATCTGTGACAAAAACCACGTGGGAGTGAAGCATATTCGTTTCTCGGTCACTCAGATCAGTCAGGTACTTAATACCACAGTTGATGTCTCATGTCAGACATCTTGAAAAATGTAACATCAGTAAAGTAAGCACTGAAATAGAAGACAGCCTGAAACCACCTTTGTTTTCTCTGAAGCACCATACTTTGATCTCAAGAATTGTAAATAATTATAATTTCACTTCCTTGTGTTCAAAAATGCAAACTTTACTGTCGCAACAACATGATTTAAATCCCATCACTGCGGCCCAACTATTGTCAACCAAGCTGATGTTATGTGCCCAGCACTGTACGTGCATTAAATGATCCCTTATGACCACACTTAATATTTCATAACACCGGGTCATGTACGGGGCACTGTCACTAACAAACACTGTAACTGCATCATATGGTACACTATAAATGCGCAGAGCTTCTAAACCAGCACGAGCAGTTTGTAGCATTTCCGGCATCAAGATAGTTAAAAAAAAAAAAACAATGTGCAGCTCTATTTTCGATATTGGAATATGATAAAAACACAATGGCCCATTCTATCTGTAGTTTCATCACCGAGTATGTTGATGTTCTTCCGAACTAGAGCCTCTGCTGTTCTTTTCTGGTGGTCAGGTGCAACTTCTAGAAAGGAAGAAAGACTTCAAATTAAAATTTCAAACACATAATTGCTAAAGATATTGGTTATTAGAGTCTTCTTCAATGGCATACCATACCTATTTTTATAAATAGCGATAAGTGAGATGTAAGTTATAAATGACATGTTGATATGTTGTATGTGATGCATTTATGTAGTTGACTTAATTCATAGAATTTATGAAAGGGATGATATCCACATTAGTGATGGGACATTCGATTCATTTTACTGAATCGATTCATTTGATTCTGTTCACGTTACTGAATCGATACAGTGATCCGATTCACGGCTCATTGGTCACCGCTCCTACTGCATCTGTGTAGTATGTGCTGGTAAGACAGCAGCAACAGCATTCAGTGCTCGCAGCTGCCATCTGGTCTTCATACAATGAACTCCTTTCTTAGAAAAAATGCTAGTTACTCTAATACATCGAAGGTTTCTGGCGACGCAGGGTGGGAAAGGTTAGAAAGGTAGCAGCCCTGGCCTGAATTAAGGTACAGTCCCAGCATTTCGTGGTGTGAAAATGGGGAAACTACGGAAAAACCATCTTAACGGCTGCCGACGGTGGGATTCGAACCCACCATCCCCCGAATGCAAGCGCATAGCCACGCGATATTAACCGCACGACAACTCGCTCAGTCATTTTTTTTAAAAGTATTTTTCTATCAGCTGAGGATTTTTTTTTTTTAACACGTTGGGTGCCACGTGCCGCCATATGGCGTCACGGTGGTCTTCAAATTTGAGATGGCGTGACGCCATATGGCGGCACAGTTGAGTTTCAGGCGATGAGCCGTAGATAATCAGCTGTGACATCTATGCGCGTAAAATTGGTACTACGTGAAGGGCGAACTTCAGGGTCTATTCCAGCTATGTATTTTTACTGTATGCAACCATATGGCGCCACAGTATTCTTCCGAAGCCACTGAGTGGCCTGTGGTCCTTGTCACAGGTGAAAGCGCGCCAGGCATTGTTTATTCCTCGTTTACGTACGTATTATCACTCAGTTTATATAGTTGTGCAAAAATATAAAAAAATTGGAAGATATTGGTAATAATCTTACGAGGGAACACATGTGTTACACTCGGATTCGATTGAAATTTGGTAGGAATATTCGTGGGAGACAGTAGAATGCTAAGGTGAAAACTGCATGTACCCAGCGCAAGTTTAAACGCCAAAATAGAACAAATAAATAGTCATAAAATTAGAAGTGCCGCGGGAGTATCGGAGAGGTAGGGAGGAGCGAAGCAGCGGACGTGAACCAACCGGGCTGCGTCGAGCTGCGCCAGCAGCCAGGTAGCGTAAGGTTAGCGCGTTCCCCGTAACTTCCCGATCAGATGTGCAAAACGTAAATATGAAAACAGCACATGAAACAAGTGTACAAAGGACGATGTTTGAACAACGATGCCAATAAGGTTTGAAAAATTACGAGTAACAAGAACTCGGGCGTGCCGAGACGCATATTTTCAATGTTTAGAGTTATCAGAAAACTTATCAACAATATGTAATGTAATATAAGTACTTGTTTTGCATTTTACTAGGTTTTCATAAATATTGCGTTAATTTGAATTAGCAAATAAATATCTCGTATTTGAAATTCGTATTGCACATTCCATGTCAAAAAATTCTGTGACACCATATGGCGTCACGCTGTACTTTATCTTTTCTAAAAATTGATGTGACACCATATGGCGTCACGCTGTACTTTATCTTTTCTAAAAATTGATGTGACACCATATGGCGTCACACATGACCATGGTATGGTGAGAAAATTTACTTAGTACATCATATAAATATATCCCAAGATTATATAAACAGACTACAACGCGTACAATTGCTTTGGCACCAGCGGAATGCAATTCAAAAACAAGCCTGGCACCAGTGGAATAGTGTGCTACAATCGGCTCGGCACTCAACGTGTTTTAATCGTCATATTTTGTATAGGCTACCCGAGATGTACAGTAGCCCGCTGGTTTTCTGATTCAACATACTGTTATTGCATCTGTCCACATGATTGAAGTCTTGTGCAACGATGTGACATACGAACTGAGAGAATACTGAGCCGTTCTTCCAAAATATAAAACAGGTACTTTTGAATGGTCATGAGCATGACTCATAGTCATAGGACAGGCTAGAGTCGAGTTTAATTGTCAAATGTCAACTAAGTTATAATACTAAGATTCCTTAAACTAATAAATAGTATAACCTAATAGCCTACCTGCTTACTAGCTACTTCAGAATTATGTTGTGACTACCTTTTTAACACTGCAAATAAATCCATCTATTACTTAAACCTCCCTGTAAGAAGAGGACAGTGAATGCAAATGGGTATTATTTTCAAATGAGCTGAGCTCGAGAGTCCATTATAGCATACGATTCTTTCAGTGTAGCATGGCTCACTGTATGTCTCACTGCAGCGGAAGCTCGGCTCTCCGCGTGTCCAGTGAGCCGATAAAGAGCCGTGTGTAACATGTGTCTCACTGAGCCGCGCTCGTTCACGATTCTTTCGATGTGCTATGAT
Organism: Anabrus simplex; assembly: GCF_040414725.1. NCBI lineage: Eukaryota > Metazoa > Arthropoda > Insecta > Orthoptera > Tettigoniidae > Anabrus > Anabrus simplex. The sequence continues at coordinate 60,529,662 of NC_090270.1, read as the reverse complement.
TCAGTGTCTCGCTGCAGCGGAAGCTCGGCTCCCCGTCAACGTCCAGTGAGTGCGCCACTCAGCGCTGTCCGCTGGGAGTAAGCTGAATCGTGTGCCGTGAGCTCGCCGTTCCTGTGAATCGATTCACTCTGACACTTAAATGAATCGATACACTGCTTCGAATCATTCATTCAGTAGCCAACACTAATCCACATGAGCTATTAGCCTATTGGTAATGATTAGGGCAAGGCATTTGATAATTTTGCATCTTTTTTTATGAAGGCGAAAATATAGCTTGAGTATATGTACATGTGTTTCATGAATTGACTGATTAAATAAGGGCAATTTGTTAGGGCATTTTTTTTCTTCATATTTTGCCGTTTACAAGAGATAGGCCATTTTTGGAGGAATTTATGGTCATTTTTGGCATTTTTAATTGTTTTCTGGGAAGTGTTATATTTCGTTATATTTGGATATTTAATTAATATTATTTATATTTACAATACTTGTCTATTATGTTTAACTTAGACAAATAACTTGCTCAAGAAAGAACGTAGACTTGCCACATACCCTGCTGCCACTAGTTTTCAAGGAAAGAGTATTTTCAACTCGATTGCACTTCCAAGAAAACATACTATAAGCAATACCTGCTTCCCCTATATGTAAGACGCATAATGGACTCGCCCAAGCTGGGCATTGCTCCTTATCTTCAGCTAGATAAGAAGGAAGTCAGTCGCCCGCGTTCTGAGAGTCGAGTGAATTTTTTGTTGACAAGTACTGTAAGATGCCCAAAGTTGAAGGAAGTACAATTGTTAAATTAAAACAATTTGTTACACAATATGGAGAAAATATATTTTCCACTGATGGGAAAATAATATTTTGCAAAGTGTGTGATGTGCGAGTTTCAGCAGAAAAGTAGTTTACAGTTGAACAACATGTGTCACGAGAAAAACAAACGTGGTGTGCAGCGACTTGAAGATAAAAGAAATCGTGGCTTACACCAGACACTACTGGGTTAATCCATTTTGTGAGAAACTGTGTACAGCATTTTTATGCGCCGATATTCCACTGAACAAATTGAACCACCCAAAGCTGCGTACATTCTTAGAAGAGGAGACTGGAAAATCTGTACCAGATCCCAGAACATTAAGAACCTACGTTGGAAGATGCTATAACAAAACGTTACAAGAAATAAGGATAATGGTAGGAGACTGAAACATATGGGTATGCATAGATGAAACAACAGACAGTATGGGACGATATATAGCCAACGTTATTGTAGGCGTCCTGGAAGCAGGGAATGCTGGAGAACCATTTCTACTACATTGTGAGCAATTGGATAAAGCTAACTGGTCAACAATTAGCAAACTGACCAGTCTTTGAGGCTATTGTGGCCCATGGCATTTGGAATGTCAATGTGCTGCTTTTAATAACAGATGCAGCACCCTACATGGTAAAGGCTGCAAATTCGTTACAAGCGCTCTTCTCGAAAATGGTGCATGTCACATGCCTAGCCCATGCGTTACATCGGACCGCGGAAGAGGTACGACATAATTTTCCTGAAGTTGACAAGTTAATTGGGTGCATAAAGAAAGTGTTTTTAAAAGCCCCATCTAGAGTTCTAGCATTCAAAACCGAAGCTCTTGAAATTCCCTTGCCCTTTTCAGCCATTTTGACTATATGGGGAACGTGGATTGAGGCTTGTTATTACTACGAGAACTTTGAAGTTGTAAAGAAAGTGGTCGATTCCTTCGACAAAACTGAGGCTGGATCAATAAAAACAGCCCAGGAACTCTTGGCTGAGAAAGAAATTGCAGGTAACTTTCCTACATAAAAACAAATTTCAGATCTCTTCCTAATGCAATAAGTGCTCTAGAAAAATCCCAAGTGCCACTAGTGGAGCAGCTGCAAATTGTGTATAAAGTTGTGAATGACCGAGCTCGATAGCTGCAGTCGTTTAAGTGCGGCCAGTATCCAGTAATCGGGAGATAGTGGGTTCGAGCCCTGAAGATGGTTTTCCGTGGTTTCCCATTTTCACACCAGGCAAATGCCGGGGCTGCACCTTAATTAAGGCCACGGCAGCTTCCTTCCATTTCCTAGGCCTTTCCTATCCCATTGTCGCCGTAAGACATGTGTCGGTGTGACGTAAAGAAAAAAAAAAGTTGTGAATGATCTGAATCGTGTGTGTGGTAAAGTGGGTGAAGTTGTATCCATGAAATTGAATAAGGTGTTGCAAAAGAACAGTGGGTATAAAACTTTGCGTTCTATTGGCAAAGCATTGTCGGGTGAAAATTTCTCTTACCGACTGAATTGAATCCGGAAAATATTGCTTGTTTTCAGTGTGCACCAATTGTTTCAGTTGGGGTAGAGAGAAGCTTTTCCATGTACAAATCGTTACTTGCAGACAATAGGCAATCGTTTTCATTTGAGAACCTACGCAAAGTTTTAATTGTGCATTTCAATTCGAATTTATTGTAAACAGCCACTGCAGTTTGTTTTCTTAAATATTCTTTGTTAATTAAATGACACGTATTTGCTAGGAGAGTATTTGAAGAATATGCCAGTTCTAAAATATTACATTTTTTTTTCACCAGGGGTGCAAAGTGGTATTTACTTTGTTAGTAACAAAAATAATTTAAACTTAATGCATTGTCATCCATTAAAATTCTCTCTCAAATCAGGTAATTGTTTCTTAAAGGATTAATAAATAAGTGACTTACGATTAATTTATTGGTCATTTTTTTCAAATTTTGTGTAATTTTTTAACCATTTTTAGGTCATAAATGCATTTTTACATTTTCTTGCTATTTTTTGGTCATTAAATGCCTAGCCCTAGTAATGATGATACAGTAGATGATAATTTTGAAGAGTGCATATGTAGTAAATGGCTTATTGCTTACCTTTTTTATGATGTATCCACATAGGAAAACTGATGTGATTGAAATCCTCGATATTATTGAAAGTATTAATATCCTCAATATTATTAACTATGGAGATGTGAAGAGACAAATACATAAAAATGGGATATTTAAATCAAGGCAATGGATGATGCTCAATGATTCTTCAGAAAGATCTGTAAATTTTATAACATTAACGAATGTAGGGATTGTATTCTCATTCAGTCACAAAAGAATTGAGCAAGAGATATGATTTTAATTTAGAGGCACAGAATTAGAGGAATTATCAGATTTTTATTTTAAACAAAGATCTTTGATGAGTTACTTCAATGATTAACAAATTTTAAATGAAGAGAGATACTTATTTCCAATGATATGTCATTCTTCTTTTATTTTCAAGATTTTCAATTATAATAAATGATAATAGTCAAACTTATTGGCATTTTTATGTTATACTAGGATAAGTAGATAGTTGTAGTCAACCTTAGGTCAAGGATTACGAATTTTACTATGCAAAAATAATTGATCGACGAGATGGAGACGTCCACTGACTTAGTTGAAGGGAATTCAGCCGGCAAACGCAGCTAACTGATTATCTCTCCGGACCCACGACCTCAAGAAGCAATGAAAATAGAAATTTAATCTGAAATGAGCTAGTCTGGATTTCTTCGCGGCCTGACCTGGACACAGGAATGGCGCAATAGGGAATGGTAGATCTGAATGGTTCCAAACAAAGAGAGGTGTACAAGGCAGTGCACTATCTCCACTACTTTTCATTGCACTCATGGATGTAATCATTAAAGAAATTAAAGCTGCAGAACCTGGAGATTTGAATGCATTAGTGTTTGCAGATGTTGCCTTTTGGGGAGAAGCAGAGCAAGAAGTCCAAAGGAAATGAGATTGCTGGGTCAACAAATTTAAGGAATAAGTTATCTGAGTAAGAAGAAAACAGTAGGTAGAACACCCAACGAATGTGACCTCAAACTTCACGGAGAGAGAATTTAATGTGTAGAAAGCTTCAGCTATCTTGGAAGTACTGTATCGAACCAGGGGAGCGCTAAATTTGAAATCCAGAACAGAGTGACAAAAGGTTCCACGTTCTTCTATCAGGTACGAAATGTAGTGTGGGTCAAAGCAGTTCCCGTAAAAGCCAAACAAACTATGTTCAAATCTTACCTCCTGCCAATCATGACATGGGTTGGAGAACTGTGTGTTATTGAAAAGAGACATCAGCAAACTGCAAGCATGTGAAATGAAATTTTTACGATCTGCTATGCAAAAATACAAGAAGAGACAGAATTAGAAATTAGTGCATTAGAAATTGCATGCAAGTGACTTGTACTTTGCAAGAAAGACTCTGCATTGCATGGTTGAAATGGTTTGGGCATGTGCAAAGGACGGAAGAGACTCGAACCCCTAGACAATACTTGGAATGGAAGTACCTGGAAGGAGACTTGTTGGACGTCCCAGAAGAAGGTGGCTGGACCAAATAAATGCAGACCTTATTGACAAAGGAACAACATTGCAGGATGTGAAAGAAGAGGAACTATAAAATGACAGGAACCGATGGAGGCATATTGTCCACCCAAGGCCTATCCAGCCTGCTGAAAGGATACCCAGATGATGATGATGACGATACCTCCTCTACAAAGATCAAGTCTTGTCAAGACTTTAGTAAGGTTTGCAGGCTTTGTGACTTGCAACATATTTTAACCTTCCAATGGTCTCCGGAATAGAACTGTAAAGAGCCATCAAAGGTTATTTGAAATAAACAAGTTACAGAAATCATATGGGAAGTGTACATCCAACAAGAATACGTCCAGTCGTGCTTAAAAGTTATGGAAATTGCTCAAATTAAATAACAGAAAGAATGAAGTTTACACACGAGGATAAATTGTCAAGCTCGAGACCTCGTGGCAGTTGAATAATCGTATTATTCAGATGGATGTAAGTAATATGAATGTATTCTATCAATGTGAAGGTCAGTATAATAGTAGAAAAGTGAAATATTAGCAAGTCACATACTGGCACGTAAAGGAACTGAACTTCTGTCAAGATGTGTGGGATCAAACACTCAAAATGGAAACTAGTCTTTGAACTCAAAAATAGGGAAAATTTCCCCTCAAACTGGCTTTTGCACTGTGCACAGTGCATGCACGCTGAGAGGCCCTGGTTTTGAATGATATGGTGACAAGTATAAGTGGATGTTAAAGGTATCGAATGTTCATGAATATATAATATTGAATGCGTTTGATAATTGGAATTTGGAGTATAATGTGCGCCGTGTGTCTTTGAAGTGATAATGATTATGGAATGGTAGTTAGGTTTTTGGTTCATCACAAATTGTGAATAATTTGGTGCTAAGGTACACAAGCGCTGTTGAGTAAAGCCAATTTGGAGAATAGTGACCAGACATGCGGACTGTTGTCAGAAAATAGTTCGCAGAGATAATAGGGATGATACTGCAGATAAATTGTAGGGATCCTCAGACATGAAACAAGAGTACAAGTATACGGGAATGTCCTATTCATGACGTGACAGTCATGTAATAAATAAGCCACAACTTGTGATTTGTTACATAGATACTTGTAGATGCTAGATTTTGGTAGATAGGAATTTGATCTTATTTTTTCAGAAGGATTATGGACGGTGCTGGAAACCAGTACATTATTTGAATATCTGTAGATGTGTGGTAGTTTGTGTATTTATTTCAGCTACAATCGCAATGGAAGCAAGATGCTGACCTGTTGCAGAGAATGTTTCCTTATAATGATAATTTTGGATTGCTATACTTTTGAGACGGATGTCATGATTTATATACCATGCAAATTAGATATTGATGACACTCAAGTTGCAAAATATGCAGCTAGTTAGGACGATGAAAAGATAATCTAGCGTGGGATAGATTCAGCATTCATTATGCTGGGATTTTGAAAGTAATAATTTTGGAGACAAGAGTGAGTTAGGCACCACACCTTTCCAAAGAAACTCGAATTTGGACGTTATCATTTCTAACTAAATCGTAGCGATAGCCTCACTAGTCAATAAGATGTTAGTATTTTAATGTGATGAATGCATGGCCTATGATGTAGAAAAGTAACCAATTGCTCATCAATACGCCACGCACCTGAGTGGAATTTTGTGTACTCCGATAGATTACCAGCCGGTAGCCCAACAAAATATTTGAACCTGGAGAACAACACCTACGAACGGTTGCAATATGTGTATGTAATATACTTGCTTGAGTGTATTACTACAGCATGGTTTCACTTCAGTCCCAACAAGTAATCAGTTTTCAGAAGGGAGCCAAAATATTTACACCAGGCAAACACTGAAGAATACAGTTATAGTAATTCGTATATCAAAATAAATGCAGAAATATACATCAAATTCAGTGAGGGTGAGAAAGTGTTTATTCCCTTTAATTCCTCATTGAGCCACAAAACCAGCTTAACTATAAAATTCCTGATTGATCATTTACTTGGTTAAGGGAACTTGCATTATTGCTACTTACACTGAGGTTAGTTTGTTGATTGCTATGTCTCGATTTCAATATATGGTCTGACCTTCAAAAAAGATCAATTTTTCAAAATATTTATTTTAAGCTCCTAGCCTTTAGGAACATTAGGTGAAAAAAAATCATTATGTGCCATAGTTTTTGAGCTATGATTTAAAAGGCAAAGCCTTGCACCCAATGTTCGTCCTGACAGTGTGGAGTGCCATAGCCAGACCCCCGCGTGCTCTTTCCATTTAATTTAATATGCATAAGAATATACCCTACCCCCTGCAGTAATTGAGGCAATCAAGCCTGTATTTAAAAGGTTAGTTGCAACTGAACTGTGATGATGTGAGGGATCAAACACTCAAAATGCAAATGAGTCTTTAAACTCAAAACATTTGGAAAATTTCCCCTCGAACTGGCTTTTGTGGGAAGAAAATAGTGAAAATTGCTACAAATGATGCAACTATCACATTGAATGATGGCATGAAGTTTAGGCTGCTTGTTCTGAAAGCATTAGGGGTAGAATCTGGAACATTTTGTGAACTTTCTCTAAGTGATGAAGATGAAACAAGAGTAGTGACAGCAAAGGAAGTGTCAAGCAACAAAAGAGAGCCTCTTCTTGCTCAGATTGGAAGAAACTGCACAGAAATCGGAAGCAGAGGTACAATGGCACAACTTATGCTGCAGGGCATTTTAACTTCAGTAGCAAGGTTAATGGTATGCAAGATATATGCACAAATGTTTATCGATCATGTTCTCAGTTGTGTTTTTGACATCCGTTTTAATGATAACTCAAAAACTAATTGGCATACACTAATGAAATTCTTTATGTGTATCTGCTTACTATATCTACAAAATGGTGTAAATTCATGTCTCCCTCTAAGTTTCTTTAGTTAAATGTAGCAAAATATTGTCAAATGTTGACATTTACTTTTCAATACAAAAGTAAAAATATTATTTGTTAAGATATGTTGCTGAAAGTATATACATTTCTAGAGGCATAGGTTTGCAATAAAATAAAATTAACAGAACCTAAAAATGTTCAAAATCAGAAGAGTTATAAATAAAACATTGCAACATTGTATGATGAATAACCACCATTTTGAATTTTAAAAAAATACGCAAATTATTATTTTTTAAGACGATGGTAATGCAACGCCAGTGTTTCATGTGCGCATAATTTCATTGCTGTACCTGTTGTGGTTTTTAAGGGGAAGAAAATGATAACTTAAAATTTTACCATGGTAACCTGTAAGCTGGCAGCAGTGATGAGCCATAAAAAACAATAGGGTGGCGATTATTTGCTTATTAGTGTATAGCCTTACGTGCCGCTGTTTTTATGATTTAAAGTGTAAATTTTTTCCACCAATAAAAGTTATTGGAATTAAGACCAATTAAAAATGGATGTTAACCCTAAATGGTTTAAAAAGTTGCCAGAAAATAACTATATAACCAAAGAAGTTAACAATTTTTTAGGTTTTATTTACTTTTTACAATTTGCTTTATGTCGCACCGACACAGGGTAGGTCTTATGGCGACGATGGGATAGGAAAGGGGTAGGAGTGGGAAGGAAGCGGCCGTGGTCTAAAGGTACAGCCCCGGAATTTGCTCGGTGCGAAAATGGGAAATAACGGAGAAGTCTTCAAGTCTGTCGACAGTGGGGCTCGAACCCGCAATCTCCCTAATGCAAGCTCCAAGCTGCACGACCCTAACCGCACGGCCAACTCACTCGGTCGTCAAATCTGTAATGGTCTGACAGCGTGGTTAGCCGGTTCAATGTTGGCCGGTAGGGCAGGAGAAGTGGCTGTATAAAATTTATAATCGGTGGATTGCGTGATAAAAGCCTGCATTAAATTTCAAATCTCTCTGCGGAGTTCATATGAAGCTAGGGGAAGGCATATGCCTCGATCGTGATTCGTCCGTCGATTGGCGACGTTAAATGTTGAACAGACCGCTTTGTATTATTCGGCAAGCGTGCCGACACAGTTTCACTTTCTCCCTAATCCATTATCTCACACCCAGACACGCAAGTCGCCCAGGATCATAAAAAATTGAACCAGGCGAGCCGAACATGTGCTCAGGCACTCCCGGCACAAAAATCCATACGCTAAATAAAAAACGCATGAAGACAATCCATGCATGCATATCCTAGTCTATAAAAGCAAAAATATAACGGGAAGTTGCGGCAACGTGCGACTGCATTTCCTAGTCCGCAGCTTTGAAACAAGTTCTCCATGCGCAAGTCATGCACGCTTAGTTTCATCTGGGGGTCAACGACTCTCCAACAAACGAGGATGCCCGCTCCCAGGCGGTGTCAAGCTCCACATCGTACAGCACTGCGGGCAGGAGGCAGGCACAGCCAGGCAGAGAGAACGAGAAGTGCTGCAGCTGAATGCGACCCTCCGACTACATACAATGACAATAAAATAACTTGGAATTACTAAATACATAGCCGTTTCTCGCTCAACATTTAACCATCGCATTACGAAACGGTTAGAGGCATGTTTAATGTCACCGATTAATACAACCTACAACTCAAGCACTGTACATTTCAGGAAAGAACATGCTACGGTATATTCCATGGCGAACTGAGACCGAGCATAAAATCCCATTCGGTTAATTCATGGAACTTTAACAGATTAACAATGTTTACAAAATGTGGCCCGTATCCACATACTCACGGTACACTCATACGGTGGCCCTTAAAAAGCCCAGTACCTTCACGACTTCAGAGAATGAGTGGCCCATACGTCTGACACTGGCTATCTGGCCGCGCTCAAATACGGAGGTCTCGTAACTGTAGTCAACTATTAATATTAGCTTTACGTCCCACTAACTACTTTTCCGGTTTTCCCGCAGGAGTTTTTACATACCAGTAAATCTACCGGCTCGAGGCTGACGTATTTGAGCACCTTCAAATACCACTAGACTCGGCCAGGATAGAACCTGCCAAGCTGGGATCAGAAAGCCAGCGCCTCAGCCGTCTGAGCCACTCAGTCCGGCTGTAGTCAACTTACTCGTACAACCCGTACGAGATCCGATGCCCTGGCTGTCACATGCCACGCCCTCCTTTCGCCGGGCCGAGCATAGCGCCATTTCCCTACTAACGCATCCATCTAATTCAATTGCTCACGAGTGTATTAATGTGCTGCAATATTTTAATAATAATAATCATCGTATAACCCCAGCTAACGTGTGCAGGATTTTTTATTATTATTATTTGACGCTGTCTATGCAGCTTACGCTACCTTAGGATCTGGAGGTGGAAGCTACCACTGATCCACAGTGGAGCTACTCTCTCGTGTGCTTGTTCAACTGGTACAAGCTTTGTCTACCCCTCCATCTGTACGTCCATGCGCTTAATGGGAACATTATACCAATATTAAGCCGAGTCAGGTGACATATTAACAATTCGGCTATTAACGGTTAAATTTGTCCAGTGACAACTAAACGCTTCTCAAATTTACCTGTGAAAAAATGGTCTATAAGCGAAGTTGAGAACTTTTGGTAAAAACGAAAAATTTTCTTGTTGGGTGGACCTCACTGCGTACCGATTATATGAAGTCTGAAACGAGTTTTGGAGCGGTGACAGGGGAGGAAGCTGCCGGGTGAATATACACAATCCCAGTATTCCCCTCCAGGTAACTACGAAGCCACGGTAGTAGGGTCTACAGTTTTGCTCCGAAAATAAGCCGCACCTCACCTAATACCGTACGGGTAGGGAGAAGGAAAAAAAAAAGAGGATGTTTGCCCAGTTAAAACAATCACTACCACCACCACCACCACTCGGAAAGGAAGAGTTTACCAACTGAAGTCTGATAGGACAGATGAAAGAGAGGAGCCTAACAAGTGGACTCAGTTAAGGAAACCGTGGTCGCCACGCTTCCAAAGCCCGCAGGGCTCCTTTTAGCAGCTTTAAGACAGGCACAGGATTCCATTGATGTTATTCTATTGCACGTACTCGCAGGGGGGATTAAAAAATTGAGAAAAATAGATCGAGGGCAGACAAATTACGTCTGTATTTACGGAACATTGAGGATGTTTGTAGACGGGAACATGCACTTTCTCATCCTTGGAAAATTTAGAATATGGAATTATAATAATTAGGTATTATGTGCCCTATAATGCCAAGACAAAATGGAACCGGAAAGGGGGGGGGGGGGGGGATTTACATACAGAGACTGAAGAGTGATATGTCACTCCTTAAAAAATGGACTATAGTATCCGGTCTAAACACACTGTCGCGAAAACTCCTCTCAGTAAGTATGGATGAATCAAACAGATCGATCGCTACACATGTAAACAACTTGTATAACATACCGGTCAGCCCAGCTAAAAACGATACGTCCTCTATCCTGCTGCCAGTTTGTTTACAAGCAGCAAAGGGTTTCTTTATGTTGTGGATAAATTGACACTATTGTTCTTATTTGAGAAACAGTTAAATGCAGACAAGATGTGTTCGGATTCAGTCCTCCAAAGGCTGGAAATCAGTATTTAACTGATTGTTATCTGATGAGAGTTTCTGATATTCACAGAATCTGATCTCTCACTCACAGAGGTGTCATACTGGAGAAAATTCTTACAGAGAACACCTGAAACGACCAAGAAATATATCCTTATCCCAGAAATGTCTAAAGAATGATGAAAACAAAGGTGAAAACAACCAAATGAAAATAACTGTCGGCAAGTTCTGAACACCACCGTATATCTAGTACGATTTAAGCCAACTTATACAATATGCGACCTGGTAACTCAACACTGAACTATTGCTGTTGAAACCATAGTCTCAAAAAGCAGTCAGGCAAAAATCTACAGACATGAAGACAAAAACTCCCGCATGATTAAGAACATTTTTACTATAGGTCCCTGCACCGTATGATCTAGTTTTTCAAAACAGAATTCTATCTTCGACTTCCAGAGCCATTAGCTGTAACTGAGCAAAGTGCAATGTTTGTTAAATGTAGATACGAAGACTACTGCTTGAATTTCAGGCCGAAAAGGTAATAAATCCAACACGAGTGCTGAATAAGGGTGGTATAATGTGCAGAAGCCCCATGGGCGGTTACTGGCCACGTGCTTGAACTGGGCTGGTGGATCGATCTAGAGCTCGCCATCTCGCGTTAGCTAGCGTCAACAAGACTGTCAACACGTGCGCAGGGCAAAGGCAAGTCTACATCGATCAAAAACATTTACTTTCTCCTGGGCAATGCTTCCATCTCAGTACTGCACCAACCAAACTAATTTGCGTTGCAATTCAAACTATCAACTTTCTTTAAATGTACTAAGACACATCGGAGAGATTTCGAAGCTGTATACCAAGAACTTTCAAAACGTTAATCCGTTTAGGAATGAAATGATGAAATACGTTATCAGTACGAAAACCCAAGTACACTACAGCAGCAAGTCCAAATAACGAGGATTTCTATTGAACACGTTCCTTCCGCGTGCACCATGTCACTACCAAACTTAATAAACCGTTTTGACTAAGATTGTTGCTCGAAGGGGCCCAATATCTACAAAATCGGCCCCGCTCGCCCTTACTCGGACGTGAGTATGTTGTGTCGTAGGGGAGAGAGGGGCAATTGCACGCATCTAAGGCAAAACACCTGTATAAGGTACTATGTTGGATCAAAAATGTCTACAATACTTCAGTATGATAGGAAATATAGTTAGGAATACGGAGTATGGAATACAAGTACACAAGTAGTCATGGGCGCCCATATGACAGTTTGTAGAGGAGGGCCCAGACCTGGGGGGGGGGGGTACGTAGTATTTTTAATATTTTGGAAGATAAATGGCAACTTGTATTCTGCGGTAGAATAACCCACGGTATCCTCTGCCTGTTGGTGGGAGACGGTATTACCGCTACTACATAATACTGACTTTTCAATCATTTTCTTGAAAGGAAAACACCTGACTACAGTAGATCTTTTCCTGCCCTCAGAGCTAGTGGGGGGGGGGGGCGGCCCCACCTTGCCCCCGGGTATGGGCGCCCTTGTAAACAGTGAAGTTCCCGAGTCTCCTATCAAAATATAGAAATTGGTTTTGCGTGCCCACCCATGTGAGGAAATGGTACGCATGTACTTCACCACAGAAGAGAGAAATATTGTTGCTGGTATTCCTCTGTGGCAACTCAGACACCACCACTTCCATGTAATCATCATTTTCATCATCTTGACAAAGTCATCATCACATACAAAAATGAACAAAAGTATTCATACCCCCAACCCATCCAAAACAAAATGTTTTATTGCTGGACCAATATGGAGTACAGGTCAAAATTACAAACCCAAACGTATACCTTGTACATCAGTCTACAGTAAAAAGCATAAACTGGAAGGAAATCACAGTACATAAAGCAACAAATTCGTACTCTATGACACTACTTGTCTGGACATAAGTATTCATCCCAGAAGAGTTCACAACTCAAAGAAAAAAAAGAAAAAAGAAAAAAAACATTACCAACTCTATCAGTAGCACGTTTGTTTGCCTTTCCTGCATATTATTTCTTTTAACCTGCTGGGCATTTCGAGAACACCAGTTTCCGTGTTAGTTCAGATGAAATGTTCCCCGTTCTTGTTGCAGTAGCTGTTTCAAGTGTGCTTTACTCATGTGGTGTTTCCTTAGTCTGGACTCCAATTCATTCCATAGATGTTCGATGGGGTTGATGTCCGGCGATTGGGGAGCTGTTTTTAATATGTGTGGCGTGTTGCAGAGTACCCACAAACAATTTCCACAGTATGTTTGGGGTCACTGTCGTGTTGGAAGTAAAACTCATTAGCAATCCCAAGTTTTTCGGCGCTTTTGCGAACGTTTTCTTTCAGTATGTTCAAATATTGGAATCTGTCTATAGCCCCCTCGATAAATACCAACACCCCGCCACCCGAAACGGCCATTGAGCTACACACCATAACCCCCCTTCCCCGCCGTGCTTCACAGTGGTAACGAGATTCTGCTCATCGAGCTCTGTGTTAGGGCGTCTCCACACTAAAATGCGTCCATCACTTCGGAAAATATAAAATTTACTCTCATCTGTAAACATCACTGTCGACCAAAACTCATTATCTTTTGTCACATTCTTTTACCAAATTGTAGTCCCTTCCGTCGATTCACGTTCGTTATGTGTGGTTTCTTTCTTGGGACCATAGATCGATACCCAGCACGATGAAGACCCTCCTTACTGTTTTGTGTGACACTGCATGATGGAAATATTCTGCCAGCTGCGATGCTATTGTCGAAGATGTGTTTTTTTTAAATTGTGGTTACTATGAACCTTTCTTCTCGTGCGGTCAGTTTCTTCGGATGTCCAATTCTTTTCTTGCTTACAAGAAAATCCTGTCCTTTTAACCTTTGTATGATGCTTTGCACATTTGGTTTACTTCTTCCAATGATGTTTCCGATCTCGGAATACGATTTTCCTTGTTGGTGAAGGCGTAGAACAAGTTCTCTTCAACAGACGTTTCCCTAGTTTTCCCCGCCATTGGACTAGTACCGTCGCTGACCAGCTGATCAGTCCTTTTCCGTCTGCATCTACTACACAACTAATGCCACGGAACACAGGTTTCTGTTTACTTCTTCAAACCACATTTTTACACGTAAGGTATGAATACTTATGTCCAGACAAGTCGAGTCATGAAGTACGCATGTGTTGCTTTGTTATGTACTGCTATTTACTTCCAGTTTATTTTGTGCTTTGTTATGACCACTGATGTAAAGGGCCATAGACGTGCAATATTATTGCGCAAAATAGATTGTACAATATATTGCTGGCTGCCCACAGACATACAATATTATTGCACAACATTCGGGTTTGTGCAATAAATAGAATCGTGTGGAGATAATATTGCTGGTTGTGCAATATATTGTGCAAAAGCGCTCATAGACGTACAATATGTGTGGCAATATATAGTCATTCCATGCCGGTATTTTGTTTGGTGAACACACTTTTCTGTATCACAAAGCCGCTTCACTTCCTTCCGGAAGTTTGTACGTAGAACTGATTTTTTAAGTAACTTCTTGCTTGTCGGCGTTCGGGTATTTTTCACGATATTTCTCGATAAGCACCTCGTTCTTTTCACCTTTTTAAACTCTATCATTGTAATCTTTGCTCTTAACGTCCCATAGAGCCGGAAGGCTTCGATTAGCTCCAAAATAAACTTTTTCACCACCTGTTTGTCTGCCATCACGATACGTTCTCCCCCACTTCTTGACACCAACTGGCGGGAGGACGTGATATTGCGATTTGCGCAATATATTTAAAACTGTTTTGATTTCGTACAATATATTGCACAACCCTTCAATATTAAATACATCAATTATATTGCACTAACCCTGATATTGCGCAATAATATTGCACGTCTATGGGCCCCTTTACATCAGTGGGTTTGTAATTTTGACCTGTACTCCGTATTGGTCCAGCAATAAAGCATTTTATATTGGATGGGTAGGGGTATGAATACTTTTGTCCCATGTCTGTATCTCATCTGACGAACTGTTGTTTTGAAAGAGTACCTTCCTTATCTTCATTTTCGTGCATTTGCAACTCTACTTTTCCTGACAATATGTATATTCGCTTCTCTCTTCTTTTCCGACTCCTCTAATACGGATTTTCTGGGTGTGGCTGTCAAAATTTCAGAGTGCTGCTTAGGCCTGGACCTTTAAGTGTTTTCGCACAAAATGTTAATGCTCTGATAGGGATATGAGAGGAATTGATACAATAACAATTCCGTTTTCCTTTCAGAAATTACAGGAGGAGAGTGATGTGTGACTCGAAAAGAAGAGCTGGATTCTTCACTGATTGCGTGTGTGCAGCGAAATGCTTGAACCACGTCAGCAACAAGTCCTCATTCATCAATCCTGACTAGGAGCACATGTAAATGCTTCCTGGAAGGCCTCCACGTGTTATTGCAATGGGCATCCTCACACCAGGATATACAGTATAAACATGGGTGGTATATCATAACCCGTGGAGTTCATGGCGAAACACATACAGTAGTACTATTTCCTCCTCGTTCTAAGCCGGTCGCTGTCCTTACTTGCTTTTGACCTTTGCGGGCATTTATTGGAGGTGGCTTCTGGACGGTCGAAATGATGGTTTCGTCAACGTTATAAATACGTGACGGAGGAAACTTACGTTTTTCAATGACAGTCAAGAGATGATTGTCAACTTCTGCTTTATTAAATGATAAAATTCTGCTTACGCTAGTTGCTTCATGCTTCCGCAGACCGTTCTGGGTTTCTTGTAAAGAAACCTTGCGCCCAGTCCTTGCCCGCTAATTCAGTAGTGTTGTTAAAATTGTTAGAAAGATTGTTCCTGTCCGCAAATTCATAGGCAACACGACGTAGTTCAATCATCGTCATGCCGTAAAATAGCATAGCCAACTGAAGGAGTTGAGAACAGAATTGTTCGCACTGAAAGAGTAATGAGACGCAGAGCGCGTACGATTACCCCTCTAGACATCTTCACACCTTCTGTCCTGCCATTTTATAACCGATGAAGGAAAAATGGAAATCACGTGTGCATTCAGAAAACCGGAGACTTTCGAGGAAAAATTGGAAGGTTTAGTACGTACCTTAATATAAATTCAACTCTTCTGATGTAAGATGATGTAACAAAACGAATATTTCTTTAATGCACAAGAAACATACGCAACTCAGTTATGGTTCCTCAGATCGTACCGTTTTACTTTGATAACTGTGGTAATTCTAGAGCTAATACATGCAGAGTCCCGATCAGAAGTGGAAGGGACGCTTTAATTAGATCAAAATCAATCGGTCGGCTCGTCCGGTCCGTTTGCCTTGGTGATGGGAATCAGGGTTCGATTCTGAAGAGGGAGCCTGAGAAACGGCTACCACATCCAAGGAAGGCGTACAATGAAGCCAAATTAAATGATAAACTTAAATTTAAAACTTACCCACTGACTAAGCTTAAAATTAAGAGGAAGGGTGGATTTAAAGCAAACAGTGGATCTAATTCGCAATGTCGTAATTTTATATAAAATGATGGAAACAAATTGAAACGCAATAAAATCAAACAAGACCGGCTTAAAAGTGCAATCATGTATAGGCTTAGTATTCAAAAACATTTAAAACATACACAAAATCAGAATTGCTTAGAAATCAGACTTACACAATACAGCACATATTTAGCGAAAAACCAATGGAATAGACCTACATGTGTAAATCCTTGCAAATAATAAATACATTAAAACAGAAAATATAATTTTGAATTTGGTCCAGCCTTAAAGAAATCAGATAGTTCGGCTTGTTTCACTTTTCTTGCATTAAAAGTATAAACCTCCTTTCGCAAACTCAGTAATGAATTCAAAGCGTTTTCACTACAACTTTTCGCACTGATGTAACGCCTACGCACATCGATTGCACTTAACACTTCACTCAGTTCAGGTGTTATCTCCATCTCCATCATTGTCACTATCGCTTCTAGCTGGTCCATCACCATCGCGTTGTTGGCGTACATCAGCAAAAATCTCTTCATCCGGTAGTTCTCCACACAGCCGGATTACCATAAGCACAAAAGTATCGAATTCTACACCCTCCGGTAGCGTTAGCTCATTGGGTGGTGTGAATAAAAATGAGTCTAAGCGAGTGAGCGTGTGCTCGCTGAGTGCCTGAGTGTCTTCCTGCCGATGAGCTTCCACTCAGCATTTGCGGTGAATAAAAATGTAGGGCGGAAGTACAGCGTACACTCGAGTGTCTGGAGCAGCCACTAAGTGTCACTGATCAAGGTCGTGCACGTGCCATGTATATAACACCTTAGACTGTGATAACACTTCGATGACTTCCGGGTAGTTCAATGCTTAACATGGCAGGCGACGGTGTGGAATTCCAGTCCACTTTTATCTCCATTTTAAAGGAACATACAATTATGTTTTCAAAGTCACAGTTACCGGATAAAAAGCACAAGAAAACAAGTGCAATAAATGCAGTTCAGTGTGAACTACTCGCTAAATTTAACTTAAACATTTCCGTCCAACAACTGTCTGATTGGCTGAATGGTCAGCATTGAGGCCTTCGGTACAGAGGGTCCCGGCTGGGTCGGGGAGTTTAATCGCCTCTGATTAATTCTTCTGGACCGGAGACTGGGTGTTTGTGTTTGTCCCAACACTTTCCTCTTCATATTCGCACAACACACTACGCTACCAACCATCACACAAACATGCAATAGTGATTACATCCCTCCATCTGTGGTTGGCGCCAGGAAGAGCATCCGGCCGTAAAACAGGGGCAAATCCGCATGTGCGACAAAATTCGTACCCAGGACACCACAGAGGTGGGAAAAGCGGTAGAAGAATTTCCGTCCAACAACTGTTGTTAAAAAAATTACAAAACATGAAAACAAGACTGAAATATAAAGCAGAATTAAGGCGTACGGGAAACAAATGCATATCGTTATAATAATGGGAGAAGCGGCTGATTAATCTGACGCAGGGGGAGAATAACCCTACCATCGGCCGTCTGAAAGGTAGGAAATTATAGCCTGAATATTACATTAATAAACTGAGGAAAATGGTAGGCCTATAACGTAACTGACAAACAATTACGTTGAAAATAATATATTAACAATGAATTAAATTTTTTAAGGAGCCAGACAGATCTGAGGACCGGATGAGTTGGCCGTGCACTTAAGGGCACGCAGCTGTGAGCTTGCATCCGGGAGATAGTGAAGATGGTTTTCCGTGGTTTCCCATTTTCACACTAGGCTGGGGTTGTACCTTAAGGCCACGGCCGCTCCCTTCCTATTCCTACGCCGTAAGACCTATCTGTGTCGGCGTGACGTAAGCAAGTTGTAAGATCTGCAGAAGTTATCATCCCTTCGACTTCCTTCAGAGGCGTCATAACTGTGCAAACATCGGAGTTCCTCCAAATTCGGGAATCACAGACAGAAATGAAATGGCGTATGGCTTTTAGCGCCGGGAGATGCCAGGACGGGTTCGGCTCGCCAGGTGCAGGTCTTTTGATTTGACGCCCGTAGTCGTGATGAGGATGAAATGACGATGAAGACAACACATACACCCAGCTCCCGTGCCAGGGAAATTAACGAATCGAACCCGGGACCCCTGTGACCAAAGGCCAGCACGCTAACCATTTAGCTATGGAGCCGGACGTCACAGACAGGCCGTGATACATCTACAATGGTTGAATTCTTCCTTTCCATTGCAAGAGGCCTGTACATTAATGCTAGCGACGCCTTTTCTGTAAATGTAGTAATTCCCATGAACATGTGGCTTCTGAATTTGTACATGAGTACAGTCTACAATTCCGACAGCATAAGGGAAGCTCAAACGTTCTTGCCGTTTAGCCCGTGCTTCCTGCAAACGCCGGCCCCGTGGTGTAGGGGTAGCGTGCCTACCTCTTACCCGGACGCCCCGGATTAGATTCCCGGCCAGGTCAGGGTTTTTACCTGGACTTGAGGGCTGGTTCGAGGTCCCATAAGCCTACGTGATTAGAATTGAGGAGCTATCTGACGGTGAGATAGCGGCCCCAGTCTAGAAAGCCAAGAGTAACAGCCGAGAGGATTCGTCGTGCTGACCACACGACACCTCGTAATCTGCAAGCTTTCGGGCTGAGCAGCGGTCGCTTAGTAGGCCAAGGCCCTTCAAGGGCTCTAGTGCCATGGGGTTTGGTTTGGTTTGGTTTCCTGCATCTAAGAAACATTTGTTGGAATTTTATCTAATCTGCTTTCATTTCTGTTCATGTCAAAACCAGCGATTTTTTTTTTTTTTTTTTTTTTTTTTTTTTTTTTTTTTTTTTTTTTTACACAGTTCTCCGAGATGTCGAACTCCACTCTGAAACCCAGGGTCACCAACAAAACGCAAGCAGATTTATATTGTTTCTTCATTTGAAAGTGCACCACCTCCCGTTTCTTTGGAGTACCCAAGGAAATGCTCCGCTAACCATTCAGCATGCTCCCTAAAAATCCACAGCCTGTTTCCAATCATCTGACCGGGTCAGGAATGGAATGAAAGAGGCGGTGAGGATAGGAATCGTGCCGGCTGCCAAAGCCTGTCGCACTTCTCTGGGGCAATGATCAATGACTGACAGATGAAATGTAATGATACTGGAGAGTGTTGCTGGAATGAAAGATGAGAGGAAAAACTGGAGTACCCGGAGAAAAACCTGTCCCGCCTCCGCTTTGTCCAGCACAAATCCCACAAAAGTGGCCGAGAGTTGAACCACGGACCCAAAGGTGACAGGCCGGCGCGCTGCCGTCTGAGCCACAGAGGCTCTTCAGCATGCTCCTTACTTGACCTTTATAACACTCTGTAATCAAGTTGCGATGATTCTCTGCGAAGTTTATATAATTTTCTTTTCCGATTAACCACCACCATTGCCTCTGCCATGCTATTGAACTTGACACTATCATTTGGAGTCACCTACTGAGTTAGCTCAAGGAAACATGAGCAGGCGCTTACCGGAAAGAGTACCTGCTTTATCTTTATTCACCAGAAATCTGGAGCGCCCACTCAGCTACTCGAGCGACTGGAGTGTGTGCTCAAGGTCAGAGGTCTGCTGTGAGTGATTGCTTCCGACAGGCGGTTTTAATTCACCGCATTGCGAGTGCCTGCTCTAAATTCGCGAGTAAAGAGTGCGAGTGAGCGTGTGCTCGCTGAGTGCCCGAGTGTCTTCCTGCCGATGATCTTCCACTCAGCATTTGCGGTGAATAAAAATACAGAGCGGAAGTACAGCGTACACTCGAGTGTCTGAAGCAGCCACTAAGTGTCACTGATCAAGGTCGTGCACGTGCCATGTATATAACACCTTAGACTGTGATAACACTTCGATGACTTCCGGGTAGTTCAATGCTTAACAATGACAGACGTCAGTGTGGAATTCCAGTCCGCTTTTATCTCCATTTTAAAGGAACATACAATTATGTTTTCAAAGTCACAGTTACCGGATAAGAAGCACAAGAAAACAAGTGCAATAAATGCAGTTCAGTGTGAACTACTCGCTAAATTTAACTCAAACATTTCCGTCCAACAACTGTGTGATTGGCTGAATGGTCAGCATTGAGGCCTTCGGTTCAGAGGGCCCTGGCTGGGTCTGGGATTTTAATCACATCTGATTAATTCTTCTGGCTCGGAGACGGGGTGTTCGTGTTTGTCCCAACACTTTCCTCTTCATATTCGCACAACACACTACACTACCAACCATCACAGAAACACGCAATAGTGATTACATTCCTCCATGGAGGGTTGGCGTCAGGAAGAGCATCTGGCCGTAAAACAGGGCCAAGTCCACATGTGCGGCACAATTCACACCCAGGACCCCACAGAGGTGGGAGGAAGGAGAAGAATTTCCGTCCAACAACTGTTGTTAAAAAAATTACAAAACATGAAAACAAGACTGAAATGTAAAGTAGAATTAAAGCGCACGGGAAACAAATGCACATCGTTAAAATAACGGGAGAAGCGGCTGATGAATTTGATGCAGGGGGAGAATAACTCTGCCATCGGCCGTCTGAGAGGTAGGAAATCACAGCCTGAATATTAGGACATTAATAAATTGAGGAAAATGGCAGGCCTATAACGTAAATAACAATAATTATATTGACAATTGAATGAATTGTCTAAGGAGCCAGATCTGCAGGACCGGATGAGTTGGCCGTGCGGTTAAGGGCGCGCAGCTGTGAGCTTGCATCCGGGAGATAGTGGGTTCGATCCCCACTGTCAGCAGCCTTGAAGTTGGTTTTCCGTGGTTTCCCATTTTCACACTAGGCAAATGCTGGTGTTGTACCTTAATTAAGGCCACGGCCGCTCCCTTCCTACTCCTACGCCATTCCTATCCCATCGTCGCCATAAGACCTGTGTCGGCGTGACGTCAGCAATTTGTAAGATCTCCAGAAGTTGTCTTCCCTTCGACTTCCTACAGAGGCGTCATAACTCTGCAAACATCGGAGTTTCTCCAAATTCAGGAGTCATGGACAGAGTCAAGCCGTGATGCATCTACGCTGGTTGAATTCTTCCTTTCCATTGCAAGTGGCCTGTACATTAATGCTAGGGACGCCTTTTCTGTAAATGTAGTCATTCACATGAACATGTGGCTTCTGAATTTGTACACGAGTACAGTCTACAGTTCCGACAGCATAAGGGAACCTCAAACGATGTTATCTAACAATACGCTTTCATTTCTGTTCATTTCAAAACCTGCGAAAATGTTTTTGACACAGTTCTCCGAGATGTCTTCACCAACTCCACTCCGAAACACAGGGTCACCAACAAAACGCAAGCAGATTTGCATTTTTTCTTCATTTGTTAGTGGACCACCTCTTGTTTTGAGTGCTCAAGGAAATGCTCCGCTAACTATTCAGCATGCTCCTGTTTCCAGTCATCTGACCGAGTCAGGAATGGAATGAAGCGGTGAGGATAGGAATCGTGCCGGCTGCCAAAGCCTGTCGCACTCCTCTGGGGCAATGATTAATTGGTAGTGTTGCTGGAATGAAAGATGAGAGGAAAAACTGGAGTACCCGGAGAAAAACCTGTCCCGCCTCAGCTTTGTCCAGCACAAATCCCACATGGAGTGGCCGAGAGTTGAACCACGGAACCCAAAGGTGAAAGGCCGGCGCGCTGCCGTCTGAGCCACGGAGGCTCTTCAGCATGCTCCTTACTTGACCTTTATAACACTCTGCGAAGTTTATATAATTTTCTTTTCCGATTAACCACCATTACCTCTGCCATGCTATTGAACTTGACACCATCATCTGGAGTCACCTACTGAGTTAGCTCCAGAAAACATGAGCGCCCACTCTGCTACTCGAGCGACTGGAGTGTATGCTCAAGGTCACAGGTCTGCTGTGAGTGACTGCTTCCGACAGGCGGTTTTTATTCACCTCACTGCGAGTGCCTGCTCTAAATTCGCGAGTAAAGAGTGCGTGCTCATTTTTATTCACACCACCCATTGTGAGACAAGACTTCCTCCCCATAATCAGCATTAGTGGGAGCCTCTTCTAGTAAGACACCAGATTTACGGAAACAGTGGCTAATTGTGGAGGATGACACCTGCTTCCAGGCAGCCCAAAGTAAGTCCACGGCTTGTAGCAAATTAACGGAGAGAGGTTCATTTCCTGCACCACTCAGTGTTATTAAATGTTGAACCAGCATTTTTCTATAACGCACTTTGAAATTTGCAATGATGCCCAAATCGAGCGGATGTAGACCCCTGGTAAATGCCCAGTTTTTTCAACCACTGTTCCATTACAAGCAGTCATACAAGAATTTCTGTTGGATTCATATTCCGTAGGTTTTGTTTCTGTACCCTTGAAACACCTCGGATTCTTCGATTTTCCTATCACAAGTGGAGGAAATTTGTCAGATCCATCTGCATTGGTAGCGAGAAGTACTGTTACACGAATTTTACCTTTCTTCCCTCCTAATGTTTTATTATGAAGGAAATTGTAGAATAGGCCGGTCACATGACAATTGAATGGATGAAAACCATAACGGTATTAGTGACATTTAAAAAAAAATGAATTAAGTGCAGGATGTAACTCCGGGAGGATGTATCCCTTCACCAGCAAGGGGATACAAGTGATCGCGGTAATATTCTGCGCTCTAGTGATGGGTGGTATAACTACAAATAGCATGCTTTATATGAGTGTTGAAGATGTTTAATGCCCTTTTCTCTGAATGATCAAAATGCTATTTATACCATTATAGTTTTTCATCCATTCAATTGGAAGTGTTTGGAGGCTGATAATCGCTCCTAACTGTTCCAGAACCTCTTCTATCCAGTGTTGCACCGTGACGTCATCCACAACTTTTGAGTCACCGCAAATTCTTCTCCCTGTGATTTCATGACGATCCCTAATCCTTGCAACCATCCTCATGAAGCCTAGAAATCAGCAGTGATACTCATCATTTTAGCTAAATCTAACGCCTTTGCCTTCAGCATGTTGCCACGAATTGGTAGAGCTGCAGCCCGCTTTTGCTGGAACAATGTGAAAGTGCTTTCTCCAAATCTACGTACCTTCCCACTTGCTGACGGCTGGGCTTTGCTGATTTTGAACCGTTTTATGAGAACATCCAAAATAGCGCTTCTTTTACATAGCGTGCTATAAGCAATCCTTAAGCCTGAAGCAATTTCAGTTTTGTGTGGATCAGCGTCCACTTCTCGTATAAATTTTACTTCATCTAAGGTATAACTTTTCCTTCTGTTTTCCGTGGCTAATCAAAAGCAGCTGAATGACAAAACTACTGTTGAAAAATAAACACCAGATACCGGCACCGTGGACATTTTACTTCTCCGTTGTTCCCACGAAAATTCTCATATTCAAACAAATTTACTGTATTTTCTTTTGTTTCTACACCGAAGCCGCCCACTTTGCTTGTAATATATCTTAATCTTTGGCGGCATTGTGAAGGTGAAAAACGACGAAGTAAAGGAGGAGCGAGATAGAGAGCGAAGGAGACTAGCTAGGTTGGCCTTTGTTAAGCCGCCAGTAAGTAAGGGTCAACAATGTCACTCGGCGAAACTATGTTCTGTTTCAGCACTGAAACCCGGCCGCTCTACTTCCGCCTACACCGACAAAGAGGAAACTTCGAAAATACAGTAGTTCCTTTAAAAAAAAACCAC
This sequence comes from Anabrus simplex, assembly GCF_040414725.1. Lineage (NCBI taxonomy): Eukaryota > Metazoa > Arthropoda > Insecta > Orthoptera > Tettigoniidae > Anabrus > Anabrus simplex. The sequence continues at coordinate 60,505,692 of NC_090270.1, read as the reverse complement.
CTGCTCATTACAATTACGCAGAAGTTATATTTCTGACACTTCAGCGAATTACGTATAAACGCATTACGTATAAATAAGATTTAATTAACACGCTTTTAAATTAAATTTTGCCGGGACCTAACGAAAATTAAGTACAAATATGAATTACGCAGAACAGAGTTACGTATAAAGAAGGTTCAACTGTAATAATGTACAGGGTACTCAAATATCAGGTCCTGAAAAGCTATCGCAAGTCCCATCGTGTGAATCGGTGCGTCCTGAAATGCCGTCATAGACAGCAACCTGTGAGGCAGTGCAGCAAGAGCTGCAATCATAATTTTTTCCAGTACAAAGAGAAGTGATAAAAAAAAAGGAAAAGGACGCCGGACAAGGCAACTACACTGTTTACCACATATCCACAACATTCTGAAGAAAAAAAAAAAAAAAAAAAAAAAAAATTGAGCCTTTTATACTGGATTTACAGAGCGAGTTGGCTACACGGTTTGTGTTGTGTAGCTGTTAGATTGTATTCTGGAGATGGTGGATTCGAATCCCACTGCCGGCAGTCCTCAAGATGGTTTTCGGTGGTTTTCGCATCAAGCAAATGCTGGGACTGTTCCTCAGTTAAGGCCACGGTTGGTTCCGACCTAGTCCTATCCTATCTCATCGTCACCGAAGATCAGTCTGTGTTGGTGCAACGGAAAATTACAAATAACAAAAAAGTACTGGATTAAACACAGCATACGTCTTGCCTGGTAGGGCCATTTTCTCATGATCCATTCCGGCGGCATCTGACGTGTATATGGCAGGCACTTCGTTCAACATATTTACAGTGGGTCACTTTAATATTCGGACAACACAGATAATGGAATGTTTCCTTACATAATTGATTCGCAAATAAATGTGTATACAACAAATATACATTCTACAATTCGTGAGTATTTAGCGCACGTATCACAACAAGATTAAATGTCAGGCGAATTGGTGAAGTGTTCTGATAGTGATAGAAAAGGAAATAATGAGATACTACACATAATTTTAATATTCGGACACGTCATCATTACTCCATTTGCATGTGGCTACATGACCCAATTGCGGCAACTGAGAAACGTAAGTGGTAGGATATGTATCCCTGAACTTCACTGCAGTGAGCAGCACTGTGCAGAACGACAGGGATTAATCTGTACGTACAACGGGGCGCAAAGGCAGAAACACAACCTTTGAATAGCGCCAACTGGTTATTTTCCATATGCAAAGGGGCGCAGTTGCAGAGATATTGCGCGAATGTTGTGTATGAGTAAGAGTACTGTCAATGACAGGACAGGATTGCGTCTATACCGCAAACGGGTCAACCGAGAAAGCTAACTGATCATGAAGAAAGACTTATCTTAAGAAAAATAGGACAATCCTAAACTGAGTGCGCCACAACTTGCACGGGAATTAGAAGAGGAAGCTGGTAAATCAGTGCTTCCTGAAACTGTGCGCAGGACTCTTGGAAATGGGAGGGTGTCGAGGAAAAAGCCTTTTATCAGTGAAGTGAAACGAAGGAAATGATTGAAGTCTGCCTTGCAATATGTACACAGGGACACAGAATGGTGGAAACATGTTACTTTGTGATGAGAGCAAATTTAATATTTATGGATCGGATGGGAGGAGAATGGTTTGGCGCAAACCAAATGACGAATTAAAACCGAAACATTTGCAACCAACTGTCAAACATGTAGGCGGAAATGCAATGGTATGGGCGTGCTTTTCGTCTGCTGGAGTAGGTGAAATGTCGTTTATTGAACATACAATGGACAATAAACAGTATCTAGCCATCCTGAAGCAGAATTTACACCAAAGTGCTACAAAGCTTGGGATCAGGGACACATTTCATTTCTATCAAGATAATGATCCCAAGCATAAAGCGTGGAATGTCCGAATGTGGCTGTTGTTCAACTGCCCAAAGGTGCTTGAAACTCCACCCCAGAGCCCGGATCATAATCCCATTGAGAATTTATGGAGTGAACTTGACAAGAGAGGGAGGAAGTCCACAATAACTTCAAAGAAGGAACTGCAACGAAGACTGATACAAGAATGGGCTAATATTAGCCCTAAGGCACGGAAAAGTTAGTTTGTTCTATGCCACAACGACTGAAAGCCGTCATAAAACAACGTGGCAATGTCACCATGTACTAGATTGGTTTGAGTTCCATATTACGCTACAGTTTCGGTCAATATGATCCTTGTGTCCGAATATTAAAGTGGTTTTGTTACGTGATAGGTGACGATTGATTTTTTTATCTACAAGTCATTTTTGTTCTGATACACTTGTATTATTATGTAATCATATTGGAAACATTGGTGTTTCGTATTGTCAAACTCTCCTTTCTGTATGCTCAAGAAAATAGAAATATAATGTTCAGTTTGTCACATGCCATCCGGTGTCCGAATATTAAGGTGATTCACTGTAAGTCTGGTCCTAATGTCTGATTAACTACAGATCCTTGGACATCTATGAATGCACATAGCAACTGCGGCGTTTTTTATGCATGAAGGTTTCGAAGTATTAATTCTGGGAATGTAAAATGGTTTATTGCAACAACAACAAAAAAATGTCTAGGAATAGTTAAGAATGCGAGTGATAAGCTTGCGAAAGGGACAGTGGAAGAGAAGAAAGCGAGATGAAGATATAGTATTGCCATTTATAAGTACTTACTAAGGTGCGGTTAGGGGCTACAAGAGACAGCAGGTATAAGGAATGTTCCTTCCAAAATTTGACCAACCTAATCCTACAGTGACTGAGCTCGATAGCTGCAGTCGCTTAAGTGCGGCCAGTATCTAGTATTCAGGAGACAGTGGGATCGAACCCCACTGCCGGCAGCCCTTAAGATAGTTTTTCGTGGTTTCCCCATTTTCACACCAGGCAAATGCTGGGACTGTACCTTAATTAAGGCCACGGCCGCTTTCTTCCCACTCCTAGCCCTTTCTTGTCCCATCGTCGCCATAAGACCTACTGTGTCGGTGCGACGTAAAGCCAATAGCTAAATCCTACAGTGTAACGGATACACAGGAACATGATACTGGAAAGTAACCATTTGTCCCATCCCTAGTTTTTACGTGCCAGTAAATCTACCGACACCAGGCTGACGTATATGAGCACCTTCGAATACCACCGGACTGAGCCAGAATCAAACCTGCCAAGTTGGGGTCAGAAAGCCAGAGTTTCAACCGTCTGAGCCACTCAGCTAGGCTCGAGGTGAATGAAAACCAGGACAGTTAGTGCACCTGTTCGGAGGTGCAGAATGCTCCCTCAGCCCGGTGATTATATTTGTTTTACAGTTACCTTATCTGTAAGCACAGTTGGATCATTAAGTTCAGTCCCCGGATTTTCTGGAAACAGAAATAACAGAGCAGCATGTACTGTACCATTCTGTTAATTCATTAATAAGCTATATTTAACGCAGAAGTAATATTGCGCAACATGACGCCAACCGTAATGGCGTGATGCCATATAGAACGCGGGAACTAAGGAGGTGATTCTCCAGGCAAGGTGTGGCTATGCAAAAGTGAAACAGAAGATATGTGAGAGAAGGAAAGAGAGATAAGAATTTTGTTTGGGAAGTACCATACCACCCTAACAATATTTTAAGCGGGAGTAGTCAGGTTCACCACATCACATCTCCTCTATCTGAAGGCTTTCCAGAATAATAAGATGAAAATTATCTCCAGAATTTTAAGAAGCCAATGATACGTTTAACGCTGTTAACAAGTAATGAGACTAATAACTACGTAATAATCCCACCACCGTGGGAAACGTTAGTGGCTGCATACCAAACTCAAGAGTGTTTCATGGGAGTTCCCTAGCGTCGCTTCGCTGTCTGCTCCCTGTAAGAGCTGAGAGATTTGGAGTGAGGTGGTTCATTCGACGGTGAGATTGCTGCTAGTGTGTGTCGCGTGTGTCTGTATTTGCGCCAGTAACCTTTGTTTAGGACAAAGACTGATTACTTTAGTGCAGTTGCACTAACGTTTATTCAGTGGAACGGTGATCCGTAAACTATCCAGTAATTATTCGATCGTATGATTGTATTTAGAGGCTTTACCGTGAGGTCGCGAGTGCCTAATTAGCCAACTGTAGACAATGCCATACATGTAGATTTCATCATGAAGCGTTACGGGTAACCACGTAAATATATTGCAAAGTGCGGAAGAAGTGCAAGTATAAACTAGGGCCATTTGTGTTATTCCCGCTAGACTTGAATCAGTCGTGGATGAGAAAATGACAATTCGCCCGACCGATTAAGTTGCCGATTTTTATATATTGCCTACATACATTCGTGCGCGGTTGAGCAGCTAAAGGGGAACAATGATTTTTAACGTAGCAGATCGCCAGTACTGATTTTTGTCTCAAAAATGGGAGTGCTGTGCTGTTAATAAATTAGGCATTTCAATCCAGTGAAGACCTGTGCCGTGTGATAAAGAGACCTTCCGACCACAACCTCAAGAAGACGGCCTCATGAACGAGCTATCCATGGAGACTGGACCTAGAGGATCGACCCAGGACCACATCGCTACCATGATGGGCTGAGCAGGCACAGCCTAACCCTGAACGAGGGAAAAGGTCACCAAATGATAAGTGAACTATACTTATAAGCATGTGTTAGAATTGGGGGTCGTTACGCAGAAATGTAGTAAGTATGTAAATAGTTGAAATATGATTTGATTATAGCCGATCAGGCTATTTATTAAGATGGTTTTTCAATTACTAAATGGTATAGATGTTTTATGTAGCGAATAGCGACGTGAGTTATGTTACGTGCTGGGAAGAATGCCTAGTCACTTAGGTTGTTTAGTGAATTTTAGATCATGTCCCTTAGTATCTGTTGGCGGATAATTTTTTTAAAATTTGTAAGTAAGGTTCACTTGAATAGTACGGTATAGTACTTGGTATGAAATGAATTAGGCGCGTGGTGGTCAGTTATTAGAGCCAGATACACGGAATGAGATGTGGCTCATTTGTTCTTAGGCTTGTCTAGAGAAGACTAAATTTAAAGCCCTCATATGATGTTAGTCCAGAATACAGAGAAACTGGATTACTAGCTCCCTTGTTTACCTTGTTTCTTTTGCGAAGAGGGAGGCTTTGATGGCTAGACGGTCAGGTCAATAGCCTAACACTGCATTCCAAGAAGTCGCAACCATTTTTAAAAGCCAAAGTTGTAAGGGATTCTTTCTTTCACGTAGTGTGTTATTCGACGACGATTCTTTTGTTTCTCTTTTACTTTTCCACGTACTTGTCAATATTGGTACTAAGGAATTAGGATTAGATTATTTAGTATGTATAAAGAATACTCAAGAAGATATGGGTTCACGTCCCTATGTATTTTTATATGTGGTCGGGTAACATCGGCTTCAGTGTTTGGTTTGTCTAAGTCGTCGTTTGTAACGTGCCGTGTGGGTGAATACATGTAAATATTTCCTAAAATTTGAGAGAACATTCAGTAATAGCGTAATTTCTGCGAAACATCCCTAATCCTAGCATCATGTTTTGATTTTGTAGGTCTATTGGTGCTGTTCCATAAAAGGGACCTATTTTTGGTTCACTGATCTACTCCTACGCAAGGCATCACGCTATTTTATTTTGTAACGTCATTCATTTTATTCTTTGAACATTAGAGATATAAGCTTTTATGGCATTTATCTTTTGCACTACGAGTGCAATTTACTGTAAAAAAAGAAAAATGGTTTGTGAAAACAAACGTATGATTTGTGAAATTATATACCTAAATAGTAACCGAGTTCATTTCCCTAATTTAAAGTAATAGAGATATACCTGTCCTAACGTACTCTCGTCACAAGAACCCAAAACGCCCATCTACCGGTTGCAGCTAGGCTGGTGCAGTTATTGACAGGTAAGTAGGTAAGTTCGGTAATCCATTATTGTTGCTTTTGGAGAATTTACTGCGGAAAAGTGGTAGTTTTTTACAACACGAAATAAGGTGATGCGTTTACGTTTTATCCTACAACATGCCCTTATATGGAGCTGCGTTTTCATGCCTGGGAGAAGTTACCAGACAGGTTATCTCGGTGCGTTAGGGCATTGCCTATTACGGCTATTTAGAGAGACTGCTGGGTTCGAATCCCCCGTTGTCAATCCTCGAAAATGGTTCTTCGTGGTTTCCGATTTTCATTTCCAGCCAAATGTCGGAATGGTACCTTTCTCAGGGATACGGCCACTTATTTCCCATTAATAGCCCGTACAATTACACCCAAAAACAACACCCTCACACAGTAGTATATGTAGCTCACTCCCATGGAGTCTTCCAGGAAAAGGAACTAAAGATCTGCCGAGCCAAACTATCCTCCGACACTCCCGGCATTGTCATGCTCTGAAGAACAAAATCTGAAAACGTTCAAGGTAACCATAGGAAACTAGTAATTATTAAGATATTTTGAAGTTCCGGGAGATCATGTTACATAAACCACATTCCAGTATATACAGCTCTGGAAGATAACTGATGCACCAAATTAACACAGTACATCTTGGAGAGATGCCGTAATTTTCATGTCTCTTGCTTGCACCGTTATGCTAAGACTTGGAAGAAAGGAGACAAGCCGCTCGACTAAGCGGTATGTTCCGAGCTGTCAGTGGGGAGATGGCGTGGAATGACATTAGTAGACGAGTAAGTTTAAGTGGTGCTTTTAAAAGTAGGAAAGCTCACAATATGAAGTTGGAATTCAAGGACAAATTGAGGCAAATATTCGTTTGTAAGAAAGGGAGTTAGAGATTGGAATAATTTACCAAAGGAAATCCTCATTTCTACTGAGTGAAAATTGCTATATACCTGGAAACATTGCAGACGGGTTTGCCGAGCATTTCTTATCGGTGTAAGTCAACACGGATTTTACTTATAACGTGGAACATCTTTCTTTGAATGAAGTTTCTGTTCTTCCCAGTGTCTAAATTGAACACTCACATAACGGTAGATGAAAATAAGAACACTTATTAATAAAAAGTTAAAAACTAAGAAATGCAATGGATATGATGGCATTCAACCATAAATAATCAAGGGCTGCGCTGACATACTAACTGGTCAATTAACCTTCACGTTTAATCTTTCTTTGAAGACAATCTGCTTCCCGTAAAAGTGGAAAACGGCAAAACTTACTCCAATTCTAAAGGGAGGGAACTCAGATGATAGCAAACTATCGTCCTGCTTACTAACTTGCTGGGTTTTACGCAAAAGATTTACAATGCATTTGGCACAAATAGAAGAAGCGATGTAATATATATGGATCTAGAAAAGGCCTTTGATAAGGTGGACCATAAAATTCACTTTACACAGCTGCATCAGTTTGAATTAAGTTCCTATTTAAGATTTAGGCAACAATCTGTTTCAAAAGTGAAATTTCACATAATTTTGTTAGTTCTTCTGGTGAACCACAAGGGTCCAATCTTGGCCCTCTCCTATTTCTCATCATGGTTAATGATTTGCCTGGAATGATTCGTTCCTCGCATTGTTTGCTGACGACGTAAAGTTATAGAATACCATATATAAATGCAGTGACGTGAATGATTTGCAACAGAATATTAATATTATATTACTAGCTGATGTACCCGTGTTTCGCTACGGAATTCTACATTGTATATAGAATTCTAAGGTAGTGTACAACTTGTGAGCAAGACATTATATTGCATTGCTCTTAACGTTACCCTAGAAACGCAACTGGGAAGTCACCAAACGTCTTTTCACAGATGAAGACTGGGTTAGGGAATTTTCATTGTGATGGTAGGCCCACTTGCCTACCCGTCACAATCAGGTTGGAGAGTTCATTATACCGACGGACACTCTCCACGTGCTATTGTACATCCTCACAAAGACTGCCATAGTGATTTTCCCAAGTGAAATGAACATAGGCCATTACAATGACGTCAGTAGGAATGGCGCGATTAAAAGCAATATGAAATGAAAAACCATGCTTTTCTAACTTTTAACGAACAGTACTACGCTGCCGATATAACAGTTCAAAGAAAGAACTTGAATGACCAAGCCGCAGACAGCCGTGATCCGTGAACATTCTTTGTCTTTTTTACGCGGGGCGAGGGTCTAATAGAGAGTCCCAGGGCAAATCTATGCCCTACTGCTTCCTAGGAGTACCTGATGAGTCGGAAAATCACATTTCACTACACTGTCGGCGGAAAAATCTGACTTGGAAGCAATTTTTTCTTCCAAGCCAGAGGAGAAAACCCTCTTCACTACTAATATGGAATAAAATGAATGTAGAATTTAATAAAAGTGAAGGTGGGGACTTTTCTTAAGAAACTACTCTATTCAGGGTTGAATTTTGAATTATTTAGTGACTTGTGGTGCTATAATTTGGAATAGGCCTAAATTGTAATTCTAGACCAGGTCATACTACTATTACTAAGCGAGCCTCTGCCAAATGTGCACTCTGCTCATTAAAAACAGCGCATCAGAGTATAGAGCGAATAGCTGGAATACTTTCATAAACCAGTGTGTTACGTATCAGCAGTATCACAATGTATGAACCAGAGAAACGGCATGCTAAAGAAAAGTTTTCTAACTCCCGAGCTATATCCCGCCAATATTCAGTCAGGCTGTTATACTCTGTACGCAACAGTAATCCCATCTATCGGAGATGAGAGCACCATAAGAGGCAAAGAACATCACAACAATCAATCTTCAGTGTATTGTTATTGTGATCAATGTTATGCACTTTCGATATTGTAGGCCTTCACATTTAGTTTTCTTTCGACTCTGAAATACTACTCATAGTCGGTACGGCAAAACTGAATAAAACATAAATGATAGGAAACTGTATTCTCTATAACATTTGTTATGTAGTACTTTTCTATAGGACAAATAACAGGTATTTAAAAATTAAATTTTAAGCGCCTACCCCTAAATTACCATTTCATCCAGGGTGAATAAATTGTTTATAGCTTAGACTATAGTTTCTTCTTCCCCAACTCTATATACCGATTTTCATTAAATTCTGCTCACCCATTTTCTCATGGCTCGGCGCTGAAATGGACTTGGCAACAAAAATCGAAATTCATAAATAACCGGTACAGTAAAAATGTATAACATAAATGATCGGAAAAAATTCTATATAACTTTAGTTTTGTAGTATTTATCGATACGACCAATAAAATAAATATTTCAGAATTTAATTTTAGGTCTTCCCCTGAACTACCATTTCACTCAGCGTGAATAAAATTATTTATAGTCTAGGTTGTAGTGGCTCATTCCCTGATTTTACATACTGATTTTCATGAAATTCAGCCGTTTTCTCGTGATGCGTGTACATACAGAAATTAAGGAAAAGTAAAAAGTGCATTTCCTTGTTACTGTGGACATGACCGATACAGCAATACCATTCTTTTCAAATTCTGAGCAATGTACAGACATTTTTTTTTTTTTTTTTTTTTGCTAGTTGCTTTACGTCGCGCTGACACAGATAGGTCTTATGGCGACGATGGGACAGGGAAGGGCAAGGAGTGGGAAGGAAGCGGACGTGGCCTTAAGGTACAGCCCCAGCATTTGCCTGGTGTGAAAATGGGAAACCACGGAAAACCATTTTCAGGGCTGCCGACCGTGGGGTTCGAACCTACTATCTCCCGAATACTGGCCACACTTAAGCGACTGCAGCTATCAAGCTCGGTGATGTACAGACAAAACTCTTATTTTATATACATAGATGGTGTGATAGCAATAAATTATCCCTAAATATTAAGAAATGGAAAGTTCTTTTATTTACAAGGGAAAAGGAATATTATGTTTTTTATTAGTGGTAATAATTTTAAATTGTGTTCTGCTTACTACATAGCCAACTACAGTTACAAGCCGGTGTCATGTTAGTTTGGCAACGTCCAGTGGAGGCCAAGCTGAAAGCGCGGGATTTATCCGTGTATGTTGATGTCTATAGAGCGTTCCAACCTTAAACTGCAGTACAGCAGTAATGGGATAATTCCGTCTCTTTCCTTCTCCCATGTTTTGCAGGTAGCGCTGTCCTACTCTAATGCAGGTTTGCCAAATACTGCAACCGTAAATCAGAATGTTATCAGTTAAAATGAGTGAATATCGTGTAATGTACAGAATTTCAAGGCGCATTTGATGCCGTTAACAAAAAAAAGAAATTTAGTGTGGAAATGATAATGGAAAGTTTCGCCAAATGCAAAATCTTCATTGCATAGAACGTATCATGCCATAACTCCTATTTTACCTATATTCTTAATTTTCCTAATTTTTTCACTGCTGGTAAATAAACATTTCAGCTCGATGTAGATAAGTTTATTTTTAAATTTAAATGATAAAATGCAGTATATGCGTTTATTTTCAGTCATATTCAGGGAATTTTATGTGCAGGCACGAAAAAGCCAGTCGCTGGCCAGGTCTTTCCTATTGAATTTGCATTGGGGGGGGGGTAAAAAAAAGGCAAATGGTCTTCAGATATGGAAGTTATTTTTAAAACAATCCCGAAGTTCTTATCTTGCTTAGTTCTTAATTTGTTACAGGGAGAATATCTCCTTGAATTTTGGTTTCGCGCGTGACTCGGCTGGCTGAGCTTTTAAATATACTGACAGCCATGTGCATTGGTGTTCATTTAATCAGTATTGTAAGATTGAATAATATATATATATATTTAATGGCGTGTGGCCTCCGAAGAGGCCGAGTGCAGGTCTTTCCAGTTGACGCCGCAAAAGGCGACCTACGCGTCTATAAGAATGTGGCCCTACCTGTGATGAATTCTAATGCTGAAGACGGCACACACACACACACAGCCCCCGAGCCATTGGAATTAACCAATGAAGGTTAAAATCACCGACCCGGTCGGGAATCGAACCCGGGGCCCTCTGGACCAAACGCCAGCACGCTAATCATTTAAGCCATGGGGCCGGACAATATCAATGATAAATGTATAGTTCTTCAGGGCAAGTGGATTGCGTTTGTTGTGTTTGTGTAGTTGTCAGTTCGTGCTCGTGCGGGGGGGGGGGGGGGGGGGTAGTTGGAAGAAAAAGTGCAGAAGGATGTACAATGGATCGTCAAATTAAAAAGAAAAGTTCCGTAGGTAAACTCAGGGGAAAAGAACGCAATATTATGAGTGTCCTGGATTATGTTTTAAAGACTATGACTATGAGCAGCGCAGTTAGTGAAACAGCTAAAGCTACAGGTTGTTCCGAAAGAACAATCTATGCTATAAGGAAGGAACACACACACGGTCCTTTGCGAACTCCCGCAAAAAAAAAAAAAAAAAAAAACCGACATTGAACGTGATTTATGGTCGGGTAAATGGAGAAGATTCTTTGCCATGATTTTCCAAAACTACGTTGTATCGCTTCTTGCATGATATAGGCTTCCGTTATTTAAGACGGGGTAATAAAGTAGCTTTCATTGAAACCGATGAAATTATTAATTGGAGGCAGAGATATTTCAGGGAGATAAAACGTTTGAGGGCACAAAATAAGGCTATAATTTACAGATGAATCGTGGGAAAATATTGGGCAGACAGTGACAAAAGAATGGAAGGATAAGACAGTGAAATGTGCACGGCAGGCCGCCATTGAAGGGGTGAGTTCGGGACTTACGCCACCGAAAAGCCGAGGACCGTGATTTGCCTTAGTCCACGCAGGTAATGAACATGGTTTTGTTCCAAATGATGAACTAACATTTTTATACCATAAAAACGTAAGACAATTGGGCAAATTACGTGAACGAAGTAAAGAAAAATGAAAGATTTGTGGAAAGCAGACGAATTACAGGACGATGTCGACGATGAAGAGTTTTTAATACGCCTTTCTTCATCGTCCGGATCATCCTCAAGTTCATCTCCCGAACCCGTTTCTTCCAAAGCGGGAACATCAGGCCTTGCAGAAATAATAGGTGTACGTCCGATGTCTGAGAGCAACGCCAGTGATTTTCGGCATCTCGGCGTCTCCCAAAAACCGTAAAAGTAGTTAGTGGGACGTTAAATCAATAACGTTATTATTCGTGAATGTGCGGACTAAATTTAGCTTAATAAAATGTTCCGTGTATTTGCAGATGCCCCCCAAAAAAAGAGTTTCCCTGTACTGCCGCAACTACAGCATTGAGGTTTTGTTACCTCGTTTAGTTTTCCTTCAGACGAGGAATTAAAACAAAAATTGATTTGTCATTTTAAACGGGATAATGAACCTGGGAAGGATTCAGTCGTATGCATAAAACCTGTCACACAGGGAAGTTTTTCAACGGGGGTTACAATTTTTGATGGTAAATTCAATGTAACTATACTACCACCTAAACCTAATGAGCTTCTCCCGGATGCATGTCCGATTACTTTCCCAAATTTGCCTAAATATTTTAAATCGAAAAGTGTTAAAAGAAAAGATCCCGAAGGCAGAAGCCTGGAAATGTGGAGTAGGGTAAGCAAAAAGATGCCAAATATAACCCATTTACTCAAAATTCACCAAGATATGAATGTCACTTTATACGTTATCAGGTGTTGGTAAAAGAAATGACATGTTTAGCAGATTGTAAAAAAAAGTTCCCTATCGTCAGATTACAATCATCCTTTTGATTTGCTGCAGTATGATAATCTACATCAAGGAGAGAGGAGGAGCTTTTAATAACACGTGGTTTCACAAACCTTGCCATTACATTCTTCAATAGTTCCTCCAAAATTGACTTCAATCAAGTGGATGTGCGGCATACTTAACTGACGAGCTACGTTTGGATTCTCAAAGATATCCATAAAACTTGAGAGAAAAGATTCATGTAAATTTGACGAAAGGAACATGAACAGTCGTTCTTCACGACAAAGCACGGCTCTTAGTGTCACTAGTTTCATTTTTTGGAGGGTTAAACTGATGACTGGGTTCTCCTTTTAACTGAGGAGTGTGGTGAAATGTTCTAATAATGCTTCTCTTCAGACAAGCAAGACATCTGCACTTAACTGTGATTAGAAATTTTGTAAGTATTCAAAGTTCCCATCTGAGAATCTTTACTCACAATTTCGCTCCTGAATAACGTAACCGAAGTGTCGCACTGCAGCAAAATCTTCAGCACCTTCTTAGTGATGTGATAATCATCTAGTAGGCATATCCTTCAGAATGTTCCTGATCTCTGTGTTAAGTCTGAAATTCTCTGAACTTTTCTTTCCTCTTTGCTCTCCTTTCCAGGTAATAAAATATATCAGTTATACTTTCATCTACATTTACAGGCAAGCACGCCGCACCCTTTTCTGCAGCAAGATTAATTAGGTGACAAGAGCAACCTATGATTATTGTTACTATTTTCTTTCTTCAAACATCCTGCCCCAACATCCTACCATTTCTGGAGCATTATCAGCACCAAGAGCTAGGCAGTTTAACAAAATGCCGAATTCCTGAGCAGTCAATATTTGCTTTACGTCCCACCAACTACTTTTACGGTTTTCGGAGACGCCGAGGTGTCGGAATTTAGTCCCGGCAGGAGTTCTTTTACGTACCAGTAAATCTACCGACACGAGGCTAGCGCATCTGAGCAACTTCAAATACCACTGGACTGAGCCAGGATCAAACCTGCCAAGTTTGGGTCAAAAGTCCAGCGCCTCAACCGTTTGAGCCACTCAGCCCGACTCGAGGAGAACGATAACCAGGACAGTTAGTGCCCCTGTTCAGAAGTGTACAATGCTCTCCAACATGAGATTTTCCACACGAACGAGATATGTGTCAGAATCTTTGGCAGTTTTAGCACCGCATGGGAGGCGGCTTATCAGATAATTAGACCATACCAAAAGGTTTACTGCAAAGATGTCCACTAACGCTCATGTCTAGTATCAGAAACGGTCAGTCATTAATTGGTCATTATCAGAAATTCCACAGCTATTAAACGATCATTACGAAAAATGCCCAGTTTTGAATTATACAGTAACAAAATTTCCAAGAGAAATTTACAAACTAATATTGAGCAACCCAAGTTGATTTTATTCCCTCCAACTACCCTGTGATTTGCATAATACTTATTTAGAGGATCCCTTTGGTTGACGCGGCCCTTTTGAATTTGGATTCTGTCTCTTCCTGTTCCTTGTTTTTCTATAGATCTCGAACCATATACAATGTCCATAAATCATTACTTTAGTTTAATTTTGTAGGGAAATTCTTCAAATACATTGGCCTACTAGTCCTGTGACCACACTGCAATGTTTCATATGAATTCCATAGTGGAGGTCGAAATCATGCCGGTGTAGTTTTCCGACGCCCTTCTACAAGATGGCCAATCACATATGTAGTGGCATGATTTTTTCGCATTAACGATAAGCACAAAAAATATTTTGAAGCTATTTTGAGATATCTTAATGAATCGTATGATTCTCGTTAAGAAATTTGTGATTTTGTTTTCGCGAATTACAGCGCCAAGGCCTATTTAAAGCAAAATTTGCTTATTTTGCGATAAGTGCGAAAATTCTGCGAAATTCGTGGAAAATAAGGATCTTGAAATTGTATTCCAATATCACATGTGTGAAGGGAAACAGACAGAATAAGATCTCATTTCGACAGAAGTATTTCTGCGTATTAATATTGTATAAAACCTCTTAAAAGTATGGCCACATAGGGTGAAAGGGTAATTTGTTATGTAATCTTGATTAGGGCTATATTGTAGTCTCATCAAGATTACATAAGGAATAATAAATAATCAATATTGTTTCTCTTTATTTATCTTTCAAATGAATAATTCACAAATCTCACGAATTGAACTTTTATAAATAATTTTAGGAAATGATTAACGCGAAATTAAAGCGATGGGGTCAGCCCTATTTCGCGAAATAACGCGAAAAATTGTTTCCTTTTCGCGAAATCCAGTACAAATTGATGCGAAAAAAATCATGCCCCTACATATATGCAATATTAACCAAAAATCATGAAATTATACATTGGATATTTTGACTTCTAGTCCTTTTTACATATTGCACATTGAGTCGTGCAAATTTCTGTATTTTGGACATTTCCACTTGTGACCTAACTTGGACTTAGAACTGTGGACGATTTTTTCTCGACTTTCTGGACAATGAGCTGTGGACCAACTGACTTGGAATGCATGGGAGGGAGGATGTACGGCTTCATTCCGCAACGATAGGTTGTTACCTTGACTTTCTCCGGTAACACTGACGATTTGAAGGAGACAGACATCTTCGCGCGTAATGCGCCTGACGCTTTTCACACCACGGTTTTTCGTGTCATCTTTTAGCTCAGAGTTCAAGATCAGGTCGCGGTGGAAGATGACTGCGAACCAGACTGCGAGATTTGTGTTCTTCCATTTTGACGGGGACTTCGCCAAATGGTCGCACTTCAGCAGCCGATCAGACTGAACTGCGGTGCAAGTCTCGAGAAGTAACTTAACGTTGCACACCATTTTCTTCGCTGTAGGTGTAGACATAGACGTGTCTACTGATTTAACCAGCTTGGAACCATACCCATCGGCTCTGGACCAGGAACCATGGGAAGCTGTATCAGTTTCACGCTGCGCATGTTCCCATAAGGTTGCACTCCGTAGAATCAACTGTTTTCTGTTTTAAAAGGGATACTTTTTTTGTTAATTTATTCGAAGCAATTTAAACCAGTGCCTTTCGTGATCCTAACGAGGAGGTATAATAATATAAATTAAGGGATAATTAACGCCTCATAAAAATGAAGAATTTTAAGTCATTCTCTACGCTGTTAGTGTTCCGAAGACGACGTACGTATG
Organism: Anabrus simplex; assembly: GCF_040414725.1. Classification (NCBI taxonomy): domain Eukaryota; kingdom Metazoa; phylum Arthropoda; class Insecta; order Orthoptera; family Tettigoniidae; genus Anabrus; species Anabrus simplex. The sequence continues at coordinate 60,490,009 of NC_090270.1, read as the reverse complement.
AGGAAGTTTTATATATAGCTACACATTTAACTACCAGTCATAAGTCTGCAGAGACGCGTGAAGTATGTGGAAGAGGACAATAACGTTCTGTAATAAATGGCACCAAGAAACAGTTTATCGTCCATAACAAAGCCGTTCTGAACATTCATATGCACGCTCTTATTAACAGCAATTCACCTGCAACGATAAACCATTGTAAGAAACACCTTGTTTCCTACTCTAATATCATAAGAGTTTTCTCAATGTCAGCACCTTTTCCCACTTGTTTATTCCGTTTTTGGCGCCTTTGTCGCATTTTATTCCTATAGAAGTTAAGTCAGAAAAGCCGAACATTTCGTCTGCAAAGCTTGGTTGTAAGTAATTTCTCATCCGTCGCTAGAATCGTAGGCTCCCTTTTATGCACTAATCGGGAGCTTAAGTACGTTTTTTTTTGTGGGGGGGGGCTAGTTGCTATACATCGCACCGACACAGATAGGTCTTACGGCGACGATGGGACAGGGAAGGGCAAGGAGTGGGAATGAAACGGCCGTGGCCTTAATTAAGGTACAGCCCCCAGCATTTGTCTGGTGTGAAAATGGGAAACCACTGAAAACCATTTTCAGGGCTGCCGACAGTGGAGTTCGAACCTACTATCTCCCGAATACCGGATACTGGCCGAACTTAAGCGATTGCAGCTATCGAGCTCGGTAGCTTAAGTACGAAGCTGGTTATTGTTGAACTATCAGCTTACCGCCCTTGAACAGCTGCTTATCTGTCAGCCTTATTACGTAGGTGACTGTTCAGAATACGCCTCGACAGTTTTGACATGATCCCATTAGCAAATATCTGAATATTACACTATTTGCTATTACTGTAGTTGTCAGTATCAAGTACGCTGAAACAGAAAATGAACGCCGAGAAAATACGCGATAGTGCTAAACAGTTTAGTGCTGATGGTATTCCGAGCGAAGGGTCAGTTCCGATGTGCAATGTTTGTGATATTGCAATACAATAATTGATACAAAAAGCAACGTAATCATGTTATGCAGTATATAGCTAGTGCAAAACCTGTGAAGAATATGGAGGATTAAATGGGCCGTTGTGATGTGATGTGGGTACTGCAAATCAAATAATAGAACACAGCTTAGTCAAAAATCCTAATGTTAAGGATGTTGCGACAGACATTTAATATCGACTGCAAACACAATATGCACCACATGTGTCGAGGTTGAACATTCTTTTTATATGCATTCACTTAGTGACCGGACATTAAAACTCACTGAAAATAGCATTGGAATGTCAATAGTTATATGTTTTGACAGTTTTCTGGTCATGTGATTTTAACGACATTGTGTTCTGAAACTTCTTTTAGACAGATTTTTAATACATAACGAGTGAATTTTGTGCCCGTTTATGATGTAAAGTTGGTTTTGGTGACGTGTGTATGAATATTTACATTTTTAAAATGCACTTTTTAAACTACGTTAAAGCACCTTTTAAACCAAATATTTTCTCCTAAAATGTATAGCTCTAGTCATGACCGTCGGTTCTGGTAGCAATCGAGAGCATAGGGAAGCTGGATCCCATCAATTCACACTGTTTCCACAGGGCTGCACCCCTTAGGGAATCAAATGTTACAACTTTGGAGGATTACCCTGGACAGAGTTATGACGTTTATTAACCGTGTCCAAAAAGATCCTCCAACGCTGTCCATTCCGCTCAGGGGCCCTTTGTAGCCAAACCAAGCAGCCAAGGAAATACCCGCCTGGTCATAGCATGTATTGACCGGGGTCCGATGTTGAACGATGCCCACGACAGGCTGACGGCGGCAATGAGTACCAGAGCTTCCTTCATCAAGTCTTCCACAAAGGCATGTACCCCATAGCATGATGATAATAATAATAATAATAATAATAATAATAATAATAATCCTGAAAGTGATAACGGAATATTACAAGTGGAGAAATAAACAGCTCCGTACTTCATTCATACATTTCAACAACAAAAAAAGCATTAATTATACACAGACCCAAACTTTTCAAGAACCTCAGATCATACGGTCTTTATACGAAATTAATAAAAATCAAACTTTAACAAACACAAATTCCAAGGTAAAATTCAAGAGACAAGTGTCAAAAACTTGTACAGTAAAAAACTGGCCTCAGACAAGGTGATATCTCCACTGCTTTTCAATGTAGCTAACACATGAAACACATCAATATTTGAGCAAAACCCTCAACAAGAACATACTGCCTCAGATCACCAGTCTCCAAAAAAATCGCCTTCGAGAAAACTGCGATCATGAAACCCCAGAGCACAACACAAATTGAGTTATCTTGGAGAAATCATCACACAACTTGAGCGAGAAACATGGATAAATAGAACAAAATGAAAGAGCTCAATTTCTAAACTGGTGAACATACAAGAAATGCCTGTCAATAGACACTAAAGATCAAACACTATACAACCGTAACCTTCCCAGCAGCTTTACGTTTGTGAAACTCTGTTCCAAATTAAGGACCAAATAAGAACAGGTCAGCTCCTCAAAAGACAAATCATCCGATGTTCCATAAATAAAAAAATACCACGTCGAAAGAATCTAGAGAATCCTTCGTAATGAAACTTGTCTATTGAGAGATTGATCCAATCACCAGCACAATGAAGAAAAGAATCTTTCTTTCACATCTTGCAACTGCCAGGAAACCGGATTTTACAACTAGTGGTAAGACATATTGGAAAGAAGACAGGAGGATAAATGAATCCACGAAATTAAGCAAGATCTCAAATCAACTTGACATTCAGAGAGCATAACATAGCATAACACATCCGTCATGAGAAAGAGGCATATTCTACGGTCACAGAATGGACAAGAGATGGACCTCGGGAATCTTCAATGCCCTTTCTAGAGGGAAGGGGACAAATGCTAAATGAACAGAACTGGTTGGGAAAGGCCTAGAATTTTTTAAAATTGATCCCAAGGATATATTCAACAGGGATAAATTTAGAATGCTGATCAGAACATCCATCACTCCGGTTGCTGACAGCTAAAACACTGCATCCTGAAGTGGGAGTGAAGTGGACTTAGGAAAGGAAAGCAACCCACAGTGCAAAGATGAAGGAATACTGGGCTAAGAAAGCTCACAAGAGTTAGGAACCACATGGTCCAGGGGGCATCAACGAAATACCAGGAAAAGTCCGTTATCGACTTCCAAGACAGGGCCAGCTGACAACAGGAAGCAAGCTTGTAGTTTTACATGACTGTTGATATAATATCATAACTAAAGGATTTCCAAGTTTATGATGAAAGCGAACCACAAGGACGTAACTTCCCATTTTAAAAATTCCCTAAATTTGACGGAATAGCAGATTTACGTCGAAGGTAACCAAACGAACTCAGCCATAAATATCTCGCGTTTTGTATATAAAGATGCTAAGATCCAAGAGATCGTAACCGGTTGGATACACTAGAAAGATTTATACACACGAACTTATCTTTTGGGAAAAGACCGATATGCAGAAAAACCACGTCTGAAGAAGACTCCAGGTGTGAGCTCAACATCTAGCTCAAACAGACCAGACCCAAAAAAGGAGGTATGCTTACTTGTCAAGTTTCATTACTGGACAAAAAAAAAAAAATTATTGTACAAAATATTTTTACTACGAAAGTCCTTCGTCCGAAAAGGGAGGAGTCCAAGACCTATCTGTGTCAGTGCGACGTAAAGACAATAGAAACAGGGTGGGGATACGGATAGACGGGCGAACTAACAGTCTCTTTGCACACGCCTGCCAGGCACCCTATGCTTCCAGTTCACCCTCTTATGTAGCATGGTTATTGAGAAAATGTACACGCAGTAGGCCTACATGTTCGGTTCAGTCACATTTCCCAACAGAGGTTATCACGTTCTAAAGCATTCCACTTTGTTCTTCAAGCAGTATAGAAAGAAGTTTAGTTCGAACCGAGTATATTACCTTCTGTTTTAAGGATAAAAAATTACTATAGAAGGAAATTATTTGGATAATTCTAACTTTATACACTGTCCATAACTTAATACGCATTTCAAAGCTCACAAGTTTATGAAACTTCAGTGCAATGTACTAGTTAGTATTTTCACATCGTATTTTGAAATGTTAGCGTTCCGTTTAACTTTCCGATTTCCTAGTCGAGATCCAGAAGCCTTATGAATAATACCTTGAACTTCCTATGAAGGCAAGAATTTAAAAAAATCAGCAATTGGTTTAACCTTAAACAGTATCCTGCAGGACTTCAAGTTGTGTATCAGCAGCTTCTTAAAATTGTATGGCTATATTAGAATGTAGGATATTTTAAATTTTGCGCCACTTAAAAATATATACCGTAAATTTTTATAAAATTTATTGTTGAAAAGAAATCCAAGCAGAGTGACTTCCTTTACACAAACCTGCATAACCGAATTAGCTTTCTTACTTTACTAACAATGCCAGATATTACAACTGCGACAATCGAAGTCAAATAACACATCGTCGTTGCCGGTACAAAACCTCCTATGTGATAATATTTTTGGAGATACACTGACCCGCAGCACATACATTATGAAGAGCGAGAATGCCTTGACTATATTCACACAATATTGTACCTTAGGTGACAGAACTTTACCGGCCAAAGTTCTAAGCTAAAATATTCCAGATAGGTTTTTTCCCGGCAGCGACGATATTTTATTGCATGTTCACGAAGTAAAACGTGAATATCAGATTAGCTATTGAAAAAAGTTTTTTTTTTAAGAAAAGAAACGAAGAAAGAGGTGCTATACGGCTACGAAAAGCTATAACCGAATCTCACATGACTTAAGGGCAAAGAAAATTCACAGCATGTAAGGTAACGCCAAATGAACACACAGTGGATGGGTAAGAAAAAGGATACCTAAAACAGTGATGTGTGTACAGCTGCACTAAATGTTTGCCGCATATCGATCGTAACTCCTGTGGTGCGAGAGAGCACGAAGCGGGGGAGAAGGCACAAGGATTGAAGCTCGCGGCAAAATAGCAGAGGACGATTTCAGACCCCAGTAAAACAATACAGTGGTATCTTGGAACCAAGCAATGTTCTCTTTCAACGACTTTGTTATCTGCACTTAACTAGAACAATTCAGGAGTATGTCAAATTAAATGACACTGCATGTCATTGAAGGTAATGTAAAAACTGCCCAATTTCTAGTCTCTCCCCACCCCCCAAAACATACACACAAAAGATGTTACATTCGCCCAAGTCATTCAGGAAAAGAAAATCTCAGTCTATGGCCGAACGAAGTACAGTAGTCTTAAAATTCGATGTTTCAGATATATTCCAGGTAGAGAATTTTAGCTACAATAAAAATTACAACTGAAGTTTGATTTAAGAAGGTTACTGATATAAACATAGCAATTAACCTACTGTGCTCTGAAATTTTCGAACACACACACACACACACACACACACATTCCTACAGACACCGTGTACTGTAATGGATTTTATAATCGACGTGGCATCATGTACTTGTAAACACTGCGGACGTTTTGTTTACGGTGGCGAAATAACGGCTTTAGCAATTGTGAATTGGAGAAGTAACCAATGAGAAATAGAATCTACTAAAAAGGATAAGAGGGAAAACAAAAGAAATCCCATGAGCCCACGACCAACTTAATATATTCACAAGATATACTATATTGGTCCAGGTAGAAATATACATCAGTTGATGAAAATGGCGTGGTGGTGTACACTGTTTTAAGAGGAAATACAACTGGGCAACCATCCTTGGTTCACACAACTCAGAAGTAAAACTGAAGAGGTTCGACAGTTCGAAGAATGAAGATTGATGCTTGTTGTTTAAAGAGGCCTAACATCTAGGCCAACAGCCCCTAATGGTACGAAATGAAACGACAAATTAAAAACACAAAATCCCCCACTGACCAAAATGCAAAACGTGAGGATGAAGAATGAATTGACGGACATGAATTTAAAACGATCAGTGGAACCGACCCACAGTGCCTCACATGCATAGAAGCTGACGTATAACAATAGTATTACTGACCAAGGGACTGCCTCTATAGCACGATACTGAAACGATGATGCCTATCAGTCGAAAGGAGCCCAAAATCCAAGTCATCGCCCCCTCGTAATGGTACTTATCGCTAGAAAAATAGAAGCATGGTATTTGTCATGTTGCGGTAGTAATCAAGAGTAGCATAGACTCGCGGTATTCCACACATTATGGTACTACTCGTAGACCTAATGTGTTTCGCACATTGCGGCGCCCTTGACAGGCAACGCAAACGTATGGTGTTCATCAAGTATACTAACCACAAGGACTCTTACTATCCTGTGACGTTCCTCATAGGCAAGCCAGAACCACGAGTTCCTTCACCCCAAGGTGTCGCTCATTTAGTGCTACAAATCACAGGTACTGTAAAAGCCGTCGAGCTCTCGTTTGCTACTAATCACAAACCTATTTGGTACCCAACATAATGGTACTACGCGCAAGTAAAAGCGACCCATGGTGTTCCCCGCGTGGTGGTACTAACCACAAGTAGTTTCATGGTTCCAATTTGATCATCCCTTGGTTGCCCCTTTTAGTCGTCTCTTACGACAGGCAGAGGACACCGTGGATAAATTCTTCGCGTGCGTCCCCCTCAAGGGGTGAAGAATGAAGATATCGGCAAAAGAAAGGGCAGGGCTACAAAGGTGTTAAAATGAAAGACTCCCTAGGCCTCGCAAGCCTAATACTGTCAGGGTCGGAAAAGAACAAGAGTTGACCAAGGGAGGTCTGATAGGAATGATGGAAAAGAGCCTGGCACAAGTGGAAGCAATGCCAGTCTAAGCTAGGGAATCGTGGTCGCAAATGTCTGCTGAATATTTGTGGGATTCAAATTCGACCGCAGTAAAATTTATTGTATTCCTTGTTCCGATTTAATTCATAAACGGTCATTCTCTCAACCACTGAAATTTAATATACTGTCTGGTTTCAGTAAATGTTCGGTTCAATGCGCAAGGAAGCAAGGCCAGGTTGCCAATCTTTGGACGTAAAATCGGTCCACTGTAATGCTGAAAGAATACGAACGTAACTTGATTCGAACTATGTGAAAGCACAGATTCACGTAGTTTTGGAGCCACTTACCTCCCCTCGACGTCGCCGGCAGAGTTACTGTAAGTGCAGCCTTACATTCCAAATATACTTAGAAATACAATAATTTTGACAATACACTTGACATGTTTACCTCATACTTAGTTTTTTAAACTAAAATAGACGTGCTGTGCATTAGACTATACAGTATTAGTAATGTAATCCGCTATTAGTATAGAATGTCGTAGCAATACCAAAGAGGCTAAAACCGTACTGTCAAATTTCTCGGTTAATACTGGCTGTAACGAAACCCTGCACATGAAAGTTATGCAAAATGTGATTTCCGACCTAATTTCATTCATTGTTATCGTACAAGGAATAATAACAGATATTAGTATTGTTTACTTTCTTGTAAATTTCCTAATACTTTCGGAAATATTAGTTTTACTTACTAACAAAATAAAGTATTATCTTTTACACAAGTTGCATTTTTATTACAGCGTGCTGGTTGCTGCAAAACTACGAGCGATTAGTACCTACTGAGGACGACCACAGAAAAAATTAAAAAGAAAATCCTCGAAGTATGCGAGAAAAGTAAAAGGGTAGAACCGAATCCCTAGGCCTTCTCATACATATCGCCAAGCTGAAAAGAAAAATACCCTAAGCCCCTAAAACATCGCACACTGTGATAGTACACATCACACTCTCGCACTATATGTAGAGGTGAGAGATATCAATGTCACTATTCGATTTTTTAAATTATTATTATTATTATTATTATTATTATTATTATTATTATTATTATTATTATTTGCATTTCAATTGTATATTTGTCATTAATATTTGTTAGCTGGGAGGTCTCCATATATGTAGTATGAGTAATTTGTTTCGACCATACAGCTGGGAAAACATTGCTATATCGGAACTTTGAAACTTTGCATGAGTCACGTACATATCATAGTCTGATGACAGGAGCTTCTTCTTGTACCAGGAAAGTGCTACGAGTCATGTGAAACACCCCAGAGTTTGTTATTTTCTTGGGACCAAGAAGAAGTTCACGGCATGGTCTTGACTCATGATTGGCTGGCCAGGATCAATCTAGGCATATCATGTGAGAGGAAGGGGAATGCTGATGTCTATAAAGGTTGATCAAACGGCGGGAACCAGACACACTGTACGGGGATGAAGGAGTGCGAACACACACGGGAGTGAAACTGGATATACGGTAATGGAGTGACACTGCTGCACTATACTGGACGGGACTTCAAACGTTTGTGGAACGTAGTATTTTTATGTTTGTGAGAAGTGACTGACATACAACTTGGTATTGTATCATTTTGTGGTGGCCTGGTATTACATGTTGCTGAAAGCTGGGAGGTGGTATATCTCAGACTTTCCATAATTTATGCTGAGGAATGACAAGCGTGTGTTGCTCAAATGTATATATCTTCACAACAAGTGAGGCGTCTAGTATCAAAACCGGCCAAGTCACAAAATTTACACAAATGAGTTAAGGTTATCAATTTGAAGTAGAAGTATAGCACTATCAGGTGAAACAAGAATATGCTTTAAAATCGTCCATGTCTTCATGTTATAGAGCACTGAATTCTCGGTCGTGCAACAGAATCGGCCAAGTCATGCAGCCAGTGAATTCAAAACCGGCCATGTCAAGGAACGAGCGACAATCTTTATGATGCAGCATTATTGTCTGGAACCTTGTGTTGTTACATTAAGCAACAATGTGATAATGTCAGTAGGCAAAATCGTTCCTTGTAATGTATATTCTTTGAAGTCATAATATTTTGTCTTTTGTTCGTTTGCAACACTGATTTACGTATTCGCGGGCTTCTTACAGTCACTGGCGCCAAAGCAATCCTATTTCCGGTGTGCTCGTATTTTGTCATTATTGTGTGCTGTAACATGGATATTGTTCCGAGTGGTGAACTGAAAAATTTACTTCCATACCTTGTGCCACATAATGGAAACATTAATAAATGAAACGAAACCCCCAGAAAGAGAACAAGAGATACGTCACAGTGGAAATCACAACAACGAAAACGAGAGTGGTAAGAATAATATTTCATTTAATTTTACTACAGATTATCGAAGTTTCTCGTTCGATTCTTGAAGCAGTTAGGTTGATTTTAGGTTGACGTCTTTTCAGAAATTAGCCTCGCAGAACTGTCAAACCTAAAATATGGGTTTCTATGTTTCATTTTTCGAGATTAAAAAAGAATTCAAATGAGCACATTTAAGAAAATAAGATGATCTAACTATGCATGTTTGTGTGTGTGTTCTAACTCACATTAAAAACCATAGCAATAATAATAATAATAATAATAATAATAATAATAATAATAAGAATAAGAATATAGCCACAACTAAACATCAAATATGGAACGATAAACTGGGCCTACAAGCAGAAGATGCAAAAGACCAAAATCTTTTCAGAGCACCCATCAAGACTTTCGGGACTTTCCGTGACGAAAAACGGGCAACTGGTGTTAAATGGACAGAAGAACGTCGTGCTAAACACAGTGAGCTAATGAAGACAATGCGGATCAAGCGAAAGATGAACAAATGCCAGAATATAAAGTGAGGTTTATCGTGGTCCCTAGTTGGCCGATTAGCGAAGTTGAATGAATGAATACTATAGCGTCAGAAATCTTCCAGCACTGCAGTTTCATAAAACTGTAATATTAGCAAGTGAAACAGCTTTCGTTGGTCATGAGAGTTCCAACACCGTCTCTGAAGTCTGCATCAATAGTCCACGAGAAATGCCTGATATTGTATTACAAATAAGAGCAAATTGAAGACTTTCAACAACAATATTACTTAGTATGTTTGAACAGTACCTGTCTTAATGATTCTATTAACATAAATGACTATTATTGACGATCATTTTATTTTACTGTGTTCAAGATCTAAGTAAACTATAAACTTGTAGTGAGAGAAATCCTATTTTGTATTCTCCTCAGCTTTATGATGTTTTTCTTCGTTTATTATTATCTCATTTGTGCTGAAATGCTTTTTTTAATTGCAATAAAGAAAAGTAATTAAAATATAAATTTATTTTAATTTAATTGCCTTTTTCCACAAGTTGGAATTTAAAAAGAATACAGTTTTACAAAAACAGACTGAAATTGTACAAAATTGCAACAAAAACGGCCAAGTCAAAATTTAAATTAACAAAAAAGATGGGTTAATTATAAGTTAGATTTCTCTATAAACAGCGGAACTTAAATATTAAACCATTAAGGATATAACTGTGAAAAAAAATCTTTTCTGACCATCATTGCTTTGTCTCTGCAGGTTTTTCAGCCATATTGAAAAATATGCCTTGAGTGACTTGGCCGGTTTTAATACTAGACGCCTCAAGTGTTAAAGTCTGTGAACACAGTATTACGAGGTACAGTATGTGTGATTTTATAAGTGCTGTTTATGTGAATCGGCAAGTCGTGTTGATACAGAGACAGTGAAAGATTCTTATATACATATATGTACATTGTTCAACAAACTAACTACAAATGGTAGCTTAGTTCTCAGTTTCGTTTTCCCACTGTTTTCATTGTTGTTGTAAATATGGAGTCTTACAGCAATCTTTTGTTTGTGTATTATAAGTGTATTTTGGTATGTTGACGAGGTGCTCATGCATGGATTTTATTGAGAATATAGTTGGATATTTTAGAATCAGTGGAGTTATTGATGAACCTAGGTGCAGTTCCTACCTATTTAGTCATTTCCAGAAGGTTAGGTAAGGCCTGAAGCAGCTGTACCAGTAAGCAGCATTATGTACACGCCCTGGGATATAAAGAATTATCATGCTCTATCTAAATTTGAGGGATCCACTCTGGTGAACTCTGGCGCCCATACTACGGACATTTCGATTAACTATTTTTATTAAATTTATTTCAAGTATTTTATTTATTTAAGTATTTTATTTATGATATTCTATTATTATTTATTAGTATTCATGAGTTATTTATTACCTGTGGTCTTCAGCTACCAATCATCTATGCTAGGTGATGGTAAATAGTTGCAGTGCAGGAGTAATGACTCCTCAGAGAAGGATACCCGACAGCTAGTATAATAGTCATGTAAAGCAGCTTTAAACACTTAGTATATTAAATAAATGGACTCTTGTCACAAGAACCTATTTACAATCTGCTCGAAAGATGTGACTGATTAAAATCAAGCTTATGAAACATTATGCAACTTAAGAATTAGGTCACTTCCCCCAAAAAAGCCTATAAGGAAACAGGCTTGACATAATCTAGAGCATCAGCCAATCAAATTCCCAAGCAGCTAACTTAAGACATACAAAAACAGTGAACTAGGTTCCAGCGAGTGATTCATCTCGGCTTTGAGACAGTCACACTAAAAGTACAAGCACACACTGTATCAGATGAGAGGTTCTTTGAAATTCCAAAATCTATAGTTTTCTCCCAGCTCAAACTTCTTGTGTACGGCCAGTAGGCAGTAATGATCGCTGAAACCGAAGTTGAAGCTCTGGAAGTTTCCAGTACTTCAATAAAATATTCAAAAAAAGTTCTGAAGTCGGTAGCAAGTAATAAGGGACTGAACATGTAACAGTTTCGAATCGGCTGGATGAAATAAGATGGAGAAAGGATAAGTAAATTGCAAAAGGAATCTTACCTGTTGATAAACCCGTACCCACTCTTCACATTGAACCACTTCACAGTCCCGGTAACTTTGGTAGCTGAAAATAAAATAAAAACAATTATCAAGCTTAAAACGTAATCCACAGGAACGACAGTGTATTAGTCATAAAAATATTCAAAACTAAGCTAAAAATGAACTGTCCTATACTTTTTATTAGCAAATCAGGCTATGTAGTTCAAAAGCATTTGCAATGAACATCATATTCACTAAATAAAGGGCCACGCACAAAAAAGTGAGTATTTTTGAGAATGAACATGAAAATGTAGGACATAATTCAGAACAAACAGCACCTGGAAGCTAGTATGGAGTTAAGGGAAATTACAAGACGGCAGCCATCTAACACTTTTCAGGAAATAAACTGGAAGAGATCTGACCCTTCGAAGAATAAGGGTATGAGTAAAAGATGGGCAGGGCCATGGCGTGTGTGAAACTGGAAGGCCTGGCAAACCTAATACTGATAGTGTCAGAAGAGTTGATCAGATGAAAATAAGGAGCCTGGCACGAGTGGAAAGAATGTTACGACTAAGGGCCGGTTCTACCACCTACAGGTAAAGTAGTGCGTAACTTGCCCTCTGCGTAAAAGAATATTTCTGTTTTACCACTCCTAGAGACTCAAGTATGGAAATATTGGTGGGCAACAAAACACTGGAAAATGTTAAACAATTTAAATATCTCGGAAGCAAAATTACCAAAAATGAAAGAAGCAAGAAGGAAATCAAAAGTGAAATTTTACAAGCCAAATTAGCCTTTTCACAAAAAGAAACATTCACCACAATCCATTATCTTGAAACAAGAACAAGATTATTGAAAGCGTATGTTTGGAGCATTGCTCTTTATGGTTGCAAAACGTGGACTATTGGCAAAGAAAAAAAGGTGTAATTCTTTTGAACAATGGTGTTATAGAAGAATGCTAAAGATTTGCTGGACAGAAAAAATAACGAATGCTGAAATGTTCACGAAGGTGGAGGAAAATTATACCATTTGTAAAAGTATAAAGAGAAGGACTATACTGATGGAACATATTTATGGACACAGTAGCCTGTTGAAAAATGTATTTGAGGGAGTGGTTGAAAGTAAAAGATGTCGAGGAAGACTACGCCTACAGTATGTACAGCAAATCATGTCTGATTTAAGATGCAGAAGCTATGAAGAGGAAAGCTATGAATAGAGCCAACTGGAGAACTGTTTTAGACCAATCCATGTATTGAATACTGAAGAAGACTCCTGCATAGCACTATCAACAGCATATATCGTTAACTCGGCGCGTAATTTATCGGCCACTTCAATGGTCTGATAATACTTTACCTGCCGGGCAATTTTTGAGAGCTGAACATTACTAGCTGTATTTTTGGCGACATACAGCTTAAATTTGCTTATGCTGGTAAGAACATGATACCGTAACAGTACTGTATTGCAGGATTTTGAACATGAATGTTTCCCTTGAGTTGCAACGGTCACACCAGCCTCTCGCATTTAGGTGTACAGTGTTGGGACATATTACATGTCAAGCTTTTATGAAGAAATTCTACAAGGATACAAAATCAAAACCTATTTTGAAATCATCTTTAGCAGCAATGCAGATATTTGTAAATAATTAAATTATAACAATGTATCCTCATGCCATACGAAATGTATACATCAAATGGGCTTCAATTTCCCTCATAGCCTAATGGCTAAGGCTCTTTTCGTAATGTGATGTACGAAGGTTCGAGTTCTCATACTTAAAGTTTATTTTCATAATTACCCGTTTTATTCATCCGCATACAATATTTTGTCTACTAGGAAAATGCTTCATGTGTGTGCTACTTATAAAAGGATCTGATTAATTCCTATCACTGACTGCATTTAGAACTGTCGCCCAGGGGGCAGATTCCCCTCGTAATTGTTTACCTAGCCTTCTCGTAAATTATTTCAAAGAACTTTGAAATCTATTGAAGATTTCCGCTGATAATCCCATTCCCGGATTCCTCTTTCCATAAATGGAATCTACCCCAACGTGGTCATCTTTTATCTTACAACTTACATTAGAATGAGATACATTATCAATAAATAGAAGCATGCGGAACTAAAAGAGGTCACAGAGCTAGTTGCAACTACAGGATCGTGGAGATAATTCACAAGGCCTGGAGATAGAATACTCGAAGGCAATAAGTCCGCAAGGAAGGTGTGTGTGTTTACTAATATTCTGAATTTAAATTAAAAAAACAAAGAAAGGTTGCGCACCTTCCATTTCGGAGAGAGCGCCTTAACCACTACGAAAATACTTTCCAAAACGCTGGCGTAAGAAAATTTCAACATTAAAATCTTGAGATTTTAAGCCCAATTGATCTTGAACCTCACAGATTAATCTAATGAAAGCTTGACATAAATCGTCCATAACTCTACACTCTCCCCTTATTAGGCTTGTTAGTGATTAATCAGATGTACGCACAGGAAAGTAAGAATCGAAATGAGCTTCATACATGTTTTTGTTTTGCTAGTTGCATAGTGTCGCACCGAGACAGATAGGTCTTATGGCGAAGATTGGATAGAAAAGGGCTAGCATTTGCTTGGAGTGAAAATAGGAAACCACAGAACCATCTTCAGGGCTGCTGACAGTGGGGTTCAAACCCACTATCTCCCAAATGCAAGCTCACAGCTGCGCGCCCTCAACCGCACTGCCAACTCACCCGGTTTTCATACATCTACGATAGATAGCACCTCAGTCGAAAGTGAGAAGTACCTGCAAATCAGTCTAGCCAACCCCCAAATCGGTATCTACGTCCTGTAGCGTTTACGTGGAGGCTGTAGCACGCAAGCCAAACCATCAGCTGATTTACACCACCGGGTAGTTTACCTCTCGCATAACTGCCATCTAGTTTGCCAGCATATGGTTGAACCGGCCCTAACAAAAAGCAAGGTGGTCGCCAATTCACATATGGAAGATGAAAGCTCCTGGGGAGGGTCCGGCTTTTACGACAGGCAAGGGATTATCGTGGACAAATTGTACGCCCCCCCCCCCCCACCCGCACCCATAAGGATACAGTGGGGAATCACTTGCTACGTTCCACTAAATTTCCATAAGGATGTAGGATAGGAAAACAAAAGTGTGGTAAATTATAAAGAAGCATTTGTTGCCTGAATAGTGAAAAATAATAAGTATACTTGATTTTCTCACCTTATTCTAATGGAATATGTTCAAATAGTACATGCTAATACTTTCTGATCATAATTTTAAATTTAGGTATGTTTTTGGGGCCTGGTACTTTTAAGTACCGTCAGGCATATAGGAGGCTTCATATTTAGGTGGATAACAATGTTCACATTTTGGAATTATAACACATTTATTGTCTCAAAATATTAGTAGAACATTTTTTTCATACCTGAAACTATTACAAAAATGTAAAAGCGAAATTTAAAGCAAATATGTGTAATACGAGTGAAGTTTCCTAATATTATTGTACATATGTAGAACATATTGCATACATCCTACACAGCTGACACATTATGATACTCTGCAAAGCAGTTCTTTTTTTCATTGCAGCAAAGAAAAACACTACATGTAGTAAACTTTGAATGCGGTCTTGACTGCACCTTCTTTCTCCAACACACCTCACATCGACCACGGTTTTTTACAAAAACAACAAAATGATTTCCACGATTACTTAGTCCGACATCACTGGGCGCAGAATATTCCGTTTTCCTCCTTTTTTGTAGACATTTTTGCTCTGGTGACTTTGGTGACCTCATAACACGTGAAAGTTTTCCTGGAAGAGGAATTTTTCTGGTTCATCAGTCCTAGGGCCACATTACGCCGGAATGCCATTAGAGGGACTTTTTCATGCAGATTACAGTATATGATGTAGGCATTGACAAATGCTATCTCAATCATTCCCCAAAATAATCTATGCCATCATTTTAGGATCGACGGTCTAAACCATATACGCCTTGAAGTCTGTCAGCATGGTCCATTCCACCCATGTGTGCATTGTAGTCTTGCACAACAACCGGGCAATCAACAGTAACATTACTTCCATCCTTTTGTTTCCTAGAAACAGTTGTGGCTTCTGTTCCATGGAAATTAGATGCTAAGCACACACCTTTACTGTCTTTCCATAGAAAAACACTGATGTCCATCGAAGGAAAGCTTTACTTTCGGTTTTGGATATGACTAACATGAGACACTCCATATGGCCTGACGGTACTTCTAAGTACCTCGCCATTTACTAGCTATATATCCACACCAATTGCAAATTTCATCAATTTGAGTATTTTATTGCATTACAGAAGCATACTTACATGTACTAAGATCACTTGCAGGTCGAATGTAACAATAGGAGCTAAGAAATAATCAAGATGTCATTTGTTTACAGTGATAACACTATGACCACACTCCTAAGAATAAAACAATCTCCCGCGTTTTTCATCAATACCAACCTCAAAAATGAAATATCTCTGTTTCAAGAAATAGTTACTTGAAAGTTCCATGAGGAAAATACAAGGATTTACTGAATAATTCCAAAGCCATGAAATATGAGATGGTACTTTAAAGTACCGTCAGGCAACAAAGGGTTAAAACAATCACCACCACCTAATTTGGGATCGAGAATGCTGCAAACTGTCCCCACTCGTTGAACAATACATGTAGTTCAACTATGCAAAATAACAGACTACAAATATTATCAATCGACCGTCACTTACGACCCCTCAAGCACTTGCTGGAGCCTCTGTCGTTTGTGTAACAGCCCTTAACAACAGGATAAGCTAGATGTGGTCCAATCGAGAATGAAGGTGCCAGCAAAAGAAAAGGATGTAGAAAGTGGGAAAATTAAGACCTCCCTATGTCAGCAAACTTAACACCATCAGGGCTTTAAGAAAACCATCCTCTATTAACACTAAGAGAAAAAAAATGTGAAGAGGTCCGACTCTTCGAAAAATGAAGCCATCGGCTAAAGAAAGTAAAAGGAAAGACAAAGGAAAGGAAAGGAAAGGAAAGGAAAGGAAAGGAAAGGAAAGGAAAGGAAAGATGAGAAACCTAGCACAAGTGGAAGCAAAGCCGGTCCGTCGGCAAAACGGCCCGCCGTCGTCACTCCAAGCTTCTAATTCAAGAGCTCGCAAACGGCCCCTAACCTCGTAAACCTAATACTTTCGTAAATGGAAGAAAAAATGTACAAGCTCGTAGAATACGGGATGAAAAAGAAGCTTGGAGCAAATGGAGAACTATGAAAAAGAGAGCCTAGTCCATCTTGTAAATCCAAGGGGAAGGGGAGAGAATAGGAAAATAGTAGAACCCCGTTTATTCGAAATAAAGGGGGCGGAGCCATTTCGGTTGACGCGTTTTTTCGGATGATACATGTTAAATATTTTCGGGAAGTTATATGTCGAAATAAAAATGCATAAACTCTTAAGCAATGGTGCATACTGTATATTAACATTAAAATGTTTACATAATGTCACTCGTATAAAATTAGTGATTTTCTTCTGAATTTTCTTGGTGCAGCACTGTGTGCAGCTATGTCGCGCCACGGTTTAAACAACAATACATCAGTTGGTGTAGATTCATCGCTTTGTTCAACAAAGCGCAAAGCAATCTGAAATAATGAAACAATTTATTTTGCAATGGGGTAAGAAAAGCATTGGAAAATACAGTATAGAACCGCAAGGCCAGTGGAACGACCTTGGGTGAAAGAAAATACGAATGGAGAAGGATCGCTGGACTTCCCTGGTTTCGTAACAGAAGTTGCAGTATAGTCCGAGTAGTAAAGAAGATTAAACTCCCGCAACTGTAGGAAAGTTAACCAGTCTACATAACCTTCATGACGAGTAATAATAATATAATGGTGGTGATAACCGGCCAGGTCAGGGATTTTTACCTGGATATGAGAGCTGGTTCGAGGTCCACTCTGCCTACGTGATTACAATTTAGGAGCTATCAGACAGGTGCAGGTCCTCCACGGCTCTTGTGCTAAGGGGTTTGATTTTTTTTTTAATAAAGAGAACTTCAGAAGTCCGAGTGATGACGTCAGTTACAGTCCGAATGGTGTCATTTACACCACAGGGTCCATCGCGCGCTCTTGTACCTTGTGTTCAAATATAGGACGAACTCTTTAGTCTATACTGCGCTGCTTTCACGGCTTACACCTCGGAAATAAATGTATGTTGGGTATTCATCCCGAAGGCTGGTTTGATCCTCTGCAACTCCACCAACAGCTGTCATAAATAGCCTAGGCGTCACTGAAGAGGCGTACAAGTGAAAAGAGTGAAGTAGTTTCCCGTTGCTTTCCTCACCGAGCCAGCCGTTGCTATTACATATCAGTCTGCCAAGACCACTGAAATGCATGCACCAACCGACCCTATGAGCGATATTTTCACACCATAACAGGGAGTGGCTGCATAAGGAATGGTATTACTAGCATCACTCATACCTCAGTCACTTTCATATTGTCAAAGCCAAGGATAAGACCGAGACAGGTCAATGAAAGTAAAATTTGATACAGCCCATACCAGAAGACATAGTGCACTGTAAACGCTACATCTCGCCAGCAAAGGCATCGGAAATATCCAGCCTAATCATCTCCGAGCCCCCCCTCTCTTCGGTTCGCTTTACCCTCAGGGAGATTTTTTGATGTTATCTCTACCATCTTTCGCCTTGCACGACACCATCACTGAGGTAAATATTTACGAAAAGTATTTATTTCTAAAACCAACTTCCTCACTACGAATACTCTCAGGACACCGTTCCCACATGTCCGTTTCCATTATTCACCGACCACGCGCTTCTGTAAAGAAACGACAAAAATAATTGGCTACTGTAAGATACATGTCAGTGGAACTAATTTTCCTAAAATGCTGACATGGTCTTTGAAAGAGGCTCACTGAATTATGGCACGTTTTGGCCCAACAAGACAATTTACCTCAACAAGCCATGTTTCGTGATATACTTCTACCCAGCTGGAACCCTACTTCAGTTAAATATTGTTGGCGAGACAAGCTACAGTAACTGATCTGTCAGTCTTATCCTTGGCTTTGACAATATTAATGTGACCGAGGTATGAGCGATGTTAGTTGAGCTATTCCTTATGCAGCCCAGTCCTTGCTATGAATGGTGTGAAATACGCTCAGACATATGCAATAGTAACTTCTGGAACAGGAAACTACCTCACTCATTTCCCCATTACGCCTCCCCAGTGACGCCCACGTCATATATGGCAGATAATAGTAGAGCTGTTCAGGATCTAACCAGCCTCCGGGCTGAGGACCAAACATACAAGTTAAAAAAGTATATGTGTTGGTGCAATAAGTTAATACTCACTCTACAGATCCAACACTACACGAAGATGCATATACCCGCTCCAACTCTAAATTGAACGAATAGTTACAAAATGTTGACGGATCTGTTCGATCTAATACAAGTGTATTGCAATCTGCCTTACAGAAAGAAAATTCGAAGAGAACCAGTTTGTAACTATTGAATCTTTTATGAGGTAATATACTGATATAGCATACAGTAAATATTAGGTCTTTACAAAAACCCATTTCTTGAACAACTTCGATACCAGCCCGGATTTCCACCATCTACAATAATGTTCAGTCTACCCAGTCGGAATAAGTCCTCCATTAAGACGATTAGGTAAGTTGGAGCGGAGGGAAATAGAAGTTGACATGTGGTACCTGGCAACAATTCTAGATTTACCTGGAAAAGCATGGTTCCCGTAAGTCTCTAAATTTTTAACCCTACGTACGAGGAAAGACATTTCTTTACGTTCTACCTAAAGGATACTCATTTGTCCATGCCAACGAAATGAAAATATGCTAAGAAGTATACCATGGACATTTTGTATCGACTGAATACGGAGGCAATGTCTACGAAGGCCCAAAGGTGAATGACTCGGGATATTCGCTGTTAAAAAGAGTATAGAGTCATTTGCAAAACTTTGACCCCGACATCTGACGTTTCTAAACATAGCCCTTGCTCAGAGTCTTGCTTCGACTTTTTCCACCTCTCCTTGGATTTAGGCCAGCAAACCGTGAGCGATCACAACACACCTTTATCGTTCCCACCACCGCTTCGGCCAAATACATTATGTGAGCCAAAAGGTCGATTGCAAGATTATGTAAATTCACGACGCAGCAGTAGTCCCGCAACTGTCTTTTGGAGGATTGGGAATTGATTATTAACTTAAATGGAAAATAGATTGCTTTTTGATACCGCTTCTCGTAAGATCGTATAACACTGCAGTCAAGTCACGTGAACATATCGCGTGCATTGTGCGGTGGGATATCTGAAAAGCGGAGCTACGATAGGGAAGAAAACCGCTGTATTATTCGCTTTCAGAGGTCAAGTACACTGTTCCAAAAATATCTAAACTCAAATTCACATGAATAGAATACACAGTTTATGAGCGGTGGTGATGATCGTTTGAAACGAACATTGAAACAACATTAATAGTTTTCTTCAAAAATCGAAAATTTAAGCATACATGCCTTTATATCGCGGTCATATGTGGATCTCCGGGTTTTTAAAGTGGGACCCGAACCACAGGGGTTTAAAAAATTTCATTTTAAAAATCCTGCATACATAGGCCGTAATTTGAACCGCGGTCGCCTTGGTGAGTAGCCAGTGATAATACAATTCTTCTACCACGTCATAACAGAGACATTAACCCTCGCAACGTTAATTTACTAGACAGACAAGAACTACTTTAAGTGAAGGAGCCTCTTGGCGAGGATGGTCCCAGTTTTACGAGGGTAAAAAATGTGCTAAACGTTATTTTTAAAACATCGAAGGAAGAATTGAAGGTAGACCTATCGACAAAATAAAATAACTTGTTAAGACTAGTCTCCTAAAGTTCCATAAACCTAATACCGTCGAGTCCGGGAAGTACGACAGTAATAAAAAATAAAGCGAAGAAATGGAATGAGTGCAAGCAATGTTATTCTCATGTAGAGGCCCGCGGTGGTCGTAGAAATCATGCACCCAACTTGAACCCTTTATTGTCGCCACATCTCGCAAACCAAAATACTGTAAATTTTGGAAGAGAAGAATTTTTGATGTAGAGATCTGATACAAGAAATAAAGAAAAATAGGAACCTAGTACAAGTAATCGTGAACACCAGACTATTAGGGTGTGCCTTCGTCACACGCACACAAGACGTGGGCCTGAAAGGGTGTCAAATTGCGGCAAACAATCCATGTTATCCTAGAAATACCTATAAGAATAAAACCTCAACGCATGTCAAAACACAAGCACACCTCAGGAAATACCGGCAGTACAAGGATTTGATCCCAGAAACATGGACACACCAGGCGAGAACGGAACAATACAACTCTGTTTAATAGAGCGCCCATGAGTTATTGACTGCGCCATCTGTACGTTTACTTCATGAAGTCAGCCAGCATTCTTGAATGATTTGCTAATGCCCATATGACTCGCGACTTCGATATTCGCGGGCTACAATTTTCCACTACCCACTCTTATCACACCGATTGAAGATAATTTAAGAGAGGTATTCTGGTCCCCTGCCTGCACAACAACTCTCCTATAACAAAAAAAAAATCTTAATCCAATCAAGAACGTATTCGACTAACATTTAAGCTATCACACCAGAATATAGTGTTATCGGTAATGAATCTCGTATTGGAAAATACGGTATTAACATATTTAGTTTAGTCAATACTGGCAATATGCTCGTCAAGGCGTCCGCCACGGCAGCTCGACGGTTCGAGTCTCCTTAGTCGAAAATAAACTCATCAGAATGTTGACCGACAGGACCACTTAAGATTGCGTGCCAAAAGCCTGGATTCAATTCCAAACCTCTCCGAAATGTTAACGTAGAGTAAGGCCATATGATTGTCGATGGTGGTTATGGAGACGTTAAGCCTTAAGCAGACCTTGCGGTAATATTCCAGGAGTAGGCTTCACCTTTTCCCTTCCTACTATCATGTATCAGGTAATTCACACCTCCGATGGGGTTGTCCCGACGGTCATCCGGTCGTAAAAACCCGGTACGAACTTGAGTATGCACCCGACCCCGTAGAGAACATGGGCAAAACATCATACAGTGAGTGAAACAGGCAAAATAAACTCTTCAATCACGTTCCTAGATTCCAATTTGCGAACTGTTTGTGGAAAACAAGAATGGAAACTGAACCAAAATAAAGCACTATCCCAGGTATATATGAACATAAAAATCTTTTGAACTTTCAGAACAGAGCAAGACTTCAAAATCCACAGAAGTCCTCATTTGTCACCTCGGTATATGAGTGTTTGAAGACAATGGGCATAATTACGGAGATAGCAATAGGTTTGAACTCTACTTTTAAAAACCTGCCAACTACAAGGTGAACTAAATATGATGCATCCAAGCAAACTAATACAGTTGCTCACAAAAGTATTCGTGCACTAGAGGTATTTATAAATGAAAGATTTAATGTTTGAATTGTGATATTTATGAAAATGAATACAGATTGTACATATGAACTTAAATAATTTCTGACCTATACATAGGACACTGGAAGACATACAACCACATACTAGAACTGAACCACCCCCGTACTTAGTGCAACTAAGATTTTTGATATTTAGTTCATTTGCCTTTCTCCATGATACTTGCCTACCATCTGACTTAATGTTAAATTTACTTTAATCAGTAAATATAACGTCCTTCCAAAAGTCCTATTTTCATTGCACGTTCCACAGCAAACGCCAATCTCTTTTTGCGATTTATATGACTGATACACGGTTTCTTTCTAGCTACTCTCCCATCATAATTGTTCCTCCTTAACACTCGCCTTACAGTTTCTGCACTTTTACACCAATATCGTTTTCAAAGCTAGAAGCAATCATGGGATCACTTATTTTTTGATTTCATTTTATTCACAATAAATCGCTCATCTCTTGGAGTCAGTAGTCGGACATCCTGATTTGGGTTCATCTTGAAGCCGGTTTCCTTTCTTGAATTTCTTGGTTGATTGGATTGACAGATTTTCCCGCGATTTCTTTAATCTGCTGGTATGTTTTACCTTCCTTAAAATGATCAACCATCAGCTGACTTAATTTAACGGATGTGTTTTTACTTTTACACGCCATTGCACTGTTTGTAGGAGCAGCAGACTGTTGCTGTCTTTGAATCACAACTGCTATCTTGAGTGCACCCTCGGCTTCGCTTCCATTAACAAAACAAAACCGATGTTTCAAGAGTTATGTACGAATACATTTGTGGTGCGTATGAATACTTTTGTAACGTGACGTTATTCTGTTACATTACTTAACGTTTTGCAGGACAAAACTTTTCTGTATACGAGGTACCCAACACGGGCTATTGAATGTACATTTCACATTCATATTTTACCAATAATAAAACATCTGACGGTCATAATACCGTTATTAACATTGTGATGTTTGGGACATCACTGCACGTTTTCAATTATTGAACTATGTATTTAATTGATAAGATGTATATATTTAATCACTGATAGGTCATGTTTAAATTAATATGTATATATCCATTTCAATCTTCATTTCATTTCTTTGTATCGCGGCTATAACGTATTCTGAACGAACAAATTATCGGGTAAAGTATTTCAACATTCATATTTATAACTTGCAGTAAATTTTCCAATAGCCCTTGTGAGGTGACCAGTCAGCAGGCTAATTTCAGCCCAGTTCCAGGAAAAGTACGTCATCTAGGTTACGAGAGACCTCACCCTCTCTACCTCATGAAGAGACAGTTGATACATCATAAACACCCACTTTTCGAACTTAAGCAACCTGACGCTTTATTTCAGCGGAAAAATTCAGCCTATGTGAATGAACGTAATGAAGCAACGTGATGGATTCACAGCAATACATAGGAGAAGGGATGAGACCTCGAATCTTACTGGACCATGCGATATGGGTGATGGAAGGAGACTTTTGAACCGATATATACTCGCCGACAAGAGCTGGAGAGGTCATTCTGATTCTGAGCGAGTCTTATTCTCATTCTTAGACACAGATTCTGATTCTCACTCTTGGAAGACACTACGATTCTACCTCTGCACATCGGAGAAGTTTTTAACTTAGTTCACTTCGCATCAGAGTAGTAACGTAGGATACTACTCAAAAGTTACTCTCATTGGGACTTGTTATCTCAATGACGAGAGGTAGTCAACGGGAGACCGGTTTTGACTAGTATGGGGAGGAGAGCTTTTATTATGAGTTTAGCTACGCTACTGTTCAGTAATACGGAAGAATACAAGTGTATTCTCTCCATGAACATAACCCATGGTGGTTTTGCATTTAAAATTAGGACTCATTACGACTTTATATAAGGAGTACAGTAGGAAGTGTTAAAGACAGGAAATGTAGAAGTAGGATTGGAATCCAACAACAGATGAGGCAGCCGGTACGAGAGATCCACAGATCAGCTTCAAGACAACAGAGTCTACATATGGTGAGCTTATGGCATAAGTTACTGCAAGTCTTCGCGCAACAGTTCATTTTCTTAGAGTTAATTTCATTCAATTTTTCTTTTGCTTCCGTAAGTTCATATTTCGTTAATACGCCGTTACGTCACGTTTTTCATCCTAATAAATAGCAGTTTTAATTTGTATGTTCTGAAATTATTATTAATGATCCTTAAATTCCAAGTTAGTATACTTAATGACTTGTGTTCCGTTCACCTCACCACTGGGAGTTTTTGAGTCTCATTACGTATTATTATTATATTATTAATTATCAACTTTCGTTTTCAAGCCATACGCTTGAAGACTGGCGCCCATGGGATATTGTTTATGGAGAAACAATGAGATATTTATTTTAATATTAAAGTGAGTGGTGGTGGTGATTGTTTTAAGAGGAAGTACAACTAGGCAACCATCCTCTATTAATATTAAAGTGACCAGCCACGTTATATTTTGTCAAACATCTGTGGGCCGAGTGGGTACGTCACAACATTGGACGATGATTAATATCGTGTGCACGAATGCTTTTGTAACTGTATTAGTAAGGAGACTCAGGTTACTTTTCTTACACTTTACGTCGCACTGACAGGTCTTACGGAGACGACAGGATAGGAAAGGGCTAGGAGTGGCAAGTAAGCGGTCGTGGTCTTAAAGGTACAGCCCCAGCATTTTCCTGGTGCGAAAATGGGAAATCACGGAAAATTGCCGACAGTCGGGTTCAACCCCACTATCTCCCGGAAGCAAGCTCACAGCTGCGCGCCCCAAACCGCACGGCCAACTCACCCTGTCTTCAGCTACTAGCCGGGTACGATGAATTATACAGTGCATAACAGTAAGGTTTGTCCACCAACTTATTGCAAAGAAGTAACCGTTTAACTTTTGTATACAATTATTGTGTTATATTTCATTGCCCAAATCGTAATAGATACACTAATAAACGATGAAAATAATACACAAACAGATCTGTGATCGTACAATTTAATACAGATACAAGCAATGTACCAAACCCGGGCGTTTCATCATGCAACAATCTTGTTTGTACACTTACAGAATAAACTGTTTACTCAAAAACACATGTTACCTTGGATTTAATACCCCGATGAGTATCCTTTGGCCTTTAGAACTGCCTTGCACACGCCCTGCATGGAATGAACCAGTTTCTCACATCCTTTTACAGCCTGTTTTACCCCATTCTTCGTTCACTATAATTCTTAACAGCTCAAGTATCCTTGTATGAACCCTTCTTTTTAGATCGACCCACAAATGTTCTACGGGGTTCAAGTCAGGGGATTGGGCAGGAGTTCACAGTTGCATTGGTATGTTCCATATCAGCCATTGCTTGCAAATATCAGCTGTGTGCTTGGGGTCATTGTCTTGCTGAAAGATTTAGCGAGACCCCAACCTCATTTTTACTGCACTCTGACATTGTTTCTAATATGTTTAAATAACCCCATCCGTCCATCATCCCATTGTGGATTTCAATATTTTCCACTCCACAAGACGACATGCACCCCCAAATCATATTTGATCCACGTCCATGTTTAACGGTGAGTAGCGTTTTTGCAGGTTTATTGGCTGTATTTACTTTTCCCCATACATAACTGCTCCCATCCGAACCGTACCGAGATATATTCGCCTCATCTGACCAAATAACGTTGTTCCAGAACGTACAATCACTGTCTTCATACTCTGTTAACCCTGGAACCGGCAGTCGTCGCGATCGCGACTCATTTTCCTGTTACTCAACCGGCAGAGTCGCTATCGAGATGCATTACGCCAGCCCTGACTAATTTCGAGATAGCGCCTTGACACTCAATATTTTTATGACATATCTTGCATCAAATTGAAGAGGAAACTCTACTCTATAAATACAGCACATTTCTGAAGTAGTTTGTTGCGACAGAATGCGCGGTATACACGTGGAAACACGAGAACATTTTGCAGACGGTCATTGTGTTGTGCTTGCTGTGGTCGTCCGATGTGCATTAGCTTTCGTGGCGCAAAATGAATTGTCAGGAAGTAGTGAAATTCGTAATTGTTTGTTTGATCTGGATGGCGAAGATGATAGTGACGTATTTTTAGAAGGAATTGACGATGATTTTGACAATAATTCGTCAGGTAGTGGCGAGTTATATGAGCCTAGGCTAAGTGATTTCGACACTGATATTGACGATGTGGAACACAATGAACCAGCCACTGATGATAAGTGATAATGACGGTAATGCAGTTGACCAAACAGTACCGAAGTGGACAAGAGTTTATCCTCGACAGCCAGAAATGAAAGTGGAAGAGAAGTTCAAGGTTCGAAACGCAGGTATACGAAATTGTCCTTCGAGGAGCAGTCCTCCTCTAACATATTTCTATTTGTTTTTCTCCAATGCTACCCGGAATCTTTTAGTGACTGAAATTAATACATACATATGCACAGGAAATTATACGAAATGAAACGAATTCCGGAAATATGGGTCCGTATTCTCGTCTGCAAAGATGGGTTGACGTTACAGTATCAAATGAAAAAAAAAAATCTCTAGTTATATGGGTCTGAACCCTAATAACATTGAAAAATAGTGGTGCACTTCAAAATCGCGAATATTTCCATATTTTTTCTAAATTCATGTCACTAAAACGTTTCGACTGGGAAGAAATATTCTATAACCTGTTGGTAATGGGAATTTTTGATGCCTACATACTCTATAGTTTTAACACCGACAATCCCCTTTAACAGGAGGAATTTAGGGTTAGTATTGTCGAAGGTCTTGTAGATGAAGAAACTCTTCAAAACATTCCACCTGGACCATCAGGGGAAAAGGGACATCAGCTGGTACGCCTCCCAGGAAAGAAACTGCGGCTGTGCCCTGTCTGTTCGACTGCAGAAAAAAGTCACGCACCCACTTCTGGTGCCCAGGATGTAATTGTGGTGTCCATCAACAGTACTACCATAAATTAGAACATTTTTGGAGGCCTATGAAAGCAGGAAGAAAGATGAGCCACTTCGAAGGTAACGAGAATGGATCTGACTAAATAGACTCACGTCTTGGTGCGATGTGCTTGTGTTATTTCAGTTCTATTTTAATTTACAATACTTCAATGTAATGAAACCTTTTGCACATATTTTTAATCAGCATAAAATTATGCAAATTTTGTATAATAAAATTGTCAATATTACTTTTTACGTACACGTTGCCCAGAACTTTCAGATTATTTTGGAATACTTAGCGTGTGTTGGATACTGCTTCAGGATACTAAATTGGTAAGTTTAATTTCCTACTATAGTATTCTTCGTCCTTTTCTGAATAAAATGACTTGTTATACGTAAAAATAAATAGAAAAAAACATTTTATGATTTTTTTAAAAGATGCTTGCAAAACTCGCGTAAATGCTTGCCGCTTGAAGGTAAACACAGTGTTTTGTGGAATATGGTTTACTAGCTGATGTACCCGTGCTTCGCTACGGGATTCTCAGAAAGACTGACTTTGTGGTTTTCTTAACCTGAAATCAGCATAGGTCATTACAAAAACGTAAGTATGAATGTAGGGATTAAAAGCAATGCTATCATAAAATACTCGATCAAATGGAAAGCCGCACGTTTTATCACTTTTAACGAACAGTGCTGCGGTTACATTGCGGTGCCAATCTAATAGTCCAAAGTTCCAGAGCTGGGATGACCAGGCCGCAGATTGCCATGAACACTCATCTGCCATTATTCCGCTAAATATGCACACCGTACATTCCAATCAGTGCCTCAGAGTAGGGATTGAATAGCCCGAATGCTATGATGATCCAGTGTGTTACGTACCAGTAGTATCAGAAAATTTATAAACCAAGGGAATGGCATGCTAAAGAAGAAAGTTATCTAACTCCCCAGCTACTTCCCATCAATATTCAGGCAGGCTGTTACACTCTGTACGACTGGGCGAGTTGACCGTGTGGTTAGCGGTGCGCATCTGTGAGCTTGCATCCGAGCGCTGATGATGGTATTCCGTGGTTTCCCACTTTCGCACCAGTCAAATGCTGGGCCTGTACCTTAAGTAAGGCCTAAGGCACTCCTAGTCCTTTCCTATTCCATCGTCGCCATAAAACCTATCTGTTGGTGCGACGTAAATCAAATTAAAAATACTCTGTACGCAGCAGTAATCCTATCTACCGGAGATGAAGGGCAACAGATGACACAAAGCACATCACGACAAATAATGGTCAGTGTAATGTTATTGTTGATCAATGTTATGAGCTTTCTATATTGTAGGCCTTCACATTTAGTTTTCTTTCGTCTCTGTGATTTGTAAAATATTTTATACCATAAACTGCAGTTCCTTATTCTCCGACTTTACATACCGATTTTCATTAAATACTGTTTACCCATTTCTGGTTACTCGGCGCTGATATGGACTTGGTAACAAAAATCCGAAATCATGAATATCTTTGTGATCATAGCCAGTACGGTAACAATGTATAAGACATGAATAATAGGAAATTTAATACTATATAACCCTAGTTATGTAGCATTCATCGATTACACCTGTAATAAGAAATATTTGAGAATTACATTTTAGGCCTTCCCCTAAACTACCATTTCACTCAGTGCGAATAAAATAATTTACAACCTAGACTATAGCGACTTATTTCCTGACTTTGCATACCGATTTTCATCAAGATAGGACTACTAATAACAATATTTGAGAATTATATTTTAGGCCTTCCCCGAAACTACCATTTTTCTCAGCGTGAATACAATTAATGATAGCCTAGATTGTAGCAACTTATTCCCCAACTTTGCATACCCATTTTCTTTAAAATATGACCACTAATAACATAAATAGTTGAGAATTCAATTTTAGGCCTTCCCCTAAACTACCATTTCACTCAGCGTGAGTAAAATGATTTATAGCCTAGATTGTAGAGGCTCATCCCCCGACTTCACATACCGATTTTCATTAGACCACTAATAACAAATAGTTGAGAATTCAATTTTAGGCCTTCCCCTAAACTACCATTTCACTCAGCGTGAGTAAAATGATTTATAGCCTAGATTGTAGAGGCTCATCCCCTGACTTCACATACCGATTTTCATTAAATTCTCTTCAACCGTTTTCTCGTGATGCGTGTACATACATACATACATACAGACAGACAGACAGACAGACAGACAGACAGACAGACAGACAGACAGACAGAAATTACGGAAAAGTAAAAAGTGCATTTTCTTGTTACTATGGACATGACCGATACAGAAATACCATTATTTTCAAATTCTGAGCAATGTACAGACAAAACTCTTATTTTATATATATAGATTTACTTTGCGTCCCAATTTTATGCAGAGAATACCCTTGCGATCAGAGAGATACAATTACATATATCAGTTCGTCACTTAACTCTGTTCTTTTACCAATTACGTAATACACGGCCTGGTGCACTAACTGCGAAACTGTACACACTAGCACAGCACATATGTACACCAGCCAACTACTGTAGGAGTGTTCCCGAGCGAATACGAGGTAGTGAACGTGTACAAATGACTGTTGCAAGCAAACAGGCCACTACACAACATACTTCACTCCTATTCTTTTAAAATGATCTGCCGAGACTTTTGATCGCTACCATTAAGTTCTCAACAGCTTGTGCAGTAACTTATCTAAGTCTCGTGCATTGGTTATGTACTGTTTAGAAATTAAAAAGATATCTTCTTAGTGAGGTATACAAACGAGACTTATGCACTGTATTTCAATTTAATATATCCTACATTTTGCTTCTACAGAAACATGGGATGAAAGAGAAGCGTTTTCTCCAAGTATTCCAGCTAGTTACTTCGATAAATTAAGAAAATTGTACCTCTTTACTGAGGAGAATGCACACTGGAAAGAAAATACCAAATGAGTATAGAAAACAGCCAGATAAAAGAAAATACAGAGGTGAAACAGGAGAATGAAGTAGGAAATTCAATCTCACACCGAAAGGAATCTTTGGGGGAAGAAGAAAAAAATAAACGTGAGAAGATACTGTAAAGGCTAGGTCACACTCGGCGATTGTATAGCAGCGAGTCAGCTAGCAACGAGTACTCGCTGTTTAAATCGATCAGTGTGATTAAAAAAGTCGCTACTCGCCGTAAGCCCAGCGAGAAGGAAAATCGCTGCGAGAAAAGTTGGACATGTTTTAACTTTTCTCGCTGCTAGCTAGTCACGTGATCACGCAGCAACTCGTCGCCTTGCGACAGCGTAATCGTTGATACAGGAAGTGCACAGTAGCGAGAAGTTTTAGCTTAAAACATCTTATAAATATACTTTCCAGTGTTATCCTTTAAAATGAGTAGTATAAAGTGGCCAGGTGATCAGATAATACCATTTCTGGAGGTTTTACG
Source organism: Anabrus simplex (assembly GCF_040414725.1). Lineage (NCBI taxonomy): Eukaryota > Metazoa > Arthropoda > Insecta > Orthoptera > Tettigoniidae > Anabrus > Anabrus simplex. The sequence continues at coordinate 60,459,495 of NC_090270.1, read as the reverse complement.
GAAGTATGGGGCCCTGTGGGACGTTTCGACCTGTGATTACATGAAAGGAGATCGTGGAGACAGTGCTTATTCTAAAATTATCAGTGAATTAAACGAGTTTGGATTTACGTTTACGCTAGATGAGGTCAAGAAAAAAAACCTAAAAGACGCATACACAGCAGACATTAGGCTGTCACCACTTGCCAAGCATCGTAGTGTTATTTCCAATTTTGTCCTGCATGAGATCGCCATACGCAATTTCGTATTTTGCTTTATAATAAGTGGTGTAATCATTTCAAGCAAGTTATCGAATTTGCGGGGGCTCATTTTTCGGATCTTCTGCAGAAAGCTCTTGCATTAGTCTGTTGGAGGCTACAAGCTGACCTCTCCTTTCTATCCAGTCTCTCCGCCATTTACGCTTTCTTGATTCTTTCGTCAACACTATCAATAATTCGCGACTGACCTTATGCACTGTAAGTCTCAACAAACGTCTTATAACATTACACAGCAATCCAGCAGACGACATTATAAAACACCACGAAAATTACACAAAACTCAGCAAACTAGACTACTGAAACGCAGAAACACAATGCTATCGCTGCTTGTACCTCTACATACTACCTAGCTTGAGTCTTTGTAATGTAACAAATTCTCGTAGCGATTTTACTATCAGCGAGAACTCGCAGCTAGAACTAGTAACGAGAATATCGCCAAGTGTGACCTAGGCTTAACACATTGTAAGGGAAACTGTTCGATATCTTGAGTCATCACTCCACAGACTGGTTTGATGTAGCTTCCGTAACATCCTATCCTGTGCTAAACTTCTCATTTCTGCATTACATCCTACATCTGCTTGTCATATTCGTACCATGGTCTACCCCTACGGTTCTTACCACCTACACTTCTCCCAAAAATAGCTGTACACTCCTAGGCGTCTTAAGATGTGTCTTGTCATTCTATCTCTCCTCGTCAAATCGATCTCCTCTCACCAATTCGATTCAGTATATCTTCACGATCTATGTACCCATCTCATCTTCAGCATTCTTCTGTAATCCCACATTTCAACAGCTTCTATTCTCTTTCGTTCCGAGTTAACATCCATGTTTCACTTTCATGCAATGCCATGCTCCACACAACTCTTCAAAAACATGTTTTTAAATTCCTGTACCACTGTTCTAGCTGAGCAAATTTCTTTTCTTAAGAAATTCCTTCCTTGTTTGTGCTAGTCTGCATTTCATGTCTTCCTTACTTCTGCCACCGTAAGTTATTTTACTACCCAAGTAACAACACTCTTCTACTTCAAGACTCCCATTTCCTAAACCAATATTTCCTGCATCACCTAACATTTCGACCACACTCCATTACTTCTGTTTTGGACTTAATTTTCATCTTGTACTCCTTCCCTAAGATTGCCCCATACCGTTCAGCAATCCCTCAGATCTTTTGCAGTCAGATAAAGTAACTATCATCAGCAAATCTTAAGAGTTTTGATTTCATCTCCTTGGATTTTGATTCCATTTCCGAATTCCTCTTTGATTTCCTTTGTCGGAAGTTCTATATATAAATTGAAAAGGGGGGGGGGGAACTGCAGTCTTGCCTCAATCCTTTCTGGATTCCTCTTTTTAAAAGCCCTCTATTCTTATCTGAGCGGACGCATGTTTGTACAGATTGTAGATAACTATCCTATCTCGTTATCTGATCCCATTCACTTTCAGAATGTCAAATAGCTTGGTCCAATCAACACTACCAAATGCTTTTCCTAGAACCACAGTCTAAAATACACAGTCGCGAAGCTCAGATATTTTTCATCCGATGCCACTGCAGCTCTCCAAGCGGCGAGGTAGAGGCAACTTGCTAGCGGACAACAGGGAACGAATTACCACTACAGTCTAAAATGGTCATAACTTCTGAACCATTCATGCAAATGTCCTGACAAGGTTATTGTAGTCCTTATGAAATAGTGGAGGAAGTCAATTTATTTCGACGATGAAATTCGAGGATAATATCGAAATATTTATTTAATCTATAGGAATTACTTTTCTTTACCGCGGACATTTTTGTAGGTTACTATGCTCTAAAATTCTTACGCTTACACTTGGGGTCTATCGTTGACAGTTCAGGCAGCGTAAGCCAAGAATGCAAGCGACCGACATCGAACCTGCCAAGTTGGGCTAAGAAGGCTAGCGCAGCGCTCTACCATGGTCGTCACTTGCTTTCTTGGCTTACGCTGCCTGAACTGTGAAAGATAGACCCGAAGTGTAAGAATTGTAGAGCATAGAAACCTGTACAAAAAAGTCCGCGATGGTATATACCTATTTCGAACCGGTTGCCTTCTAGAAGCGATTTTATATTATAGTCCGCGGTAAAGAAAAATAATTCCTATAGATTAAATAAATATTTCGATATTACCCACGAACTCCTCGTCGAAATAAATTGACCTCTTCCACTATTTCATAAGGATTACAATAACCTTGTCAGGACATTATTTAAGAAGATGTACAATATTATAGGGAAGGATCCACCTTTCAATACTCCGTAGTAAAAAGTAGTTACAACCTGTTTATTGGGACCGGTTTCAACACATTTCAAGTGTCATCATCAGCCAATTAGCGAAGATCTTAAAACAACTAATATATTGAACACAGGCAAAATATTAACATTGTACGGAGTATTGAAAGGTGGATCCTTCCCTATAATATTGTACATCTTCTTATTTCTCTATTCAATACGGAACAATCATGAAGTTTTTAACTTTAAAAGGACATTATTTGCATGAATGGTTCAGAAGTTAAGACCATTTTAGACTGTAGTGGTAATTCGTTCCCTGTTGTCTGCTAGCAAGTTGCCTCTACCTTGCCGCTAGAGGTGCTAGTGTCGCTCCAGTCATCCAGTGGATGAACCTTCCTCTTATTAGAGCTTCGCGACTGTGTATATTAGACTGCTAGAACTACGAATTCCAAGTATGTGGGCTTGTCTTTAATTCGGTCCTCTCAAGATCAAAATCAGGATTGCTTCACGTGTTCCTACATTTCTTGCATCGTCGCCATAAGACCTATCTGTGTCGGTGCGACGTAAAGCCACTTGCAAAAAAAAACATTTCTTGCAAATTGATCTCTCAACTCCGAGTTTCAATTTGACTTTCTCTGAAAAAATTGCCGGACCGGCTTTCTTGGGAATAGGTATAACATTCTAAGGAAAATCGGATGGCACTTCTGTATCATACATCTTACACACTGAGGGCCCTTTCACATGATCCACTGCTTTCCACGCCACTCCACTCCACTCCACTCCACCAAGGTGTAGAGAAAGGCCGGTAGCGTTCACACGAGACACTTCGTGTGGCGCAACCACCGTCCACTCTCGTCAACAGCAGGCTGCTGTCAACCGGCCAGAAGTGTCTTCCACTCTGGGCGACCTGAAGCTCACTGAATCAGATTAGCTCGTTCAGACGGTCAACATATGAGCTACAAGTTTGAAAATTTCGTTTCAAAATGTCGGTTCCATTCAAAGATACTGAAAAGTTAATAATAGAAATACAAAATCGTCCTTGTCAGTGGGACAGACTATTCAAATAAAATAAAAGGCTTCAAATGTGGAATGAAGTTTCCCATGAAGTGATTCCACTTTTTGCCGAACTGGACAACTCCAAAGAGAGAAGTTGATAACTACACTAACAGGCTATATGTGTTATATGTTAACTATTTATTCGATATTACAATAACATGGGTCATTGAAAAATAATTAATCAAGGTTTTCTAGCAGTCTTCAATTCAAAAGAACTGCTTCCAATTAAATTACATATTTTTTTTTTATTCGGACCGAACACGATAGCTGCAGTCGCCTATGTGCGGCCATTATCCAGTATTCCGCAGATAGTGGGTTTGAACCCCACTGTCGGCAGCCCTGAAGACAGTTTTCCGTGGTTTCCCATTTTCACACCAGGCAAATGCTGGGGCTATACCTTAATTAAGGCCAAGGCCGCTTCCTTCTCACTCCTAGCCCTTTCCTGTCCCATCGTTGCCGTAAGACCTATCTGTGTCGGTGCGACGTACAGCAACTTGTAATATATATATATATATTCGTGAGAACTACCAGTGTTTTATTTACAGAAGGTAGATGTAGGTAGCAAGGCCATACTGGTAGCTCACAATCAGTCGCTCAAACGGTCAACATTGTGTGCGTCACAAGTTTGAAGTTTTTGTTTCAAAATATCGGCGGAATACATTTTCTCATGTTGGTGTCCTGACGCTGTAAACTTGCTTCAAGTATTAACAATTAAAACAAATTCCCACTCATACGAAAGTAATTAAACATTTTTAGATCTCTGGTACGTTCATCTAGAAGAACGATGAGCTCCTCGTTCTAGGTGATATAAATTCAATGGATGGACCCAATGAACCTTAGTGCTGTTCTTTCACCTCAACCTTCTTTTCGTAAGAATAAAAATCCCAAGGATAATGTGCGCGTCCATGGACCAGATTCAAACCGAGACGCAAATATGAGGTGGGGACGAGAAGTTGCCGGCAAGTTGACGGAGGTGGACAGCAAGTGTCTGAGAAGTGGAGTGGAGTGGCGTGGCAAGCAAGTGGACCCTGTGAAAGGGCCCTAAGGCTTCTACACCGGTGATGAAAGGAAGGTAGCAGAAGCCGGAAGTATGCAGAAATCAGAAATTGTTGGAAATACCAGCGCATGGGTCTCACAGACCCAACCCGTGCATTGGCGGGTTAAGTCGAACTTTGGAATTATATCGAATGTAATTACTGCTTTAGAGGCTGCTAGCTTAGAAATTCAAGGCAAGTGTTGAAATTCTGAAAAGTGTTGAATGTTAACTACAATAATCACATGGAATAGTTTGCGGCAGTGTAAAACGGAAACTTCAAAACGTTCTTAATCGAAATGACGATTTTTCGCGTATGTGCAAGATAAATTATGTTCTCATAGGAGAAGGTACCAGTACAGTTCAAGGTAAGTGCATACTCGACAGCAGTGATTTAAAATTATTTAAATATGCACCATTAACTTCTTGTGACATAGAAAGGAGCTTCTCTTGTGTTAAGTGATAATCTGAGGTCTTTCGCGCCTGATGCTTTGAAGATGAATCTAGTCTTCCACTTCAATTCCACCCGCGGAGTACAATGAAAAAGGTACGCGAGTTTGCACTATAGACCCTGCCGCACTACTGTAATGTCCTGAAAGTCATCTATAATTAGTTTCGTGGTGCTCAATTTAAACTAACACATTTGAAAAATAATGAAATATGGGCTTAACGTTCCAAAATATTTTAATAAAATAGATTTTGTAGTTTTTTTTCGTATTTCAAACCATATTTCAAACCATTGATGCAAGGTGCAAACATGTTCCGACTTAAAATCTGTGATCTGATAATCTTAGCGAACTTTGTACTTTATGTGTCCACAAATGTTTGTGTATCAAGGACAATGGACTGAATAACGGCTAAACATGTATATTTAGAACATTAATATGAAAGAATAAAATTTTTGAGTTAAATATGTATCAAAGGAATTGCCTTTCCGAGTTATAATTTATTTTAAAATGGCCATATTTAGATTAATCACTTTCGGGTTATATTTCCTAATTGACATATTTCATCACTTCTCAGATCATATTTGCCTGCTTATTTGGGCTATTTTTTGGTCTTAAACCCCCGAGCCCTAATATTACTAAAAAGTTCATTTACAGTAAATAATGATTTAAACTGGTTCTAAATGGTTCAAGGACAAATAATGAAAACATGTATTTCATATTATGCAACATTTTCATTACATATGACTTACGATTATATTATATTACTATATTTAAGAAGCATGCTGTATTGTTGCATGCGTGGCTTCTTACGCCCGCCATGTCAACCTTCAGCGTGGGCGGAGCTAGCGCACGTCACCATTTGGCCTGCCCACCCCTTCAAGACACACCAGTCATGTTATGTCTTTTCATAAAGGCGACTACGCACGTTACTGTGTAACTGTGCGATTTAACTGCACCAACCGGACTGCGGAGATTCATCTCACGTGTGGAGGGTAAATCGTTGCAGTTATTTCGGCTTGCACAGTTCATCGGAGCAAGTTCATTTTTCTAACCAATAAAACTGTCGATTGCGTTTGCACAGTTTTATCGCAACGTGTGAACCGTAGCGACTGCCGATTGCTCAGTTCAAGTGAGTCAGTCGTTAAGATAATGCGTGCTACAAGTTATCACATGTCTCAGGAAGACCAAAGCGAGGAAAGTTGGCCACGGCTCTACCGTGCCTCTACGCCTCTGCATTCGGGAAACGGGCCTGGGGCAAAGTGCCGGACTTCACGCCTGGTCCCACCCGTCGGCTGTCCTGAGAATGGTTTTGCGTGGCTTTCCGAATGCCGGGACAGTTCGTAGTATAGGCCACGGCCGCCTACCCCCTCACCTTTTCCGCACATCTCCTTCACCGTCACAAATCTCCCGGCCTGAGAGACGGCGTGACCGTCTAAGAGGCCCGCCTCCCCAATCAGTGGAGGAATGAAAACGTTTAATAGCAGTAGACCAAAGCGGATATCGTGAGCATTTAGAAGCTTTCATAGAATGCTATAGAAATGAATCTTGTCTGTGGCAGACGAAGTATGAAGATTATCACAATAGGAACAGAAAAGACGCCGCCTACAGTAAGTTGATTGAAAAATATAAATTAATTGACTGCAAAGCCAACAGACACGTAGTTATAAAAAGATTAATAATCTTAGGAGTTCGTACAAAAAGGAGTTAAAGTTAAACAATCTAAAATAACGGGGTCAGGCACTGACGAGACACACTCTGCGTTTGTGGTACTTTCATCTATTGGACTTATATGAACAAGAGACCCCAAGAACTCCTACATGTAACCCGTTGCTAAATATCTTAAGGTAGCGGACAATCTATCATGAGGAGATATAGCTCGTCTCATCACAGTATGTTTTTTTCTTTATAAATGTAGTAACCAGTGGTAGGTGTAGATAAGTCTCTTCAGTCATTCTTAAATAACTGTGTCAATCTTTCGGTACGAAGCGTAACTCATTTAATAAATTTACGTGCGAATATTGCTCTCTGTAGTAGCCATCTTTAGAGTACACGCTGCGTGTCTTCCTTTTTCATTATACGCACACATAGGCCCAACACCGCTACTACGTCATCGTCCGTAGATGACCTGTTGCTCTGTTAAATGTCTGACGAGTACCGTCGATCGACGCAGTTATCTGTACCGTGTGGAGGCGATAGGGCTTTCAGTTTTACTGCGCAGTTCAATTGCACAGTTATACAGTAACGTGTGTAGCCGCCTAATAAGAGTTTAATTTGGTTTAATCCTGACGTAAATATGGTATGTCCACGCCTCCGCCAAAAAAAAGAGTTATGATTCGCTGAGCGTGTAATACCTACCTCCACCCCGTCAACGTCTCGTGTTCCGACGTACAGGGCTACGCATCGCATACAAAAGTGCGAAAATCTGAATAAACGACTAAACCTGGATTCTGTTCATGGGCGCCCATACCCGGGGACAAGGTGGAGACGACCCCCCCCCCCCCCAAGCTCTCAGGGAAAGGAAAAAATCTAATATAGTCAGCTGTTTTTTCTTTCAAGAAAATTGTTTAAAAATCGGTATTACGTAGAAGTGGTAGGGGATACCGTGTGTGGTATTCTACCATGGAATACAAGTCGACATTCATCTTCCAAAATATTAAAAATACTACATACACCTAGGTCTAGCCCCCCCCCCCCGCGCGCTTTATTGAACACATCCACTATGCACTGTTATGGTCACTTCTGAGCGATTTTCCTCTTTTGTGCTTTACTACACCCGATGGTCCTACCTTCGCTCCATTTCTCTCACTCTGAATACTCGCCGAATGCTGCTGCAAGATGCAACACCTGATCTCCACACTACAGCTTGGGACTTTCCCCCACTACGAGATTTCCTGTATTACACCACGCCTCGTGCCTTCATTCCTGGTTATTATATATATATACACATATACACACAGTGACAATTTTTCGGATAGAATAATCTATACGCGTATTACTTCTATTATTAAAGAAAGAACAGGTAATAAACTCGAAATTACCAAACTCTGAATTTAATGCACTTCGTAGGTACTGTAATTATTCAATTGCGATTTGTAGGAGTTTACAAAGTAATAATACCTTTTACTTATTTGAGATACGAAAATTTGCTGGTCAATATTCTTCGGACAGATGTTTAGCTAATCAAGGCATGCTTTGCACTTGTTATGCACTGTAGGCAGATCACAGTCAGTGCCTTCCTCATACAAAAAGCAGACGCAACGATTCACGGGTGAAATGGAACGCAGAGGAAAGAACACTACATTTGACCAAAGGCAATTAGTAAAATTCCATCATGAAAAAGTAAAAACGTCGACAAATCGCAGATTGACTGAACATGAAGAAAGGTACTGCGAATGATATCTGTCGATACAAATTGCCAGAGAGAAATGAAACTTTGCCATAGACAGGTCGCCCGACGGTCCATACTAGGAGAGAAAAGAGCAGTATTAAGAAAATTAAAAGAAATCCACGTCTTACTACAACCAATATTGCTGCTGCAGCTGAGAACGAGTTTGGAAAGATCAGTGCAAGTACAATCCGGAGGGTGTTATATCAAATACAGTAGAGACAATACGGATTTAGCCCTGTTAAAAATGGGAGAATTCGATGGTGGCGCCCCTAGTGACTTGACCTGAAAAGTCGCGCTAAATTCAAATATCAATGGAAATGCATATACGAAAATGGATAAATAAATTACGTCTAGAAAGAATTATTGAGATATTAATTTCGAAGTTGCTAAAGCAATTCTGGATAAATGAATAAGAATTATCTAAAAGGTTATTATTTAAAGGCTGAAATTAGACATAAACAAGATGCGAAATGGACTGCTGTGAAATGGGTGGATCTTTCATTTATGCATTACTTTTTTTGCTTTAGCATTCCTGCCTGAACATTCCTTACACATGATGCAATGAATTTACATTCAAAAGCTGGACAATTTTCCTCTTAACGTGAAGCCTACTAACAAAAAGAAAATCTATAAAATCCCGCCTTTAATCTGAGAAGAGGGATAAAAGAAAAGTATGAAAATGTTGTCGATAGTGATGCTCTGAGGGATATTTACGTACAATTAGAGTAAAAATGTAACATATCCTTGGCTGTATAGTCGAGGATTTTAAAAGTCGCTGGCCTGGAAATGATCTGAACAGATCTTATAATACTTGTATAAGCGTAACGTCCCTTCTTTCTTGTACACCTTATCCAAATCACTTCTGTGACATTTCAAAACCCACAGATCACACCTACAACAACACATCGGTACTGAAGGTTAACTGCTGCACTATACAATAAAATATGCGTATTATATTTTAAGCCACTTAAAATATGGGTCTAGCAGGTCAGAAGATTATGAAGTACTATAAAAATCTCTGTCACTGGAAGAATATATATGCAAACACATTACTTACATTTTCTTGTCACGAGGGTAGCGAAAGAAAGACCGTGATTTCTTTTCTACTTCATAGTTACTGCAGCCAAACAGCACTTACCTTTCCCCTCATGTTGAGAGGAGATATCAAGGAATGACACGCTACTATTTAATTGTCAACTCACTGAAAACGCATAAATAACACCAAAAACTTCACACACTTATACACGCGCTCTTATGACAGAACCAGTAGTTCTCATGTCTACCTACTAGCGAGAGCTCTAATGGCTATCCCTCGATATCTCGCTGAGTGTCGCGTATTGTCTCTACTGCATTTGGTTATATAGAGGTGATTATCACGGGCGAACTGCAAGAAGGAAGCCCTATATCAATAAAATAAATAGGATCAAGCGACAACGATTTGCTAAGGAGCATCTCAGGAAAGCCATGAACTAGTGGAATACTAATTTTCAGCGATGAATAGAAATTCAACGTTTACGGCTCAGATGGGTGCATCATAGTTTGGAGACAGTCTAATAAAGATTTTGAAGAAAGAAACATATGAAGGCGACGGTAAAACATGGAGGGGGACATGTTATGGTTAAACTTTGTCATCACCCAAGATAAGGTAAGCTAAATGAGAACCAGAAAGTTAGAAAAATGGCCAAAAATTGAGAACACTGCTTAGGGGGTAGGGAATGAAATTGTCTGTTCTGTTCAACTACTAAACTGCAAACTGTGCACAACATTAATGTACACTGAATTAGTCATCGGGAAATACAACCCATATAGCTCTTTACGGAGAACAATTCGAAAAGATTGCGTGAAGGCTAATATATAACAATGAACGAGTATATTTCTTACGAAGGTTTATATGAAACATACATCACTTCACACACACACAATTCAAGAACTCGTTTCAATAATATCAGTGTAACGTATAATTTGGAATGCCATAAACCGAGATATTCCTTCCCTAAAGAAACCATAGATGGGTCATAAATAGGTATAACAAGAGATATTTCAAGGACAAAACCCTAAAAATTTGGGGGAAATGCACAACCAGTGCATTTCTGGCCATCCTCGAAAATGGTATCTCGTGGTTTTCCCATTTTCATCTTCAGGAAAATGCCTTGATGGTACCTTCCTCCAATTTCTAGCCCGTGCAATTACACTCACAGGCAACACCCTCACACAGCATACATCCTCGGACACTCCTGGCACCAAAAGCCAGATGCTAAAAGAATGTTAATAAATGATTTGTTGTGTCTTCTAGTGAGGAGTATTGTAGCAGGTATAGGCCCTACAGAGAATAGCTGACATTGGAAACGCCATGCCCATGTGTGAAGCTGGTGGGTCCAGGCCTGATCTTCGTACAGAGGACTGCATATTAGAATTTATTGCAGAGGACCTGCAGAGGTAGGAGTGGATCGCCCTACAAACATAACGGGAAGACCGGCAACATCAGTATCATTTGCAGTGTGTTCCGCACTACTGGAAAGAAATTATGCACCGCAGATAGCCTTCTGTGAATAGGTCCATCCTCAACCCAAAGACGCTATGTTCACAAATGAGGTCTCGTTTACGAGGAATGGCAGCTTCAGTTTTGACAACACGCATGTGCAGTCGGAGAACAAGCCCCATGCTAGGAGACGTTCCCACCACCAGGTTCGGTCTTCCTATTAATGTTTGGACAGGGATTTTGTGGAGCATTATCCGAGGATCTGTGACATTACCTCATAGAATGGCTAGCGTATCTTGTTTTTTTTTTTTTTTTTTTTTGCTAGTTGCTTTACGTCGCACCGACAGATAGGTCTTATGGCGACGATGGGATAGGGAAGGAAGCGGCCGTGGCCTTAATTAAGGTACAGCCCCAGCATTTGCCTGGTATGAAAATGGGAAACCACGGAAAAGCATCTTCAGGGCTGCCGACAGTTTCTAGAAGGCACTCTTCTTCTACTACTACTACTACTACTACTACAGGATGTTCCACTCCATACGCGACGGCATCTGTGGTTGCAACATGATGGGGCACCTCCGTACTTTACCAACGCAGTGCGCCGTCACCTGGACGCCGCCTATCCACAGCGATGAATCGGCCGACATTAAGTCCGATCAAAACCCCTTACATTACTTCTTTTGAGGGGTTCATGAAATCTAGGGTTTATCGCAGAGAAGTGGAAACTGCAAGAGTTCCGGGAATGTGTCTTGGAAGCTGTTCAGGACATCAGTCAAAACAACTAGGTACTGAAGCGGGTTAAGATATTTTTTTCCGGGGTCGGAAAAGAACACGAGTTGACCAAGGGAGAAGGGATAGGACAGATGAAAGTGAGGAGCCTGGTACAAGTAGGTGTAGGCATGTATTGCCGCCAATGGTGTTTTCGAACACTGCTGTAACAATGAAAATCATTTCCCACGGCCAATCTGGTCAAGTGTGATATTTTCTAAAAGGCACATAAACGCTTTGTCGTTTTAATGTTTTTCTTTTAAAAAGTAAATACGCATAGAGTTTTTGGTGACATACATTTTGTGATCAGAAGCCAAACGACCTCCATTTTTATGTAGAATCCTACCCATAGGACGTGGCATTTCATTTCGTAAATCCCACGAGTATTGGCCGGGAATCAAACCCGGACTGCCTTGGTGAGAAGCGAGCAGTGATACCACTGGGCTCGTTTCTATTACTCCCCACTTTATTCGGTTTTCACTGCGGGTCGGGGTTTGTAGCAGATTTGGCAGACTTTTACGCCTGGATGTTTTCCTTGACGCCAACCATTAGAGGAGAAATGCTGTGTTAATATGGTGGTGGTTATTAGAGAGAGAAAATGGAAGGCATCCAACACTGCGAAAAATGAAAATATCAGCGAAAGAAAGACAAGGGCCACGAAGGGCGTGAAAGTGAAAGACACCCTAGGCCTAGAAGGTCGTAATACCGTCGGGGTCGGAAAAGAACAAGAGTTGACCAAGGGAGAAGGGATAGGACAGATGAAAGTGAGGAGCCTGGTACAAGTAGGTGGGAAGCAGTGCCAGGACTCAACTCAGTGCCCCGTGGTCGCTAACCCACGCTTCCAAGTTGAGAGCCTCTTACGGCAGGCAGGGAATACCATGGATGGTATTCTACTGTCCCCACCCACAGAGGGATGTGCAGTTAGATAACTTCTTTAGCATGACATTCCTCTGGTTCATCGATTGTCTGATACTACGGGTACGTAGCGCACTGGTTTATCATAGTATTCCACCCATTTGATCCTTAGTCTGAGGCGCTGATTGGAATACGTAGTGTGAACTCTCAAAGGAATAATAGCAGAGGAGTGTTCACGGCCGTCTGCGGCCAGGTCATTCCAGGTCGGGAACTTGGGTTAGTTAGATCGGCAGCATAAAACTCTTCGTTAAAAATAGTGTTAAAAATGAGAAAATGTGAGATTTTCTATTTGAGTATTTCATGATAATATTGCTTGTAATCGTGATGTAACTTTAATGATGAAAATAATAAATAAATTCATGAATAAAAATATATAAATAAAATTACTCAAAAACTTAATAAAATTAATAAGTATGGGCGCCAGAGTTCACCAGAATGGATCCCTCGAATTTAGATAAGAGCATGATAAGACTTTATATCCCAGGGCGTGTACATAATGCTGCGTACTGGCACATCTGCTGCAGGCCTTACCTAACCTCCTGAAAACGACTAATTAGGTAGGAACTGCACCTAGGTTCATCAGTAACTCCACTGATTCTAAAATAGCTAACTATATTCTTCACAAAATCCGTGCATGAGCACCTCATCAACATACAACATTATACATATAATACACACATAAAATATTGCTGGAAGACTCCATATTTACAACAACAACAATAATGAAAACCGTGGGAAAACGAAAGCGAGAACTAAGCTACCATTTGTAGATGGTCCGATGAACAATGTACATGTATGAAGATAAACACCCTTCACTGTCTCTATATCAATTCGATTTACCGATTCTCATAACCGGCAGTTATCACATCACACAGATGCTGTACCTTGTACTACTGTGTTCACATATTTTAACACTTGTTGTAAAGATATATACACACGTCTGTCGATCCTCAACATACAAATTTATGGAAAGTCTGAGATAGCTTTCACCAACATATAATGCTAGGCCGCCACAAGTGCTACAATACTTAATGCGCTAGCACTCTCCACAATCTTCCACTTTCCACAAACATAACAAGACTACGCTCCACGAACGTTTGAAGTCCAGTCCATTGCAGCCGTGTCACTCCAGTACCGTGTATCAGCACCACTTCCTTCCCGTACAGTGCGTCAGTTGTCGTTCCTTCATACAGTGTTACTGCTTGTAGTTGTAGTAGTTCCTTCTCGTTCCTTTACAATCACTCTCACAATATTTCTTACAATCTCCTTGGTTGCCGCTGGATGATCAACCTTTATAGACATCAACATCCCCCTCCTCTCAGATGATACGTCTGGATTGGTGCTTGCCAGCCAATCATGAGCGAACCTCTTGTCAAGACATGCCCTGAACTTCTCCTTTCTCCCAAGAGATAAACAAACACTCGGGAGTTTTACATGAATCGCCAAACTTTCCTAATACAACAAGCTCATCTCATCAGGCTGGGATATATACATGACTCATGAATTTCCCGACACAAGTACATCACAACAGACACTGGGGTAGCCATATGACTCATTCAAATTACCAGAGTTATTAAAGCAATGTTTTCCCACTCATGCAAAACAAATTACTCATACCTACATATGTGGATATCTTACAGCTTATAAATATAAATAGCAAAATATACAAATGGAATACTGATAATAATAATAATAATAATAAATCGAATACTGACAATAATATCTCAAACTTCTACATATAATTCGGGGGTGTGATATTATATGTACTATCACATAACGCCCCCTTGGTGAATCGATATCACATATTATGATTCACCATAAAACAGAACTTCATACATAACCTTATAATGACATAACTGAACACTTAATTTACCGTAATAATATATACATTGCGTCTACTGCATTGTATTCGCACACACGAAATACAATTTGTCCAAACAATAATAATATGGCTATATACACACAACTCTGATTGTTTCATATACCATTGAACACAATCCCGTCTTGCTACTGTACACATAACTCATAATTGATAATATATACATCCAAGGTGCAGATCCTATCTCTTATATCTGCGAAGGCTATAGATATTAAATGTCACAAGGACCTTATTTTCAGCGGTTAGGAGCCTATAAGCACACTTGTCTATTCTACTGTCCACAGTATACGGACCCTGATATAAATGAAAAAACTATACATAAACTTAACATTGGCATCGATAAGCGAGGAATGCGTACCGTAATAAAACTACTTCTAGAATACACTATCTCACACACAAAGATTCGTACCATCCAGTCACACAAGAATCATACAAGCTTTCATTCGGAACAAAGAAATCCCAATTTCTGAAATGCGCGGGAATCTCACTACGTTTACTCTTCCACAAAACCATAATTAATGCAAGCAAACAAATCACATACTTTTTCACACATTCCACATCGCTATCACTCAGCACGTCATTCAAATCATTCACACAAGTCTCAGAATTAAATAAAACATTACCCACTCGCTTGAATGGACTTTCTTTCATCCCACGCACACTTCCATTCTCACACACGCTCACTCTATTACTGAAATTCTTACCATAATACACTTTGAAATTGCTGTCATTACTACTTAATGACCCAACAATTAATCCATCTTCACCACCTTCCATATCAGCTCCTACTTGCACCACTTTCATGCCAACAACACTGCTACTTTCTACTCTCTTATCAGAAGTTTCATTAATCTCAAAGTCACCATTTTCACACATAATGGACCTAACTTTACTCTCCTCACTTACACTTAAATCAACAAAAACATCCTCATGATGTATACTCTGTAAACACTCTTCACTCACAAAACCACCTTCATCAACTTCACAAAAAACTTCGCTTTCAATTTCAGAAACTTCCACAAGATTATCGATCGCAACACCGCTATTACCATCACCACTAGCACAAAGTAAGACATCCGACACATCTTTCTTACTTTCATCACGCTCCCTATACACAAAATCACAAAACACATGGTCATACAATAATTCCTCTTTCACGTCTACCTCGTAACTTACCTGTTTCATCGCGTGAATAGGAATTTCGGTATCGGACTGCCTATCTGACCCAACTAAGAAGTCCGATTCCGGTTTAAATTACTTGACGTGGACTGTTCACCATCATCATGTCTCTGCACTTGGTCTGGAGGTCTTTGATCCGTACGCCCCCTACTTTCTGATTCCCCTTGATTAGGTCTTCTGCCATAATATTCCTGGTGATTGCCTCCTTGATTAGAGTGTCTGTTTCCCCTTCCGGAATTACCACCCTGATTCCCTTGCCTAGAATGACTGAAATTCTGATTATTCCTATCTCCCCCTAGCTGATTACCTTGTCTCCCATTATCCCCGTAATTTCTACCTTCACTTTGCGTAGTCCTCCCCTGCCCTTCCTAAGCATCAAACCTCTCTAACAGCTGCTCTAATTCTTTAATCGTAACAATATTCTGCATACATGCAGCTAATCCGACCTTCTCAGGAAAATGCCTCAACATCTGGCGGACTGTATCTCTCTCCGATGCTAGACCTTCAATATTCAGGCTGATCAGAACATGCGCCAAGAAATACTCCGTCATAGATACACCTTCCTGAGGTTTATACTTGCCAAATAGCACGCGATCTCTTTCCCTTCCCTGAATAGCATCACTCCAAAATTTAGAACTAAATTTCTCCCTAAATTCCTCCAAACTCGAAATACCTTGTCTATAAACTTGAAACCAAGATCTCGCTTCTCCAACAAATGCAACATCCAACAGCTCAACAACCATACTCCACTCAAACCATCGTCAAGATTCTTGGAAAACCGTTTCTCCACCGTTTTCAAGAATTCCATCGGATTAAACTGCCGACCATTAAACTTGGGTAATTCAGAGTCCTTCGTACAAGATACGTACCTATTACATATACTGCTACCTACTTGGATTTGACTGATCTCCTGCCTTAACTTTACATGACATGCTTTAATTCCTTCTTCAACTACCATTCTGGCATTTCCTTCTACTGACTTGAGGTCATCTTTTACCGACTTAAGGTCTTTCTCCAATTTCTCATCCTCATCTATACGCTTCGCTAAAACGTTCTGATTGGATTTAATTCTATCTATTTCTTCGACTTTATCTTCCACTATTTTTATTCTCTTATCACATTCCTTGCTGTTTTCAACAAATTCTTTCCTAACTACATTAAATCGGCATTCAATTTTCTCAGTCAATTCCAAGCATTGAGCTTCTACCTTATTATTGACTTCCTGAATTTCCCTGCTTTGATGGTCAAATTTCTGGTTTAATTAATCCATTCTACCATTCACAGCACTGCTTAAACTATCAATTTTACTAGACAATTCAACACTAGCTAAATTTAACTCTGCACTCTGCTTCTCAATCTTACTGGACAATTCCGTGCTAACTGAATTTAATTCACTATTAATACTGTATATTTCATTACTTAAAAAACTCAATTCACTCTTCAGTTCTTTACTCTATCAATCTTACTGGACAATTCAACATTCTGATTATCAATCTTACTGGACAGTTCAACATTATTATTATCGATTTTACTGTTAACGGCATTTAATTCAACACTCAATGAATTTAATTCATTACTCTGACTATCCATCTTACTGTACAATTCACCCTTCAACTCTTCGTTCTTACTAAGAAGCAACTGAAGCATACTACGAATGGAAGCCTCCTCTTGATCCCCTACATTCTGAATTTGAGACGGGTTACTCGGTTTCTCACCTATCGCTGCTAATTGATCTTTCCTACTATCAGCCATTTCGCTATTCTCACTTAAATTAGATAAACTCGATGTGGTGGAATTCTTTTGACTTCTCTTTTCCTGATTCTTAGTACCAGCAACTTTAACAACCTCTCTACTTCTCAGTTTTATAATACTCGACTCGCTACAACATTTCTTCATACTCCAACATACATATCACGTACATATAAAACACTTCACTGACGTAGTTTGTAGAATTCCATCCACACCTGACAAGTGCACCTACGCTTATAAGCCTAACAGATGTACCGATCATTCAGCCACACGTTGGGAAGCCAATTGTAACTTTTTTGATGATAATAAATTCATGAATAAAAATATATAAATAAAATTACTCAAAAACTTAATAAAATGAATAAGCATAATTAACCGAAATGTCCGTAGTATGGGCGCCAGAGTTCACCAGAATGGATCCCTCGAATTTAGATAAGAGCATGATAGACTTTATATCCCAGGGCGTGTACATAATGCTGCGTACTGGTACATCTGCTGCAGGCCTTACCTAACCTCCTGAAAACGACTAATTAGGTAGGAACTGCACCTAGGTTCATCAGTAACTCCACTGATTCTAAAATAGCTAACTATATTCTTCACAAAATCCGTGCATGAGCACCTCATCAACATACAACATTATACATATAACACACACATAAAATATTGCTGGAAGACTCCATATTTACAACAACAATGAAAACCGTGGGAAAACGAAAGCGAGAACTAAGCTACCATTTGTAGATGGTCCGATGAACAATGTACATGTATGAAGATAAACACACTTCACTGTCTCTATATCAATTCGATTTACCGATTCTCATAATCGGCAGTTATCACATCACACAGATACTGTACCTTGTACTACTGTGTTCACATATTTTAACACTTGTTGTAAAGATATATACACACGTCTGTCGATCCTCAACATACAAATTTATGGAAAGTCTGAGATAGCTTTCACCAACATATAATGCTAGGCCGCCACAAGTGCTACAATACTTAATGCGCTAGCACTCTCCACAATCTGCCACTTTCCACAAACATAACAAGACTACGCTCCACGAACGTTTGAAGTCCAGTCCATTGCAGCCGTGTCACTCCAGTACCGTGTATCAGCACCACTTCCTTCCCGTACAGTGCGTCAGTTGTTCCTTCATACAGTGTTACTGCTTGTAGTTGTAGTAGTTCCTTCTCGTTCCTTTACAATCACTCACAATATTTCTTACAATCTCCTTGGTTGCCGCTGGATGATCAACCTTTATATACATCAACATCCCCCTCCTCTCAGATGATACGTCTGGATTGGTGCTTGCCAGCCATTCATGAGTGAACCTCTTGTCAAGACATGCCCTGAACTTCTTCTTTCTCCCAAGAGATGAACAAACACTCGGGAGTTTTACATGAATCACCAAACTTTCCTAATACAACAACAAGCTCATCTCATCAGGCTGGGATATATACGTGACTCATGAATTTCCCGACACAAGTACATCACAACAGACACTGGGGTAGCCATATGACTCATTCAAATTACTAGAGTTATTAAAGCAATGTTTTCCCACTCATGCAAAACAAATTACTCATACCTTCATATGTGGTTATCTTCCAGCTTATAAATATAAATAGCAAAATATACAAATGGAATACTGATAATAATAATAATAATAATAATAATAATAATAATAATAAATCGAATACTGACAATAATATCTCGAACTTCTACATATAATTCGGGGGTGTGATATATGTACTATCACAGTGACATTCCTATTGACTTCACTGTAATGACCTATGATGATTTCAATTGGGCAAATCACAAAGACAGCCTTTCTGAAGATGTAAAAAGGCAAGTGGAGGGTGATTGTCTGCCATTATCATCGAACTGCCCAACTCGACTGACTGGCAGTAGGAAGTGGGCCTGCCATCGTAATGAAAACTCCCGAAGTTAATTGTGACTGATAGTAGGCAAGAGGACCTGCCATTATAATTCTCTAACCCAGTCTTCACATGAAAAAAGATGTATGGTGACTTTCCCGTCGCTTTTCTGGGTAACTTTAAGAACTATGCAATTTAATATAATCTTCATACCTGCCAACTTTTAGAAACCAAAAATAGGAAGATATTTTAATTCTTGGATTTCATCACATATATTCCACCACGGTCTACGTGAAAAAAGGTCAGGATAAAAGGCATACTTATCTACAGTTACAATGCAAATTAACCATTAAATTTAAAATCTTAAACTAAGAAAACAAAAATAGTTACAAGAAAATGTACCTAATCACTGTCATTTATGACATTTACATACGAATAATATTTGTCACACCGTCACACGCAACAAAATACATAATACCGTATTTTCTCGCATAATTAACGCACTTTTTTGTCGAAAAATACAGGCGAAAACTTCGGATGCGATTCAAGGAATTCGGATATTTAGAAATTATTTACACTTCTTTTACATTTAAAAGATACATCAAATATAATGCAAACACAATTGGTTCAACCCATTTGCAGTTATCGTCATTTGGCGTAAAATTCCGGCGTGAGATTTTTTCTGAAAAGTCAAATAGGGTACATCAGGTAAGTTAGACACGTGGACTTGAAGTACGGTACCGACACTGGAAAATATTCTTCCCAATACGAGCTGACAATACGACCTGAATGACATACCGGAAAGAAAACCTGTCCAACACGAGAAGGGCCGGGCATCGAAGGAGGGACCCTGCTACATTACTCCAAACCGTTCGTATCCAATCTTGTACGAGTGACATGTCCATCCACCCTTTTTCTTGAATACGAACGTGGATCACTCGCGGAAATTTTGCTTTAGGCATTGTTTTTCGTTTTAGAACAAAGTAAGGTGCATGCTTTCTGCCATCAGCTATTACAGCAAGCATTGCAGTACATCGTCGTTTTTTTTTTTTTTCTTTTCTTTTTGCTTCCGGTAGCGCGTGCGATAACACTATGTTCCTTTCTTATCGACTGTTCGACTTCGTGGTATATGGAAACTGATTGGCGTCTGACCTGCGATTCCTATAAGGAAGATAGAATATTCCTTCACTTTACGCTTTTCAATCACAAAGCGCTGAAAATGGTTGAAATCATTCGTCACTTTTTGGCATAATGTTGTTCTTCGTCGGAGAGAAAGTCCATTTCTCTTCATAAAATTAATTCAGCCTCGGCTAACCTTTAAATATGAGACAATGATTCCACGTGCCGCGGCTATTTCTCATTCTTTAAAATGCAGCATTTTGTGAGAAACGGCTTATCCAACATTGCGTAACAAAATCATATAGTTAAGCAGATAATCCTCTACTTGCGGAAACATGCCGCTTTTTGGTCCGCGAAATGCTTTGTGAGACTTGTTGGCCGCTTGAAGTGCACTTCTGTTACCGCGGTAGCGCATGTTTCATTTGGACACTGAAAACTTGCTGCCCGCAGCTCTATTCCCGTATGTTTCGGCGTAACTGATCACCGCAAGTTCGTATGATGCAGTACTGTACCAGTTTCTTAGAGTACTGTGGACTGAAACAATTTTGAGATCACATAATGTCCCGTACGCGAAACACTCGTAAAACTACTGCAGTGGGATTTCCTGCCGGCTAATACAGCACGTTGCCCTGTATGTGGAATGCCCGCTTTCGCAATAGGAAGCCTGCTACCTGAGTAGTTGGCGGCATCTTTATTTCGAAACGCATCCGGAGCTGAGTGATGGATCTTCGAAGTTGTGGGTTCGTCAAATTCCACTTTGGACCCAAAAATATTGGGATGTGTAACTTATGCAAGGGTGTCGATTACGGTACACGAGGAAATACGGTAGTTTCCTTTAATATCCGGTAAAATGTACAGAATTTTATAGGCATCTCTTAACACTTGGAGATAACGTTTGTCATATTTTTTGGCCATAACGAGAAAAGAAAATACCAGAAACTGTCATAGAAATGCAAGGAACAACTCCGACGAAACTACGCACAGAAACGATGTTAACAGCGCGCGAACAACACAGTAACAAACTCATTGTTTCGTCCCGATTAACTGAGTCGTTAGCGCGCACTAGCCTCTTGCTTGCAGGACGATTGCCGCCCCGAATCCCCAGCTTAAAGCGCACACGCTGCTGTGGTGAGCGGGAAAAACGATGCACGAAGGCGAAATAAAGCATCAAATACGCTTGAAAATTAGGTTTCGTAAATTACACAAGCACATAAGAATTTATCCTTTATTCTAGGGGAAGAGTATTGGCCGTACTAGAGGTTATATTAGTCAAAAATCGGAAGAAGTAAAAATTAATCGGAAAATCGGAAGACGAGTTAAAAACCGGAAAGTTTCCGGGTAAATCGGAAGGGTTGGCAGGTATGAATCTTACAACGTGTCTAGAGTTCTGAATACATTGTAGGATTCCATAGCGAAGCACGGGCACATCAGCTAGTCGTATCTAAATTTGTGTCAGAATCTAATTACGCTGTACCGGGGACTCCGAAATTAAGGTTGAAACCCTTTCAGAAAACATTCGATAATCTTTGGTAACAAAACACACTAGTAGCGTTACGAAAATGTTGCAAATCTTGGGCTGGGAAGACTTAGAATTACCGGGCGAGTTGGCCGTGTGGCTAGGGGCGCGCAGCTGTGAGTTCGCATCCGCGAGATAGTGGGTTCGAATCCTACTGTCGGCAGCCCTGAAGATGGTTTTCCGTAGTTTCCCATTTTCACACCAGGCAAATGCTGGGACTGTACCTTAAATTAAGGCCAAGGCCGCTTCCTTCACTCCTAGCCCTTCCCTGTCCCATCGTCGCCATAAGACCTATCTGTGTCGGTGCGACGTAAAGCCACTAGAAAAAAAAATTAGACGTAAGGAGACGAGCTGCTCGACTAAGCGGGATGTTCCGAGCTGTTTGTGGAGAGATGGCGTAGAATGGTATTAGTAGACGAATGAGTTTGAGTGGTGTTTTTAAAAGTAGGAAAGATTACAATATGAAGTTTGAATTCAAGACGAGAAATTGGGGAAAACATTCGTTTATAGGACGAGGAGTTACGGATTGGAATAGTTTACCAAGGGAGATGTACAGTAAATGTCGTAATTCTCTGAAATTATTTATGACTTAGGCCTAATTACTTATCGTCTCCTATTAGTGCCAGGAATGTCCGAGGACGTGTTCGGCTCGCCTGGTGCAGGTCTTTCTGAATCCCTTGGGCTGCTTGCGCTTCTGGATGTAAGGTTGTGATGAGGTAGGAAGAGGGTGAAACCCGGTGTCAGCACGTAGCCTACTCCTCTCGAATAACACCAAAGGGTCTGTCATCCGACGGACGAATCACTATCATATTCCCTCATTCCATTTCAACAATGCGAAGAGGTCTGGATTTGAATCCAGGCTTTTGGCATGCAATCTAGTGATTACAAATTGTATACCACCAACATTCCTACCCTGCCGGCCTACATTCTGACGGTGTTTTTTCCATACAGGCTAAGTGGTTCAAACGGTTGAGGTGCTGGTCTTCCGACTCCAACTTGGCAGGTTCGATCCTGACTCAGTCCGGATGATGTTTGAAGGTGCTCAAATACGTCAGCTTCGTGTCGGTGGCTTCACTGGCACTAAAAATAACTCCTGCGGGACTAAATTCCAGCACCTCGGCGTATCCTTAAACAAGAAAGTTACTGGAACGTAAAGCTAGTAACATTATTATAATCCTAAATGCAGATCAATTGCAAGTGATTGCTGGGTCGCATGCGGCAAGATGCTTATCCGCTCGGTCGCTTCTGGCACGTAACCGTTGTACAACTGCCCTACAGTTGTGAATCCTACCCCACAATGTTCTGACTAACCCCATAGAGAATCTATGGGATATACTGGAAAACAACATCCGGAAACTTCCCATAAATCCCAAAGCTGATGTGAAGAGACGGCTGCAAGGAGTGGGAAAATGTGTCCCATTCCACCACAAGAAAACTCGTAGAGCGCATGCCGAGACGCTTGATTGAAGTGCTTCGCAGGAAGGAAGGAATCACGAAGTATTAACATTCCTATATGGACTCTTCTCCGAATATTTATGAACAGGCAATTTTCTATTATGTAATGAAGTGCATATTTATTTTTGGTATCTGTATTGTAACTATTTTTGATGATAATAAATAAAATCAGGAATAAAAATATATAAATAAAATTACTCAAAAACTTAATAAAATTAATAAGCATAATTAACCGAAATGTCCGTAGTATGGGCGCCAGAGTTCACCAGAATGGATCCCTCGAATTTAGATAAGAGCATGATAAACTTTATATCCCAGGGCGTGTACATAATGCTGCGTACTGGTACATCTGCTGCAGGCCTTACCTAACCTCCTGAAAACGACTAATTAGGTAGGAACTGCACCTAGGTTCATCAGTAACTCCACTGATTCTAAAATAGCTAACTATATTCTGAACAAATTCCGTGCATGAGCACCTCATCAACATACAACTTTATACATATAATACACACATAAAATATTGCTGGAAGACTCCATATTTACAACAACAACAATAATGATGAAAACCGTGGGAAAACGAAAGTGAGAACTAAGCTACCATTTGTAGATAGTCCGATGAACAATGTACATGTATGAAGACAAATACCCTTCACTGTCTCTATATCAATTCGACTTACCGATTCTCATAATCGGCAGTTATCACATCACACAGATACTGTACCTTGTACTACTGTGTTCACATATTTTAACACTTGTAAAGATATATACACACACGTCTGTCGATCCTCAACATAAATTATGGAAAGTCTGAGATAGCTTTCACCAACATATAATGCTAGGCCGCCACAAGTGCTACAATACTTAATGCGCAAGCACTCTCCACAATCAGCCACTTTCCACGAACATAACAAGACTACGCTCCACGAACGTTTGAAGTCCAGTCCATTGCAGCCGTGTCACTCCAGTACCGTGTATCAGCACTACTTCCTTCCCGTAGTTGTAGTTCAGTTGTAGTTCTCTTCCTTCTCGTTCCTTTACAATCTCCTCTACAATCACCCTTACAATGTTTCTTACAATGTCCCATACAATGTTTCTGGTTGCCGCCGTATGATCAACCTTTATAGACATCAACATCCCCCTCCTCTCAGATGATACGTCTGGATTGGTGCTTGCCAGCCAATCATGAGTGAACCTCTTCTTTCTCCCAAGTTATAAACAAACACTTGGGAGTTTTACATGAATCATCAAATTTCCCTGGTACAACAACAAGCTCAACTCATCAGGCTGGGATATATACATGACTAATGGAATTTCCTGACAAGTACATCACAACACACACTGGGGTAGCCATATGACTCATTCAAATTACCAGAGTTATTAAAGCAATGTTTTCCCACTCGTGCAAAACAAATTACTCATACCTACATATGTGGATATCTTCCAGCTTACCAATAGAAATGACAAAACATACAAATGAAATACTGATAATAATAATAATAAATCGAATACTGACAATAATATCTCTAACTTCTACATATAATTCTGGGGTGTGATATATGTACTATCACAGTATGTGTAATTATTAATTTTGGAGTAAGGAATTAACATTAATCAACTACAGTATCGCGGGGTGGGGACAGGGAAGTAGAAGCGATGGACTGGAAAGGGGACAACAAATGAGGACGAAGAGAACACCGAAGGTCTGCAAGAGTACCGTCATTCCATTTTTCTACCTTGATGTGAAAGTTCAATATCTTCCCCGTTAACTGACAAATTTAATCAACGGTTCTATCTTCTGATCTATACATACGAAGTATAGAGACTGTGCCGGTGATTGGTCTAAGAGGAAGAATGACTAGGCAACCATTCTTCGTCACAAGAGTTAAAAGGAACAGATTCGATCGTTCAAAGAAGGGAAGGACCACGAAGGGCGTGAAAATGGGATATTCTATCGTTCTTGCAACCATGTATCCGTTGGCATAGGAAGAGTCTATCAAGCCAAATAGGAAATGTGCTTGGAACGAATAAGCGAAAGCAACGTTAGACTCGAGGCGCATTCAACTAGCATCAAACCGTACCCTTTTAACACACTCAGTTCAGTAGAAATGTCTGCTAGCCGAACATGTGCTGCAAGCAGAGGTAAATATTACATTTTCTGTAATTAACACTATTGAATATTTACTTATGGCAACAAATCAATATCAGTTTTGGTGTAATATACGTTGGTAAATTGATACTAAATCTTACTTTGGATGTAGTACATGTCAAGTTATGTCCCCTACAGGGGACATTGGGTCTTGGGCGTTAATGTAGTGAACATTGTTTCTTTGTTCTGTGTCTAGTTGGACAGAATTATGGACTATAAGCAGTGTGTATGTGGGATGTGTGTTTGTGATAACCCCATTTATTATATTTTATCACGTGTTTCGTTGTTCATTAGGCTTTTCGGAAAAGGACATCACTAAAACTCTCAAGGGTGATTGATATATCAGACATTGATATTTCGGATGGTGAAGATTATAGGAAAATAGATCTTACGCTGCAACCACTTCAAGAGTCAAACTCAACTTTCAGTGAAAAAGAGCATGAAGAAGACGAGGATGGTGAAACTCAAGCCCACGACATCTCTTACGCAAACGAAACACAGCGGGTTCGTTGGAAGCATACTGGGAATTTTGAACCTCCTCCTCCTGCTCCAGAATATCAGCCAGATGTTCATCCATATCGAAAGCAATTACCTTTTGATTATGTCTCGAAATATCTTCCCCTAGAATTTTATGAACTTATGAGCGAGAAGACTAATCATCGCTATCATGTGAAGACGGGAAAATACTGAATTCAAATTGACAGGAAATAAAATTCACCTGGAATTGTTATAACCATGTATCTGCGATACCCACAAATGCGAATGTATTAGTCCAGTCGCATGAAGATTTCAGCAATTGTAGATAAAATGCCCTAAAACAGGTTCTTGCTTCTAAGGAACAACCTCAAAATTGTTGATGACGATTCTGTTTCTGAGGATGACAGAAGTAAAGATAAATATTGGAAGGTAAGGCCCATGCTGAATTTTGTGAGAGAAGGCTGCCTGAAAAATTCCAGAAGTGCAACACATCTTACCATTTCATGGACGTTAGCATGAGGCAATATGTTCGTGGCAAACCAAATATTTATGGAATAAAAGATTTCCTTGCTTGTTCTCCAGATGGACTGCCGTTAAGACTTTCTTGTACGGGGGGTAAAGGTGATTCAGTTTTTAATGACAATACTTTAGAAACAAACACATGGAATAGGCGAAAAGCTATGATGTGTGTCTCAACTCTCAGTGAAGGATCTACAGTCTACATGGATCACTATTTTACATCAATTCCTCTTCTAGACTTTCTCCATTCAGAAAGAAAACTGCAAGCAACAGGAACAATTCAGAACAACCAAATTCCTGAAGGAGCTCATTTGAAGACATAAGCAGATGAATCAGAAAGGTACAGGAACAACAGATCAAGTAGTACAGAGCAATGGACAAGTGGCAATTGTGAAGTAGTTTGACAATAAATCTGTAACCTTGGCGTCCTCAAAAGAAGCTTTGGGACCATATGATGAGTCTCCGTTGGTCTAAAAAAAGAATAAAAGGTATATCAAAGTCAACCGACCATTGACTGAAGAATTATAATTGCCAAATGGGTGGTGTTGACCTCTTCGACAGAATAATTGCATTCTATAGGATTATGAACAGGACAAGAAATTGGACTGTTAGACTTATTATGCATATGGACTTGGCAAATGCAGCAGGGTGGATTGAAAAGAGAAGGGATGAAACAGCCAGGTAAACTAAGAAGAACAAATATGGATTTTTGGACTTCAAGAAGTACGTTGCTGATAGCCTTCTGCATTGTGAAAATAAGTTGCAAATTGTTTCGGATGACACCAGTGAGGAAGAGAGAAACCGGGAAATGAACAGCAAAAGAAGTTGTTCCACACCCATCCCCTCAACTACTAACGAAAAGTGTGCTGCACATGCCCAAAATCGTGGAAACTAAACACAGATGCCGCCTGCCAACTTGCCTGAGCAAGAAAGCGAGAATAATGTGTACTACTTGCAAGGTGCATTTGTGTTTGGTTACAGGACCAAACTGCTTCAAGCAGTATCATGAAATGCAGTGAAAGGCCAGTGTGACTGTTAGATAAAACATAACAATGTAACAATCTTTAGGAAGAAAATTATGATTATTGATTAACAATTGGAATTCATAGCTTAAAGCCCAATGTCCCCTATAGGGAACATGCCATTTTTCTGTCAAAAATATTTCAGACATCCATAATACATGTTTTGTTGTTCATACACTAAATGGAAATAAATATCGAATAATTACATTTAATTATATTTTCAATTTTTTGTGGGTCTGAGGTCAAGCTAGGCACTCCAACATCGAACACTACCAAATATTCCCAACAGTAACTTCAGATTTTGGTTGTAGCGATGCTACCTACCTACTTCAAGCAGATAACATTAATTCCAACAGTGGAACTCTTATCACGAAGGTGCAACATATCACTAGAAGTCTCGAATAGACAACCGTGTATATACCTTAGCTTTTAAAACTCTAACATTGCAGGATCTTACAAATATGAGCGGAAGCGCCAGTCTGCAACGTTATATTGTTGATTGATGCTTGTTTAAAGGGGCGTAACGTCTAGGTCATTGGCCCCTAATGGTACGAAATGAGACAAAATGAAATTACAAATTAAAAACCCCAAATCATCCACTGACCAAAATTCAAAACATGTGGACGACGAATGAAGGGATATGAATTTGAAACTATCAGTGGAACCAACCCGCAGTGCCTCACATGCACAGAGGCTGGTGTCAAACAGTATTACTGGCCAAGGGACTGCTGCTATAGCACAATACTGAATTGATGCTTATAGGCGAAAGGTATCAAGATTGTATCCTGAATTCTGTGAATAGGCCGAGGGTTCAGGTTAGATCGAAAATGCTCCGGTTGCTACGTAACTCCAGTATGGTTTGCAACGTAGATCTATCCGCCTTGTGTTGCTACAGCTGGATCCCCAGGTGAAGTGTCCCTGGGAAACCTTTCCAGTAAAATCTGTTTACGTTAACTTCCAGATACGTTATCTTCTCTAGTTGTTACCTCTTCCTAAATTTCTATGTCTAACTATATTAATTTCTTAGGATCGCTGGAGCCTTTCCAATCAAGAAGCAGCTGTTCCTGGACCTCAGCTGGTGTTCAAGGAAGATGTTCATATAAAGGTTAAAAAACTAGTGCATGTGAAATAATGGTGAAAATTATTTTCTGTACTAAAACAGCACTTTACTTCCCAGACCTTTTAAGTTAGCGAGTTTTAACTACGTCAGCGTCAGTTACGTTAACCCGGGTTAAACTGTTAACTCAAGGCTGAAAGCAAAATGCCCACTAAAATTATGGACGCAGAAGTACTTTATTGAGGTATGTTAAATAGCATTCCTGATAGAAATAGGCCTATAAGGAGAAACTATTAAGTCTATTTGAGATATAATTTCTGAGGTACAGACTGTCGGAAGTTGCCAGTAAAACCTCAATGAAATTAATGAGGTTACAATACACAAGACAAGCAAGCCTCTTGTCCCTTTACTGCAGGTATTGACTGCATTAAGATTTTATGCCACACGGTAATTACATATAATAGTAGGAGACGACGTTCGGGTATCAAAAGCTAGTCTACCGAAATATTGGTCTAAGTGCCCGTTTTTAAGCGAGTTTCTATAATGTCTTAAGACATTTCTCCAACACCGTACATTTGCAAAAATTACATTTCCCTGCAATGGGATCTGTTTCCGGCAACATGCCGTAAGAGGAAGGTAGTTTCCTCAGCAGTAAACTAACTGATCACAGAGCGATCGTGATCACACGCAGACTCTTGCACACAGGCAACCCCCGTATGCAAATATACCTAGTTAACCTGACACAGAAGTCAATGTTTCGAAAGTTTGATTGTCTCCAATCAAGAGCTAGGAAATAGTCACTCACTCAGGCCAACGTGTACAGACGTGCACATTAATGGTGTCCCGACATAAACAATCAACACTGCCCCACTCCAGTACTGAAAAGAAGGGGGGAGAGTGAAGGGGTAGTGTTGAAGGCCAATCCAGTACAACACATGGGGGAAGGGAGTGAAGGGGTAGTGTCGAAAGCAAAATTACTCACCTTCTCGCTTAACGCATTGCTGCATGGACTGCATGCAGACAGCCCGCTACAAGACTTCGTTGTGATCGAAATGGGCACAGTGGCGGATGTATTGAAGTACAGCATTAGGTTACCTACTCGTCCGGCCCCGCGGTGTACGGGGCAACGCGTCCGGCCGCCCCGGGTTCGATTCGCGGCCGGGTCAGGGGGTTTTAATTGTAAATGATTATATCCCTGGCCTAGGGACTGCGTGTTTGTGTCGTCCTTAGCGTTTCTCACATGCAACACTCAACACTTCCGCAATTCCAATTACATGCAGGTTCATATATTGTGCAAGTAAGGGCAAAATAACTCTATAGGTCGTCGCCCCGAACAAATAGCATTTTAACATTAAAAAAATTAAAAAGTAACTACTCTGATAATTACACTATTAAGAGGTAAAGGAGGTTTTTAACTGAAAAGTTTTTTATACTAGTTAGGAATATTTTGTAGCTGCGTTATATCGGGTCTACCAATCCTTCACCTCGTTCTTGCCATATTTCTATCTATCTCTAAACTGTCTTAAGACTGCATGGTATTGCTTGCGCTATTGCTTGGGGAACCATGTGAGCCTCCCACATGCCAATAATACGTCCTCGATTCACCTGTGATAGGATAGGAGCCATCTTATTACAATGTTACAGTATAACGCCGGAATACACACACTGTGTATTCAGCACTACCTGTTCACTCCCTTCCCCTCCTTTTCAGTACTGGAGTGGCCTTCAACACTATCCCTTTACTCTCTTCCCTCCTTTTCAGTACTGGGGTGGGGCAGTGTTGATTGTTTATGTCGGGACACCATTAATGTGCGTGCGTGTACATACTACAATTAACAGAGAGAAGAGGACAATTACAGAGACATCCTGGTAGCCAATATCAAATTAAGGGTGGTGATTGCGTTGGCTACTACTAGCTTTACATCCCACTAACTACTTCGGACGATTTTTGGAGACGCCGATGTGCCGGAATTTTGGCCAGCAGTTCTTTTATTCGCCACTGAATCTACCAACACGAGCCAGAAGTACCTGAGCACCTTCAAATACCACTGGACTGAGCCAGGATTGAACCTGCCAAGTTGGGGTCAGAAGACGAGTGCCTCAACCGTCAGCCACTCGGGCCAGCAGTGGTGATTACTGGTTTATAATGAAGTGCAAAGTGAAAAGAGCAGGGTACTTCTAAGAATGGGTGCATCGGCAAAAGAATAAAAAGGGTTACGAAGGGCATCTTACACAGGACCATCAAAGGTTATGCCATTATAGAGAAACTGAAAAAAAAAAAACCAACTGGTTCTAACTACAAGGTGTAACGACATTTTTACAAAAAACTTTCAGAGCTTGACGGGGGAGGCCGAGTATAAGACATTTTGAATAGGAACCCCATATCGGGAAACTAACACCATCCTCTAAGTATATGTATACAGCGGAAAGCAGAAAATTGATAAAAACTAGCACTTTTCAAAATATACCTAAACTGATATCTTTCTTCCCCTTTAATTTCGTATATACAACCTGTGACAAAGTTCAGTGAGTGAAGTCAGAAAAGTCGATCTGGCAAGACTGGCGACAGGCAATGTTGCACCTGCGTGGCAGCAGGTTTTGAACACCTGCTTCCAACGTTGTTGAGTTGAGCAATGTGTGTGTGCCGTGTAAGACCTGTCTGACACAGTGCATGTTTAGTGCGTTGGTTCTGAACTGTGAACAGGAACATGAACAACCAAAAGATCGATGTACAGTTTTGTTTTAAGCTTGGCAAGACACCTAAAGAAACGAATGCGATGCTGGTGCGTGTTTATGAAGATCAAGCACTGTCAAAGTGTGTGTACGAGTGGTTTACCCGTTTTCGAGGAGGCCGGGAAAGTGTTTCTGACAACCCCCATAGCGGAAGACTGGCAACCGCCGTCGAGTGACAAAGACACTGAGGTGAGGGCATTAATCACGAACGATCGGCGATTAACTGTGCTCATGATAGTGGATGAACTGCAGATTAACCAAGAATCTGTGCAACAAATTGTTACCCATTAGTTATGGAAGAGGAAAACGTGTTCGCGTCTTGTGCCACATCACTTGACTGACAATCAGAAGTAGGCACGTTTAGAGACTTTACAGGATTTTGTCAAAACGGCAGAAGCGACACCAAATTTGTTGAACTGTATCGTCACCGAGGATGAAATGTGGTGCCTCAGGTAAGACCCTGGAACGAAACAGCAAAGCATGGAATGGCGTTCCCCGGGATCCCCTCGCCGGAAAAAGGTCAGAGCCGAAAAGTCACGTACCTAAACTATGCTCATCACCTTTTTCGATAGTCAAGGCATTATCCATAAGGAATTTAACCCGAGGGAACAACGTTGAATGCTACACAGTACATTGAAATTTTGACCAGTTTCATCAAATGTTTATGCAGGGTACGACCCCAGTACGCACAACAAGGTTCATGGTTTTTTGTCCACGACAACAGTCGCCCACACACAGCCAATATCATCAAACAGTTCATGGCAAAAAGGAGGGTGGTGCAACTTGAACATCCCCAATACTCACCAGATCTCAATCCTCTAGCCTTATTCCTATTCCCACGACTCAAACTCTTTGAAAGGAAAGAGATTTGACGATATTCCTGACATCCAACGAAACGTGACGAAGCTTTTGAACACCATCCCAAACAAAGCCTTCTTGCAAAGTTTCCAGGACTTGTATCATTGATCTCAGCAGTTCATCTATGTTGATAGTACAGTAATATTCACCAAACTTTGTCACAGGTTGTATATTTTAATTTCATACCCATTAATTCTTGAGATATATGTTGTTATTCAAATCACTGCATCAATGACTAGAGATCGGGCCAGCTAGGAAGACACCCGGTGAGGGGAAGTGTGCAAGTGAGAAAGCAGAGCCGTGGGAGCGAGAACGCTGACTTCCCCTCCTCGCTCAGTGTTGTGGCAACGTACAGTTGATCCGAAATTTGGTATAACCGACATGTATCACTCTGCAGATTTTCGGTTAGTGGAATTCCCTTCCAGCTGTAAATTACAGACATACCTAGCCGAAATGAATGTATTTAGAAGTGTTACAGATGACAGATTGAAGGAGTTAGAACAATTTAACCTCTTATTACAGTAGCTGTCAAAAGTTTCCGTATATCAATTTCCGTAGTCCTTATTTTAAATTATAATTTGATCTAAAATTAACTTTACAACGCTGTAGATGTACAGTGTAGAATATGGTTTGCTATAACACCAGGCTTCATAACCTGAGCCACGTCATGTAAAATAACTATAATAATAATAATAATAATAATAATAATAATTTTTCTTTAAGGCGAGAAAGCAGTGTTAGACTATATGATCATTTGTCCCTAGCTCCTTAATGCCAATATTTTGTTGCTTTCTCGTAAAATAAGAAATGTGACTTACCGATATGACACATATAAATGTTCTCAGGTACAGAAACAATATAATTCATAAAAGGAAACACCATAAAGGGTCTACATATACCGAGTAAAAATGTATGTATACGAAGATAACTTAAATGGCACTAGAATAAGCAATAAAATAATGACTATAATTATTCACAAAATGAGGACATTCTTGTTTTATTATGTCCATTACATTTCTTCAATTCTATTGAGTCCTCTGTCATCACTTCTGTCGTCCTTACCGGACGTGTCGTCGGCTCCCAGCTGGATCGCAACGGACTCCATAATGTCTTCAAGATGTTCCTCATCCCTTATGTTCCAGTCTTCGGCGGATATTGACGCGAATTTCTGTCTAGTGAGTTTCTGTACGTCGTCAGTAGTGAAGGTGACGTGAGAAGCTACCTAGTTCTTCACTTTTGCCCACATTATTTCAATACTGTTTAATTCCGGGTGATATGGGGGGGCAGTCGAATTACCGAGTGTCCGTACCGTTCCACGAGTTCGTCTAGGATGTAGGTTTTGTGTGCCGGCTTGTGCCATTTGATAAACTCATAAAGCTTGTGTTTGTACATCGTCTCACGGTGTGGAATGTCCCTATTCATTAGCCAGGAGATCGTCACTTTACGTGAGCTGGAGGTTGGAGCACGATCTACTTCCTTGTTGTCATATGACGCGTAGTTAATCACAAGAACACTGCAAGGTGAAAGGTATCTTTCATATCTTCCATTATCTTAAAAAAACTGTCACTATTCATGTCATCGTGGTAGTCGCCACTCTTGCTGCCAGACTTCCAGATTAGCAGACAGTTCTCGATGAAACCCATTTCACCATCAGCAGGTACAACTATCCTCCACCCGTTACTGAGCATTTAAAAAGAAATAAACCTTTTGTATTTTATGTCATGTTTTTCCATTGGGATGCTCTTGTTAGTGTAGTTTTTTCTAATGATATCCTAATGATCGAAGGATTCGCTTGACACTAGTATTGGATCCTTTGAACGTTAAGTCTTTACCTAAATTTGCACGAATTTTTGAACCTATAGGTAAACATTTTTCATCTAAATAAAAATTGCTAACAATACGACCTTCGTCAAAGTCGTCCATTCCAGTAATATTCTTTGTGCGCATTCTGTTTTTGTTTGGTGTTTCGAACAGACTATCCATAGGTTTTCCTAATTCTTTCGTTTTTCGCTCTTAATCCATACCAAAGAACTTTCTGACAATCTATCACGAACTTTTCTTCCATTGCCTCCCTTTTCATAAAGTCTATAACGTTCAAGATTGCTGCACGAGTCTGACTCTTTAGCACCTTACGGGTGCAGGCTACTTTTAACGCCTTCCATACTGTCACAGATAGGCCTAATGTACACCACCACCAACCACAGTTACTACTCAATGGAAAATTAGAAAGCAGAGCACAGCAGCTTAGTGTAAACTTCTGCACTGAACTGTTCTTGTAGCAGGAGCTCTCTTAGGAGGGAATACGCTACGCGGGATATTCCAATGTGCGCATTCGCTCCCAGATGTCTTCCTAGCTGGCTCCATCTATACACCCACTTTAGCTGCCAACTATGAAATTCCACTTCATAGAAAGTGCCCAACAGGGAAGGAAGTTGGTGTGCATACGAAGTTGCTAAGGCAAAAGGTGAAGAGTATCATCACAAAGGACAAGGCATGAAACTGGAGCTTGTTAGAGCAATTAAACCTAATTTATGAAAGACTGGCTGACCTCAAGAGGTTGGAAGAATGTTTACATGGTAAAAAAAAAAAAAAAAAAAAAGCGTACCATGGGACTATATGGAATTGGTGTCCCAAGGAAGACTACAGTGGACACAGAACAGCAGAGATGTCTGAATGATGCTGTGTTGAAATTTTTAAGATGGGTATCAACCCAGCTTATAATTCTCATGTTTAGGTCCGTACTGAAATGTACAATGAAGTCAAATATTAAAGTTTATTTATTCCACCTCTTCAATACATAAAAAAATTATAATGAATTAAAATTATAGGGACAGGTTTTGCCCTTTAATTATGGACATCTTCAGCCTTAATCTCAAACTGAAAGTTGATTAATACTATTACAATTGAAAATAAAAGAAATTACATACGTTTTCTCTCCAAATCATCTTTACGTCAACCAATTTCAACGTTAATAAAGAGACTTCAATCCAAACTTCCCTTATGACTCTACACAAGAGACTACAGCCGTTCCTTCCTGCTAACATTTAACACAGCAACTTACCTTAAAGGACTCTTCTCTCATGCTTCTAGAAAACTAGAGTTTTCTCACTTCACATTTATTATAAACCCCACCTGATGTGATTATTATAGTGACATCTGTTTAAGATCCAAAAGTTTCCTCTAGTGTATAAACTCACGACTACTTGTATTTTAAACTTCATTAAGGCCTCATTTCAAGAATTTCTTAACTACATTCAAGAAGGTGTATAATTTTACGAATATTTGTATTTTAGACTTTATTAAGGCCTGTTATTAAGAATTTCGTAACTATTGTCAACCATTTCGCACATTTCCAACATTTCCTTCACATTCATATGTAAGTTAATTACAATCAGGTACCTGATTAATCAACTTTCAGTTTGAGATTAAGGCTGAAGATGCCCATAATTAAAGGGCAAAACATGTCCCTATAATTTTATTTAATTATCTTTTTTTATGTATTGAACAGGTGGAATAAATAAACTGTAATATTTATTTGACTTCATGGGTATCAACCCTGGAACAAATGCCATTTCTGGAGTTGTCAAGCAACAGAAAATAGGACCCAAGGTCCAGAAGTGCCAAAAAACATTCTGCACCTGAAGTAGAAACGAGGAGATATCTGAAGTACAGAAAGGAACTTGGCAAGACAATGTGGAAAGACTTGACTTACTCTGCTGGGAGTTTCTTGATGATGCATGTTTAAAGAGGCCTAACATCGAAGGTCATCAGCCCCTGGGAGTTTATAACAAAGCCAACTTGCAACCTCAAATTTCCTGTGAGTGGCAATTTCCACAATTCCTTATATTTATAAGTACTATTTCGCCACCCATTTTTGAAGCTTAAAATGTCTCTAAGTACCTGACAGAACAGCTAGATAAGTAAATTATACTATATTCTGAAATTTGTTTATTATAGTGCAATAAAATTATCCGTCTGACGTGAAATCGGGAGGTTGTGGATTCGGACCCCACTGGTGTCCGATTGGCCATTTTTGTTCTAATCACTGCCAAAGCACGTAGGCCCATTGAAGATCTCCTTTACACCATTTGGAGAAAACATAACAGACTTGGAACTGGAGTTTCTAACTGCATGACGAATCTCCTACCTGGAAACAGCACTTAAGTGCAAATGTGCAGATGACCAGGACATAGCACACCTGTATGATCTGCAGGATACTACAATTCTTGAACCGCTTTAATCTTTCCTATAGACCTACCTTGTTTCAACTCATCTTTCCCAAGGTTTTCATTCTTGAACCAAAGAGGGAGAAATTCTGTTCATGTTGCCCATTGTTTACAGTACACGGACTCCGCACAATAACCAATTCAAAACCAGGGCACAATATTTTATGACGTATAGACACAAAAGTCTCGCCAAGATTTCCGTCGAGCACTGATGTAACGTGTGTTCTCTTATCTTGATATGTTTAATGTAAAGGTCTAACTTCATTGTACAATATTTTTGATGGATGGACATAAGTGCTACCAAGTTTTCAATCAGATTGATTTTAATGTGCAATTCTTTTTTGGATGTATGTTTCATGGTCATTTATGTTTTTAGTTGTGCCAAATTTTTAAAATATTTACAGCTGATGGTCCAATTATGACAACGTACCTGATTTTGACCAAACAGTTACATTTTTAGTGTGGTACTGAATAGGTGGACCCATTTTACCTACCAATACTATTTAGTTTTTTTAATCCTATAAATTAAAAATTGAAACTTGACCTTTTGAGTATCAAATTCTTGCAAGCATTCTGTAACTCACTACAACATGTGTGTATCTATCCCAAGTGTGCAGATGAACAATTCATACACTTGTCAATTATTCAAACACACAAGCTGTGTGTGAACAACTGCTCATTGTTTTTTCTGTCCTAATCTGGCTTACATCCACAAAATAGTCACTCATGAAACTTTCTGCTTAAGGCTAGTCACAGACTGCCATTAGCTTTCATGCATTCGGACAGAGCTCTTCAAAATTTCCTGAAAATCTAAATATCACAGAAAGGAGTTTTTTTTAATTACCTTTGGTATCCTATTCATTGCAAAGCACACATACTGCACACAAAGGATGCTTTTTTTTTTTTTTTTTTTTTTTTTTTTTTTTTTTTTTTTTTTTTTTTTTTTCAATGTGCAGTTTATCCTTCATTCCAGGCTGATCACATTAGCTACCTTCTTCCAACTTTCAGTTTTCACAATTCTGCATACCTCTTTGGTGGTACATTTAATAATTTGCTGATTAAACGTTTGTCAGCATTTTGAAACATGGTAAGATAGTTTCTTTGGTAGTCACTTCTTTTCCAGCAATTCCAACATTTACACTGATCTGTTGGGAAGAGTAGTTTACTGCATGTTTGGAGGGTTCGTATCAGTTTTTTGCTACTGGTTTTGATAGTTATACAACAAATCTTATAAGGATAAGAATATTCTCATGGACACTTGTTTCATAACAGTTCTAGTACGCAAGAGATTACTTTTATTTCCTTAACAAAATGTTACTATTTTGGCTTACTATCTGTGTATATTTTAACCCTAAGACTGAAGAGCATGGAAACCCATAACTTCAATTTCCACAGAAAAAGTCAAAGAACCTTTTGAGTTACTCTTGGGACTAGTGTAGAAGACTGTAGTGTTATAATTCTGTGTGTAATATTCAGAATTTGAGAAAATAAAAAGTGGTAATATAGATTGAATACCTCCCCCACCACTTTTCACCATCCATATCAGTATAGTTTTATCCAGTGTAGTTTTATGTCTATGTATATCGTGTTTAAAACAATGCAGGAATTGTTAGGCTAGTCTTGCACCAAAAGAGACTAGACAGCTTGAGATTAGTCATTTTTGTCAAAGACTGACTCGATTAACATGGTTTGTTACGGATCATCCACACACTGGCCTAAGACGCTCATCACTGGCTATCAGAGACCACTTGAGACCAAACTGTGAAAAAACCGGGATTTATATCTCGTCTTAGGTGCTCGAATATTTCGCTTTACGCATGCACGATGGAGAAAATCTCGATTGTTGCAATACATCAGCAGTATAGAATGCTGAAATTGGCACCAGATATGGGTTGCAAAACCTATGTAATGATAACCATATCTGAACAGTCTAGTGAAAGCACCTTCTTTCAGTGAAGTGAATTTATCATAGTTTATCCAAAAACATAGTAACTTTCAATACACACACACAGGAGATAGTAAAACAGCCAAAGCAAAAGATTTCATCCCCAACTGTTCAGCCTAGAGACTATTTTGTTGCTGACAGTTTTCTCTCTTCCGATGTGCGCACAGCCTTAGTATATCCGAGTAATTCTCAACAATGGCGTTTTGAACAAAGGACTTCAACCTTTCTTTTTCTTCTTCATCTCACCTTTTCCCACATCACATAGGGTGAACCTTTCATAAGGTATCTAAGCTGTGTGTGAATTCAATCTTAACCCTCCATCGCTCACACGGTATCTGGAAGGCACCAGCGTTAGTTTTTCTCGCCCTACTTCACAGCGCATGGGTTTGAACGTGCACTCTCAGTATCTTCATAGCAGCCAGTGTCTTACAATACAGTTGAGTTGTCATTGCTGACAACATTAGTGTTGGGATACTGAACGTTGGTGCCTATAGGATGCCATGCCACCTAAACCTTCAATGTTTTCAGTATGGCCGTTAAGTCAGATTTAAACAATCCTAGTGACTTGAAATTAATTCTGACGAAGAACAACAGAATGAAGAGAACAGTGATACTGACGCTGAAGATCTTCCGGCAGAGAGCAGAGAAGACAACTCATACTGAAGAAAGTGGAGCAGAAGATGAACTTGGCAGGAAACTAAACAAAATTGGGTAAGCACCCTGAATCTAATTGTAGGAAGAAAACAGCCCCCCATAATGTGATCACCAAACTGCCAGGAGTTATTGATGATGCAAGTCACGTAAAAGATGAAGGAGAGTGTTGGAAGTTGTTCATAACTGACGAAATGTTACATAATGTCATTCGATATACAACTCAGTATATAGGACATCTTCACAGGGAAAAAGATGTTAAAGAAACATATTGAACATACATACATAATCATTATAGACTGTTATGCCTTTCAGCGTTCAGTCTGCAAGCCTCAATTTACTCGACGTCGCCACAATCCTCGATTTTCAACTAGTGTTGTGGCCTCATTTAGTTCTATACCTCTTATCTTTAAATCGTTAGAAACCGAGTCTAACCATCGTCGTCTTGGTCTACCTCTACTTCTCTTACCCTCCATAGCAGAGTCCATTATTCTCTCAGGCAACCTATCCTCCATTCCCCTCACATGACCCCACCACCGAAGCCGGTTTATGCGTACAGCTTCATCCATCGAGTTCATTCCTAAATTAGCCCTTATCTCCTCATTCCGAGTACCATCGCGCCTTTGTTCCCACCTGTTTGTACCAGCAATCATTCTTGCTACTTTCATGTCTGTTACTTCTAACTTTGAATAAGATATCCTGAGTCCACTCAGCTTTCGCTCCCGTAAAGCAAAGTTGGTCTGAAAACAGACGGATGTAACGATAGTTTCGTCTGGGAGCTCACTTCCTTCTTACAGAATATTGTTGATCGCAACTGTGAGTTCACTGCATTAGCTTTACGACACCTTGATTCAATCTCACTCTATTACCATCCTGGGAGAATACACAACCTAAATACTTGAAATTATCGACCTGTTCTAGCTTTGTTATCACCAATCTGACATTCAATTCTGTTGAATTTCTTACCTACTGACATCAATTTAGTCTTCGAGAGGCTAATTTTCATACCATACTCATTGCACCTATTTTCAAGTTCCAAGATATTACACTGCAGGCTTTCGGCAGTCTGCCATTAAGACCAAGTCGTCAGCATAGGCCAAACTGCTTATTACATTTCCACCTAACTGAATCCCTCCCTGCCATTTTATACCTTTCCGCAGATGATCATGTAAACTACGAACAGCAAAGAAATCACTACCATCAATTCTCACTGAAGCCCAATTGTCAACATAAATACCTTTGATTGATTTTAATAATCTACCTTTAATTCCATAGTCCCCCAGTATAGCGAACATCTTCTCCCTCGGTACCGTCGTATGCTTTCTCTAGATCTACGAAACAAACACAACTGCCTATTCCTCTCGTAGCATTTTTCAATTACCTGGCGCATACTGAAAATCTGATCCTGACAGCCTCTCTGTGGTCTGAAACCACACTGGGTTTCATCCAACTTCCTCTCAACGACTGATCGCACCCTCCCTTCCAAGATACCAGTGAATACTTTGCCTGGTATACTAATTAATGAGATACCTCGATAGTTGTTGCAATCCTTCCTGTTCCCTTGCTTATAGATAGGTGCAATTACTGCTTTTGTCCAATCTGAAGGTACCTTACCAACAGTCCATGCTAATCTTCTTACTCTATGAAGCCATTTCAGTCCGGCCTTCCCACTATACTTCACCATTTCAGGTCTAATATCATCTATTCCTGCTGCCTTATGACAATGGAGTTTATTGACCATCCTTTCCACTTCCTCTAGCATAAATTCACCAACATCATTTTCCTCCTCACGAGCTTGGCTGTTCGCAACACCACAAGGATGATTTCCTTTTTCATTGAGATGTTCAAAATATTCCCTCCACCTCTCCAGTGATTGCCTGGGATCTATTATTAGTTCATCTGAATTACTCAAAACACTGCTCATTTCCTTTTTCCCTCCCTTCCTAAGATTATTACTGTCCAGAAAGGTTTCCCTGCCGTTTGACCTAGCCTTTCCACGTTGTTACCAAAATCTTCCCACGACTTCTTTTTGGATTCAACAACTATTTGTTTCGCTCTGTTTCTTTCATCTACGTACAAATCCCTGTCTGCCTCGGCCCTTGTTTGGAGCCATTTCTGATAAGCCTTCTTTTTACGTTTACAGGCTGCTCTCACTTCATCATTCCACCAAGATGTTCGCCTTTTCCTATCTTTACACACAGTTGTTCCTAGGCATTCCCCTTGCTGTTTCTACTACAGCATCCCTGTATGTCACCCATTCACTTTCTATATCCTCAACCTGCTTACTGTCTATTGTTTGAAACTTCTCACTAATCATATCCATGTACTTCTAATTTCCTCGTCCTGGAGATTTTCTACCCTTATTCGTTTGCAGACAGATTTCACTTTCTCTACCCTAGGCCTAGAGATACTTAGTTCACTACAGATCAGATAGTGGTCTGTATCATTGAAAAATCCGCAGAAAACTCATACATTCCTAACAGATTTCCTGAATTCAAAGTCTGTTAAGATATAGTCTATTATGGATCTGGTACCCCTAGCCTCCCATGTGTAGCGGTGAATAGCCTTATGCTTGAATGTATTCGTAACAACTAAACCTATACTAGCACAGAAGTCCAGCAAACGCTTCCCATTCCCATTAGCTTCCATTTCTTTCCCACATTTACCGATCACCCTTTCATATCCTTCAGTTCTACTCCCAACTCTCGCATTGAAATCACGAATTAGCACTATTCTATCCTTGCTGATGACCCTGACCACAATGTCACTCAATGCTTCATAAAACTTGTCCACTTCATCCTCATCTGCACCCTCACATGGTGAGTACACAGACAATTCTAGTCCTAATTCCTGCAACTGACAAATCTACCCACATCATTCGCTCATTTACGTGCCTAACAGAAACTATGTTGCGTGCAATGGTATTCCTGATAATGAGCCCTACCCCAGAATCTGCCCTTCCCTTTCTAACACTCGTCAAGTACACTTTATAATCTATCTCTTCCTCATTATCTCCCCTTACCCAAATATCACTTACTCCTAGCACATCCAAATGCATCCTCTTTGCTGACTCAGCCAGTTCTACTTTCTTCCATAAGCCCCATTAATATTGATAGCTCCCCATCTAATTCCATTTCGTTCGCCAAGTTGTTTCCAAGGAGTCCCTCGCCTGTCAAATGGGAGTGGGACTCCGATACTCCCATAGGTCCGTGGCTTGCTTAGTGTTCTGAGCTCGGTAAATTCATGAAGCTGGATGCTACCCTACTTACACATAGTCCAAGTGAGGATCTCTCCTCTAACGGGTTATGGACCATCGGTGGATTGTATAGTCCTAGCCGCCTGAGCACAGGGAGGGCCACGACTCAGAATATGTCCGAGATGCCCACTCCCATTCCATAGCAACTGGTATCCCGACTCTCAGGACCACTTACTAGGCCACTCAGCCGTTGCCCAGGGTTCACGAACTAGGACGTGACTACAGTAATCCACAAACGTGAACCATAACATATTGGAAAAAAAAAAAACAAAAAAGAAAGGCATTCTTAGGACTTTTATATTTGGCTGGTACCATACTTTACACAAAAAAATGCTGGAGGATTTGTGGGGCACGGACAGCAAGGGAGTGAAAAAATTCTGTCTTGTTACGAATTTGAGGCGTTTTAAATTTTTTGTCACAAAAAGTTTTGCTTGTCTAGGAAATTTAAAACAGCCTACCGTAAATTCCTCCAGAGTACATACAGTTGACTCAAATGAATGTACGAGTGAATGACATGGAAATGAAATCAACAATTACGTACTAGATTAGGTATCTTATCCTATTTACGTTCTTACTCCTCTCATTACTAAATGTCCAACTTCTGGGCTAAGCACATTGTTAACAAAGTGATCCAACATCATCGGCTCCCCTTTCGAGCAATACTCTCATCATACGTGTAAAAATTTGATGCAGTCTGACGAAACATTAATATTGAATGAAATGAAGTTAAGTAGGCGGTGATAATAAACATCACTTGTAATATTCGGTGTAGGTACGTTCCTCCGAAAGTCCTTTGTTATCACCTCCAGTTCTACACAATTCCTTGATGCCTTCCTGTACTTTTCACTTTGCACCAAGTAATTTTCCTGTTCTTTCTCTTTATTTTTCAGCTCATTACACAATGATTGTTTAGTTCCTTCATGCTGACAAGTAGGTACATTTGCTGCCAACACTGAAATTGTGGCTTTATTCATATCACAAGTACTGCAGAAGCCTTTTCATGGGTAACCGAGAGTTATGTTAAAATTACCCACAAAAATTTTAACATTGTATAACCTACTTGATTGTCCTTGTTGGACTCATACATCCTATGAAGTTTGGCTACATCCAGTTCCTCAGCCAGGTACAATCGAAAAGTATCTTGTAAGGAATAGTGGGGATTTATAATAGATTTATTGCAGCCAATGGCCAATGGGATTTTCTACCTCGAAGTGATCTGATGAAACCTGTAACTTTAGATTGCATTTCATTGGATAATTTATTAAGTCTGTTGCTATGTTTTCCTCGGCTATCTGTTTTAGCTTCACCATATTGTGTCAAATGTTTAATAGTTTGAGTGCAGCTATTAGAAATACCGTACAGAGAAAAATGCCTTGTAGCAAACACTAACATCCTGTAGTGCGTCATCTACACGTGCCCCAACATGGTAACAGTAAGAGGAGCTGGAAACTTGTCTTACATTCATCCTTCCCGTTGCGCCGCCACTGAACAGGAACAACAGTAACAAGTCCACTCAAATATTGACTCTGCATTATAGTGCCCCAGTTCATTGAAATGGGAGAAAAGTTTCCGTTCTTCGGAAGAAATTATTTCGAAGCACTTACAATCTTCTCCAGTCTTGTGTTGTAGCACGTAATTTCTTCATAACATCTTGCCCGTCTTCTTTAATTTCTTTGCACTACGTTGCTCACTATTTGCCTGTTCATTGCGTCACTAATATCACTCAACATAATTATTACATAGGACAGCAAGGTACAATAAACAAAGAAAACACTAAGCTTGACGTTACTATTCCGGCGGTACTTTGTGAACTGACCAGCGCCAATGGCGGAGTGGAGGGGAGCCATACGGACCCTGATCGGTATTGCTCGGCAGTGCGTGGACCTTGATCACTATGAGCCGTTACCCCACA
Organism: Anabrus simplex; assembly: GCF_040414725.1. Lineage (NCBI taxonomy): Eukaryota > Metazoa > Arthropoda > Insecta > Orthoptera > Tettigoniidae > Anabrus > Anabrus simplex. Next base: position 60,415,349 of record NC_090270.1, on the reverse strand, counting down.
TCTTTTGGCGTTAATTACTGCGAGACTGATCTTTCTTGGACTGAGGGTCGTACCTGATATTCCGTCTGTATTCAGCTTCACAATGCCAATGCTAACAATTTCATCGAAAAATGGACTGATTGTTCTTAGCCGTCACCCTTCAGGTGCTAACCTGCATCCCATATACAAAAATTCTGAATTAATATACACAACAAATGAGCATCATACATAGATCAGTTTTAAGTCTGAGACCATTCAGTGTATATGAAGCAGTAATGTATAGTGTTGCAGTTACCTGCAAGCGTTCATTGTGCAAGCCAGGATGGCCTGAGACCATAGTGTCCAGCCCCATAGCTAAATGGGTAGCATACTGGCCTTCGGTTCAGGGGGGTCCCAGATTCGATTCCCAGACGAAAATAGTTTAAAGTGATTATTTAAATGTCTTTCTGGCCATGAACTGCCAAAAGGAAGTGAAAAAACATCTCAGCAGTGAAGAAAAAGATCCACTTTAGTCACATTCGGAGGAACATGGACATGAACCCTGGAATGAAATTAGTGAGGCTCAATCTATTATGGACACTGGTCAGAGGGAAGTAGGGGCTATGAAGCACCAGTTGATTTTTGTAAGACTGTTAAGTCTGATGTAGAATTCAATTCTCCTTTAGCTTCAAATGAAGAGGGCGAAGTTACTGTGGAAATGTATGACCCTAAGTCTGATTGCGAACAATGCAGTCAACAAGATCCAGTGGGATCCAGTAATTTGCCACCCTATTTACAACAGTGTGGTCAAACCTTTTGGAAAATACAGGGTCCTCCTCGAACACGAAGACGTGAGCCAAATGCCTACTGTGAAGCCAAGAAGCTTGGAACATTTTTTATGGAGGATATGATAGACGAAATTGTAGGCTTTACTAATCAAAGAATCAAAGTTCGACCCAGTTATTCCTATGATCGTGATGCACTAAACACAAATTAAGACAGAATATGAACTTATTGGTCCTTCCCGCAATCCCAACGTGACTTGGACGCCACACGAAAGCGATTCTGGTGCCAGCATCACTTAACCTGGCTAGAAGGTAATGAATCTGCTGCACCAGTGGGTGTTTCGAAAAACAGGTTTCAATAGACTGCAGAGAGCTTAACGAGTCTGTACACATAGGAAAGTGGCTTTCGCCACCCAGTGCAAACTGCAGAGTCTCTAAGATGGCGTAAAGCTCTGCAGTATACATGCTACATACACTAGGAAGCGAGATCTTCGTGCTCATATCATCGGTGACTAAAGAGCAACCAACATTTCCTCCAATTTTAAGACCCATCCGTAAAGATATGTTTCACAGCTGGATATTGGTGAACGAAGTCCTGGAAATACCTCCGATGAACGGAGCAAACCGTGTTCACCTGGGGTCCATAGTAGATCTAGACTTATTTCCGGTCGCAGAACTAACCATGGAAGTACCTCGCTAAAAGTTTGTTCGAGGCAACCATCGATATAGATGTTCAAATCACAACACAAGCTATCAATTCGAAACCCAACTGGCCGTGCGGCATTCGGCCGGTCTTGGAACCTCTGGTGGTATTTGGTACTAAAAATGCATTGATAGCCTGGATGTAGTGGCATTTTACGAATTTTGGCAGCGTACAAGAGGCGTAACTGCTGCCCCTTTATCCTCAAAGGTGGAACTCCCGCTTTAGCGAGTAGGCTGGGAATGGGACTAGTACGGAAAGTTCCTGTTGCCAGCGTAACTCCACTATGGTGAACACTGTCTAAAAGGCTCAGCGTAGATTTTGATGCTGAGCCATAAGCCGCACTTCCATAGTCGATTCGGGAGAGTACCGTTGCCAAGTAAAATCGTAACAGCACTGCATGGTCAGCCCCCCACGAAGTGCCGCTGAGAAACCTAAGCATGTTAAATCTCTTCATGCAGGCAGCCTTCAACTGACGGATGTGAGGCTGCAGGAATCTGCAGGTGTCTAACACTGGTAAGACACTATTTCGCAAGAGGAGCTCTAGTTCAGGATGCACAATCCGACGTCGACAAGTGTACAACTGAGGTTTTCGCTGCTGAAAACCATGTTGCAGGGCCCACCTGTCTCTTAATAGCTTGCTGTAGCTGTCTCAGCAAACGACACTCTTCCGGAGCTAAGTCTTCTACATACAGCGATGGAACGACTGCGGGCCAAGCAACGGCAACTATGCCGCTGATGGCGATTGCGAACAGCGCTACACCGAGTACAGATCCTCGAGGTACTTCATTTTCCTGCACCTAATATTGAGAAAACGCATTCCCTACTCGGACACCAAGGTGCCAGAATTTAGTCCCACAGTTCTTTACGTGCCAGTAAAATAGTTACCTCTCTTGATTCCAGCCACCTCCCGAGGTCAAAGAGTTCCTTTCCAATATAAAACTTGTTTCCATAGAAGCTTGCCTATTCTTGATTTACTTTAGCCAATGAAAATCATTTAGCATCTTGGATATAAGCTGGTAAATATCTATTTATATACTGACCTAGATCTTGCATATCCACATTTAAGGACATTTTTGATGTTCAACTTGAATTCACACCTTCCTTGCACGCATTGCAATACCTCTACATAGCCTTTCCATCCTTCAACTCACTAATTCTACAAATTTCTGGACACATTGTGAAATACTTCCTTTTCCCAAGTTTTAATAATAAAATGTTACTGGCTTTACGTTCCATTTGGCGCCAGTAAATCTGCAGACATCAAGCTGGCATATTAGAGACTGTTCAGTTACCGGAGTACTCTGTTCGAGGTCGACCTTCAGCAAGCACCACCCCAACCAGATTACAAGCTAAATCATGGGCCCACTTTCCCATGCGTATTCCTCCTACAGAGAAATCAAAAGTCACAAGAAGGTGTGTTGTGTACTACAGCCAGGGTAAAAGAAGCAAAATTTGCTGTCAATGCAAAAAGTGTGGCGTAGCTCTTCACGTAGAAGAATGTTTTGAGGTGTACCACACCCAGCAAACGTACTAAAATAGCGGCGGTGTTAACTTTATTACTTTGTTATCATGCATGCAAATTTTCAGAAAGGAATATTTACTGGTTAGTTTTGAATGATTTTCTAAATAATAGTGTGATGACGGCCTTAGAGCGGTATTTAAATGTGATTTCTTAGTGAACTCCTATGGTATTTAAATATGAGGCAAATGGGTTAACTGGCAGTATCAGCTCATTCTGAAGGTCCTCTATCAGGTACGTTTCCCTTGTTAGCTCATATACCAACCGAGATCGGGTTGTCTTTGATGCTCCCAGGACCCTTTTGAGGTAGTGAGCATTGATTTTCTCCAGTTCCTCCAGTTGTTTATAAGTAAAGTATTCTCCTATGAGTTCAAGACCATATGACAGCACCGGTATTATCTTTGCCTTAAATAGCTACATAGCTGTCTACTGCAATAAGAGAAATATTCCCTATGTCGTTCATGACTCTGATCACAGCAACCATCCTGGATCTCGTGCATTCGGAAGCAATGCCCACTGGTTTGAAGAGTTAGACCTAGATTTTCGAACTGATTTACTCTTCTTAGACGCGATCCTCTACACATTATTTGGTCAGCCTCTGCAAATTTACCACCCTTCCTGAAAATCATCATTTCTGTTTTGTCCTCGTTTATGAAGATTTCATTTTCTTCTGCCCATTCCACGAAGACTTAATAACAAAAGCAGTCTTATATCTCAAATTGATGTCTCTTTACAAAAGTTGAAATGATGGTTGGAAAACAATTGTGATGACAGTTGCTGCAAAATATTATAAAATCTATGAAATCAGTTTCACATAGATTAAAAAACCTATGTTCGGTGTGTCATTACCGAACAAGTGGCTGCGCGGTTTAGGTCACATAGCTGTCCGCTTGCATTCGGGACCCCACTGTTGGTGGACCTGAAGGTTTTCTGTGGTTCCCATGTTTCACACCAGGCAAATGTTGGGATTGTACTTTAATCAAGGCCATACTGGCATCCTTCCCACTCCTAGCCCTTTCCTATACCTTCGTTGCCATAAGACCTATGTCAATGCGACGTAAAGCAAATAGTAAAAATTGTAAGTTCATGTGAAGTGCTATGACAGTTTTCGGATATTAATTCTCCGCCTCTCTCTTACACCCTGTGACGTCAGGTATGACACCACCCCTCCGTCACCAAGTAAACATGGTCGCCATGTGCTCTACCAGTCCTATATAGTGTCCTCTTCAGTGTTCTATATGGCAGGTAATACAAAAACCTAGTATTTTCGCACCTCTACTCCTTCCATGCACGCTAATGAACATATTTAATAGTATATGATGGCGGCTACAAGTGAACTGAAATATCTGCTTCTTTTAAATTATCACCTGCATTAGAAAATGAGAATGCACATTTCTTTAGAAATTGTGTTAAACTTTCTGAGAGAGAAACTGTAAACCTTCAAGTTAATGAATACAACTATTATAATTGACAGGAATTAGATCATGTGCCACTCCACATTGGCCAATAGGAATGCAAGTAGCTACTTCAGCAATGAAATGAAGTAAATGTATTTCTGGGGGCAGGATGGCGAGTTCCTGGACATCGCAATGAACACATCTCTCCGAGACGCATTCCAAGATTTCATTAATTTCCACTTAAAACGTTGGAAAAATGTCTCGATGTATCAATTTTTACCTACAAAAGAATATTTTGAAGCTAATTTATGTCTATAACTGTATGTAGAGATTTGAAAGAATGATTGCATGGTCGCCAAAAGTTCAGCCATAATCATGCAAATTCTACAAGGAGGTGATGTAGAATAAAGCATGCGACACTTACGTGGAATTCCTTTTAGAGATGTGTCCATTGCCAAGGCTAGGGACCCACCAACCGACCTGAAGAAGTACATTTACTTTTATAACCTAACGAAGAGTAGTGCACACCATTTTCAATTGCATGAATGGCTACATGCATTGCTATTGGCTGTCAAAAATGCATTGTTACATCATTGCCATTAATGATTAGAAGCACATAGCATTGCCAACCCGCGAAGTAAAAACGGACGGTCTTGTCGAAGCCCTACCCTAACCAGTGTACACCAATGGTGTTTCCTCAGATAACTACAGGCCTAAGGCCGCTTCGCAGCTCTAACCCGGGGGCTTATGCACCCAGACCCCCTTTGCTCGCTAATGGTCTAGTTTTCTGCAAGAAATGAACATCGACAGTCATACCACACGTACATACTGGCAATGCAAGCAGTAATCATGGTACTAATGTTGCATGAACACCACTAAACTTTTGATGATTCTACAATTGTAGAACAAAACCACACTGTCAAATAATGCCCACAAATTTCCGAATTTTGAGACTATTCAACCCGTTCGGTGAGCGATGCGGCGAGATCCGCAGCTACAAGTCGCTTGCTCGGTGGGGAACGCAGATATATCCGCCAATTCAATATTTTTTTTTCAGTTGCCTGCCTGCAGACGTTTATTTCCTTTTCAGCATTATTCCGGATGAGTCTGCCCTCTGATGTGAATTTTTTCAACTATGTTCTCCCAATACCAATGTGTCATCCATGAGTTGCAACATAAAGAACGCAACTGACATCCGGGCAAGAACGACCTAAGGCCTAATAGCTCCGCGCTGAAGCTTTAGCTCATCGCCTAATCGTCCCTTGGATGTAATAATATTGCTGTAGAAGGGATTTCTAGAGATTATGACACTGAACAGACCTCTCTGATGGCATTTTAGAACTGTGACCTGATTTATTATCCCCCGTCTTGAGTTCTTCCTTCACGACTGGAGTGTGTCTTTATCGTGAGTTACACATTTTATTATCATACGCATCCGTAATACAGTCATATTTTATGATTTCCGTTCAAACTGTTGAGACCAGGGTTCTATTCGATCCTTTTCTTACATTTCTTCCCGCTAAAATATCTACAACGAATTATCGGCCCCCACTGTTAGAGGAAGATGATTTACGGGTCATGATAAACGAAATGTTGGAATTTAGTGGGGAGAATTGTGATATTAGTGAAGTAAGTTCTGCCAAAGGGGAATTCGGAAGTGACAGGAAATTATCTGGAATAAGTACTCCGGGCTCGAATATACAGTACAGGGTTTTTGGTGTAGCTGATGCGAATGTTCAGTAGTCACAAAAGAGACTTCACATGTTCGATTTCAGTTCAAGTAGTGATCATGACAGTGACAGTTGTGATGATAATACTGATCACAATCCAACCATTGCAAGTTCTTCATCAACTTATACTGAAAATGGACAAAGAAATTCCCGCTTTGATTAAAATTTCCATCGTGATGCAAAGAGAGTTTTTAAGGAAAACAAAACAGAAATATTTTAATTACTTTTTTATTACGAGATATGCCATAACATAGCTGAACAGACAAAAGATGCCGAGCAGGAAATCGCACATAAAACCCAGTTCAGTAAGACGAAAGGAAGGAATAGAGATCAAGACCGTGCCCGAACAAATAAAGACGAAATAAAGCTTCTTATGGCTTTATACTGTTGCTGCAGGGGATTTACAGAAACCTAAATTAGGACACTATTTCTCGCAATCGCTTGTTCACTACGCCTATTTTCTATGAGCTGATGACACAGAAGAGATTTTTTTCTCGCCAGATTGAGTGGCCTGGCCAGACTCCTGACCCCCAACTTGGCAGGTTCGATTCTGGCTCAGACCAGTGGTATTTGAAGATGCTCAAATACGTCTGCCTCTTGCAAGTAAATTTACTGGCATGCAAAAGAACTCCTGCAGGACTAAATTCTGGCACCTCAGTGTCTGCAAAAACCGTAAAAGTAGTTATTGGGACGTGAAGCCAATAACCTCTATTATTATTATATTTTCCTCCACAGCTTTATACACATCTGACAATGAGGTGAATAATGCACAACTTCCTCCAAAAATAAACGAGATGAATCCAGCATTTGACCACCTGTTAGCAAAACTTTCGGAAGCTTATACCCCTGATTGCAAAATGTCGATGAGAACCTATGCTATGGAAAGGGTGGCTAGGGTGGAAAGTTTACATAACAAGAAAACAATCGAGTTTCGGAATGGAATTATATAAATTATGCAAAGGCGAGACAGGTTATATAACATGACCTGCTTCCGTGTGTATCATAATGAACAGCTGTAAAAGACAACACTGTGAAGACTGTAAATACGGTAAATATTACCTGTAGTGTAATATAATCCGTTTATGTCACTTAGTAATTGTAGCGAGGCTATATAAACTTGATCCCTTGAAAGCGCTAAACAAGACAAAACAGCCCTACAACCAAAGGTACTCCTTCCACCCCGTCAACATCCACGCGAACCAACCACCGTTTATTTTACGTGGGCCCTCCCCATCACATTACCACAGGCTTCAGGAGTACCTCTGGCTCAACCTCAAAGACATTACCGACCTACGGTTCTGCAAGTTGTACTTGCGCCTTGCAGTACGTACCCATGGCCTGTAGGTAGTAATGTTCGGTCTTTGAATGTTAAAAGCTTAGCGTAAAATCGTGAAAAGTCGTATATATATTCAACTATGGCAATCCACATCACATATGAGTGTTAAGCTATTAGCCCCAATTAAGAATTGCTGGTACATCTAATACACTGAACGTATGTTGAACATTAAAGTTTGAAATTTTCTTCACCAAATGAAAACGAAAAATAATTCATGCAGTAGAGGGTTAAGTACATGTAAACTTTGTAAATCTACAATTTACATATATAGAAACATTTATTTCCAGGCAGAGATTGATAGTAAACTGCCTAAAATATTCAGGTGAAAGTTACTGTATAAACAAAAACCAGAGCTTTGCTGTTAGGAAGAAGCAATCTCGATATCAATGTGAAAGCACTTAGTACGTTTTTGCACAAAGTATTGAAAAATTAAAATAATCTAATTTTTCAAGAATTAAATACTTTATATTCAAGGAAATATTTCTCTTTTGGCCCTTCAATAGTTCATTTTAGTCAAGATTGCTTTTAATCAAGTAATTAAATATTTTCTTCAATCAGGGAAATCGCTCCCCAACCTGAGAGTGAGCTAGTGTGTACAGATGGTGGTGGTGATTATTGTTTTAAGAGGAAGTACAACTAGGCAACCATCCTCTATTAACACTAATCAGAGAGAAAAATGGAAGGGGTCCGACACTTCAACAAATGAAGGTATCGGCCAAAGGAAGACAAGGGCCATGAAGGGCGTGAAAATGAAAGACTCCCTAGCCCTCGCAAACCTAATAGCGTCAGGGTCAGAAAAGAACAAGAGTTGACCAAGAGAGGTCCGATAGGATAGATGAAAGTGAGGAGCCTGGCACAAGTGGAAGTAATGCCAGGACTCAGCTAAGGGCCCCGTGGTCGCCATCCCACGCTCCAAAGTTCAGAGCCCCTGGGGCTCCTTTTAGTTGCCTCTTACAACAGGCAGGGGATACCGTAGGTGTTATTCTACCGCCCCCACCCACAGGGGGTAGTGTGTGTGCTTAATTCTAAAGGCAGTTCTGGGAAAAGTGGTACAAATGGTCAATTTTATTATAAGCAGACCTCTCAAATCCTGCATATTTGCTCATCCACAAAATTGGGTAAAACACCACAATCTAGTAATTGATTTGTTATATCAGAATTGTTTTGGAAATTATTCATTGTGCTTTTCATTATGTTCCAACTCCTACCATAAGCTAAATAAATCAATCCAAAGTTAGTAGGCTTTCCTTGGTAGAGTTTATAAATGAAGTTAAAACATCAAGATGATTTTTTACATCTGGCTAAATGGGTTTGGTTTGACAGTTTTTTTACCACACATTCTTGCAGAGACAGATTTTCTCAGACTGCCCATAACAAAATGGTGAAAATGAAGAAATGTGAGAGTTTTTTTCTTTTAGAACCCTCCAAGCAAGAGAGCCACTGAACAACTAAAACTAAGGATGAAAATGTGCCCGATTTCCTCCTTAAATTTGTATACCGGATGTTTATGTTACCTCAAAAAATTAAAACGATACTGAAAATATGAGTTTCATGCACCTCTTAAATGAGTCTGATGCTTTCATTTGAGGGGTATACCTAGTGTTTTGCACGAAATTTTAGGTTTTGGTAAGGTGCCACAGAAAAAACGCACTGCCAAAAGCCATCAGTTGGAGCCTTTACTGCAGATCACACGGCCCCTAAGCTGACCCTTCCGCTTCTACCAGGCTACTTACTCGAATATTTCTTATATGAGCTCGCTGGGTCAAGTTCCCATCTGAAACTTAAGGGTTCAACGGCACTTGCGAGTCTCTGCAATAAGCTATCTTCATACTGCTAAGGTTGGAACCTCTTCAATATCCGATTCAAGTTAAACGGGGGCGATTGCCTCGCTCTCCTTGAAAAAGCATAGGAACACGGGATAAAGCAAGACAAAGAACTGCTTGGTCATATAATTGCGACCTATTGCGGAAAATTAATCCCGAGTGAGCAGAAATTGAATCACATAAGAACATGCTTCGTTTGGTACTCTTCTTTGTAACATTTCGTAGCTAACTCTACCTATGGACTTTGTTCCCTTGCCGCCAATTCAGTCGTAACGCCCGGCGAAAAAAGAAAGCTACCTCCTTATAGAATAACGTGTATCGTGAAATACATTGCATAAACGGAATATGTACTGAACATTCAAAGGTCGCGCGGTAGTTTCCGATCAAATTAAAAATAGCAGAGGTGTCCACAACCTTAGCACGTAATTCAGTTTATCCACCTCTGAGCACGAGTCCGAGGCCCCCTACCATAGAACTGCAGTACTTACACATATTGATCCAAAAATATTTTAGCATTAATGTATATTATTAGATGAATAAAACTGTACCTCATTCAGGATGATACAGCAAAAATATTTGAAGAAAGCAACCTATAAACGAAAATCACTCGGCAATTGAAAACAAGGTCTAGCCACATGTACAAATTGCAACGCTAGGAAGATGGAGGCGTGCAAACCGGCCTCGGATAAAAGACAACTGGGAACTTCGATATTTATAGATTTAAACTAGCAGTCTTTTGCACTCACCGATGACTTGCTTTTGTTGGGCAGCCTTTGGTTGTTCGGGCTGTTTCTCCGGGTCAGCCATGACGTTCCGGGTGGTGGAAAGGTGTTAAAACACGCCGAACCGATGTTCTCCTTCCTTCCTGCAGCTTTGTTAATTTCCTTCTCAACATGGCGCGTCACGTTCGGATATTAAGAACAAGAGTGAGTTCACGTGATTGGTTGGAAAGTAATGACGCAACAAACAGTATCTGATTGGATGTCTCGACCGGCAGATACTCCCGAATGAAAAGATATACCAACACAACAAGAAACTCTTCAAAGTACTTCAGGTCAGGTAACCAGCTATATAAAGCAGTAAATGATCTGAAAAAGCAATCAACAATAAATATCACTTACATTATATCAACACCATGACAAATAAAATTATCGTCTACTGATTGTTATGAAGTTCGTGCAGTAGCAGATCTCATAAAATGTCATGGCGTAACAACGTGTACACTTCTACATTTAAAATTCGTTAATATTCTGATTCCAGGAGAGAACAAGACAAGTTTCTTCGATCATAATAGATTATTTTATTATTTCCTGACGGAGAGCATACAAAGGATGAATGTGTCGATGACTTGTTCTCTTATCAGTCAAAAGTAGCGAATTATAGAGCAATTCTTAGTAGCTCATTCCAAAGGCGTAGTGCACTGCATCAAGAGTTCATACTCAGTTGATTAATTGGAAAATGACATTTCCATGTACTGTATTTATGTATGTTCAACCCTTATCCTCTTTGTCTACGGGGTCGGCTATGAAGTGAGTCGAATCTTCGTAGCGAGTTTTTACGACTGGGTACCCTTCCTGACGTCAACCTCACCAGAGGAGTTAATGAGATGAAATATGTAGCATAATACTGTACTGTATAATCGTAGGAAGGGAGATGGTGAAACCCGGTGTCAGTAAATAGCCTACTCCTGTCGAATAAGTCAAAGGGGTCTCCTCAAAGCTTTAACGTCCCAATCTGTCGGACGAATCACTATCAACAGAGCCATATGCCTTCACTCAACATCCCCCTCCCCCTGAGGGTGGGGGCGATAGAATAACACCCACGGTATTCCCTGCCTGTCGTATGAAGTGAGAAAAATGGGTCCTAAGGGCTCTTAACACTCAAGCACACGCGCCAAATCTTAGGACGCAGACACACCCATGGGGATGCTTTCCACCCCACATATCACTGTATTGTAAAATATGAATTACTGTATTAATTTGAGATTTTAAGATAGATTATGTAAGAATGACTCTTTCAGCGGAGATCCAGCCAGAAAGATATAAGAGCGGGGAGAGCACAGCAAAGTTATTTGTACATTTCACTAGGAAATAAAGTGACCTGGGGTGAATACCACACCATACGCGTGTGTTTGAGGGTTAACTAGGAAGCGTGGATTGATGACCACGGAGTCCTGGCATTGCTTCCACTTTAGGCCTACTTGCCCCGAGTTCCTTACTTTCATCTCTCCTGTCCGACTTCCTTTGGTCAGCTCTTTTTACCGTCGGTGTTATTTTACCGCCTCCATTGTTCCCATTAAGGCTTTCTTCCCATCCTATCCCTTCGTCACCGGGTGTCGGTGCGATGAAAAACAAACGAAGTATCGGACCCTCACCTTTTCCCTCCGATTAGTGTTAAGAGATAAGCACCAAATCTTTCAGCACACATATCGAAGAAAGGACAACAACAACCATATGTGCAATGTATAATATGATATTAATAATAACCACAATAACGCCTATAGTTACGTATGGGCTCACTCTCATTTGGGAGAAACTAACCTTCTCTGACCTTAGAAACATGTCAAAACAAGATTCCTAGAAAGAGCTGGATCTGGAAAAACCTTCCACCGGACCCTACAATGAACTAATAGCAGAAAGAAAACGGAAAGCAACGGACACAATGATATACAGGGATTGGACCGGAACAAACCAAATACTAAGACATCATATCATTAGTCTAGCGATAAATGGGTTTCACCATAAACTATGTGTTAACAGAAAGTTTCATCAAAGCAAATGATCAATGTACTTGTACATTATGCGGCCAGAAATGTGAACAGTATAATTTTACGGTCGAACAGTCCGCCTCTGTGGTGTAGTGGTTAGTGTGATTAGCTGCCACCCCCGGAGGCCCGGGTTCGATTCCCGGCTCTACCAAGAAATTTCAAAAGTGGTACGAGGGCTGGAGCGGAGTCCACTCAGCCTTGAGAGGTCAACTGAGAAGAGCGGATTCGATTCCCACCTCAGCCATCCTCGAAGTGGTGTTCCGTGGTTTCCCATTTATCCTCCAGGCAAATACCGGGATTGTAACTAACTTACGAAGAAAGAAGTAAATAACATAGAATTTTTCTTCTAGGAGTGTCCAAGGACAAGGTTCGACTCGCCTGGTGTAGGTCTTCCCATTTGACGCCCATGGACGGCCTACTCGTCCGGGTGTGAGATGATTATGATAATGAGTTAGGGAAACCCAACGTCGGCACACAGTCTTTTCCTGTCGAACAGCAACACCAGGGGATCTCCTCAAAGCTTAACATCTTCATCCGAGGGTCGAAACACCATCATCAGATTTATATGCCCTCTCCCCTGATGAACACTGTGGAAAGGATTGGAATTGAATTCAGGCTTTTGGCACGCACTCTACTGTAGAGCTCAGTAACTGTATACCACCACCTCTCCTAGCCTGCCAGCTAACATTTGAAGAGTGAATATCTTTTCAACGGAACTCGAACGGTTAGCCACGGTGTCAGACCGTTTAAAACTTGACGCCTTACCGATCATGGCCACTAGGCCATGTATGTATATATAGAATACATTATTATTATTATTATTATTATTATTATTATTATTATTATTATTATTATTATTATTATTATTATTATTATTATTATTATTATTATTATTTATGAATTGCACATTAATCATAAAAATATCATGCATTAATTCTTTTTAATGCTATTTGTTGGGGCGTCGACCTATAAAGATCAGTAGACGAGCAAAGCCGGTCCCACACCATAGCGTCAGTATTTTTCTGCTGAGTTAGAACCCGAGATCATTGACCCCTAGTAGTATAACTATGCCGGTTGTGGATCAAGGTCATTGTCCCTAGTTTAGTAACTGTACAATGCCGATTCGCGGATTTTGCATAAGAGGGTGAGCCTAACCTCACAGTCACCATCTTGAGGGGCCTAACCTCACTTTAACGGCTAGTTGCCTTCCCGACGCCTAAGAGAGCATGCCTTACCTCACAGCCGCCACCTTGGATGGGTTAACCTCAATTTAACGGTCAGATGCCCTTCCCGACGTACACAGTCGCCATCTTCGAGGGGCATAACCTGAGTTTTAGAGGCAGATGCCCTTCCCGACGCGGACAGTCGTCATCTTGGAGGACCTAACCTTACTTCCCAATGCCATCTTGAGTAGTAGGACAGTGATGATTCTTGCGACGCCATCTTGAGTAGTAGGGCAATGTGGATTCCCGTAAAAGAGTAAGCCTAACCTCATGGAGGAGCCTAAAAATTTACGGCCATATCACATCCCGATGTGAATTGCAAAAGATGGCGGCTATACACAAGCTTTTATGAGGTTAACTCCTGGAACCTAGGTCAGGGGTTACTGTGCAAGATGGCGGCTATACATAGGCTCTTATGGAACGGCATAGGAGCGATTGCCCAAGATGGCGGCTATGCACTGGTCTTATGAAGAAAGCTGGCCCAGGGGCTACTGCGCAAGATGGCGCCTGTACATAGGCTCTTATGGAGAAAGCTGATCTAGAGGAGACATAGGATTAAAGGAGACGGCCTAAGGGCGCTTGCACAAGATAGCGGCTATACACAGGCTCTTGTGGAGAAAGCTAGCCCAGGGGCTACTGCACAAGATGGTGGCTATAAATACGCTCTTATGGAGAAATCTGACTCAAGGGAGACCTAGGACTTAAGGAGACGGCATAGCGGCGCTTGAGCAGGATGGCGGCTATACACAGACTCTTATGGAGAAAGCTAGCCTAGAGGCAACTTTCTTCAGGGGGATTGAATCGGACGCAGCTTTCTCCATAGCACAAATATAGAGATTGTAGCTGACACCACTAGAATGTTGCAGTGGAAAGCGTAATATCTCTTCAACCATATTGGCTGTAAATATTGGCCAAGTTGTTTTAGAGCAGTTCCATTTTCCTGTTGACACTTCCTGGTCCTGAGGTAGAGGAGCGGTCTCTATTGTGATCAAAATGGGAAAGTGGTTGGAACCCCCAGAATCAGTAAGGACGGACCAGTTGGTGGACAAGGATAAAGAGGGGGTGACAAAAGTGAGGTCAACTGCCGATTTCTGCCGATTCGGTGAAGGAACCAATGTAGGGGAATCATCATTCAGGATGACTAAATTATATTGTTCGACCATATTGATTATATCATTGCCGTAGCGATCGGTGGTTGGACAACCTCATGCCGTGGAATGAGCGTTGAAGTGGAATGAGCGTTGAAGTCTCCACAGATGATCTGTGGGGGAGGAAGTTGCATCATGATTTCTTGCCAAATATCCAAGGTAACTGCTGTTCTCGGTGGGCAATATCCAGATGCTATCGTAAGAGTTCTAGAGGGTAGTTGAATACTAGCTGCAATCAGTTGAAATGGCGGTGGTACACTACGTTGGATAGTTAGCTGTCTGTAAGATAATGTCGTGTGTACCAGATTAGCGACGCCACTATATCCATCATCACGGTCTTCCCTTAAAGTGGCATAGTTGCGAAAATGTATATATCTTTGAGGTTTGCGCCATGTTTATGATAGGACAACAACGTGAGGCTTTATATTGTAAAATGTATTATCTAGACTCTCTTTGTTTGAAATGGCCGATCGTGCATTCCATTGAAGAATTTTAAATGCCATTATGAGATTGGAAAATCTGTCGCAGCATATTCTTGATCGCCATGGGTTGTAGAGAGTCAGGTGGTTGAGACGAAGATTGTTGGATCGGTAAAGTAAGGAGCCATGTCTCAGATAGTGCTATTATGGATGCATTTTGGGTTTGATCTCACGCTGTAGAACACCTCTGTTCGCGATCACCGACCGGCCATTCCACTGTCAGATTTTATAAAGTCCATTTTCAGAGGCGAAAATATTGGTAATCATGTCGCGTATTGGTGTTGGATGAATGTTGCTGGACGCTGAAGATTGGAGCTGACCTACGATGATCATAATAATATTGAATATTTTCTCGATGAGTTGATCGTTGTTTTGAGCAGGATTCATGTTACGCGATGGGGTTGGGAGGGTAGGGATGGTAAGTAATCGGAATAACAGGTAAATGTGGAGGAATATAGGCCAGTTGAGAAACTGGGGAGAAATGGGGGTTTAAAAGGTTGTACCGGACGTCTTGACGAGCTTACAGGAACTGAAATTTTACGTTGAGAGGTTAGTGAGTGGTTGAGTTGTTGGTTAAATGTTGAGTGGGAAGAATTCTGTTGTGTGATATTCCATGGTGCATCTTCCTTCATTGGTCGTTCTGCTGTAACCATTGGTGTCAAGGGCTCATGTTGTCTTGGAAAGTTTCTTAGCGTTGACATGTTAGAGGTTACAGGAATATTAGGTAGCGGGGGGAAATTGCACCTGATTTTGACAATTAACTGGTGGGCGTGACGCTGAGTCCGCGTACGCTCTGTTGTTATAAGTATCAAGCGCAGCCACTTGAGAGATAATGTTAAATGAAATAAGCTTCCGAACAGAAATCCACTTTTTACATACTGTGCAGTTTTTATCAGTGGAGAGATGAGCTCCTTTGCAGTGAACACAACAGAAAGTAATTAAATCTGAACATTGATTAATATCATGAGGCCCGGAGCAACGGCTACAGCGTTGGGCACTTCGGCATTGCAGGCTAGAATGATTGAATCTCAAGCTTCGTTCTCATAATTGCACAGACATCACAAATGGTTGCACTGGGCATCTAGTTCCGAGTAGGTGGATATATTTATGCTGGCAGTTGTTATGCACGCAAAGTCAACAGACGAACTGGGATAGGCCTTCTCTCCCCGCAAATAATCTTAGTGAAGCGCTCTAGACGAACAAGTGGTAACGGGGTTTGTATCTTCCGTAATATTTCACCTTCACTAAGTGAGGGGTCGACATTTTTAATTAAACCTTGTCATTGAATAACACTAAACGGAATTATAAACTTCTAGATTTTGTCTACGAAAAAATTCTGTTTCCACTAGTTGATTCGCCACTGCTCCTGAAGTAGTCTGTTTCGCCCTATGGGTTTTATGTCCAGGATGTTTTGACGGCACACGACCTGCTCGTTAAATAAAAGCCTACCAAAAGCCATTGGATGGAGACTACCCACGTCTTTGTTTACACTTTCGACGATAACATCGAAAGGGCCATGATCTTTGGGATGGTACCTATTTTCGCTGCTATTGCGATATACACTGACTGACAGAGCAAATGCAACACCAAGAAGGAGTGGTTCGAAAGGGATGAAAGTTGGGGAAAAAACAGAGACGGCACGGACGAATAATTGATGTTTATTTCAAACCGATATGCAGGTTACACAATGCGCACGGCATCGACTCAGTAGGATGTAGGACCACAGCGAGCGGCGATGCACGCAGAAACACGTCGAGGTACAGAGTCAATAAGAGTGCGGATGGTGTCCTGAGGGATGGTTCTCCATTCTCTGTCAACCATTTGCCACAGTTGGTCGTCCGTACGAGGCTGGGGCAGAGTTTGCAAACGGCGTCCAATGAGATCCCACACGTGTTCGATTGGTGAGAGATCCGGAGAGTACGCTGGCCACGGAAGCATCTGTACACCTCGTAGAGCCTGTTGGGAGATGCGAGCAGTGTGTGGGCGGGCATTATCCTTCTGAAACAGAGCATTGGGCAGCCCCTGAAGGTACGGGAGTGCCACCGGCCGCAGCACATGCTACACGTAGCGGTGGGCATTTAACGTGCCTTGAATACGCACTAGAGGTGACGTGGAATCATACGCAATAGCGCCCCAAACCATGATGCCGCGTTGTCTAGCGGTAGGGCGCTCCACAGTTATTGCCGGATTTGACCTTTCTCCACGCCGACGCCACACTCGTCTGCGGTGACTATCACTGACAGAACAGAAGCGTGACTCATCGGAGAACACGACGTTCCGCCATTCCCTCATTCAAGTCGCTCTAGCCCGGCACCATGCCAGGCGTGCACGTCTATGCTGTGGAGTCAATGGTAGTCTTCTGAGCAGACGCCGGGAGTGCAGGCCTCCTTCAACCAATCGACGGGAAATTGTTCTGGTCGATATTGGAACAGCCAGGGTGTCTTGCACATGCTGAAGAATGGCGGTTGACGTGGCGTGCGGGGCTGCCACTGCCACCGCTTGCCGGCGGATGCGCCGATCCTCGCGTGCTGACGTCACTCGGGCTGCGCCTGGACCCCTCGCACGTGCCACATGTCCCTGCGCCAACCATCTTCGCCACAGGCGCTGCACAGTGGACACATCCCTATGGGTATCGGCTGCGATTTGACGAAGCGACCAACCTGCCCTTCTCAGCCCGATCACCATACCCCTCGTAAAGTCGTCTGTCTGCTGGAAATGCCTCCGTTGACGGCGCCCTGGCATTCTTAGCTATACACGTGTCCTGTGGCACACGACAACACGTTCTACAATGACTGTCGGCTGAGAAATCACGGTACGAAGTGGGCCATTCGCCAACGTCGTGTCCCATTTATCGTTCGCTACGTGCGCAGCACAGCGGCGCATTTCACATCATGAGCATACCTCAGTGACGTCAGTCTACCCTGCAATTGGCATAAAGTTCTGACCACTCCTTCTTGGTGTTGCATTTGCTCTGTCAGTCAGTGTACAACTCTTTAATTAGTTTTGGGCTGATTTACAAATGGGAATAAAGTATTATTTGTCCCACATCTGCAACATTAGAACTGTTCGTGGTATCAGTTGAACCGGAACTGTTTATGACATCCGTTAGCATGTCAGACTCCTCTGTAGGACAGTGTTCACTTCCACTAGGACGCATTTTTTTTTTTTTTGCTCTGGGGATTGAATTAACCTAAAAATTCAGAGTCAGAATTACCTGATTTGGTGGCTGGTTGTGCTGAAACAGTGGGTACTGGTACCTGACCTCTTTGAAGTAATGCGGCAGATGCTCCTTGAAACTCTGTTGAGTAGATGTTGACAGGTTGTTCAGTCGACAGAATTTGATGTGGATTCGGAGGAATTTCAGCACTTAAAGTAAAGTCTGGAATCATCGATGGAGAGTTGCTGTAGCATGCTTGTAAGG
Source organism: Anabrus simplex (assembly GCF_040414725.1). Classification (NCBI taxonomy): domain Eukaryota; kingdom Metazoa; phylum Arthropoda; class Insecta; order Orthoptera; family Tettigoniidae; genus Anabrus; species Anabrus simplex. The sequence goes on along the minus strand of NC_090270.1, from coordinate 60,397,060 downwards.
CAGCGTTAATTACCTGACCCGTGTAAGATGGATCGTTCATGATGCACTCGCATAAACACACACAAACGGAATTTTCGAACTGCTGCTATTCAAGTGTGACAACTTCGATAGCGTTTTACGGAGTCTATTTCCAGGCCTTGTATTATAACATAGGAAACGATTTTAGTCATGTGTAGGAAGACAAACAGCTGACTGGCGTTTGGCGCGTGAACCGACGAATTTCATTGGTTGCGACAGGCAAAGAGTTGCAGGAACGATACTTCTATCTCCATTTTCAAACCAACATTGAAACTTTAAGCGATGTCTAGTTAAACATCGGCTGAACATTGTTTATGCATTGGAAGATCGTGCTCGATTTAGACGTTGTTTAGGTAGACGTTGGGTTTCACACTCAAAATTCTCCTATGATCTCAAGCCCGTAGGTTAACACTGGTAGCACTTTTACTCGAAAGAGCACCATGACTGCCTATACTGTGATTTGTGCGATGACCGAGCTCGATAGCTGTAGTCGCTTTTAAGTGCGACCAGTATCCAGTATTCGGGAGATAGTAGGTTCGAACCCAACTGTCGGCAGCCCTGAAAATGGTTTTCCGTGGTTTCCCATTTTCACATCAGGAAAATGCTGGGGCTGTACCTTAATTAAGGCCACGGCCGTTTCCTTCCCACTCCTAGACCTTCCCTGTCCCATCGTCGCCATAAGACCTATCTGTGTCGGTGCCACGTAAAGCAACTAGCAAAAAAAAAATTGTGCGATGCTATCATTGTCATGCATCGGTGCCAGAGATGCAATAATTCTAGCTCTTATATGGATCCTGAAAGTGTTGCATATGGTCTGCAAGGTTACACCTAGGTATCTGAAACTACTAACTCTGTGAAGGCGGACGTTTTTATTAATGAGGGGAAGACTGAACTAGTCGTATTAGGAAAGGAGGTAAAACAAAGACAGCAGAGCATATATCATGCGTAATGAAATTATTATAATTCTGGATTGTTCATCAAAATGCAATATAGATTTTCGTAGAAGGAAATCATCCATCATCTTCATCACTTGGATGAATCTACGCTAACTAACATCTTTGAAATGGGAAAGATTTGTGCCATGTTGATTTGGTTGGTAGCACGCATTGGGATGGCAGAATTGCGGGATGAGTGTGTTTGAATTTTCCATGTTTTAAAGATGTAGTGAATGTGTTGAAATTTCAAAAACATTTGCTGAATTTTTGTGTTTTATGTAGTGTTGCAGGTTATAACGATATTTTAACATTGGAATTTCCTTAATCCACGTCCTCCTTAAGATGTAAGCAGAGCTATACAGAACTTTCTCCGTATAGTTCTGTGTTGTGCTCCGTACCTAATTGGTGCATACCCCCTCTTCCTATTAATAACGGGACATCGGATGGTGTTGTCGTGTGTTGGAGCTTAGCCTACAATGAATACAAAGCCTGCCCAATAGCCACTCATAGCTGTCCGCCCTGTGGATGCTATATTTGCCGCTAGAGGCGCTGCAATTCATCCTCACATGAACACCTCGGTTGGCGGTATTTCTACACGTTGTATGCTTACTGGTGACGTTTACTACGAAAGTTGAATGTTAATACCGATAGAAATAATGAAACTCAATAATGATTTTGTTTACTTCGAATCATTGGCTGAATGGTCAGCATTGAGGCCTTCGGTTCAGAAGGTCCCGGATTCGATTGCCAGCCAAATGGGTGATTATAATAACGTCTAATTAATTCTTCTGGCTCGGGGACTGGTGTTTGTGCTTGTTCCAACACTTCTCCTTTCATGTTCAGACAACACACTACACTTCCAACCAGCACAGGAACTTGATATAGTGATTACTAGACCTCGGACATTTAATATGCATTATTTAAAATACCATGCTGATTTTGCTAAATTGATTATAATTCGTTACGGGGAAATATAAAACAAGTTTCCCTCTCCTCTTTGCTGCAAACGTCACAGAATATAATTTTATCATCCAATGTGAAATGGGGAAACTCTTGTAAATTGAGGACGACTTGGAACCTGACACTTTCGGCTTAATTCACACACTGACCAAACGGGAAAAATATATTGTTAAAATACGTCAATTATATTACAATGGTGTACTGCTGTGTACCGTTTTTTAAACAAGGCACTAGAAATAAAGTTTTCCATGAATTCCCTCGCCAAGAGCCAACTAGGGAATTGTGGATTAAAGCAATAAACACACAGTGTATGGTACAGAAAATACACAGACCCTGTGACGGTAAAAAATAGGTTACTTATTATTATTGCTCCTGTTCTGATAATAATAATGTCCTTATTCTGTTGTGTAGGTGGTACCAAGTACCAAGGATAAGTTATGGAACACTAGTGACCGCTCCGTCGAGTGCTGCAATGGCATATATTGGAGGGTACTTGGTAAGAGTTGTCGAAGACCACATGCTATGTCAAGAGTGTGTTGATAAAATTAGTAGTATCCAGAGTCCATCTCCACTAACGTCATTAATAAAAATCAAAGACAGAGGTGGTCTCACGTCTCAGGTATCCAAAGCCAAGTTTTGTTTCACTGCTGATGAAACTGAGGCAAATAAGGGACGAAATGTTATCGGTAACGCTGGACAGTCCAAAAATAGCACAAACATTAACCGAAATACTGTTGCCACGTGTTGCTAAAAATCCTATTCTACGGTGTGGGAAAAGTGATCATCCTGAGGAACTAAGCAGAATAATACTGCTGAAGTATCTACGCCCCTCTGTCACCAACTACGCTAATGGCATCACAGATGAGTATCGCCGAGAATACTTCTTGAGAAGAAAAACGATTTATGAGGAGAAAATATCAAGGAAAATGGTTAAAGTCGTTCATTTTCACTGAAAATCTACGGTGCGGTAGTAAAAATATCTAGTGAAGACCTTATGTCCTTTTAAATGCCAGACACAAATTTCGACAGTTATGTGTGTTATCTGAAATGAAAATCCACAGCTAGGGGTAAAAATTGAACATTTATTATTGTCTACTTCATTCTGCTCGGTAACGTAGATAATATACAGGAAGTGTAGTGTAGAGGTAAATTTGTGCTAGTTTTAACTCCCGTTATCAATGCTAGTGAGTGCTGATGTGAGGTGGTATACTAGCGCTGCAGTGGTTAAGACGCGCACTGCCAGGCGGACACTGTTTCTGAGGAGTGCACTGCGAATGAGCAGGCTTTGTATTCCTTGTAGTCTAAGGTTGGAGTAGCCATTTTGCAGTTGACTTCTGTCCTTCGTGACTGGACGATAACACATGAGTCCAACCACACCTTTCAAGAAGAAGAAGAAGAAGAAGACTTCTGTCCTCTGTACCAGATAGACGCGCCACATGTAGGCTTCGATATATTTTCGGGCTTTACCTCGGTTCATATCGCTTTTGGGCGGGAAGTTTTGTAAGTGCCGTTTTATTTTTTACTTCTTCTACCTATCGATCGCGTTTGATACGTAAATTCACCTTGTGTCTTATTTGGTTTTCCACTCCAAACTTCTCATGGATTACCGGCATTCTCGTTAGTATTAGCAGTAGATGTTATCATTAGTTCATTACTGACCTTTTTCCTAAATCCCTTTATTCTTCTGGTTTTAATTATTCTGGTGATGAGTAATCTGATTCAGTCCTTCTGTATGAAGGCATTCAAACTTGTACCTTCCATTTGTAATTCAGCATCCGTTGGAAAACCTTCCAACGTCCCATTTTATTAGGATATAGTTCATTCTATATAATGTGTCAGATACTATTACTGTTGTATTATCTTTAATGGGAAGTTTTCAGTCATTTTGTTAAATTCTATTATTTAACCTTGATTTTAATTATGCCTATCTGTTCTGAAGGCTAACTTTAAACATAATTCACCTTGTGGTGGTAAGTTTGGAAATCACTGTCATGAATTATGTATTGAGAAAAATGAAACCACCATTATTATTATTATTACGGTGATTTGTCCCATGTTTTTATTGCCTGATTTTATTTTTCTCGTCTTCCTGGTGATTTTTATTGTGGTATGTTTTGTTTTTGCGGATTGAGTTTTAATATTACTGCGTTGATGGGGTGAAAGTTCCCTTTGGGGATCATTGTAAATACATAGGTATTAAGATAAGGAAAGATCTCCCTTGGGGTAATAACATGAATATGATTGTAAATAAAGGGTACAGATCTCTGCACATGTTTATGAGAATATTTAGGGGTTGTAGTAAGGATGTAAAGTATGTTGGTGACAAGGATAATGTCCAGATAGAGGAGGTGACTAATACTAAAGAAGTATCAAAATTTACCTATGACAGCAATGACATTTACAGTAAGATTCAAAAGTTGAAAACTAGAAAAGCAGCTGGTTTCGGGGGATATACTAAAGACAATGGGTTGGGATATAGTACCATATCTGAAGTACTTGCTTGATTATTGTTTGCATGAAGGAACTTTGCCAAATGAATGGAGAGTTGCTATAGTAGCCCCTGTATATAAAGGAAAGGGCGATAAACATAAAGCTGAAAATTACAGGCCAGTCAGTTTGACATGCATTGTATGTAAGCTTTGGGAAAGCATTCTTTCTGATTATATTAGACATGTTTGCAAAATTAATAACTGGTTTGATTGACGGCAGTTTGGGTTTAGGAAAGGTTATTCCACTGAAGCCCAACTTGTAGGATTCCAGCAAGATATAGCAGATATCCTGGATTCAGGAGGTCAATTGGACTGTATTGCGATTGACTTATCTCAGGCATTTGATAGGGTAGTTCATGGGAGACTACTGGCAAAAATGAGTGCAATTGGACTAGAAAAAAGAGTGACTGAATGGGTGGCTCTGTTTCTAGAAAATAGAACTCAGAGAATTAGAGTAGGTAAAGCTTTATCTGTCCCTGCAAAAATTAAGAGGGGAGTTCCTCAAGGCAGTATTATTGGACCTTTATGTTTTCTTATATATATCAATGATATGTGTAAAGAAGTGGAATCAGAGATAAGGCTTTTCTCAGATGATGTTATTCTGTGCAGAATAATAAATAACTTACAAGATTGTGAGCAACTGCAAAATGACCTCGATAATGTTGTGAGATGGACAGTAGGCAGAGGTATGATGATAAACGGGGATAAAAGTCAGGTTGTGAGTTTCACAAATAGGAAAAATCTTCTTTTTTAATTACTGCGTTGAAGGGGTGAACGTTCCTTTTGGGGATCATTGTAAATACCTAGGTATCTCTGCACATGGTTATGAGGGTATTTGGGGGTTGTAGTAAGAATGTAAAAGAGAGAGTATATTTGTCTCTGGTGAGACCCCAACTAGAGTATGGTTCCAGTGTGCGGGACCCTTACCAGGATTACTTGATTCAGGAACTGGAAAAAATCCAAAGAAAAGCACCTCGATTTGTTCTGGGCGATTTCCGACAAAAGAGTAGCGTTACAAAAATGTTGCAAAGTTTGGGCTGGGAAGACTTGGGAGAAAGGAGACGAGCTGCTCGACTAAGTGGTATGTTCCGAGCTGTCAGTGGAGAGATGGTGTGGGACGACATCAGTAGAGGAATAAGTTTGGATGGTGTCTTTATAAGTAGGAAAGATCACAATATGAAGATATTGGAATTCGAGAGGACAAATTGGGGCAAATATTTGTTTATAGGAAGGGGAGTTAGGGATTGGAATAACTTACCAAGAGAGATGTTCAATAAATTTCCAATTTCTTTGCAATCATTTAAGAAAAGGCTAGGAAAACAACAGACAGGGAATCTGCCACCTGGGCGACTGCCCTAAATGCAGATCAGTAGTGATTGATTGATTGATTGATTGATTGATTGATTGATTGATTTCACTGAGATCTGGTGAACGTTGCTGGTTGATTTGACTCGACGTTGATCTAGTAGACTTAGTGGTGATTTTTACTGATCTCACTTTTTATTCACCACTTCATTGGCTGATCGTTGGTATCATCCATACCGAGCTCGATAGCTGCAGTCGTTCAAGTGCGGCCATTATCCAGTATTCGGGAGATAGTAGGTTCGAACCCCACTGTCGGCACCCCTGAAAATGTTTTTCCGTGGTTTCCCATTTTCACACCAGGAGAATGGTGGAGCTGTACCTCAATTAAGGCCACGGCCGCTTCCTTCCCACACCTAGCCCTTTCCTGTCCCATCGTCGCCATAAGACCTATCTGTGTCGGTGCGACGCAAAGCAACTAGCAAAAAAATGTTATCATCCATTTTCATATTCTCCTGGATTTTAATTAGTAAATTATTGAAGTGTCTAGAAGTGTCAGTGGTGATATTTATTAATCTCACATTTTATCACCACTTTATTTAGAAATGTATTAAATTAAGGAGGGATTTCTCCTGACTTGACCTTGCTCTTCCTCGCTCCACATTCGGTTGCGAGCATTTCTACTACCGGTAATTCATTTGTTGTTTTATTTGGTTTAATCTAGCTTGCCCTGTGGTTTGATTTTATTGATTTAGGCTTCTCTACTACCTTAACTGATTTTGGAATTATCCCTATTTGAATACCATGTGTGGTGAATTATTATATCAGGTCATTTGCTTCTATATTTCTGCTCCTTGGTAACTTTAATGTACTCTGTTCTTGTTTTAACACTGTACTAATGTATTGGTTTCGGTTTTCTTCTCTTAACCTTCCCAATTAATTTTATTGTTAAAGAACCTGTTCCTTCTTCTTCCTTGGGCTATTAATTCTAAAACCAAAACAAATCATCTAACTTTAATCTTGCTATTTCCCTAGATGACATATATAATACTTTTATACTGGTGTTATTAAATTTTACTACTTCTAAACTAAGTCTTATCCTTTCATGACGGCGGTTCGAAACTAATCTCTAAAGTTTACTATATTAATTCTGCCACCTTTAAATAAAAGGCTGGTCACCATTGCAATGATCCATTATAAGCTCGCTCACCGCACATTTACCCCTTGGGGTAAGTTGCCATTGCTTGTTCTAGCATGTTTTTTATATTTTTCTGTTCTTTATTCATTTTCTGTTTGTGGTGTAATGACACTGTATTGGTATTTATGGTATTTCTGGTGTAACTGTCTGTGTAAGTGCACTGTATGTGTGAATTTTTACCATGCCGGATCTTGGTACTTGGTCAGACGTTACTGTTATTCTGTTCATATTTTCTGATTAAAATGCAGAAGAATAAGGTAATGGATGATACAAAACCTCCAATGAAGTGGTGAATAAAATGTGAGATTAATAAAAATCACCACTGACACTTCTACGTCAATGCTAAGTTAAGGAGAAATCACTCCCTAATTCAATATTTTACTAATTAAAATCCTGGTGAATAAGATAATGGATGATACCAATAATCATTCAATGTAGTGGTGAATAAAATGTCAGATCAGTAAAAATCACCACTAAGTCTACTAGACCAACGTCGCGTCAAATCAATCAGCAACGTTCACCCAATCTCAGTGAAATCAGACTCAATTCTCATTTCGCAAAAACAAAACATACCGCAATAAAGGTCACCAAGACGACGAGAAAAAATCAGACAGTCAAAACATGTGATAAATCACCGTAATAATAATGGAGGTTTCATTTTTCTCAATACATAATTCGTGACAATTAGTGATTACCAAACTCACCACCACAAGGTGAATTATGTTTAAAGTTAGCCTTCAGAACATATAGGCATAATCAAAATCAAAGTTATATAATATAATTTAAGAAAACGGCCGAAAAAGTCCCTCTCATTTAAGAACGTGATGCAAATATTATTGAAGCCACCATCATCACTGGGCATGCCCAGGCGAAGTAGAATTTATTTCTCGGATTCAAATCATTCCTTCAGTTATACCGTTTCAATTTAGACGTCTGAAGTGCTCCATTTGTTTGAGTTTCGCCATGTGCATTAAAAAGGCACAAGGGCAATCGCTTGAAGTTGTAGAATCGATATTAGGAAAAGGTGTTTCTCCCATTGTAAACTGTACGTGTGCCTTCGAAAGTTGGAAAGGCAATTATATTATACATATTATCTCCAAATGGAAAGACACTTACTGAAATGGTGTATGGCTTTTAATGGCGGGAGTGTCCGAGGACATGTTCGGCTCGCCAGGTGCAAGCCATTTGATTTCACAGCCGTAGATGACGTGGGCGTCGTGATGAGGATGAAATGATAATGAAGACAATACATACAACCAGCCCCGTATCAAAATTCCCGGCACTGCCGAGAATCGAACCCGGTGCCCCGATGACCAAAGGCCAGCACGCTAACCATTTAGCGATGAAGCCGGACTGAAGTTTATCCGGAAGCTCTAAAAGAAAAAGATTGATTTTTATATAATACTAGCTGATGTACCCGTGCTTCGCTACGGAATTCTCAGAAAGACAGACCTTGTGATTTTCCTAACTGAAGTCAACATACGACATTACAAAAACGTCAGTAGGAAAGTAGCGATTAAAAACAATGTTATCATATAAAATACTCGATCAAATGGAAAACCGCACATTTTCTCACTTTTAACGAACAGTACTACGGTGCCGATCTAACAGACCAAAATTCTAGAGCTGGTATGACCAGGCTGCAGACAGCCGTGAACACTTCCCTGCCTTTATTCCGTTAAATATACACACTGCTCATTCCAATCAGTGCCTCAGAGTAAGGATTGAATAGCTCAAATGCTATGATGAACCAGTGTGTTACGTACCAGTACAGTAGTATCAAAAAATTTATGAACCAGAGGAATGGCTTGCTAAAGAAGAAAGTTATCTAACTCCCCAGCTACTTCCCACCAATATTCAGGTAGACTGATACACTCGGTACGACCGGGCGAGTTGGCCGTGTGATTAGGCGGCGCAGCTGTGAGCTTGCATCCGAGATATAGTGGATTCGAACCCCACTGTCGGCAACGCTGAAGATAGTATCCCGTGGTTTCCCATTTTCACACCAGCCCAATGCTGGGGCTGTCTTAGGCCGCTTCCTTCACACTCCTAGCCTTTCCTTATCCCATCGTCGCCATAAGACATATCTGTGTCGGTGCGACGTAACGCAAATTTTAAAATATACTCGGTACGCAGCAGTAATCTTATCTACCGGAGATGTGAGACAACAGAAGATGCAAAGCACATCACAACAATGGTCAATGTACTGTTATTGTTGATCAATTTGATGAGCTTTCTATATTGTAGGCCATCACATTTAGTTTTCTTTCGACTCTGTGATATTAGGGCACCTTATACAATTATTTATAGCGTAGCCTGCAGTTCCTTACTCTCCGACTTTACATACCGAAATTCATTAAATACTGTTAACACATTTTCTCGTGACTCGACACTGATATGGACTTAGTAACAAATATCCAAATTCATGAATATCTGTGTGATCATAGCCGGTACGGTAACAATGTATAAGACATAAATGATTGGGAATTAAATACTATATAAATTTTGTTATGCAGTGTTTATTGATACGACCACTAATAACATAAATATTTGAGAATTAAATTCTAGGCCTTCCCCTGAGCTACCATTTCACTCAGCGTGAATAAAATTATTTATAGCCTAGATTATAGCGACCTATTCCCTGACCTTGCATACAGATTTTCATTAAGGCAGGGCAACTGAAACACAAAATATTTGAGAATAACATTTTGGGCATTCCCCTAAACTACAGTTTTTCTCAGCATGAAAACAATTGCTTATGACCTACATTATAGAGACTTATTCCCCGAATTCGCTTACAGATTTCCGTTAAGTTACAACCATTAAAAATATAAATATTTGAGAAATAAATTATAGGCCTTCCCTAAACTACCACTTCACTCAACGTGAATACAATTATTTATGGCCTGGAATATAGCGACTTGTTCCTCGACTTTGAATACCAATTTTCATTGAGATACGTTCACTAATAACATAAATATTTGATAATTGCGTTTTAATTACATCCTCTAAACTACCATTTCAGTCAGCATGAATAAAATTATTCATGGCCTAGATTGTAGCAACTTATTTCCCGACTTTGAATATAGATTTTCATTAAATTTTCTTCTTCCGTTTTCTCGTGATGCGTAGACAGACAGACAGACAGACAGACAGACAGACAGACAGACAGACATTACGGAAAATTAAAAAGTGCAATTCCTTATTACTGTGGACACGACAGATACATAAATACCATCCTTTTTTAAATTCCGCCATGTTGAAAGTCGTGATTTCCAACCAGCCACCAGTCCGTGACAAGCCCGTTACATCGGGTGAAACAGAGGGGGCCTTCCTGGAGGCAGCTCGTAATAATCCACACATCAGTACAAGGGTGATTGCACGACAGGTGAACACCAGCCAGCCATTCGTCTGGCGAATACTGCATGAACATACATTTCACCCATACCATCTAGAGCTACACCAAGCGTTCCATGGTGGGATTTCGAAGCTCGATTGGAGTTCTGCTGTGGCTATTAGGCAGGCTGGACAATGATGCAGCATTCGTATCGCCTATCTTGGTCTCGGTCGAATCGCGCTTCAACAATAATGGGAACATCCATCGCCACAACATGCACTGTTGGAGTCCAGACAATCCTCACTGGACGCGATAGGCGGCCCATGAAGTACGATGGGGAATTAATGTTTAGTGTGGAAACTTGAGGGCTCGCCTGATTGGACCTTAGTTCTTTGAGAACCGTTGGACGGGCCCACGCTACCTGCACTTTCTGCATCAGGAACTCCCACTGCTGCTGGAGGATGTGCCCTTGCAGAATTGTTTGACGATGTGGTTGCTACGGGATGGAGCTACGCCACATCCGACTTTGCCCATTCGTAACCATCTGAACGAGGAACTGCCAGCAATATGGATAGGATGAGGAGGCCCTGTTTCTTGGCCTGCCAGATCACTGGATTTAACGCCGTTAGACTTCTTCTAGGGGGACATTTGAAGAACATTGTTTATACTCAAGCCCCGGAAAACCCCGACCAGCTCCGGCGACTCACCACGGAAGCCTGCCGAATAATTACACCTGGAATGCTTCAGCGCGCAAGACGATTCCTTGGACACCGGCCGCGAATGTGCATAAACCAAAACGGTCATCACATCGAGCATTTGCTGCGATAAAACATTCTCAGGGTAGTTGTGTTCCTATTATTTCCGGTCTGTATGTGTCCGGCCTGCTAACTACTCGGCCCTTCTTAGGGCCACAAACACATTCATTCACACACAATTGGCATGAAAGCGGATATTGACATTACATTGCGTGCGGTACGTATTAAACAAATATTTCAAAAATTTGTAATCTTCGCCCCAGACTTTACCAACTACATTACGGTTCAGTGCGGCACACTGGGCAGCTTATAGCAAGTATTAGGTTTACTACGGCCACAATATCAATTTAGTGTTTCGCCGGCGTGTCAAGTTCACATGATATAGAAGGCACACACAGGGATTCAACGGCTTCCTGCTCCTCGGGCCCTCCTCAGAGGCCACCTCCTCCTCCCGCATAGGCCCTCCGCAGAGGCATTCTCCACACGGGCGGGATATTTGAATTTTGGCGGGCGATTTTAATTTTGGCGCGACATTTTAATTTGTGAATAAAGCCACGTGCTTTTTTGACAGCTGTCATCCGCAATCTTGCATCGCTCACTCCAGTGCCGCCATCTTAACGGGGCTAAACCTTATAGTTACCAATTTAGGCACGTGGTGCTTAATATGAGTATAACATTACGCCGTCCGATCATGGTGAGGCGTTAGGGCCTAAATACCAAGAGACTCGGTTGTGTTGTCTGAGAATACCGACAGGGCAGATGTTTTCAGGACGAAAGAATATTGTGGGTAGCAAAAAACTACATTGGAAGGGGCAGCTGAATCACGCTGTATGCAAAATACAACTCTTTCTCTATTCTTACTATGTGTTTATCCAATTTAATGTCCAATTTAATATTTAACTCACAATTAAAACCTACATCTCTATTTTATAATTACTTTTCAAATCAGAAATTTGAACAATACATTGTGTTTAAATTTTCAAACTGTAAAATAAATAGAGTATCTATTATGTCAGTAGACCACTTCGTGTGCATCACAAATAACCAGTTCTGTTCCTTCTTCCAAATCATCTAATCTACTGCAGTTTTGAAAATTTATTTTTCCATGTATGGTCTGCATAAGAGCATTATTACCCAAATCGTCAACGACTTGGTCATATTGCTTGGTTCCCTTCCAGGTAACTTTAAGGACCTGTAAATCTTCTACTTTCGTAAATATGTTACCTTAAAAGTTCGAGAGTCCATTAGATTTAACGGATGCGAACGACTCTTTACTAGGCAAAGAAAAAACATTTAAGTGATTGCCTTCGTTTGATACCAAAGCGGCAGTTACGAATTAAACCTTATTTAACACATCTTTATTTCTGTACATTTGTATAAACATATTTCTATAGAAACCTTTAAAATAGTAAACCGATTTCTTGTTATTTTATTCTGCAAGGTCCCCCACATTGCTAAAAGTATATTTAGTGTTTACTACAAATGTGTAAATAGCACAGGAATCTGTTGTTTACAGATTTGCCCACTTTCGAAGAAATGTATTGTTAGCTCATTCACGGGTCATCTTATTTGATTTTCCATGCTCAACTGATTCTTGTACTCTTCCCGTATCGTGACAGGGGTTTCTGTGTAGTGCTACATCCCTATCTTAGCAGTAGTATAAGTCAGGGATTCAACGGCTTCCTCCTCCTCGGTCCCTCCTCAGAGGCCTCCTCCTCCTCCTCCCGCACAGGCCCTCCGCAGAGGCCTTCTCCACACGGGCGCGATATTTGAATTTTGGCGGGGGATTTGAATTTTGGCACGAGATTTTCATTTGTGAATAAAGCTACGTGCTTTTTTTGACAGCTGTCATCCGCCATCTTGCATCGCTAACTCCAGTGCCGCCATCTTGACGGGGCTAAACCGTATAGTTACAAATTTAGGCACGTGGTGACGGGCAATTTGAAAAATTCTACGTGCTTTACAGAGCCACTTGCTTTTTTGACAGCTGTCATCCGCCATCTTGCATCGCTTACCTTAGTGCTGCCCTCTTTAGGGCACTGCGGGCAATTTGAAAACTCCACGTGCTTTTTTGACAGCAGCCATCTTTAATCAACAGAGCACCGTGTTGCCATATTTAGCTACTACCCCTCAAATGTGGTGGCGGCAATTTCCACGTGATTATTTTGACAGCTGTTATCCGCCATCTTTAATTAACAGAGCAAACAAAGCCACGAGTTTTTCTGACAGCTGTCATCCGCCACCTTGGATCACAAACCTCAGTGCTGCCATCTTTGGTTTCTACCTTTGAAATGTGGTGGCGGACAATTTGGAAAATTCCACGTGCTTTACAAACCTATGTGCTTATTGACAGCTGACAGCGGCCATCTTTAATCAACATAGCTTCGTGCTGCCATCTTTAGCTACTACCTTTGAAATGCAGTCGCTTAAGTGCGGCCAGTATCCAGTATTCGAGAGATAGTAGGTTCGAACCCCACTGTCGACAGCCCTGAAAATGGTCTTCCGTGGTTTCCTATTTTCACACCAGGCAAATGCTGGGGCTGTACTTTAATAAAGGTCACGGCCGCTTCCTTCCCACTCCTAGCCCTTCCCTATCCCATCGTCGCCGTAAGACCTATCTGTGTCAGTGCGACGTAAAGCAACTAGCAAAGAAAATCAACAGAGCATCGTGCTGCCATCTTTAGCTACTACCTTTGAAATGAGCTGGTGGGCGATTTAAAATTGACGTGTTTTTTGACAGCGGCTGTCTTTAATCAACAGAGCATCGTGCTGCTATCTTTAGCTACTACCTTTCAAAATTTGGTGGCGCCAAATTCCACATGCTTTTTCGACAGCTGTCATCGCCATCTTGCATCGCTAACCTCAGTGCTGCCCTCTTTACGGTACTAAATTTTACAAGCGGGTAATTTAGAATCTACGTGCTTTTTGACAGCTGTCATCCACCGTCTTGCATCGCAAACCTCAGTGCTGCTATCTTTAGCTACTACCTTTGAAATGTGGTGGCGGACAATGTCAACGTGCTTTACAAACCCACGTGCTATTTGACAGCTGACAGCGGCCATCTTTAATTAACAGAGCACCGTACTGCTATCTTTAGCTACTGCCTTTGACATGTGGTAGCGGGCAGTAGCGTAGCCAGGATTTCAGTTTGGGGGGGGGGCATTCATCCAGAATTTTATTTTGATAGGTGTCCAAACTTCCATAGTTTAGGTGGTGTAGAATACCGAAAAAGGAGATGAGTGTCCTTGGATCCAAGTAAGAGCGGTGAATTCGTGCGGATTCCGGAAGCTAATAGTAATTTTCTTCTTCTTCCCCACTTTTCCCACATCTGTGGGGTAGCAGGTGCGAACTGTGTCGCACATGTGGATTTGGCCCTGTTTTACGGCCGGATGTCCTTTCCGAAGCCAAACCTATATAGAGGGATGTAATCAGTGTTGTGTGTTTCTTTGGTGGTTGGTAGTGTAGTATGTTGTCTGAATATGAATATGTTGGAACAAACACCCAATCCCCAGCCAGAAGAATTAATCACGCGATTAAAATCCCCGACCCAGCCGGGAATCGAACCCGGGACCGTCTGAAGCTATGGCCTCAACACTGATCATTCAGCCAATGAGTCGGACTCCGGAAGCTAAAATTAATGTACATTATGTATAAAATGCTCAATAAAAGGAGATTCGTTAAAACTCCTGGGGTATCTGGACTCCTTTCACGACAACGCCGCCCCCGTTCTACCTCTGTTACTCACATCCCAACATAACTGCAGCATTTCATATATTCCGAGTACAAGTGAAATGAATGCAAGAATAAACAGTTTGATTAGGGATGCAATATTCTGGTTTAGAATAAATACGGTAATGCTATTATAATAATGCTCATGTGATAAGCAATAAAGAAATGACATTTTATACAAATAATGCGGCAAAGATATACACACACGTGCGTCGAATACAGGTTTCTCATCCTTCTTTTCCATGACTAGATGATGAAGGCAAGAGAATGATGGCCCACCGTGACTCGTTATTTCGACATTATAAACAAACCCTAGATGACACAGACTTCGAATCTAACCGCATCTTAAGAAATCGCACAAAGCAGTTAATCAGACATTTTAAAAAATGTATATATTTTCGGAATTTAGCTAACAACTTAAATTCTAATCGCGCATGGGACCAACTTAGAGCTCTGGGAATAGGAAAACATCAACATAGACAGATTCCGCTTGACGAACTGAACGATTACCTTAGTAGAATAAATGTTCACCCTGCCCCAATTAACTGCACCGACTCACCGACCTCCCCTCCAGCCAATCCACCATTCACATTTCACAGTGTCACAGAAAATCAGATTAAAAGGCTTTGTACTCGATTAAATCAAAGCCTAAAGATGTAGATGATATTCCTATTACTTTTATACATAACATTATGGGTGCTATCTCGCCTATACTGACGCACATACTGAACTACTGTTTACTAAACGGAACTTTCCCTATTGTCTGGAAAACAGCCAATATTATATCGGTACCTAAGAGTTTAGACCCACAATCACCCTCTGACTATCGTCCTATGTCCGTACTCCCTGCGCTTTCTGAAGACGTTGAACGTTTATTATACGAGGAAGTTCTGGAATACCTAAATAAAAATGCTCCTTTGGACCCTTCGCAATCTGGATTTGACAAGGTTCACAGTACCGCGAAAGCAGTTTTAAAGGTTACTAAAGACATTAGAAACGATATGGACAAACGACTTCTCACTATACGTATCCTTCTGGACTTCAGCAGAGCCTTTGACACTATAGTAATTCCGACTATCCTAAAGAAAATGGAACTGCTAAATTTCGACCTGGCTGCGTTTAAGGTTTTTAGTTCTTATTTGAGTAACCGTCAACAGCGTGTAGGCTAACAGTAAACGACAAGGCCTCTAAATGGAAAATGAAACTTAGTGTTGCCCTGCAGGGCAGTATTCTACGGCCCCGAATTTTCTTTATTTATATCAGTGACATACCATCTGTGACAGGAAATAACACACATGACCTCTGTGCTAATGATCTTCAAATATATCGGTACTGCAAGACAAGATATTAACAGGAACCTCCGACGACTCAGTGTATATGCGCAGCGAATCTCTCTTATACTAAACTGCAAAAAAATCAAACAATTATAATTGGATGACGAAAATTACTGAGCTGCTCAAACAATGTCGCAATCCCGCCTATCCTACTGAATGGTAACATTTTTCCCTACAGTAAAACGGTTAAAAATCACGGCGTGATGATGAATGAAACAGTTGATTGGTCTGATCACACGAAAGAAATACGTAAAAAGATTTTTGGAGTTCTTCACCCTCTTAAACGGCAGAGGGATGTATTTTCATTTGAGCTACAGGCCAAACTAATACAGATACTCATTCTCCCTATTCTTGACTATTGTGACGTTGTTTTAGTTGACATGACGAGAGAAGAAACACTTAAACTTCAACGAGCACTGAATACCTGCCTGCGATTTATTTACAATATCGTGTACGATGGTCAGCATATCACCCCACACTATCAGGCTGTCTCATGGCTGATGTCTGATAAACGTCGGCAGCTACACACTTTAACGATTGTGATCAGAGTGGTAGCTGAAAGTCAGCCAATGTATATTTCTTCTAAATTCATCTTTTTATCATCATTCCACAACTTAAATACACGTTCTAGATTCATTCTTTCTATTCCACTGCACCGCACAAATAAAATCAATAGATCATTTGTGGTGACTGTCGCCAGATTATGGAATTCCCTGCCAGTTCAGGCCAGAGAAACTAGCTTTTTAAATCACGATTTAAGGTCACCTGTCGAGACTACCTGGTGAGGACAGCTGACTGAATGGTTGAAGTATGTGTGCGTTCCTGAGGATTAGCCATTGTTAAGAGTTTTTAATATTAATTAGTTCTAATATTAATTTAGTAAGTAATTTATTTCAATTTATTTTCAATTATCTTAATTTATGTAGTTTTAACTATTTAAAGTATCTCAGTATTTTATTTAAGATTCTGATTAGTATGTGGTTAAGTGTACGAGAGGGCCTGGAGCCCTAACTTCGCCACTGTACTGAAGGCACTAACAAATAAACAAACAAACAAACCAACCAACAAACAAATAAATATATAATGTAAACCATATGGGTATAGATATGTTGTTAGTTGGTAAGGAAAAATACACGTTACAACATATGCTATGTAGGGTTTACCTTGTCCTATTAGTTTCCAACGTGGTTAGGGCCACGCAGCTGTGAGCTTGCATCCGAGAGATAGTGGATTCGAACCCCACTGTCGGCAGCCCTGAAAATATTTTCCCGTGGTTTCCAATTTCACACCAAGCAAATGCTGGGACTGTACCTTAGTTATTAAGGCCACGGCCGCTTCCTTCCCACTCCTAAGCCTTTCCTATCCCACCGTCGCTTAAGACCTATCTGTGTCGGTGCGACGTAAAGTAAATTGTTAATTACTTTCCCTCGCAAGCCTGGGATACAGAATATAGTAGTATAAAGTTAGAGTTTTGTGACGCTAATATTCGTATGTAAAATTTTATTTTTATGAACGTGCCAGAAACCAACAACACTGAGCTGTTGCCATTTCAACACCGTTTTAAGGGTTATCGATCCAAGCCGGGATTTGAACCTGCGAACTCAGACTCAGAAGGACAGCGACTCAACCAACTGAGCCACATGAAAAGGGGGCGTTTGTGATTATTGTTATAAATAGATGCAGTTAGTATTTTTACAAAAGTTTTATGAGAAGCATTTATTAAGGCATACGTTTTCTTACTGTCCTAAATGCACGAGGCCGGACAGAAGAACTAGCTGGAAGCTAAGGAGCCTTGCAGGGGTGTCGCTTCCTTCTCTGTTCACTTTTCCAAACCAAACTCCATGGCGTAACAGCCCCGAAGGGCCATCGCCTACCAAGAGACAGCTGTTCAGCCCGGAGGCCTGCAGATTACGAGATGCCGTGTGGTCAGCACGACGAATCCTCTCCGCCGTTTTTCCCGGCTTTATAGACTGGGGCCGCCATCTCACCGTCAGATAGCTCATCAATTATAAACACGTGGGCTGAGTGTACCTCGAACCAGCCCTCAGATCCAGGTAAAAGTCCCTGACCTGGCCGGGAATCGAACCCGGGGCCTCCGGTAAGAGGCAGGCACGCTACCCCTACACCGTGGGGCCGGCTGGTTACTTTTAGGTATCTTTACTTTCGAATTTGACTTAAGGCATCCTGCATTCGATTCCCGGCACTGACAGAGTTAAGAAAGGCATGGGATGAGGAGGATACAGGCTTGTTTTTGGGTGCAGTATAGTTTTCCTTGAGTCTCCCGTAATCGAAATGTCTACGGCCTGGAAGATAGTCACCTTCACGGGGTGTAGTAACAAAGTTGTTCCTTTTTTTAAGAAGACAAATTAAATGAAGATTCTACTTCCTCACAAACGAAGAACGATATTGTCAATTTAAGAACAGTTTCAATAATGAAGCAGGTTTATGTTAAGAGTACAGAAGCTATGATTGTACATGGTAACAATCAAAACCAACAATATCTACTGAAGATCCGTCACCGCACTCGGTAGGACCAGCTTTCTTTTCATATCCACCGGGCGAGTTGACCGTGCGGTTAGGGGCGCACAGCTGTGTGCTTGCATCCGGGAGATAGTGGGTTCAAACACCACTGTCGGCAGCCCTAAGGATGGTTTTCTATGGTTTCGCATTTTCACACCAGGCAAATGCTGGAGCTGTACCTTAATTAAGGCCACGGCCGCTTCTTCCCACTCTCAGCCCTTTCCTTTCCCATCGTCGCCATAAGACCTACGGTGTGACGTAAAGCAAATTCTAAATAAAAAAATTTAAAAAATCTTTTCACCACCCCTTCCAAAGAAAAGTTGTATCCACACTACTGGCCACTGAAATTATTTTGTGGGTACGCCACTGCATTCACTCACCAAGGTAAGTCCGAATAATTGTTGGATACTCAAAATACACCACCATAAATGATGCGGTTCTGGCTCAAAAGTCTATAAGGAAAGGTAAGGGACGGGATCTAGTGCTTTAAATAGAATCCGTATCAATAGAACGTGACTTCCCATTTAAAAAAATGTTTCATGCATCGACTGCAATTCAAGTCTGGGCCGTCCTGATGAGAAGATAGAACCATTGGAACTGAGTTATCACGCCCGCCAATTACAAAATATTTACCCGCACTTTTGATGGTGTCATTTGAGATTCCAATCAGTCCCCGAGCATTTGACAAAATATATAGGCCTACCTATCGAACTTAGGCACGCATCCGCAATTGTCTTGCTACTGTAACAATAAAACAAACTTTTTCATAACTTAGCGAGGATGCACATAGTGTTGGCTTCTCAGTGACAAAACGGTCCCTCTTCAAAAAAAAAAAGTTACTTATATGGCACAAAATGAGGAACTAACGTGCAGCTCACAATCCTGTCACAGTGTTCCCAACGCTGCAACTTAAACACAGCACATTTCTAAACCACGGTACAACCCGAGGATCCCTAGGACATTGTTGTTTCCTGGAACCGATGTGCGAAAACTGACTCCATGTTATAAGCTTGCAACAAGACCGACTACAATATATCAGACCTTAATGTTACTATCAACGAGGAGGAGTCCCCTTTCTAGCTCGTTGGTTACTATCGATTAGGAGGAAAATGGCGACATCGTGGGCGAGCGTTCGAGATATGGTAGTTGGTTCATATCTGTGTTTACATTCTGTTAAAGAGTGTTATTTTGATCGAGTTATTGAAGTATAAAGTATATGTTTGGTAAAATAGTAATCTATAACGGTTTATCAGTATGGTGTTTTGTTAGAAATTTATATGATGGTATTTTTGATGTATAATAGTGTTTATATTATCGTGCTGTAACATAGCACATAATGGGTCGTTCCTGCTGCGTTCGTGGTTGTAGATCTAATTATTCCGTTGCTGAAGCTTTTAAATTCCCTGAAGATAGATCTCTACAGGAGAAATGGATAAGGAATATTCACCGGGAAAATTTGGAAGTCAAAGACCAAACTATCGTAGGCTATGTGTGTAACCAAAATTTGTGGTTAGGGAAGATCTCTGTCCAACCGATAACAGTAAGCCTATTCGTTTTAGTTTTCTCATTCAGTTGGAGTAATTTCATGTAAGTTGACGATAAGTATTAGTTTCTATGTATAATATAAGTCTGTTAGTGTATTAATATGAGTCACTGGTCACTAGGATCTGGAATTATACGCAGTCATGTGAGAATATGTTAGCTTTGATCGTGTTGTGAACCAGATTTAAATCGAACTATGGCAATGCCTCTCATACATCTATTCTTAAGTCCTCTAAGGAATAAAACATTAAGAGAGAAGTGGATTAGGGACATACATCGTGAATATTTCTACAAAACAGTAGTGTGTATATGTCATCTGGGAGTAAGTCTGAGATTAGGGAAGACTATTTTTTCTAATTCTAAATGGTTGACCTATTCGCACTCCTCGAAAAAACAATTCATTTAGATAGTGATAATTGATATGGTGATGTTCCTTCAGTGCCTATGTGCTTCAAAGTGTCGTGTGATTTAGATGTAGGCTAATTGTATTTTGAAAGAATCTGTGCTTGCCTACGGGAACATTTAGCTATATCTTGGTGTACGACAAAACTTATAGTGTGACAGATGGAGCAATCTGAACACTGTTACACAGAAGAAATAGTGACTTGCAGGGATGGTGGTGGTGGTGATTATTGTTTTAAGAGGAAATACAACTAGGCAACCATCCTATATATAACACTCATCACAGAGAAAAAATGGAAGGGATCCGACACTTCGAAAAATGAAGGTATCGGCCGAAGGAAGACAAGGGCCACGAAGGGCATGAAAATGAAAGATTCCCTAGGCATCCATACTTAATACCATCGGGGTCTGAAAAGAACAAGTGTTGGCCAAGGCAGGCCAGATATGATAGATGAAAGTGAGGAACCTGGCACAAGTAAGTGGAAGCAATGCCAGGACTCAGCTGAGGGCCCCGTGGTCGCTCCAAAGTTCAGAGCCCCTGGGGCCCCTTTTAGTCGCCTCTTACGACAGGCAGGGGATACAGTGGGTGTTATTCTACCGCCCCACCCACGGGGGGATTTGCAGGGATTAGCTTTGTTTGTAACTCAGGGGTTTTATTGTACCAATACCTTCCGATTCATGCTGTGGATATCTGTTATCAAGCAGTCTACACCAAATTGTAGCTCGCCCATGTAGTTTAAAGACATCATTATTTAGAATCAATAGAGTTGTTCTACTCATGTTCTTCAATGGGGAAAATCCTATTATATCTTTAGTGTCTGAGCGCTTCATTTCTAAGTTTACCATCATGGTTGGAAGTGCTACTATATCATATGTCAACATACGATTTAAGAGTTTCCAGTAAGGAAGGCTTAACATCACCGGGGATGTTCATTGGGCTGGCATAATCATTTCGGGTGTACTTCATTTTCATCGAGTGTTGAACATTAGAAATTGTCCACCACTTCAAAACTAAGACAACACGTTATGTCTCATAGTTCTTATGAGAGTGAATAAATTGAGGAATTTCGCACAATAAATTATTTTTAAACATTCAAAATGGTTATAAATATCATTTTAGCAGTTTTATAATGTATTTCCATCTATTCAGCGAAGTGCAATCTAAGAGAAAACGTTATTTGACTAAGTGAAATTTCGAAATAATCAGCTTGTTCTCTTTTGCTGTGGGGCTGTCCATCTATTCTAGCAGAATATGCGTGATTCTGGTTGATTATATGTGATGAGTACTTGTTCGCGAAGCGTTTTCATAGGCGCAACAGTGATTTTCCTTATGATGTTACATTTATCCTACCACCGTTTGCAAAATATGTACGTGACCTTTTCTTAATTTCTGGCGGATTGAACCAGATATTGTGTAGCTCTTTCAGTGGTATCAACACAAGTAATTTAATGTGACGCCGGGCTGAGTGGCTCAGGCGGTTGAAGCTCTGGCCTTCTGACCCCAACTTGGCGGGTTTGATCCCGGCTCAGTCCGGTAGTATTTGAAGGTGCTCAAATACGTTAGCCTCGTGTCGGTAAATTTACTGGCAGGTAAAAAAACTCCTTTGGGACTAAATTCCATCTCCGAAAATCGTGAGTTGGTTTATCGTCGAAATGAAGTTATGGCGTGCTACCCTAACCTTGATCAGTCGGCAGCTACTGCGCCCACGACGTCCACCATCTTGGTTTTGATATTACGGTCTGATATATTGTAGTCGGTCTTGCTTGCAATTGTTTCTGGCCGTCGCCTTCGAGCATAGAATTGTATGCTCGAAGGCCGTCGCCCCCGTTATCTCGGTGGTCACGTTCCGGCCCCCTACTGAGTAGCCTAATCCCTTGCTAATTGCCCCTTTCTTCATGTCTTAACATTTTTCAACACGTTACATTCTCAATAGTGAGACCTCTACAGGGAAATATCCCCGTGCATCACATTCTTAAGTGTCTTCATTTCATTCAAGAAGTACAAATATGGAGAATTATGTATGGCCCTATTGAGCCCTGCTAGTAGATTCTTGTCGCTACGTTAAATTAACATTTCGGCGTACGTTTTTAAGTTGTTCGTACCGTACGTAAAAAAACGGCTCATCCTCGCTCTAGTTACAGGAAATACTTTTTGGGGGGCCCGGCCCCCTGGCCCGCCCTTTAGCTACGCCAGTGGTAGCGGGTAATTAAAAAAATCTACATGCTTTTTAACAGCTGCCATCTTTCATCAACAGAGTATCGTGCTGCTCTCTTTCCTACGAACTACGAAGCAAGTAGCTTCTCTGCTTGCAAAACGGAAGCGTAAAGCAAAAATATACATTACTTTAAAATCCCGGTCCTGTTACGCCAGGAAGGGTATCCGGCCTTAAAACAGATTCTCGCGATTTATAATCCCGGTCCTTGCGCCAGCAGGTCCTTGCGTCAGGAAGGGCATCCGATCGTAAAACAATTGTTCGTGATGTAAGATAGTAGATACTGTTATTTAAAATCGTAGACCTTACGTCAAGATGGGCATCCGACCGTAAAACAGATTCTTGCGCTTTTAAATCCTAGTATTTGCGTCAGGAAGGTCATCCGGTCATAAAACAATTGTTCGTGAAGTAAGACACTAGATATTGCGATTTAAAATCTTAGTCCTTACGTTAAGAAAGGTATCCGACCGTAAAAGGGATTCTTGCGATTTACAATCCTAGTCTTTGCGTCAGAAAGGGCATCCGGTCGTAAAGCAATTGTTCGTGAAGTAAGACACTAGATATTATAACTTAAAATCCCAGTCCTTGCGTCAGGAAGGACATCCTGCCGTAAAACAGATCCTTGAGAAGAAAGGGCTAGGAGCAGGAAGGGGCCAGCCACCCCCTAGCATTTACTCACTTCGGAGCTGATAAAAGTGTAGTTTAATCCCGGGTATTTAGACGTTATGCCTTGCGAGTAGGCTATGTGCCAACACTGGGTTTCGAAAGAGGAATTGTGCAGACCCTAGAGTTCCGGCACCGGGTTAGAGATGTGTAAGTACCCCCGAACAAGAAAAATATCGTAGATGTGTTTTACAGATACGTTGTAGGTAGAGTAAGCTTCAAGCTGACGACTAGCGCGAGCGCACACTCGGAATGTAGTGCATTAGCGAGTTTCGCTCGATGCAAAGTCTATCGCACGCTTACAGCCTGCCCTATAAGTAACAGCAGCAGACTTTAGGCCTGCTTTCTCTTGCCGGGTTGGGCTGAGTAGCTTAGTTAGTTCAGGCGCTGGCTTTCTAACATAGCAGGTTCGATCCTAGCTTAGTCCGGTGGTTCAGCCTCGTGTCGGTAGAACACTTGAGGGACTAAGTCTTGCACCTCGGCGTCTTCGAAAACAGCAGGTTCGATCCTAGCACAGTCTGGTCGTGCACGGCAGAACTTCTGAGGGAATGAATTCCGGGACCTCGGCGTCTCGGGTTGTTAACATAGCAAGTTCGGTCCTAGCTCAGTCTGACCGAGCTCGATAGCTGCAGTCGCTTAAGTGCGGCCAGTATCCAGTATTCGGGAGATCGTAGGTTCGAGCCCCACTGTCGGCAGCCCTGAAGATGGTTTTCCGTGGTTTCCCATTTTCACACCAGGCAAATGCCGGGGCTGTACCTTAATTAAGGCCACGGCCGCTTCCTTCCCACTCCTAACCCCTTCCTGCCTCATCGTCGCCATAAGACCTATCTGTGTCGGCGCGACGTAAAGCAAATAAATAAATAAACCTCAGTCTGAAGGTGCTTAGTAGATTTACAAAGAACTTCTGAGGGACAAAATTCCGGCAACTCAGCGTCTTCAGGTTCGATCCTAGCTCAGTCCGGTAGTGCTCGAAAGAACTTCTTAGGAACTAAATTTCAGCACCTCGCCGTCTCTGGGTTCGATCCTAGCTCAGTCTAGTCGTGCACGGCAGAACTCTTGAGAGACAAATTTCTGGCACCTCGGCGTCTCCAGGTTCGATCCTGTGGCTCCGTCTGAAGGTGCTTGGTTAATCTACAAAGAACTCTTAAACGACTAAATTTCGGCACCTCGGCGTCTTCGAAAACAGCAGGTTCGATCCTGTGGCTCAGTCTGAAGGCGCTTTGTTAATTTACAAAGAACTCTTGAGGGACTAAATTCCGGCACCTCGGCGACTCCAGGTTCGATCCTGTGGCTCAGTCTGAAGATGCATGCTTAATTTACAAAGAACTCTTGAGGGACTAAATAGCGGCACATCGGCGACTCCAGTTTCGATCCTGTGGCTCAGTCTGAAGGCGCTTGGAAAATTTACAAAGAACTCTTGAGGGACTAAATTTTGGCACCTCAGCGTCTTCGAAAACAATAGGATCGATCCGGTAGGGGATACCGTAGACGATACCCCCCTTTCTTTACGGCCCGTTGTTGTTAACTTAGAGTCGCTCCTTGTTAACAACCCTTCTTGGGATACTAACACAGGAAGGAAGAAGGGATTTATTCTACTGCTTACTTTGAAGGTGTGTTTTTCCCCCGACCGCTTAGAAAGTAAGTGCATAAACGTTTGTTACAACTGTACTGCAGACGTATGCAGTTTGCTTCGCTGCCTGGTAACAAGTCGCAGTCCACCGGATGTAGTAACGCATGGCAGTTGCAGTTCCCCGTGTGTGTAAAGTGTGTGCATATAAGGAATTTACTCAATTCCCGTACTTTGATTCAAGCTCATCATCGTCCCCCGTCTTGTAGCAAAACAAAAGGTAATATTAATTTTTTGAGTATTATTATTGTACCGGGAGGTACCCCCAACGCTGCGCATTTAAATCTAGTGCCTAAAAGAACTCCTCTACTCGTAAAACAGTGAAACTGAAACTATACTTACTTAAAACTTTAATCAGAAGATGTCACCACTAAAATCTGATGTAATTTTGTAATTGTGAAGTTTCCTGAACTGACTGTACTTCTACTTGTTTTGTTTGCCTTTCATCAAGAAGTTTGGACATTTTTCCACAGATGTCACTACTAAAACTATGATCATGCACCCTGGTGCGAAGTGAAAGAACTTTTGATTTAAAGAAGTTTTGTATTCATAAGTTTTTTACTAATCGATGTTCATTTATTTTTGGATTGGCAATATTTATATTTTCTTTCCGCCAGTTTTGAATCCAACCAATCAATAATTCCTGTAATTAATTTTCTACCAATCACAGGCTTCTTCTCCGATTCCGAGTGTCACTTTTGAACTCAACCAATAAAATTCTGTGGGTGTGTCTTGATTATTCATGAATGATTTCGAACCTTTCCCGACGGTTTATAAACTGCGGATTTTCACGTCTCTTGGCAATTGGTCGTCATCTTACTGAGTGTGTGTGTCAAAGCAGGATGCGGGAGGCCGCTTCCATCAGGCAGCAGAACTTCGACAAGGCAATGGCCATATAACATCTTTCTTTCTTGCTATCTCCGCAGTTTAAACCCGAGAGAAAGGTCCGAATCATTAACTATATGACTTAGGTTTCCTAAAGATGTAACTTTCTGCCGGCTAATGTAAATCGGGGATAGAGAGTGATGTACCCTCTCGAGCTCGTATTGGTTTGAGGTGACTACGTTTTGTAACTGGATTTCTTCCTTTCCGTAACGTTCTAATTTATTCTTTTACACATCCATAGTTTGGGAATAGCCCCTGTTTCATCGGCCTAGTGTCTTTTAGGTTTTAAGTGTTCATATCTAGTAGTGCAAGTATTCGCCTCCATTCATTTTGTGTTCGGGCCATTTATTTAGCCGTTATTCTTTTTCCATGAAGGCCCAGTAGGTTGTGTATTAAATACCCCTGTATAATCCAGAAATTGTAAGTTGATGTCGCCTTGAATAGGCTTGGAAATCTGAGAGCCTATTAGCTCTTTTTCAAAATAAGATTACTAGGCTAGATGTTGTAAGTTTAGGAGCAAGTGCTCTTTGAATTAGGGGGATTTCTGCCCTTGTATAAATTTGTGCTCTTTTGTAAATTTGAGCTAGGAGCTCAGGAAAAGTAAAAAAACGAGGGCTTGAAGCTCATGATCTGTTAAAACCACTAATTTTGGAGTTTTCCCAATCTTGTTTAATGACTGGTACTTGTACCTGTAAAAGTTGTTAAATTTTGTGTTCTGAAAATATAACCTTCAGTTAATGTTTTTAATTAATTTTGACATTGTAGTTAGACCCATTCACCCCAGCACCTTTTTTCACCTCTGCGATCCACGGGAAACCCCGGAACATGTATTGTACTGCCGGAATTTTGTTCTGCAAGTGTTTTTTTTTTCAATATTCACTATCAAACATTCTAAGTTTTGTTTTTCTTACCGGTCGGTTTTCTTGATATAGCATTCTTCGCTGCAGCATGCATTGTACTGCCGGAATTTTGTCCTGCAAGTGTTAGAAAAAACATTAAGTATGTGTCTTGCAATACAACATTCTGCAGCTTGAACTTTTTTCTGAGAAAGTATGCGTTTTGTTTCTCTTCTTACCTTTTATATTAGCACGTTCTGCTTAGTCGGTTTCTTGACTATTGCATGTCTATAACACTCAAAAAAGGAAAAGGTGTACGTTAGCCGCTTACACCACGCGATATACTTACCTCCAGAAATGCTGGAAAAAAAAGATGATGTGTATACGATCGAACAAAATATATGTTTGTTGCTTCCTCAAACGTGTATAGGATAGCGATCCCCTTACTAGTGTTCCATAGGGGCACAGCATCAACTAAAACTCATACATACAAGAATTGCATTATTAATTGTAAGATAAAACATGTACATATAATAATTGTGTCGAGAAGGGAGAAGTACGCAAACATTACTACGGTAAAATGATTCAAGATGAAACTTGTACATACAAGATGTAAATAAATAATGTAGAATTGGCATATTCTTTTATTTTAGATTAGGTATTACCTTCTCTTCTTCCTCCTCCTCCTCCCCCCGCTCCTTCTTTGCAAGATAAAGTTTTGTTCAATACTACATCACTCGAGGAAGGAGAGTGAGTATGTCAAGAAAGAAGGTGTCCAGCAGATTCGTAAGTATGTCATCGTCTTAGAAGAGCAGCTCAGTAAGTATGTTGAGAAGAGAATTTTTTCTGAACAGTGTTCGATTCTAGTCTTGCAATGCAGTGTTGCGAACATCGAACTATAGTATGCGATTTTATGTTCTCAACACTTGTTGTAATTCTAGTTATAATATGTTTTGAGCAGCAGTATGTGTTCAAGTCTAAACATGCACAATGACGTCATCGCTGCAACACGTGCTCACTGTAGCATTCGCGATACGTTTACTGAGCGAGATAGCTACGCGATATGTGCACAGTGTGTTTCTATAATATTTTATTTTCGTACTGAGCAAATCATTGAAGTACGTTTGCTGTGTACATATTATCGTTTACTGAGCGAGTTGGCTACGCGATATGTGCACTGCCTTATGCATAAGATCGTGTTTTGTTTTCGATAGAGCTATGCCTTGACAGAGCAGTTAGAGGAGAAGGAGGTTATAACTACCGCTATCTCGCGCAAGCTGTTCAGAATTCTAGCCTTATTTTTCTCTTAGAACAAAGGTATCCCCTGACATGTTATATCGTGTTCCATTCTAGTCTTGTTATGTCTTAATCACTTATATAGTGTTCTGAAGACATCAGTCTGTGTTCTAATCACATGTTGAAGTTAACGA
This sequence comes from Anabrus simplex, assembly GCF_040414725.1. Lineage (NCBI taxonomy): Eukaryota > Metazoa > Arthropoda > Insecta > Orthoptera > Tettigoniidae > Anabrus > Anabrus simplex. The sequence continues at coordinate 60,368,885 of NC_090270.1, read as the reverse complement.
CATCGAGTACAGTGTTCGATTCTAGTCTTGTTATATTTCAATCACTTCTTTTGTAATCTGATCTTTTTAGAACAAATGTATATCCTGACATGTTCTGAACACTTGTTGTATCGTGTTCTATTCTAGTCTTAATCACTTAATTAGTGTTCTGAATACAACAATGTTCTGATCACATGTTGAAGTTAACGACATCGAGTACAGTGTTCGATTCTAGTCTTGTTGTGTTTCAATCACTTCTTATGTAATCTGATCTTCTTAGAACAAAGGTATTCACTGACATATTCTAAACACATGTTGTATCGTGTATCGTGTTCTATTCTAGTCTTGTTATGTTTTAATCACTTATTTAGTGTTGTGAACACATCAGTCAATGTTCTAATCACATGTTGAAGTTAACGACATCGAGTACAGTGTTCGATTCTAGTCTTGTTATGTTTCAATCACTTCTTTTGTAATCTGATCTTCTTAGAACAAAGGTATCCCCTGACATGTTTTAAACTCATGTCGTATCGAGTACAGTGTTCGATTCTAGTCTTGTTATGTTTTAATCACTTATTTAGTGTTCTCAACACATCAATCAATGTTCTGAACACACGTTGAAGTTAATGACATCGAGTACAGTGTTTGATTCTAGTTTTGTTATGTTTCAATCACTTCTTTTGTAATCTTCTTAAAATAAAGGTATCCCCTGACATGTTCTGAACACATCTTCTATCGAGTACAGTGTTCGATTTTAATCTTGTTATGTTTTAATCACAACACATCAATCAATGTCCTGAACGAATGTTGAAGATAACGATATGGAGTACAGTGTTTGCTTCTAGTCTCGTTATGTTTCAATCACTTCTTTTGTAATCTTAAAACAAAGGTATCGCCTGACATGTTCTGAACACATGTTGTATCGAGTACCGTGTTCGATTCTAGTCTCGATCACTTATTTAGTGATGTAAACACATCAAACAATGTTCTTATCACATGTTGATGTTAACGATATCGAGTACAGTGTACGATCCTAGTCTTGTTATGTTTCAATCGCGTCTTTTGTAATCTGCAAGTCTAACATGCACAATGATGATATCGCTGCACACTCATGCCTTCGCGATGCATGTTCGATAGAGCTATGTCTTGACAGGGGATGAGGAGGAGGTGGAGGAGATAGCCATAACAGCCGCCGCTATCTTGTGTAGTAGCCTTTAAGCGCTATCTTGTGTAATTAGCGTCGGGAAGGGCATCTTGTCGTAAACTAAGGATAGCCTCCTTCAAGATGGTAGATGAGAGGTTAGGTTCGCGAATGCACTTAAGTTTTACTGTTTAATGATGATAGCTAACGGAATTTTTCAAGTTGCCCGCTACCACGTGCTTAAGGTAGTAGCCGTAAAGATAGCAGCACTGTGCTCTGTTGATTAAAGGTGGCCACTGAGAACTTGTTAGCTGTCAAAAAGGAAGTGGGTTTGTTTACAAAAAAGAGCACGTGGAATTGTTCAAATTGCCCACCACCACATTTCAAAGGTAGTAGCTAAAGATGGCAGCACGGTGCTCTGTTGATTAAAGATGGCCGCTGTCAGCTGTCAAAAAGCACGTAGGTTTGTAGAGCTCGTGGAATTTTTCAAATTGTCCGCCACCACATTTCAAAGGTAGTAGCTAAAGATGGCAGCACTGAGTTTTGTGATGCAAGATGGCGGATGACAGCTGGCAGAAAAGCTAGTGGATTTGTTTGCTCTGTTAATTAAAGATGGCGCATAACAGCTGTCAAATAATCATGTGGAAATATCCGCCACCACATTTCAAGGATAGCAGCTGAAGATGGCAGCACCGTGCTCTGTTGATTAAAGATGGCTGCTGGCAAAAAAGCATGTGGAATTTTTCAAATTGCCCGCAGTGCCCTAAAGAGGGCAGCACTAAGGTTAGCGATGCAAGATGGCGAATGACAGCTGTCAAAAAAAGTGGCTTTGTAAAGCACGTAGAATTTTTCAAATTGCCCGTCACCATGTGCCTAAGTTGGTAGCTATAAGGTTTAGCCTCGTCAAGATGGCGGCACTGGAGTTAGCGATGCAAGATGGCGGATGACAGCTGTCGAACAAAAACGTGGCTTTATTTACAAATTAAAATCTCGCGCCAACATTCAAATCTCACGCCAAAATTCAAATTTCCCGCCCCTGTGGAGAAGGCCTCTGCCGAGTGCCTGTGGAGGAGGAGGAGGGCCCGAGGAGGAGGAAGCCGTTGAATCCCGGACTTATACTACTGCTAAGAAACGGATGATGGACTATACAGAAACCACTGTCACAATATGGGAAGAGTAAAAGAATGAGTTGGGTATGGAAAATCAAATTAAATGAACCGAGAATGAACTTAAAACACATTTTTCGAAAGTGGGCAAATCTGGAAACAACAGGTTTCTGTGCAATTTACACATTTGTAGTAAACACTAAAGATAGTTTTAGCAATTTGGGGGTCCTTGCAGAATAAAATAACAAGAAATCGGTTTACTATTTTAAAGGTTTTTATAGAAATGTGTTTATACAAATGTACAGAAATAAAGAAGTGTTAAATAAGTTTTAATTTGTAACTGCAGTTTTGGTATCAAACGAAGGCAATCACTTAAATGTTTTTTCTTTGCCCAGAAAAGAGTCGTTCGCATCCTTTAAATCTAATGGACTCTCGAACTTTCAAGGTAACATATTTCCGAAAGTAGAAGACTTACAGGTCCTTAAAGGTACCTGGAAGGGAACCAAGCAATATGACCAAGTCGTTGACGATTTGGGTAATAATGCTCTTATGCAGACCATACATGGAAACATAAATTTTCAAAACCGTAGTAGATTAGATGATTTGGGAGAAGGAACAGAACTAGTTATTTGTGATACACAAGAAGTGGTCTATTGACATAATTCTCGATTTATTTTACAGTTTGAAAATTTAAACACAATGTATTGTTCAAATTTATGGTGTGAAAACTAATTATAAAATGGAGATGTAGGCTTAAATTATGAGCTAAATATTAAATTGGATAAACACATAGTAAGAATAGAGAAAGAGTTGTATTTTGCATATAGCGTGATTCAGCCGCCCCTTCCAATGTAGTTTTATGCAACCCACAATATTCATCCGTCCTGAAAACATCTGCCCTGCCAATATTCTCAGAATACACAACCGGGTCTCTTGGTATTTACCGCCTCACCATGATAGGACGCCGTAATTAAACAATGTAAAACATGCGTATGCCTTCGAGGTAATATTAACTGTCAAAAGACACGTAGGTTTGTAAAGCACGTGAATTTTTCAAATTGTCCGCCACCACATTTCAAAGGTAGTAGCTAAAGATGGCAGCACTGAGGTTTGCGATGCAAGATGTCGGTCGACAGCTGTCAGAAAAGCACGTGGCTTTGTTTCCAAACAAGAGCACATAGAATTTTTCAAATTGCCGCCACCACATTTCAAAGGTATCTAGCAAAAGAGTGCAGCATTGAGGTTTGTGATGCAAGATGGCGGATGACAGCTGTCAGAAAAAAGCACGAGTGTTTGTAAAGCACGTGGAATTTGCCACCGCCACAAAGAGGGCAGCACTATGCTCAAAGATGGCTGCTGTCACGCGGAATTGCCTGCCACCACATTTCAAAGGTATCTAGCTGAAGAGGGTAGCACGGTGCTCAAAGATGGCTGCTGTCAAAAAGGAAATTTTCAAATTATCCGCCACCACATTTCAGCTAAAGAGGGCAGCACTGTGCTCTATAGATTAAAGATGGCGGATGGCAGCTGTCAAATAAGCATGTGGCATTGTTTCCAAACAAGAGCACGTGGAATTTTTCAAATTGCCGCCACCACATTTCAACAAGAGAGTCCAGCACGATGCTCTCTTGATTAATGATGGCGGATGGTAGCTGTCAAATAAGCATGTAGCATTGTTTCCAAACAAGAGCACGTGGAATTTTTCAAATTGCCTCCACCACATTTCAAACTAGAGAGTGCAGCACGATGCTCTCTTGATTAAGGATGGCGGATGGTAGCTGTCAAAAAAGCACGTGGCTTTGTTACCAAACAAGAGCATGTGAAACTTTTCAAATTGCCGCCACCACATAGAGTGCAGCCCTGTGCTCTCTTCATTAAAGATGGCTGCTGTCACGTGGAATTGTCTGTCACCAGAGTGCAGCAGGGTGCTCTGTCGATTAAAGATTGCTGCTATCAAAAAGCATTTTTCAAATTATCCGCCACCACATTTCAAAGGTAAGTAGCTAAACAGGGCAGCACTGTGCTCTGTTGATAAAAGATGGCGGATGTCAGCTGTCAAAAAGCACATGGATTTGTTTACCGATTCAAATCTCGCGCTAGTTAGGTTAAGTTGGTACCACTAAGGTTTAGGTCCGTCAAGATGGTAACGCTGAAATTAGCGATGCGTTGTTGTCTGTCAAAAAGCACGTGGTTGTCAAAAAAGCACGTGGCTTTGTTTATCTCGCGCTAGTTAGGTTAAGTTGGTACTACTGATGTTTAGGCCCGTCAAGATGGCTGCACTGAGGTTAGCGATGTGTTGTTGTCTGTCGAAAAGCACGTGGCTGTCAAAAAGCACGTGGCTTTGTTTACCTATTCAAATCTCGCGCTAGTTAGGTTAAGTTGGTACCACTGAGGTTTAGGCCCGTCAAGATGGCAGCAGTGAGGTTAGCGATGCGTTGTTGTCGATGACAGCTGTCAAAAAGCACGTGGCTTTGTTTACCAATTCAAATTTCCCGCGAAAGGCGGAGAAGGCCTCTGGGAAGGCCCCTCGGGAGGCGGAGGCGGAGGAGGCCTCTGGGAGGGCCCCCCGTGAGGCGGAGGCGGAAGGGGCCTCTGGGAGGCGGAGGCGGCGGCAGAAACCGCTTATTATACTATTATTATTATTATTATTATTATTATGATTGTTATTATTATTATTATTATTATTATTATTGTTATTATTATTATTATTATTATTATTATTATTATTATTATTATTATTATTATTATTATTATTATTTGTATGCTCTAATACAAATGAAAACTGGAGTTAGGTGCCGAAATATCGAAAGAATTACTCAAGGATTACACACAAATGGAACAAGTAAGATACAATGTTAACAAGGAATATACTACTTAATAAAATAATTACCGGTACACTACAATTCTTAGCTCCATTCGGGCGTATCCTAACTATAACAGGTTAACTGAAACAATTAAAATAAAACAAAACTAAATACATATGCAGATAATTGTAATTTTCCTATACGCATTCACGGTAATTAACACTGTCCTTAATTGGTGAAATATCGAAAGTGCACGTGCAAATGCGTAAAATAGTGACTCTATAATTTCTCTAGAAACAATGCCGGAAACTTGAACTATAAATGTTGAAATATTAGAAAAGGTCGATAAAAATACTCGACCTTAAGCCAGCAGCAGAATATTTTGAACACGAAGAGTAGCAATAATTGCCAATAATGCAAAGACATTTAACTGTCTTGCTATTGAAAATTAAAACATGAAAACTTACAACCAGTTTTCCAGTCAGTGACCGGGTTAGGGATTAAATGAATGAAGCCCCCATCTTGCGGCGAGGATAGGAATTGTACCGGCTGCCGGAGCCTGTCGCACTCCTCTGGGCCATTGGTTAAAGACTGACATATAATATGAAATGATAGTGGAGAGTGTTGCTGGAATGAAGGATGACAGAGAAAACCAGAGTGCCCGGAGAAAAACCTGACCCGCCTCCGCTTTGTCCAGCACAAATTGACATCGAGTGATCGATGAGAGGCCGACGCGCTGCCGCCTGAGCCACGGAGGATTTAACTGTCTTGCTAGTGAAATACTGAATTTTCTAGTAAGTCCTTTTATTTACAAGGCTATCGCAAATTTTTCTTTTAATGTTTCCTTCGTGATAAGTGTACATTTTTTGCTAGTTGCTTAACGTCGCTCCGACACAGACAGGTCTTATGGCGACGATGGGACAGGAAAGGCCTAGGAATGGGAAGGAAGCGGCCATGGCCTTAATTCAGGGCTGCCGACAGTGGGGTTCGAACCTACTATCTCCCGAATACTGGATACTGGCCTCACGTAAGCGACTGCATTTCAAAGGTAGTAGCTAAAGATGGCAGCACGAAGCTCTGTTGATTAAGGATGGCCTCTGTCAGCTGTCAATAAACACGTAGGTTTGTAAAGCACGTGGAATTTTCAAATTGTCCGCAACCACATTTCAAAGGTAGAAACTAAAGATGGCAGCACTGAGGTTTGTGATCCAAGATGGCTTTGTTTGCTCTGTTAATTAAAGATGGCGCATAACAGCTGTCAAAATAATCACATGGAAATCTCACCATAAGCAGCACTATTTTCTCACATAAGGATATATATAAAGGAACATGGACTTCAACGGTTGCAACGGCAGTCAATCAGATAGATCATGTGCTTATTCAAGTAAAACATGCTACATATGTTAGGGTGATGTGAGGGGCAGATGCTGATTCAGACCACTATATGGTGGTGGTTAAGTACAGACAGATGATAGCAACAACCATCTATAACCAAGTAGAAAGGGATACATATTGTAACGTAACTAGAATCAGCACCGATGAAAAGGAAACAGAGGAATTTCAAAAAGAATGACGAAGCAATGAGAGCGATTACTGTTGAGGAGGAGAAAAGCCCTGAGATGCAATGGGAAAAAATGGAAAGAGCAATACGGCAAACAATGGACTCCAAGCTGGTTCAGGAAAATTGAGATAAGCGAAAGAAGTGGTACGATGAGGAATCTAAGAAGGCAATAGAAGAACGAAATAGTGCAAGGGAAAAGATGCTTCAAAAGGCTAGGCGGGCCGTCAGATAGAACTATGAAGAAAAGAGAAGAAATGTAAAAACTATATGTAGAAGGAAAAAGAGAGAATTAGAGAAAAACAGATTGAAAGACAGTGAAGAATATAAAAACTAAAAGGACGTAAAAAATGTTTAGCGTTATAAAGGAGATAAAACAGGAATGGCAGCCCCGTACTTAGCCTACAAGGAATACAAAGCCTGCCCAATAGCCACTCATAGCTGTCCGCCCTATGGATGCTATATTTGCCGCTAGAGGCGCTGCAATTCAACCTCACATGAACACCTCGGTTGGCGGTATTTCTACACGTTGTATGCTTACTGTCCGCCTCTGTGGTGTAGTGGTTAGCGTAATTAGCTGCCACCCCCGGAGGTCCGGGTTCGATTCCCGGTTCTGCCACGAAATTTGAAAAGTGGTACGAGGGCTGGAACGGGGTCCACTCAGCCTCGGGAGGTCAACTGAGTAGAGGTGGGTTCGATTCCCACCTCAGCCATCCTGGAAGTGGTTTTCCGTGGTTTCCCACTTCTCCTCCAGGCAAATGCCGGGATGGTACCTAACTTAAGGCCACGGCCGCTTCCTTCCCTCTTCCTTGTCTATCCCTTCCAATCTTCCCCATCCCCCGCAAGGCCCCTGTTCAGCATAGCAGGTGAGGCCGCCTGGGCGAGGTACTGGTCATTCTCCCCAGTTGTATCCCCCGACCAAGAGTCAAGCTCCAGGACACTGCCTTTGAGGCGGTAGAGGTGGGATCCCTCGCTGAGTCCGAGGGAAAAACCGAACCTGGAGGGTAAACATATGATGATGATGATGATGATGATGATGATGATGTATGCTTACTGGTGACGTCTACTACGAAAGTTGAATGTTAATACTGGTAGAAATAATGAAACTCAATAATGATTTTATTTTGTCCGAATCCTTGGCTGAATCGTCAGTGTTGAGGCCTTCTATTCAGAAGTCCCCGGATTCAATTACCGGCCGAATTGGTGATTATAATCACGTCTACTTAATTCTTCTGGCTCGGGGACTGGTGTTTGTGCTTGTTCTAACACTTTTCCTTTCATATTCAGACAACACACTACACTTCCAACCACCACAGGAACTTGATATAGTGATTACTAGACCTCGGATTTTTAGGTGCTAAAATGTTATTTTAACTGCCTAAAACAGACTCTCAAATAGGCTCTACAATATTTTTTAGACAGCTGCAGTTTTACTTATCTTAATATGCATTATTGAAAATACCATGTTGATTTTGCTAAATTCATTATAATTCGTTAGGGGGCATATAAAACAAGTTTCACTTACCTCTTCGCTGCAAACGTCACAGAATATAATTTTACCATCAGATGTGAAATGGGTAAACTCTTGTAAATTGAGGATGATTTTGAACCTGACACTTTCGGCTTAACTCACACACTGACAAAACGGGAAAACGGTATTGTTAAAATACGTCAATTATATTACACTGGTGTACTGCTGCGTACCGTTTTGTAAACAAGGCTCTAGAAATAAAGTTCCTGGAAGTAGTTTCCATGAATTTCCTTGCCAAGGGTCAACTAGGGAGTTATGGATTAAAGCAATAAGCAGGCAAGGTATGGTACAGTAAATACGCAGACCATGTGACGGCAAAAATTAAATCACTTATTATTATTGCTCCTGTTCTGATGATAATAATTTCCTTATTCTGTTGTGTAGGTGGTACCAAAGAAGTTATGGAACCGTAGTGACCGGTCCGTCGAGTGCTGCAATGACATATATTGGAGTATATTTGGTAAGAGTTGTCGAAGACCACATGCCAAGCCAAGAGTGTGTTGATAAAATTAGTACAGTAGTATTCAGAGTCCATCTCAACTAACGTCATTAATAAAAATCAAAGACAGAGGTGGTCTCACGTCTCAGGTATCCAAAGCCAAGTTTTGTTTCACTGTTGATGAAACTGGGGCAAGTAAGGGACGAAATGTTATCGGTAATACTGTGCAGTCCAAAAATAGCACAAACATTAACCGAAATACTGCCACGTGTTGCTAAAAATCCTGTTCTACAGTGTGGGAAAAAGTGATTATCCTGAGGAACTAATAGGAATAATAGGCCTACTGCAGAAGTTTCTGCGCCCCTCTGTCACTAACTACGCTAATGGCATGACAGATGAGTATCGCCGAGAATAATTCTCGAGAAGAAAAACAATTTATGAGAAGAAAATATCAAGAAAAATGGTTAAAAACGTTCCTTTTCACTGAAAATCTACGGTGCGGTAGTAAACATATCTAGTGCAGACCTTATATCCTTTTAAATGACACATAAATTTCGACAGTTATGTGTGTTATCTGAAATGAAAATCCACAGCTGAATTGAACTCCTAGGGGTAAAAGGTGAACATTTATTATTTTCTACTTCATTCTGCTCAGTAACGTATATAATATACAGGAAGTATAGTGTAGAGGTAAATTTGTGCAGGTTTTAACTCCCGTTAGAAATGCTACTAAGTGCTGATATGAGGTGGTATACTAGCGCTGCAGTGGTCAAGACGCGCACTGCCAAGCGGACACTGTTTCTGAAGAGAACAGTGCGAGTGAACAGGCTTTGTATTCCTTGTAGGCTAAGCCCCGTACAACAATATGCAGGGACAAATGAGGAAAGATGATCGGTGATGATATGATAATTATTGGAAGGCGGGGAGAATATTCCAAAGAATTGCTGAAATGGGACGAAACTCTGAAACGGGAAGGTGAGGAACAAGGGCAACAACAGGAGAGCTATGAAGAAGAGGTAACTGACGGTGCAAAGTAGATGAGAAATAATATAGCTGTGGGAGAAGATAAAATACCAGGTGAAATATTCAAGTATGGTGGTATAGACTTATTAAAGGAAATGCATAGATTGATAAAGAATATTTGGAGAAGCGAGGCAATGCCAGCAAACTGGAACACAGACATTATCGTACCAATATATAAAATGGGTGATAGGACAAATGTAATAATCATAGAGGAATAGCGTTCCTTGATGCAGTTTATAAAATATTTGCTAGGATGTTGAACAAGAGGCTACGACCATATGCAGAAGCCATTATAGGAGAATGCCCGCGTGGTTTTAGGGAGGAAAGAGCAACAACGGACCAAATGTTCACTCTCGGATTAATAAAGGAGAAGTGTTATGAGCACAACATAATGGTTCACCAACTTTATGTGGACTTCAACGCAGCCTATGACAGTGTTGATAGAAGGGGCTTATTAAGGAGTTACAGGATTTGGGAATACCACCAAAGTTAGTGAGACTCATGAAAATGACGCTAAACAACACCAGCTGCAAAAAAGCAAATGGCAGATATACCAATAATTCTCCAATCAATCAAAGACTAAAACCGGAAGATTCTGTACCATCGACACTTTTTATATGACACTGGAGGGGAGCATGCGCAAACCGCCATGTCAATTAGATGGCACTATACTGAACAGAACGTCCAAGAGTATGGCCTTTGCAGACGATATAGCCATGCCTTGGAGGAATAGAAAGTACCTGCTCGAGAACTACACAGTTTTGGCTACGTTTGGCTTGGTTATAAGTAAGGAGAAAGAAAATGTATGATCAACGCCAGAAATAAAACAAGGTGAAGAGGGACAGAGAAACTTTCAAGTATTTGAAAGTGTAATTCAGTTTAAGTATTTGGTATGAATTGTCACGGAAGATAACATAGTACTAGTAGAGATAAAGGCAAGAACAGCGGTAGGCAACAGATGCTATTACAGTTTCCATAACTTGCTGCGATCGTCAAACATTTCAAGGCAGTTGAAGCTGAAAGTGTATAGAACGATTATAAAACCTGTAGTTATTCATGGATCGGAAACATGGACAATTACACAACAAATTAGAAATTCTTTGGATGCGTGGGAACGAAGAGTGTTGACGAAGATATATGCTGCAGCTTACAATTACAATTACAATTTATTGCTGAACATAACAGGCTTCCGCCCAAATACATGTTCTCATTCCAAACCAAATAATGAATTAAAAAGAAATAAAGTAAAATAAAATTCGAAATCTACTATGTGGGCACTCACATGGGCGGAAGACCGGGCCACATGTAAGCGCCATCCCTATACTATGTGGACCCTCACAAGGACGAAAAACCGTGCCTAATGTGAGCTCCACTCCTATAACTCTAAATATCTTAATCTTGTGACCCCTCATACAGGCGGTAACCAATCCACATGTGAGACGCTACACCTATAGGTACTGACCAGGCGTGCTGTTCCACCCTGGTGAGGAAAAAAGGAAACCACCCTTCCCGGCACAACACGTTCGGCCCCCATGCAGTTGACAGAGTTATATCCTCACCATTCCGTTTGGCGGCAGGTCATAGTATCCTGCCTCTCCCTCTCTCCTTTCTCATCCTCTATGTATTAACATTTGTCAACCACATGAGGAATAGGACCGCCCTATCCCTCCCTCTTATGACGTTCCCTCCCCCTCCCCTTCTTAAAACAGCATTTTTAAATAAATACAAAACCATATAATAAATAAAAAGATATATACTGAGTATTAAATGACACCTCACACCGGCGGATGACCAGACCCCATGCGAGGTGCGACCCCTAAAACTACTGCCCGTCCGTGTAAATCTTAGAGTAAATTTAAGATTAAATATAGTAAAAGTGCAAGATAGCGCAACCATGTAAGACCTACTTCTGCATCCTACCCTGTCAGCATGTCAAGTAGAATTACCACTACACGCCGACGTTATCACAACATTTAAAGTGCTGAGTGACAATCGCCTAATGACCTAAATATGCTGACTACTCCTCTGTTAACATTCCAGGTTATTACATCGTATACTACCTCGCACTTTCCTTACACATTGTTTTTTAACTGCGCATAAGAATTTCAGGCCACTGTCGTTTCTCCACTGGTTTGCTATCCATACAGTATTTTTGCTCATTTTTTGCCTACACATTTTTGCTGCATCACATTTAGAAACGTTACCTTTACTTAATCTGTCCCTATACAATCACAAAGTAGATGTAGATCATCATACTTAACCTCACATAGGATGCCCTGGGAGCTCCCTTTGCTCCTGATGCATTTCCTATTTCCATGCAACCCCGTCAGCCACCAAAATATTCCACCCTTTAATCTTCCATCTCCGAATCTTATACTTAAGTTTGAGATCTGGTAGACATTATGGAACAGGCTGGGCGAAGGACATTCTCTACTTTGTTCCAGACAATTCTGCATCTAAATGTCCTTAATTCGTACTGTCAGGGCACTCTGCATTCTGCTATTATTCCCCTTCCATCCCTCCAGCCAAATATATCCCACACTCAATTACTCAACATAACTTAATTTTTGCCCGTCAACATTCATAGTACATTCCTTCCAGTTCATATCCATATGCTGCCTGCAGCAAAATCCCACCTCCACCCCTTCTTAGTCTAGACCAATAATTTAATACCCTTTTAACGCAATCTATTTCGATAAACTCTCCGCATAGGATTAATGTCCCCACATTGGCTGTACATTGCGGTAATCTCATAACAGCCTTACTGAATTTATATACTATTTGGTTCAGGCTAACCCTTTTCTTTTCTAATCCCCATAATTTAACCCCATATAAATCTCTGCTTAGGACCAATTTTTTAGCACAAGCCTCAGCATTTTATAGCTTACCCCTGGGTAATTGGCGACTAGAATTTTATTGCAGCGAGAGCAGCAACCCCTCTCAATTTTCATCTCTTGATGCGGTCATCCCACCCTCCCTTGCTATTTAGTAGCACACCTACATATTCTAATCTATCTACTTCCTCTATTCTTGCCCCCTAGATCCTCCATTCCTTTACTTCTTTTATCTTCTTCCTCTTACATATAATCATTACCTTAGACTTGTTACAGTTAATTTTCAGCGACCACTTATTAGCGTAATCAGCTAATTTATCCAAGCTTTTCTGTAATCCACCCCTAGTCAGCGTCATTAACAGAATATCATCTGCGAATATCAGGCCTGGGATCTCTATATTGTCCACTGCCGGTGCAGCCCAGCTAACCCCTCCGTGCCCGTCCAGTATATCATTTATAAATGGTACAAAAAATACGGGCGATAATTTGAAGCCTTGTTTAAGACCCAGCTTGCATTCTGTCGGTTTGCTAATTACATTATATTATAGTTTGACGCTACTATATACTCTCTGATCCAGCTCCTCTACCACACGAATCATTTTCCTAGAGACTCCCAGCCTCCCTATTTATTATATTAACGCTCTTCTACTCACGGTGTCGAACACTTTCTCAAAATCGACCGCTGCCAAAAGTATGCTGCATCTTTCCCGCTCCATGTATTTTTCCTTTCTCAATTTCACAATCATGATATTATCTATTGTTTGATTCCCCTTCCTGAATCCTCCTTGATATTTGGAGATTATACCGCTATTTTGAGCCCAATACCTTAGTCTATTAGCTAAGACTCATGTGAAATTATGCTCAATGAATCTAAAAGAGTTATACCAAGGTAGTTGTTAGGTAAATTTCTATTCCCTTTCTTTTTATATAATGGGCATATTATACCATATTTCCATTCCTTCGGTACATTCGCCCCATTGAAAATCCTGTTGAATAGATTTACAAATCCTTCTCCCATCTGACTGTATTTACTTATTTGTTTCCAGCATACATTACTGATATCATTCCTCCCCCCCCCCCGCTGATTTCATCTTCAGTTTCCCGATCACCCCCTGTATTTCTTCTAGCGTGAAGACCCTATCTAGTTCGTGTATACTTACTTCCACATTAGACCACAAGGTCTGCTTCTTTTCCTTATACTGTTAATCGTCTCTTCCTCCTAATCGCTCGCTAAAGTATGCCACTCACTGTACATAATCAATGTTCATTTTCTTCAGCCCCTTCCCTCCGTTATTAATTATATTTAATCTGTCCCATATTTTTTCAATTAGATTCATTCTGTATTCCCTTTTTATTAGCTCTGATTGGTCCTTAAACCACTGCTTCTTCCTCTCCGCAATTTTGCTTGTTTACTCTTTCCTCATCCTGCAAAATACTTCTCGATCTTTGCTCCCTCCTTTTGCTCTGGACTATTTTAATGCTCTTAATGGTACCTTCCTGCTGATCTAACTTTTCCTGTCATACCAACCATCACGTTCTACTTTTTTCCTTCCGCTCTGTTCGACTGCCAGTGCCACTCTCCTTACAGGGTATTCTAATAACTCCAGCACTCTATTCTATTATTTTCCTCCAGCGCCCTTTCCCAGCCAATTCTAATTAATTGTATCTCTTTATCCATGAGAGCGTATAGGTCCCCTTTTAGTACTCTGATCATATATACTTAATATAACCACTACCCCACTCTACCGGACTTTTCACTCTTCCACTTTGCCTTCCTCTCGCTTCTCACCAATCTAACCCACACCGGAACGTGGTGCGGCTCGGTCCAGTCCTCCTCCCCTATGCTTTTGATGTTATCAAGCAAGTCCTCTGAACTCATTACTATGTCAATAACGCTCCCCCCTTGTTCAGTAATATAGGTCAGTTTTTCCTTCTCTGCCCCCCTCCCAATAGCCGTTCAGAATGAAGAAATTCCCGACTTCACATAATTCTAAAAGTTGTCTACCGTAGTTATTAATTACCTTATCATTATCACTTCTTCATGATCCTTCAACCACACCATATCATTTTATGGTATGTTTGCCTATTCTGAAGACTTCACGTTCCTAGCGAACTCTTGTATCTATTGTGAAATGTTAATCTTCCACATTGTGTCATTACAACTATGTAATATTTCCTTATTCCGGTAGATGGCATCTCATTTGTTAACATAGTTCAAAGCATTTCTTTTCTGCCCCGTCTTGTTGGGTTATCTTTCTGGTTGGTTCTGTGGGGAGTTTTGACTTGAGAAGATGGAAGGATTGGATTTCCAAGTCGCTTTTTGGCGTATAAACGATATCTTAACAGATTCAAGATGTCTTTGTACATATCTCGGCCTTTCGAGTGTGTTAATTGCCTACATATTAATTGCCTATGTTTCTTTTCTTAGTTTTATTATTGATTCGTCCTGTGCTCACCATGGTTGCGTTAGAATGGTTTTTTCTCTTCATATGTGTTTCTAATTTATTTGTGTACACGCTTTTTCGGTATTTTCGTTTACCGATTCGCTATGTTTGTTTTGACAATAGAAGGTGATACGGATTCATGTGTGTGTGTATGAGATTGCTTGTTGTGTGCCGTCCGAGACCTTTCACTCATGTCGCTTCTTTAACATACCGTTTAAGCTCATGTCCTATTATTTTATCGCTTATTCTGTATATTCATGTCTACCACATTTGCGTGGTACGAATACAAGCTAACAGTGCGATTGGCCTGTTTCTGTGTGTTTTGGTGTTGGAGATACTCCGTCTCTCTAAGACGGACCACTTTCAGATTCGCATTTTCTGTTCGAGCTCGTGAACGGTTGTTCATTTTGTTATGTGCTGTGTGTTGACGTTCTTATACGTCCCTTTATTCAGCGACCTAACATCTATGGTCTCTGTGAGCATGACTGGTTCTGACCCTTGGACCCGTGAGACCTGTTTTTTGTCTAATTTATTTATTGTTCGTTTCATTTGCCGTCATTAGCTTTCTTTACCTATTTTCTCGTTTAAATTCTT
The DNA here is from genome assembly GCF_040414725.1 of Anabrus simplex. Lineage (NCBI taxonomy): Eukaryota > Metazoa > Arthropoda > Insecta > Orthoptera > Tettigoniidae > Anabrus > Anabrus simplex. The sequence continues at coordinate 60,353,432 of NC_090270.1, read as the reverse complement.
TTATTCTTTACGGGACGCCTTTTTATTTTATCTTTGTTATTTGGTGTGAAACCATAGTAACCTCCCCTTTTCTCTTCGCTTTAATTTTATGAGCTCGGTGCACCCTTCCATCTTCTCTCCTGTTTTAATCTCTTTTACTAAATGATCTTGTATTCTCGGGGGACGTGGATTTTTATTGTTGAGAGCGTTATGTTTTACCTTATGGATTGCAATGGAGAATGTTATGATAATGTGCTGTTTCTCCCTAAACTTATGGTTGTTTGGACCTGATGTGCCTAAAAGAAATACTTTGTACTCACCTGAATTTATGTTCTTCATTTAATGATGGTAGATGCCAAGCCCTCGTACCTAACTTTTCATCACGTCTTTTATGAAGGTAAGCGAGAGTGAATGTGTGATAAACGGTGAACCTTGTGTATTTTGATTATGGGCCACGTATGATTTATATAATCTATTTGATTTTTGGCCGCCTCGTTTCGCCTATGCGATATTTTTGATCTTCTCTTCATAATAAATGTGTGTTCTTGCCCTTATTCCCGTTATATTTTTATTTCTTTGCGTCTCTTATATGTGTGTTATCTCTGTAAGAGGCCCGGGTTCAGTTCGTGACAGTCTTGGCTAGTTTTGACCAAATCTACCGCAGTGGGTTCTCGTCGTGTTCTTGGGGTCAGTTCACCCTACTATCAACTCTCCTTCTTTACTATACCTCGGAATTCGCTTGCCTATTCTGGCATTTCAGTCTCCAGGTAACAAAATTCCATCCTCCTCATACCTCCCTCTAATGATACTAGTTTCTAATAATAATCCCTCAAAGAACTTATCATTTGTATATGGAGGTTCATTGGGGGTGAGTATGCGAAAGCAAAGCACACATGTTTCTCTCTCCCTGTCTCTCGCCCCATATTAAATCGTATCCACATAACCCCTTCAATGTTACTCTCAATATGCTGTACATTCATTCATTTAACTCTTCTTTAACTAGCACCGCTATTCCTCCGGGCGAGCGGCCCATTTTCCTTAATCGGCCCATTTTCCTTAATCTTTCTCTTGACTTGTGCCTTGTACCCCAGGTTATCTCCCTGCATACTTGTAGCCATGTATCCAAAAGGTCTACAATATCAAAACTTTCTTAAATATTTAATTTTGATATTACATATTTTACCCAATAGACATTCAATATTAACAAAACCTATCTTACTGTCTAGTTACAGTTTTTCCCCTACATTCCAAACTGCCATCTTTATTCTTACTTCTCGTCACCCTCTCGCTCTCAGCTTCTACCTCCCTTCCATCATTCTTTGACGCTATATTGTCACCCTTCCTCTCTTTATCTTCTGAGACTTTATTTCTTTTCCCCACAGGTCCTTCAGGCTCTTTCTTCTCCCCTTGGTCATAAGGTCTCTCTCTTTTTTTGTCTCCCCCAGGTCGGCAATCACTGTGTCCGCTTTTCCTTTAGAAACACTATCTGTTAACACTTCCTGAACCTGCATACCTGATTTTTCACTCACACTATCTTGCACTGCACTGTTTTCTTTACTAGTCGCTTCATCCACCGTTACTGCGTTTCCTCCCTCCTCTTGGGTGTTCTCCTGTTTACCTCTTGACCGCTTCGTTCGTTCCTCCTCCTGCTTTAGCTCTTGCTCCATGCCTTTTAGTTTTGTTAGAGACCAAACACGCCACCACGTTTGACCCCACCAAACCTTGATCCCTAACGAATGCTTTAAAACCTTGATATCTAGCTCTACCTGAATGCTTTCTTAAGATTTTCATGTTCTCAATCCGTTCTCTTACCAAGTCTTTGTTTATCCAAATACTTTCACCTTGTAAGGTCCTTGCGTTTTTAACAATATTTCCGCCATTATGGTTGACATCAACTTCACTTTCACTGGCCTCCTACCTTCAGTTTTCCTACTCTTTCGACATCGTCCATATCGACTTCACTTAAGTTAAGTTTCAGCTTGTTTTGTACGAGGTCCACCACTTTATACATGAGCTTCACATTATCTTCACTCCGCTCTTCCCGTAACCCATATATATATACGTTTCTTCATCCTTTTTTGGTTAACGAGACCAAACTCATTCTTCAGAGACGCCACTTCCTTTTCCATATGTTCACCTGTTCTTTTAACACTCCCGTTGCTCTCTCATTCTCCTCTATTTTTCCCCGTGACTCCCCACTGCTCCTTGAACTATGCCACCATATCTTCCAAACCGTTAGCTTGTTCCTTTCTCATTTCGTTTACCAGTACATCTGCAGTATGCGCTTTCACAGCGTCTCCTATCAGCCCCCTTATCCTCTCCCATGCTTCCCACCTCATTTCAGGGCCTGTATTCATCTCCACGCCCCCTATATTTAGTAGCATGCTTATAACCGTCACTGCCAAAACAGCATCGCCAATCTTCCACAACTCTCCCCTGTTCGCCGCATGCCCCGTCTTCTTCTTCTGCCTTCGCTGCCAGCTCCCGATCGCCGCTCGATATTGCTAAATGCCAATCATTTTACACCGCACTCACCTTACAACACATCCACTCTGGTTGCTTGCTCAAGTTGTACTGTAGTGCAGTATACGAGAGGGGTGGCTGGAGAATTAGGACCAACAAGGAGCTGTATGAACTCTATAAGAATTCGTCAATGCCTGCAGATGTGAGGATTAGAAGATTACGGTAGATGGGACATGTGAAGCGAATGGAAGATCAGCGAGTGCCAAGGAAGGTGTTAGTCACCAAGTCCGAGAGAAGTCGCTCAGGGTGACGACCAAGATTACGATAGTTGGACGATGTGGAGGCGGATTTTAGAAGACTAGGAATACGGAACTGGAGAAGGATGGCCGCTTCAAGAGACTACAAGTGATCGACAAGGCCCAGTTCCTTCAAGGACTGTAGCGCCGAATAAGAAGAAGTATTCCCAAAATATTCACAGTCAGGGCATGAAAAGTCCTGGATGCCAGACCACCCTGGCGTTTCAAATTATTGGGTTACAGCTAGTTACAATAAACTTACCTCAGTTTGGCAAAAATCAAGCATACGGAAGACATTTCATGATGAGAAAGAATAAATCAATATTCCAATGCACTAGTTTGAAAGTCTTAATTTGCTTACACAGTAGTTTCCTACTGAACCTACTTCCAGCTATTTATTTGAAAACAATCTAAGGTGCCCCCTTTTGATTTGCGATCACATTTTTCACTGGAACAAACTCTTGAATTGGTGTATGTTGCAGTACGGTGATTTTGCCGCCACGTCTTCATATATTTCTCAGGCTTAAATGGGTCAATTGGTGAGGCACTTGAATGTATTGAGATGTTTTGAACATCACAGCATGTACATAAAATTATCAAACTGTGTTATTAATTGGAAATGTGTTTATTTTAAGTTGTGGTAGGTATTTCTAAATTATTATGCGTATATATAGGATTTTTAATCATCTATTTCACATTATCATCTCACTTCTTTGTATCATGGAAATAACGTAATCGAAAATACTGTGTAAGCAAATTAAGATTTTCAAACTAGTGCATTGGAATATGGATTTATTCTTTCTCATCATAAAACGTTTTCCGTATGCTTGATTTATGCCAAATTGAGGGAAGTTTATTTTAAATGGCTGTAACCCACTAACTTGAAATGCCAGGGTGGTCTGGCATCCGGGACTTTTCATGCCCTGACTGTGAATATTTAGGGAATAATTCTTCTTATCAGGCGCTACAGTCCTTGAAGGACCTGAGTAAAGTATTACAATATCATCCGTATTGATTGTATGCAATACATTTCCAGTAGCCCGAGGTCAGTCGACCGGACACGCCATGCTAATTTTAGCCCTTTATCAAGAAAAGGACATCATCAAGATGACATATTTACTTATTCCCCCCATATTCTGAAGAGGCAGTTAGAACTTGTTAACTCCTACTTTTTGAACTTTGCTAGATGACGCTTACGAAGCCCGCGAATTTTCAACCTATGCGAATGAACGATACGAAACAAGATGATGGACATACAGAAGAAGGGATAGAAGATCAGATCTTACTGGAACATCCGATATGGTATATGGAGGAAGATTTCGGAGCATATATTCTTCAACGACAAAATCTCGTGGATGTTTTAATATCGTAACTTCTTAAGGTGACACTCCGGAGATAAAAATATATTTTTACCTAATGCATGGTTTTTCACGAAACTTTGTAGAAATATCGTCTACATAAATGTGGAGATAACAGGAACATTTCTTTCATATACAATTAATAGTTTTTGAAAACTTAATTCCAATTTTTCATGAAATTTCATGAACATGTTAATGCAAACTCGTAATTAGGTAGATAATACTTTTAAAGAACAACGTACCGATTTCTTTGTGCTCAGGCTGTTGGTCGAGCTCGAGGAAAAGCCAGCCTTTCCTGGAGGTTCGTCAATGACTTGTCATTATAAGGACACTGATACAAGTGAATTACAGATCTTTGGTTCTACAATTATGTCTATGAATCTTTATTTAGTTTATTGTTAGTTTCGGTTTATTTTATTTTTGTAAACATTCCATGGGGGTCCAATCCCCTGTAAACACATCGTGGCTACCCTCCTATGAGAAGCCGTTCTTTTATTCGAACGAACGCTTTAAAAAAGTAAGGCTTTCAAGAGACCGAGCTTCAATTAGTACAATACCGGTAAGGAAAGAAGAGCATGTAAATTCCCTGATGCTATAGATAAATGTGTTGGATTGTTTTAAATACCAGCATTATTCTTTGTGTATAACCCCCTCCCTGCTAATTTTTATGAAAAGCAGTTTATTATGCTGTATATGAAACCAGTACGGTACTATGAGTTTTAATATACAGGTTCATTAATTTGTATAGACTATAATGTTAACGTGGAATTTGTTAGTTCTTGACACTTGGAGGAGAACATTTACTGTTTGTGTTGTGGACAGTTACAGTTTCCTCACATTTGCTGTTTGTGTTTTTGATATTGAATATAGTTTCCTAATGTTGTTTGTAACAATGGACATACTTCTTGGAGTCATCAAGCTTCAATGTTCGAGTCTGTAACCATTAGGGCCCCTCGTTATTGTTGCCATAGGTGTTCGGAATACGATCATTTGTGTTATAAATACGTTTATACTCTTTGAATTTGTTTTCTCTATGAACTTTTTATTTAGAGTTCCTAGGAATAAGTAACTGTCATGGATAATATGCTAATAATGTGGTTGTTGTTCTTGTTTTCCTTTAAAAATATTGCAGAAAGTGAATTTCAATATAGTTTTCACGAGAGCAAATAAAGCATGTTTTCATATAAATATGGAGTCAGATAAATAATTTCTAACAACTCGTGACCCCCGACGTGATCGGAGACGTATATAAATTCCTGCGAAAATTCCTCTCCAAGGCGAGAGAGGAATATATGTTGTGAGTAATCGTGAATTACTATTCCTATCCAAGAAGAGAAAGAAGCAACATGGAACGGCTAAAGAAAGGTAGGAGCCTATTAGGCAATGTCTAACAAAGAAGTTTCAATGTATTAAAGAATTTCTTATAACAGAAATTACCTCGCAGAATCGTGACTTGTTGCAATCAAATTTTAACCGTTTAGAAATTTTAATGGAGGAAATTGACGTGAAAATAATGGATCATTTATTAGACAGCCATGCGGAGGATAATGTTATTTTAGCTGAAAGAGAATGTACTGAGAAATATAGTGACGAATTTGAGATTATTAAGGTTCAAGTAAACAATACATTTTTGCTCGCAGGAAATTAGTCCACCGCCTAGCGAGATATTCGGAAATGAGGCAGGCAATCATAACAGTAAACGAAGGTCCTTTATGTTACCCAAAATTGAACTGAAGTAATTTAATGGAGATCTTACGGAATAGCTAGGGTTTTGGTCTCAGTTCCGAAAGATACACGAAGATAATACTTTGCATAACAGTGACACGTTTCAGTATTTGTTACAGGCAATGTAACCTGGCACAGAAACAGATGTAATAATTGTTCTTAGTTACCATCAAACTGCAAAAAATTATCCAAAAATCATTGACTCGTTAAAAGAACGAATCGGTAGGGATGACGGAATCAGTCATCGCTGATCTGCATTTAGAGCAGTCGCCCAGGTGGCAGATTCCCTATCGGTATTTTACCCAGCATTTTCTTCGATAATTGCAAAGAATTTGAAAATTTACTGAACATCTTCTCTGGTAAATTATTCCAGTCCTAACTCCTCTTCCTATAAACTAATATTTGCCCCAGTTTGTCCTCTTGAATTCCAAGCTCCGAGTGAAAGTGCATCTCCGCTCCATTAAGAGCACTAGAAACTTTCACCTGTGCGTGAGAGTTTGGGTTGAACATAAGATTCAACGAAAGAGGTTATATCTACTACAGTAGCGTAGCCAGGATCGAACGATGGGGGAGGGTTATAGTTACAAAATGATGACAGAACACAATGAAGATGCGTGTGTGAGTGTGGTGAGCGAATGCAAGACTTGTCATTATAAAAGCACTGATATAAGTGAATTATATTGATATTCAGATCGCAGTACACTACAAAATCTTACATTAAAATACAGAACAAGGGCAATATAATCAATGTCAACTTCTGATACAAGTTTATGTAAGAGAACTATTGAAACTAGTAATTACAAATGATACTCAAAATAATAAACTTCCTCTTTCAACTTTATAAATTAAATTAGAATCGCATTTACGGTCACTCAGTACGGTACCTTAAACCTGACCGGCACAGAACCAGGTACATGGTTGAGTCGAGTCTGACAGAAGAAAAGTTACGGGCATGGCAGATGAGACAGTTTTCTAAACAGAATGTAAATGAAATGGAACCTAAGATGTCTTGACTTGATTGTTTAATGGAGTTTGTAAGGGTGACGTCCGAAATGAGCAACAATTACTGTTAGCACAGTCAGGTTTCGGTAGTACAGTGGCGAAAGGAAAGACTAAAAGGAAGGGATCTTTTTCAAAAGTAGATAGGAAGCACATTAAAGATAAGATGAGTTCACCTAAAGTGGCTGTACTTAGCAATACTTCAGAAGACGTATGTATCTTTTGTGTAAAGACCCATGAGAGTGCTAAGTGTTTCAAAACAACAAACATGACCGTTGAGGAAAGAAGATCGAAGGTTAGAGAAAAAGTGTTGTTTCACGTGCTTGCTTGTCAAAGAATTGTAAATCAAGCAGTAGGTGCTTGGGTTGTTGTAAGAAGCAAGCCATGGTTATGTGCCCTGATCTTTTGCTGAAAGATAAGGATGAATCGAAGAAAGAAGGGGAAGCCAGTCAGCTTCACACAACTTCGAATATGGCTTGTCATACATCTGTTCGTCAAGTAATACTGCAAACACTGATGGTTACTGACCATGGAAATGGCAGAAGATATGCAGAGAGAGAGATTTCTTGGATTGTGGCTCTCAACGATCCTACATATTGAAGAAAACAGCTGAAGAACTCGGATTGAAATCACACGCTGAAGAATTGTTCTCCCATATTCTGTTTGGTGGAAGCAAGACCTCAGAAATAAATCATAAGAAGTACACAATCAAGCTCCAAAAACCGGGCGGTAACGTTGATTTTGAGGTCGAAGTCAGGGACCAGCCACGTATTTTCCAGTAAGTCCCACGAGTTTCAGCGTGCTCTACGTTATTTCAAGAACTTAGAATGAAGAAAATATGGATCAGCGATGTGGGTGATAACTGTCCAGAAATTCAGCTTCTTATTGGAATGGACGCCTATGCTAAAATTCTAACTGGAAATATTGTTCGACTGAACAATGGTCTTACAGCCATTGAAACAAAGATAGGATGGACTTTGGGTGGAGAACTAACTGAAAACTCTCCCGAAGTGAATATGGCAAATACAACAATCATGATGGCTTACAGAGTTGGTTCAATCACGGACTTGTGGGATCTTGAAACGATTGGCATGCAGGATCCAGTAAAAATAAAATCAGCTGAAAAACAAGATGAAAAGCTGGCTCGTCAGCAGTTAACTTGGCTGCAGGCTCGCTTTGATGAACTGGAGACATATGTCGAGAGCAGTAGGCGACAGTGAAAGAGGCTTGTCCAGGAGAACGACGATTACTACAGCATCTCGATGAAGTGGAGACGGAAGTCAGGCTGCTCCACACTCGCTCTGGAATAAATTACAGATCACGATCCAAGATGACGTCTCTGGAGAATGAGCTTTCTGTCTTCCAGGAAGAGCTGCATGGTATATCGGATGAAAACAAGAAGAATAATGAACAGATGAAGTTGCTCAACGAACAGTTCCTCCACGAGGTGGCTAAGATGGAAGGAAATGACCGTGAAGATCTGCGCATTACGAACGAAGCCATGGATAATGCAGCCCGCGAACTTGATGAGGCCATCGAGCATTTAGAGGCAGCCTCTGTGGTTGCTAAAAAAGGAAAAGGAAGAGCTTGAGATACAATTGAAAACTGTGAAGGAAACCGTGGAGACCGTTACTAATGAAAACTAGGAACTGTCGGAACGCTAGCGAGGCATAACAGAAGTGACTGAGCGTGAGAAACAGACGTTAACTGAACGTCTGGCACAGTTGGCTGTGGAGAAGAAGAGGTTGAAAGACTGTTCAGCTAGTGCAGAGGATTTGAAAGATGTCATGAAGATCTTACACAACGAAAAACTCTATTACTTCCAACAGAAATAAAAGCTGAAACATCAAAATGATGTTCTAACGAACAATTGAAATCGTTGTCCATAAATGAGTCTATCTTGAAGGATATTGAGAGTATTAAGAAGAATAACAATGATCTGGAGCAGTTGATTCAGCACATTGAATCATCAAATAAAGCATTATTGAAGGACAATTCCAGACTTGAGGTAGAGAAACATAAACTTAGTGAAGTTTTTGCTGGAGTTCGTAAAGAGCAAGATGCTCTCGTCATTGAGAACAGTAAGTACAAGGCTGAAAGAAATAAGCTTAATGAAAGTTTGGAATCTGTTACGCGAAAGAAGGATATCATTATACAAGAACATAACATCCTGAAGTTGGGGAATTGTAAATTGACTGTATGTTTAGAACTTATCAGCAAAGAGAAACATATTCTAACAATTTCTTGAAATCTGAGAAATAGAAGTTGAATTAATATCTTGAGGCTGTAGTTACTGAGAAGAATGCTTTATACGAGGAGAAGGAGAAACTTGCTAGTGTAATTAGAATGAATTAATACAGAGAAGAATGTCATTTTCAATAAAAATGTGTGTTTAAAGAATGAAAAAGAGAAATTAAATCAGGACTTGCAAGCTGTTAGCATTGAAACTAGTTCTCTGCGTTCGGAAATCAAAGATGCTGAACGACGTTTGCAGAATATAGTACAACAGACTGCATTTGCTTTACAATAGATTGGGCCCACCGTGCTGCAGGATCCGAAAGATGATTCGTAAAATTCTTATTCCTTGTCTGCAGCAATCAAAGTTCTGGATGAGAACTTGGAGAAAATCATGTCTTTCTCTAAAGAAAACGAAACTTCAGTAAGCGTGACTGAGTCTTCCAGTGATAGTCAAGGAAAGGAAGTGAATAATTTTTTATCATTAGAGGAGCGTATGATGGTTTTCTAAATGTTTGAAATTTGAACCTATCTTTTATTCGTGTTACATTAATATCCAGGAAGTTTATTGAGTTTTTGGTTTCGTCTCCTTTCGTGAATTTCATATTTGGGTCAATATTATTTAAGAAATTTAGGATTTTTTCACTGTCGTTTTTCTGGCTATCTATTATGACAAAGGTGTCGTCTACATACCTGATACTAAGACAGTCTATTTATGTTTGTATTTATTTTGTTTTGCTCCAAATGATCCATATATATGTCTGCCGGTATGCCAGACGTTGGGTCTCCCATTGCCAAGCATGTTTGATGGTAAATACTTTTTTAATGTGAAATAATTATTGTTTAATACAAATTTCAGTAGGTTAACGAATTCATGTATTTCGCATTTACTTAATTTACTGTGTGCAAGGAGATTGTGTTTGATGTTATTGATAGTTTCTTTAATCGGTATATTTGGATACATGTTGTTTACGTCGAATGAAACCATTTTATGTTGTGGTTGTACATTGAATTTTCTTAGTTTATTACAAAATTCTATTGAGTAGGAGATAGGTTCGAATTTAAAATATTTAGAAAACCATCATACGCTCCTCTAACGATAAAAATGATTCACTTCACACAAAATCACATAAACAGCCAGCTTTTTCAGTTTGATTTATAGAGCTTTCAAAATCCCCTTATCAGATCGTAAATTAAAAACGGAGCTCAAATTTATAAAAGATCTGGCCTCAATTAATGGCAACAAAATAAATATGATCAATCGTATCATCAATAAAGTAAAACAAAAGTTAGTAACTAATCTTACTTCCGAAAAAACTAAGCAGTCCAATTTCGCAACAGTTACATTCACCAAGCCAGCCATTCTTAAATAACTAATCCTATCAAAAAACGAGATGTTAATATAAAATTCAAGACACAAAATATAAACAGAAACATTTTTCAATCACAATAGTATAAATTCTAACAATAACCCTTATCTAAATTCTGGCATCTACAGATTAATGTGTGTAAAGTGTAAATGTTCATATGCTGGCCAAATTGGCTTTAGCTTTCCCACAAGGTACTTAGAACACGTAAACGCTCTAAAGCACAACAAACATCTGCGATGAGTGCTCACATGAGAGAGTCAGGCCACCAATTAACAACTTTAGAGGAAGACCTAAAAATTATAAAGAAGATAGAAAAGGGAAAATTAATGACAGAAATAGAAAATATGTATATCCATTTAGACCAATATTTCAATAAAGAAAAAATTAAATGACGAAACTGAAATAAGAAATCCTTTAGACGAAGAATTACCTAAACTATTAAAAACGCGGAATCTAGAAAAAAGTAGTTTTGCCAAAGTTTTCATTCCCAAACCAACTAATGATCACGGAACATTAAACAACACAACCTTCCCTCTGCACCCCTACTAGACATTCCCCTTCTAAAACCACACCCACAAACATTTCTCCTTCTACCACTGTTCCCTCCCCTCAACTCCCACCCCCTCACTCTTACAACAGAAGGAGTAGACACTGTAAATGTACGAGTGTGTGACTCGGACTTTTTAGGTTAGGAGCTTTTCATAAGATAATTTTTAATATAAAGTAGTAAATATCTTGTGAGTTATGAATTGAGATGTAAGAACATTATATTCTAAGAAGGATTTGGTTGTAGGGATTTATGTATCTATGTTTCTTTATATTGGTGTAACCTAAATTTGTGTATGAATCTGCACATGGCATAGCAGTAAAGTTTATGCAACCAGGAAAACGGCTACTATATCGATAAAGACAGTTGAAGTTGGTTTAAGATGTTGCAGTATGTGCAATTTAGCGGACGCTGTGCTGCATGGAGCGAATCTGTATATATTTGTGCGTGCTACGAGTTTATTGCTATTGTCCGGCATTATTGTGTATGACTGTTACAGTTGCTGATTATGGCTATTGAGGTTACTGTTGACGACAATTGGTACCGCGAAGTGGGTGCTACACGAGCATTTTACGGGAGCTTTATTACTGCACAATTACGGAGTTAAGAGTGCATGGCTCGTTAATGGACATTCCCAGTGAGCGATTGGTGGTTGATGATACACGGTGATGTTTTATAAGACTAACGATTTTCCCTCACCGAGGAAATGCACATTGTGGGCAGCCTTTATTTTTTATTTTTTGCTATTGCTGTGAAAATGGGAAACCACGGAAAACCATCTTCAGGGCTGCCGACAGTGGAGTTCGAACATACTATCTCCCGAATAATGAATACTGGCCGCACCTAAGGGATTGCAGCTATCGAGCTCGGTTGGCAGCCTTTAAATGTGCAGTGTGGAGGTAATATGTGGTTCACAGAACTAATTACAACTTGATGAAATATAGCCAAATTGTTCATTACCTGCTTATTCTTGGAAGAATACCACATGCTTGTTGCTATTTATCGTGGAGAGAACTTTCAAAAACTTACGCGAGAATGGAACTGGGATCATTCTTTTACATTGTCCGATGTGCATTTAGATTCAGTAACCAGTATGGACTAGGTGTGAACAATTTTGATTCATACTTGTTTGGCTCCAGTACTCTTCGCTTCACGTAATTTGATATTTTCTCCTCAAACACTTGGCTTGACATTGTTCGTAGCTAAGATTAGATTTGATATCACATAGCATGCTGAGGTGTCTATGTTAATACCTCATACAGTGACATTACTTGGTATTCCCAAACGGTGATGGTGCATCTTGGAGATCAACATGGGACGAAAATCTCGTAGGCTACTTCTAAATTGTCAGTAATAGGCTAAGCAGTCTGCAATCTGGATAAAAATGTGGGGAACTGGTGCAGTATTTCCTGTGTGGTGATGTTTTGGATTAACCAACCAACCTATAGATGGTTGTGGCAAATGGAAAGGCTCAGAAGTCAATATTTAAGAAGTGAGCGTTGTGTTAGGTTAGGGATGCACTTAGAAAATAACTGGCTTCAAATCATAACACTAGTTGGGGCAACTTGTCCTTACTAATTAATATGTTGAGTGAAAATTATGTGTCTGAATCTGTTATAAGGAATACCACATGAGGTATGTACAGTGTAAATATTATGTTGTTTGTGAACTGAGCAAGATGTAAATGTTATTGTATATTGTGAGTTATATTAGAATTTTGATAAACTTTAATTCTCAGTAAATTTAATAGTTATCTTAATAGTTAATAGTTAAATAGTTTACTCATGGGGTGAAAACCTGGCATGTTACCTACATTTAATTTCAGAGGTAGACAGGTAAGGTTATATAGAAAGTTTGGAGCATCAACAGCCTAATGACCGTCGCCTTGGGAGAGGGATTTCTGTCATGCTCTTTGAGTCAATTATTCCTGTAAATGGTTTGCGGGTGGCGCCCAGTTTCGTTATTTATACCTTATCCTAGCGACTATTCATTCATGTAGAATTTTCTGTTTCGCCAACCAGTTACAACGCGGAACAACAGGCAGTCACCACACAGCCTCGGATAACACCAAGCTGACAAACAGCAATTGGAGGGGTAAGTGAAGTTTCTAGAAGCACACTCATAACTAGCAACACTACTTCCGATTACTTACAAGTTCCTTTTCTTGTTACAGGCATACAACGAGAGTAACTAACCAACGACCTTTAAATACGATCATCGATTTACGTCCCTTTCAATCATCTCTTATTAAATCCATTATTTCAACGTACGGTCACTGACGTCAACAAGAGTGTATTTATTCAACAACATTCGCCAAGGTCAAATGACAACAAGCATTTAAATTTCTTGAAGTCCAACATTCATCCTGTCACAATTTCAATTAACAGATTGACGAGATCTTTGAATCTTTATAGACTCTTAAACTCAAGGGATAAAAAAAACTTTTCTACCACATCTCAGCTCCAAAAAAAATCTTTAAATTTAGGTTTTAAGATTGATTTACACGTCTTTCTAAGGTTTTAGACATGCTACTTGTTTGAAATATTTTAGAACAACTCATTCTTCCACAATTTTAATGTATCTTTCCTATTAAGCACATGTTATTAAGGTTTGTCTCCAAAGATCCTGTATTTTATGATATTCTAGTAGAGTAAGTTTTAAGTTTGTGAAGAATGGTCTAATAGTTCTTAAGTCATTACTTATGAATATAACCATTCTTCGATATTCAGATTTGGCTGATGATGCTCTGTAAGGGAGCGAAATATGTTCCACAAATAATTTCTTAACTAATGAAGGTTGTTTAAATGTGACAACATTATAATTTATTAAATAGGTGGATTATAAAAAAATTTGTTATTGCAAATCAACGGATTTCAATACGGATTAAAACATGAGATTGGTCAACCTTTATTTATGTTCTCATTTCAAGATATATCACCATTTTCCTGTCAATATACTCTTTAGTATAAGTTTAGTTAGAATTTTGCTTTGCCCAGTTATCGAACGTTTACCACACGCTCTCCACCCCCTCCTGAATTAGTTCGATGAAAGGACAGGATATAGTGCACAACAACTGACTGACGTTGTAATGTATCTTGCAATACAAGAACTTCCTTTCAGTGCGCATGAAGAAGATAAAAGTTCCTTAAATCGTGGAAATCACATAGAACTCATAACTCCGCTGAGCAAGTATGACGACACTCTGGCCAATCATTTGCAGAAAGCAACGGTGTTCACAGGCCTTTCACATCAATACAAACTGATTTAATTGACGGAGTAGCCAGTGTGTTATTGACAGAAATAAAGAAAGAAATATCACCATTCGTGGCGATTATTATTGATGAAACTATTGATATTTCTGCCCATTCCCAACTTTCAACTGTTGTTAGGTACACGCCTGCTGATGGAGAAATACAGGATCGATTTCTTGGATTTACCGACGTAAGCGCCGCTCGCACTGCTCCCGCTCTTGCAGATGACGTGTTCCACATAATGGATGAGTTCAACAGTGGTTCTAAACTAGTCGTTCAATGTTACGGTGGAGCCGCTGTGATGTCATGATGACTGAGTGGTTTACTGAAAAGAGTGAAAGACAAATACCCCGACGCTATATTCATACATTGTTTTGCTCACAGACTGAACCTTGTCCTTCCACAGACAACTTCTAATATAAATGAAAGTAAAATATTATTCATGGCTCTGAGTAGCTTGACCTCATTGTTTTCTAATTTGACGAAGAGAACTGCTGCATTAGGTAAAGAAGTCAAGAGACGATTTCCTAAATTGTGTCCAACACAATGCAATTACAATGGAAGACTTGTTGAAACTGTTCGTGAACAGAAAGAAGAATCAGTTCAGTTGTTCGAGAATATCCTTGATAATCCAGAGCAATGGGGTAGTCAAACGTATCATGAGGTTCGAAGTTTCAGCAGTGTTCCCCCGGAATTCCAGTTCAATTTCATTTTATTACTTTTCAAGGGGATATTTTGCTTAACCGATTCTCTCTTTGAAATTCTTCAAACGAAAGCACTATATGTTAATTTCTGTATTGACAAAGTAGAAGTAAAAAAGGATCATTCAAGGAAAAAGAAATTATTTTGAAAGAGTATGGAGCAAATGTCAAGAGAGCTACTAGCTACCAAAGAAGAGGCTACGTCAAAATGAAACCTGCGACATAAATTCACACTACCGTCGCATATATTGCGAGATATATGACAAAATACAAACCCAACTAGAAGTTCGGTTCCAAGCACTCGAAAAATTAACATTTTTAAAGTTATTTGATAAAAAGAACACGAAAAAAATTCTCCTGAAGCAGCATTCTGTTCTTAGAAACAAAGTTACGGTCAGCATATTGACTTCACCCATCTCAGAAGCGAGCTCGGCGTAGGTTATTCCTCCGATGAGGATCTTGCGATCGGAGTTCTAAAACCTTTGTTTCGTTTATTTAAAAAGTAGTGGATTGTGATCTTATGCCATTTCTGAACTGTTTAAGTTA
Organism: Anabrus simplex; assembly: GCF_040414725.1. NCBI lineage: Eukaryota > Metazoa > Arthropoda > Insecta > Orthoptera > Tettigoniidae > Anabrus > Anabrus simplex. The sequence continues at coordinate 60,337,962 of NC_090270.1, read as the reverse complement.
TGAGCGTTGATTTCAACTATCAACTATCTCGAACTTGTCTCTACTGTCGATTGAGATGACGTTACTGAAATTGAAGTCATCAAAGAATGAAGACGAATTCTAGAGCATTGTCATAGAAGAATTCGTCAAGAAGGTGAGGTGAATGGAATTAACATTCAAATATCACAAGACAATGTGAGTTATTGTATTTCATTACTGTATATATCTTCTTAGCTTATGATATGTGATTCCCTTACTGTAAAAGTCACGCGCTGCCACTGTATTACTCTAATGTAGGGTTTATTAGTGGAATGCCTTATCTGAGGCGAGACTAAAATACGAATAAAATTCTCTTATCTCTTACGTGTCACTAAAACAGAATCGCTCCCAGCTGTGTATTGCCATATACAGAAGACAAGGCGCTTAGGGTTCCGATAACGTCACCGACTATTCAGCGCGGTGGGGAGACATGCGCATGATCTCTATCTCTTACTCTAACTACCTTGGGCCAAAGGAAACTAAGGGTCACGAAGGGCGTGAAAATGAAATACTCCCTAAAATTCGCAACCTAATACCGTCGGAGTCGAAAAGAACAAGAATTGACCAACTGAGGTCAGATAGGATAGATGAAAGTGACGAGCCTGGCCCTTTTAGTCGCCTCTTACGACAGGCTCAGGATACCCTGTGTGTTATTCTACCGCCCACACCCACAGGGAGAGCGTGAAAATGAAAGGCCCCCTAGGTCTCGAATGCTCTAATACCGTCGGGGTCGGAAAAGAACAATAGTTGACCAAGGGAAGTCAGATTGGATAGATGAAAGCGAGGAGCCTGGCACAAGTAAGTGGAAGAATGCCAGGACTCAGCCAAGGGCCCGTATTCGCCAACACAAGCTCCCAAGCTGAGAGCCCCTCAGGCCCCTTTAGATGCTTTTTATGACAGGCTGGGGATACCGTGGGTGTTATTGTACCGCCCCACCCACAGGGTTTATAGAAAGAGTAAGGCTGGCAGACATAGAAAAGCAAGGAAGTGATTTAAAGCAATGTGTAATGATGAGAAAATCCGCTGGCCTTCCTGGAATTGTGAGATCAGAGTAGATTGTGTAAACATAAAGAGTCGAAAATGTTTCCGAACAAGAAATGTCATGGATGGGGAAAAGTAAAGGAAGGAAATAAAACAAAACAAAATAATAATTCTAGATGGCAAGAAGAAATCTTGGGACGATCCCGGACATGATCTGGAAAGCGTTCAGGATGCCCCGAAGATAATTGGGCTGTGTCTGTTTGAACATCATCCCAGAAGTTAGTTGGATGTTCAAATAGCCCCACCACAGGCTATGCAGTTATAGGAAATCACAAAAACCAATTCCAACACCAAAATGAGGCATATAATTCAAGATGAGGAGTGAGGTAGTTTGCAATTGCTTTCCTCACTGGACCAGAAAGTGCTATTGCAACATAGCTGATCCTATGAACAGCACCTTTCGTAACACTTTGTCAAGCACTGGTTGTGCTTAGAATGTCATTACTCAGCACTACCCATACCCCAGCACTTTCCATATTGTTACAGCCATGGACATGGGCATTATGTTAGGACCTGCAGGTCCTACAATGCAATGCCACTCTGCACGGAAATGATCAGGAATGATCAGGCGGGTTTGTAGAATCAGTGGATATGTCTTTTCTTTTACAATTTGCACGTAAAGGAATTGCCACTTGGTTGCATCTTACAGCAGTGTATTGTGTTGCCGCCCTCGCAACACTTCGACACGTTCCTCAGAAAAGGCCTGCGCCAAATTACAGCAATGAAACCTGAAACAAAAATATCATCTTTTAGTAAGAAAAGATACCGAAGTATCAAGATGGCCGTGAGTAATGAACATGCAAAACTTTATAGCTCAGCTGAAAAAGAAATCAAAAACATATTTAAAGTTCTAAATAATGACAAACGACTGGATTAGAAGTGGAAACAAAATATTACTAACTCCGTCGGTATAGTTAAAACAGCATTAGGAAACTTTCATGAGGAATTGATCAAACTGGAGAATACCTTAACCTCCAAACCTGATCAACACGAACAAGAGATCAACGAACACGAACAGCCGCTTTATTCTGACACAGTATCTCGTACTCATATAAATAAGCAAAACATTAAGAAGACTAGAAATGTGGTATTCATCTCACCAAAGAGCAAAGACACGATAAAGAACTCCGAACAGACTTTGCGCCTATTGCAAGCTACAACTAAATCCAGTTCTCTAAATGTAGGAGTAAATAAAGTGAAGAAAACTAGAAATGGAGTGTTATTCGAATTAAGAAATCATGATGAATGCACGAACCTAGTCAGTCGCATTCAAGAACCTGACGGCTATAATACCAAAACACAAGAATCCTAGACTCATCATTCATGGTATTGAACCGAACTTTCTGGAGGAGGACTTTCTTCTTCTTCTTCTTATTCTTCTTCTCCTCCTTCTTCTTGATGGTGTGGGTTGGACTCCATGAATTTCGTCCAGTCACTATATTTGTGGTGTAAACTCAAGTGTCTTGGATATGGAATTTTGTTATATGCATTTTACTATGAATGTGCGATAGATAATATGTTATGGGACCAATTATTGTAAAAAAAAATCACACGCTTTGTTATGATTCGCTTGTATTTATCTGTAGAGGTTGGAATAAATTTTACAGTGGAAACAAGAAGCATATTTTGACTATATGAAGGAGGGAATAGCTCACCTTTTACAAATGCAATTTGGACTCATCAATAAATTTATTTAATGTATCAATTAAAGTGGGAGTGAGGGTTGACAATAAACAGGAAAAACTTGTAGGAAGCGGGATGGATACATTTTGAAGGCGTTGCATAAATTGACGACGGCGAGAATCAAATTGTGGACACTGAAATAAAATGTGATTACTGTCACCATGTGGGTGGCCACACACGTAGGTAGAGAGGTTAGAAAGGTGGAAATGGTACTTGTATTGTGGTGTAAGTGCGTGGTTGAAACGAAGACGTATGATATTTGTGATATGCCTACGAGTGTATGATCCATAAAAAACTAAGGTTTATGAGGAATATGCGGCTGAATTTGATAAAAAAAGTGCCTTTTGTATGAGTGGAATACTGCCAATTCTCTTGCCATTCACTGTATGCTACATCGTAAAGTTCAGGAAGGAAGTCAAGGGGAGGAAGGGCTACAAGAATTGGTGCTGTGTTTTGAGTACTAGCTGCCTTAGCTGCAGAATCAGCTCGCTCATTTCCAAAAATACCGGAATGCCCTGGGATCCACACTACTGTTATGTACACGCCTGATTGTTCGAGTTGATACTATAAATATTTCACATTGTATAAATACCAATTATAAGAGAGTTTGGGAGAGGTTAATACATAAAGTATACTTTGAGCATCCGTATATATAGCTGTTCGTTTATAATGCTGCAGCTGAACGTTAATAAGTGCTTGTCTAATTGCAAATAACTCTGCAGAAAATATAGAAAAATTATTTGGTAAATGGAAAGTTTCAATTATATTGAAATTGGGAGTAAAGAATGCTGTTCCTACGCCTTTTTCGAACTTACAACCGTCAGTGTATATACTAATCTCGTTCTCAGATAAGAAAAATTCTATTTTTTTATTCGGAAGGACTATGAAAAACATTGTGTTCTAAAGGAGAAAGGTGATTTGTAGAGGATATTATGATCTTAGGTTGGAAAAGTAGGCTATTATAAGGGATAGAATACATAGGAAGTTTTGGCAAACGTAGAAATTTATCACTCTGCGTGCACAACAGTTTGTATGCCTGATAGATAGCAGGGGTCGTTCGCCTCTTGGGGGTGTTTCGTATAATATTCATGTAGAAGCTGTAATTTTGGAATTAATGGTGACCGGGCCAAAGGAAATTTTTAGAAGGTACCTGCTAAAGACTTTCTACGAATCCACAAAGGATATTCACCTGTTTCTACAAGTAAGGCATTTGTAGGAGTAGTTTTTAATGCACCTATACATATTCGAAGCGCTTTGTATTGTATGGTATTGAGATGTGAAACTATGGAAGGTGCAGCCATATCTATAAAAAATGCACAATAATCTAATACAGAGCGAATTGTAGCACGATAAAGCGATAAAACTACTAATGGATCTGCTCCCCAACTTCTACGTGTCACTGTTTTAAGGATTTGGATATACCCGTCCGTTTTTTGCCGAATTACATTAATATGATGTTTCCACGAGAGCGTATGATGAAATATGATACCGAGGTATGTGTGTTGAAGTGAGAACGGAACTAGAAATTCATCAAGTATTAAGGGGGAGTGGTCATAAGACCTCTTGTGCGTAAAAAGCATTGCTGTGCATTTAGGAATTGATAGAGTTAGACCATGGGTATCCAACCACTTAATGACGTCACACATTACACTAGCTAAGATCCTCCTGCATTCAGGGATGCTCCCATTGGAGATATATATAGTAAAATCATCAGCGTAAGACAAAACTCTAGCGTATGGTGAAATTACCCGTTCTAATTCACGCATATGAAAAGCAAATAGAACACCGCTTAAAACGTCCCCCTGTGGTAAACCGGTCGAAGTCTGTCTACCCGCAAGTGGAGTATGTGGTGTTTTAACGATAAGAGTGCGGTATGTAAGTAATTGATATAAAAGTAATATGAACTTATACGGAAATCCATCTGATCCAAGTTTATCCCATAGTAATTGTAAGAGGACTGAATCATATGCACCTTTGATATCTAAAAATAGAGCAATTGTACTATGTTTGCGATATCTAGCTAACAAAAGATCAACGTTGAAAATATTATGGGGGTCTTGTGTACACCTTCCTTTAAGGAAATCATATTGTGATTTGGGCATGAGGTGATAATATTCCATAATCCAGACCAAACGATTTAATAGTATTTTTAGGAATGTTTTTCTTACACATGAACCCAACACGATTCCTCTGTAATGCGCCGGGTCGGTTGGCGTTTTTTCAGGTTTATGTATTGGTATAAGATGAAAGATGTTCCATTCTGTAGGGATATTTCCAGCAGCTATGATATTATTAAAATATTCGTGTATTATCTTATGTTTTGAAGATGACAACAATTGAAGCATAGTATAGGTTATTGAATCTGGACCGGGAGCAGAACTTGTCGAAGATATAAGTGTTTGAGTTAATTCATGAAGCTGAATAGGTTGTAATAAAGTTGGATATAGAGTAGATTGGGAAACATTTTGTGGAAAAGGGAAGGGAACGGTATAATCTGGAGTAAGAGAGATGAGAAACGGGGTAAGAATATCTCGCGGAATGGGTGAATATGGGCGTTGTTGGGCAGCACGCGTAAAAGTTCTAATTGCATTCCACAAACAGGCAGTGGACATTTGTGAAGTCAAAGATGATATGAACGTTTTCCAGGCTGTCCGTCTCTTTTCATGAAATACTTGTTTCATTCTTGCATTATGACGCTTTAAACATAAATAATGTTGTAACGTCATATCATTTCGGTACGTCTGAAATAAACGTTTTCGTTTTAATACTAATTGGTGGCACTCACTATCCCACCAGTGCATATACTGATAGGGTCAAAAATACGTGGACACACAAGGTTTGTAAGGATGAAATATATCAATGTAGGTATTAATAACAGAATGAAGTGTATTATACGAGAGAGGAGTTTGCTGAAGGTTACTAAGTTGATTGTGTATAAATGTGCAGTAAGTTTGCTTATCGAAAGTGTGAAATGAGCGGACATTGCTACGGATTTGAGTTGCTCTCTGCTTTAAGCATGGTTTTCCAATACCATGCGTGATAAATATAGGAAAATGATCACTAGAATATGTGTCTGAAGTGTTTGCCATGTGATTATGGGAGGGGATCTACAAAAAATTAGATCTACAGAACTAGGAGGTGCGTCAGGGGGGATATTCTCGTGGGAGATCCATCATTTAATAATGTGAAATCATATTGCTGAAATTCAGATAGGAGATGAATTCCCTTTGGTGTATCATGTTGACTTCCCCATAACGTATGGTGACAGTTGAAGTCTCTGAAGATAATGACGTGATCTAAAGTATGAAATTGACAAAGTCTCCGAAGATAATGACGTGATCTAAAGTATGAAATTGACAAAAAATTGTGCCCATTGATTTGTAGTAATGTAAACATCAGGAGGGCAGTAGACGTTAATGAAATGGATATTATTGTGCGTAACATCTATGGCGAAAATATAAGGAATTAGGTAAGTGAGAGGTAAAATATGATAGGTAAGATTTTGTTGAATAAAAATCGCTACGCCAGCACTACCTGGTCCATCTTGTCGTTCAAGATTGAAACCCGGTAAACGAAATGTGGACGAGCTAGAAAACTATGTTTCCTGAATGATAATGCTATTAGAAGAGGTTTCGCGGATTAATAATTGTAACTCATATTTTTAGGAACTATGCTTCTTGCATTCCACTGCAAAATGCGAATCATATAATGCCATCATATTAGCTATTTGATCCCTTAAATGATATACAGCATGCGAGAGTTGCCGCTCTTCTCCCGCACTTTGTATTAGGAGTCTTATGATTTTTAAAATTTCTTGTTGAATTTGACCTTTTTTCTGATGTAGAATAGTTGCCTGTTGTGATTGTGAATTGCTGATACTCTTAGAAGGGGGTGAGATGGTAGAAGAAGAAGATGAAGAAGAAGAAGTGGGAGGATCAGTAGGGGTTACCTGGTGGGATACATAGACTGGCCCCTGTGAGGGGTTTCGTTCATTACGTAAAATTGCCATATATTGCTCCTTATCAAACTCGGGGGTTGGAGTGGGTCTTGGAGTTTGTATTACCACTTGGGTGAATTTTCTTTTTCTAGGATTTTCTGGAGGAAGGGGTGTAGAGGGGTCATTTCGTGGAAGGGGGAAGTGATTTGGATGCTGTTGTGGATAGTAAATGGGTAGCGTAACTTTCGCTTTAGCCTCTTCAAACGAAAGGTAATCCGTACTCATGACTTTTTTATTTCTTGTTGGTATTTATGCTCTGGACATCCGTTGGATCCGGTTGAATGACTACCCCTACAGTACGGTATGCACATTTTTGAAACTCTTCGGTACACTGATTGGTGGGATGTGCAAGAGAACATTTTCTGCATCTGAAAAATTGAGCTTTGCACTGTTTTTCTCTGTGACCATACTGCAACCTGCGACAACAGTATTTTTCTCTTCACTTTGCCCCATGTATGAGCAACAAATTTAATGCTACCTATTGGTGGCCTCGTAGTCCTAATTCTTACCAAGTTCCAGGTTGGACTGATAAAAATATAGGTATCACCATCGCACTGTACTTCCTCATACTTCACCTCAAGTTGTAGTACTAATTTAATATGATGTTGCCCGTGTAATATTTCCACTTAAATGTTGCTAATTAACTATCCGAAATCGGGGATGGATATACCAATCAAGTGCGGTGGTTGCATGTCCATATTACGTCAATATCTCAGGGTAAAAATATCTATGTATATTCAAAAATACTATTTACGTTCGCAAGTTCCATTGAAGAGGGTGTATAGTTCAATGTGTTACTCATTTTCACCAAAATCCTACCGTAGAATCAATATGAGCCTCTGAATATCATGATTCCGAAATACCAGTCTAAATATATCCTATAACTACTCTTCCTATCTCTACGTTTGAAAATAAACGCTAAAATAATCTTAAAACTAATTTATTAGCATGCCAATATTATAATTAACAAAAATAATGATAATCTTTGGTAATAGAGGAAAGTAAACTCGAAAATCACATATTATTTTTCTTGACAACTAACATTGACGAATTAACATAATTAAAATTGGGCAGGTCTCTTTAATTCATTTGGGCAATTATTATTTTTGCTGTGTGACCGCATTTCATCATGGGGACAATTGGGATTTACTCTTTATTAAAGGAGGGAGTGGTCTTTCTTTCCTTTAGGTCTTTTTTGCAATATTCTTTGGGATTGGTTTGGGAATTGCGTATTGACTTGTTTATGGCATGAGATAAGTAACTCTTTCCAATTATGGCTTCAAAATACCATTTTAAGTATCAAAAAATTAATCTTAACCATAAATATTAATTCCAACATCCTTATATATTAAAAATGTGTGCCAAAATAAAATTAAATATCTTCATTTACGAGTGCCATCGCCATGTTCTTCAACCGTCATAACCTACCAGAATCGTACCGAGCAATTAATTATTATGTGTATTTTCAATTAAAATGACTCCTTCTACTGCCTACTAATTTTACCATTTTCAGGTTAACGCGTGCTCCAGTGCTGTATATTCACTATGTGAGACAAATATATTACTAGGCGACTATATCTCTTTTCCATATGCACTTCAAATACATGTAAATATCGATCAATCTATCTCCATATTCCATATAAGTTCGACCAATAGACCATTTAATCTCACTGCTATACTTAATATATTCACGTATCTAGGCCTTAATTCCACTGCTTGCCTCATTTTCAATCGCAACATAAATGTAGCTAAGCATAAATTCGCACCTATTTCCTTCAATCATTTACTTACAGAATACCTATTCAACATCTCAAATCTCCAACAACATATTACATTTATGCTTTAAATTACGGCGATTCCTCCGCATACAATCAATATCTCTATTCAGCTTCTTCATAATGTCTACCACGTGGCAGTAAAACATTTTCTTTTACCTTAATATCTACTCAAAACACCGCAAGCTGCTACTGTTTATTTCAACTCATCGTAAATGTGGACGATATCGGCCTCGTTATTCAATCTGGTCATTGGGTAGCCTAGGTTTATTATTATTATTATACTGCACTTCACTTTCATATCTCAGCCTCGCCTAGCTTGAATACGACATTCTCGTAAGCATATAGGTTCAAAAACATCATAATTCTCTTCCCGATACTGCTCACATTAACCTCATATCAAACTTATGAGCACGGCAGTATATTACTACACATAAATAATACGTATCTGTGGTTATTTTCTCCGGCATGTGCCTTAGAATTCACACAATGGCACAAACAGGTCATGTATTTGGCACTACAGCATTCCTACAATTATACTACACTAAATGAGATACTTTATAGTTAAATTTCTCAAAATGTCACTTATCTCATGCCATCCTAGGTCTGACGCTGCTTTCTTCTTCCTGCTCACGGCATCTCGGAACGTCTAGCCTTGCACTGGATCACGTCATGCTGGATCTCTAGGTCTTCAGGCTTGAGCTTACGATGATCTGGTCAGCCTCCCTCCATCGCTTTAGGCTAGCTCCATTTCGTGTCCAATTTCCATGCAACGAAATGACATTATTAAATTGACAGAATACATCTTAATTTTCAGTATATAGAGCCTTTCCAAGGACTTTGTCTAACTGTATTTATATTTCTTTTCCTCTAAAGATACTGCTCAAATTCAATTTTATTTTCATAAACTGGCTCTTCCTTGGTTTTTTGTTGTTGTCTGAATAATGTTCTTTAAACCTTATAAATGGGTTATACGTATAATTTGATGAAAATTTGGCCGTTTATTAAGTTAGTGTAGGCATTATTTACGAATGCCGTATTCCAACACCTCTTCTTCCGTACAGTATTTGAAATCTATTATGCGTGTTTCCCTGCCGTTTTTACGTATTTTCCAGTAGTTTCTTTCTGGATTCTTCCTTCGTATGGCTCCTATTATGGTTATATTGATTATGTCAGCTAATCTTCTGGTCAGGTAATTGCAATTCACAGTCCGTTTACGACGAAAATCTTCTTGCCAAAGTAGATAATAATAGACCGTTTTTTAATTATTTTTTTACGTATAATGGTTCATTTCTCATAGAGTTTCATTTCCATCTCGCCAGGCACTGCCTCCTAATTGCGGTCAACTTGTCACAAAAAGTTATTCCGTGCATTCTTAACGCTTGAAGCTGATCTGCGCCATTTTTCTTCCGATTTATTTTCATGCCAACTGACGTCAAAATGTAACGTAATGGTACATTTTCTCCTCCCACTTATTTTTTTAAATATATTGGTCACAATATATTTATACTATGCTTCCATTCGTGTAATAAATGGACCATTACGTTACTCAACTTCCTTCTCCGTACTTCATTCCATAACTGTTGACTTTGCAATTACTCTATGTATTTCTTTTTAAACAATCTCGACTTCTCCATCTGTTTGACATTCTGAATTAATGCATCCTTCTTTTCCGCATATCTCCGGTATATTATTTAAGGATTGTTCCTGATTTTCCCTGTAATAATACTCGATATTTGCTGCGTTATGGATTCCAACTTATAATTTTGTTATCCGTTTTCTTTCCTCTATTACCATTTTCCTCATGATCTAATTCAAAATTGTCGTTTTTCTTTTCTCAGGAACGTCTAACCCTGTATTGAAATTCTGTGCATTCGGGTTAAGATGACGTTTCCCTGCTTCCGAATTTTTATATTGTTGGAGCTCTAAACTCTCTGCGCCCTCGATAACTCCAACAATCTCCTTGTCTTTAATCGCTTGCTTCCATTTTTCTTGATTTCTCAAGTCTTCTTTCTGCTCCTGGGCATATCTTCTATTTGCGAACTCCTTTTCTCTGAAGTTCCGTCCACCTCTTCCTCCGTAATAATTCCTTCTTCGGATCATATTTCTGTTTCTTGTATATCTGTTACTTTGCCTGTCATATGGCACATATCTTCCATCCATCTGATATGTCCGTCGATATTCTTGATCTCTTTGACGTTGGTATCCTCTCATCTCTTTTCTTTCATCCATCTCCTGGTTCCTAGCCACGTCTCTTTGTCCTCTTCGTTTGTTAATTTCATAATTCTCATGGGCTATTACATTGATTGACTCTTCATTTCCCATATTACGTATTAATCTACTCGTGGGATGAGAAGTCGTCATGTCAATTTGTCTCAGCCTATCTTCCATTTCAATTGCCGTTTGAACGTTCGAGGTCGCCAAAAATCTTTGTATTTCAGGTGAAAGTTGGCTTTGAATAGTTTTAATAGCTTCCAATTCACGGGGTGCATAATCCAAATCCTGAAAACTTTGAAATTGGAAAGCAAAATAGTCACTATATCTTGTCTGACCGGCAACAGCGAATTTTCGTGAATACAATTCCATTCTAAGCTGCTGTTGCACTTCCGGACTCCAATATCTCCTTAAAAATGCCGTTTTAAAATCTTCATATTCGTGGAAACTGTACTTAAATGCCTGGTACCAAATACTTGGGTTAGCATCTAAATGTTTTTCAATTACTTTGAGTCGTTTCTCGTTTGGAACGTTATTATCCCGAAAATAATCCTCCATCTCCCTCAAAAATCGTTTTGGGGATAAACTTGCAGTATTATTAAAATGTTTTGGCTTATCCTCGATGGTTTTAATTATATTTATTATTGCTGGACTTCCATTATTACTATTTCCGTTCCCCATCGAACTTCCATTAATACCTTGGCTTGAATCCGTAGTCATTGCTGGCGTTGTTTCCCTATCACAAGCCTGAATTTCTACTGTTCTCATTACATTAGGCCTTGTTGTTCGGTTCACTACTCTTATTTCTTGAATTTCCTTACGAATCGTATGTAATTCTCTCTCCGTTCTGCTGATTCTGTTGTCAGTTTCATTTTTATTCCGTTCAGCTTCTTCTTGTATTATTTTAATTTTATCTGACACCTGCTCTCTTGCCAGAATGATATTTACTTCCACTGATTTATTCGTTGTTTCGATTGCTTCATTCAATTTGTTAATTCTTTCTGTGGAATTTATCCTCAAACTCTCCAAATTATCCGTTATACTCTTCATCTCTTCCATTTTCAACTTTTGAATGACATTTCTGCTTTCTGTCAATTCTTCCATAACTTTATTTATCTCTTGATTTACCTCTTTGTATTGTATTGTATTTATTAGTGAACAAAACAGGCGTTCAGCCCCGAATACATGTTCACAATAATAATAATAAATAACAAATAAGATTAATAAGAATAGTCCAACCTGAGCCACCCCTCTCTACTATATACTAAATAACATAAAATGAAATAAACAATACCGTCCCGGTTTTATACCAGAACCAACTCCATCTACATCAATTCACAACAGCCTGGTCAATGTTTACATTCTACTGCTGGTGTTACAACTCCATGCTTGTTATCACTCTCACGTACGCAACCTTCTTACTTCAGCATTTTCATCACCTCTATTGTTCCCTGACCTACTCCAGCATAAGCTGCAACAGCAGCATTACCAGGTTGCATTCCAAACCAGCCATTACATGATTGCATACCAAACCGGCCATCTTATTCCGTCATTACGTTCCAATCAACCATACCGCAACTTTTACCAATCTGCGTTAACAATGCTTCATTTCATTTCATTCCGTCATAACACTCCATAATAAAATTACCTCTCATCTCCAGAAATTTCGGCAATGAATAACAAATACCAATCACGCCTCCAAAAATTTTGACCAGCAATACTCCAACACCACATTTCAGCAATACCACACCAACCCTACCTCATATACCACCTCTACTTCTTCTACAAATACACTCACCTTCTGCCATCCACCATCTTATACCACCACTTCTCCAACACCACATTTCAACCCTATAACATATCATAATTTAATACTTCCAACACCACACTTCAGCATACCAGCTCTACTCCTTCCCCAAATACACTCACCTTCTGCCATCCACCATCTTATACCACCACTTCTCCCACACCACATTTCCACCCTATAACATATCATAACTTGCATTTACCATACACTCATACTCATCCTACCCGTCATAATTACCTACTGAAGACTCCATCTTCTACCAAACCAAAATTTACAAATAGCCGAGTTACATTACTACATCTCCATACCTTTCCAACACCACATTTCAACATATACCACCTCTTCTTCCAACACCACATTTCAGCCCTAACACGCACTCGTCCGCCATCACTCAGCATTTATACCAGTCACCAATACAATTCAAAATGATAATAAACTCACCTGTTTCCAGCTCCAAAAATTAAATAGCCATCAACACCACATTTCAACCCTATAACATATCATAACTTGAATACTAAGCCTTCAATACTTCCAACACCACACTTCAGCATACCAGCTCTACTCCTTCCACAAATACACTTACCTTCTGCCATCCACCATCTTATACCACCACTTCTCCAACACCACATTTCAACCCCATAACATATCATAACTACATCTCCATACCTTTCCAACACCACATTTCAACATATACCACCTCTACTTCCAACACCACAATTCAGCCCTAACACACACTCATCTGCCATCACTCAGCATTTATACCAGACACCAATACAATCTCAGTACCACCACCTCTACTTCTTCTACAAATACACTCACCTTCTGCCATCCACCATCTTATACCACCACTTCTCCAACACCACATTTCAACCCTATAACATATCATAATTTGCTCAATTTGCCATACACTCATACTCATCCTAATACCCATCATAATTACCTACCGAAAACTCCAACTTCCCCCAAACCAAAATTTACAAATAGCCAAATTACAACACTTATCCAACACCACATTTACCATCACTCCTCCAGCTCCAAATATCAACAAACTGCCATCCACCATCTTATACCACCACTTCTCCAACACCACATTTCAACCCTATAAACATATCATAACTTATATACCACTTCTCCTTCACAACATTTCAGCCTCCACGCCCTTAATTACTTACTTACTCGCTATATTATTGTTTTTTACTTCTTGTAACAAAACCCTCACTACTTTTCATTGCTCTCATCATGTCCGTATATCTTCTATCTCTCCCTGCGCTCATACTCATATTCTGTGCGAGGTACTCACGGGTTAACACTGGCCTTACTTTTATACCCTGATCTTGTCTAACTACACCACTACACTCAGCTCTCTCAGCTTCTTGTTGCTCACTCTCCTTTCCCCCATCACCCCTTTGATCTTCAGCCTCTCTCCTGCATTGCCCGTCCACTGCTCTTTCCTTACCGTTGTTCATACTTCCACTTAGCACCTCGCTCTGTCTCTCTTGACACTTTTCAGTACTACTTCCTATAATTACACTTCTACCCTCGTTATCTTTCACTTGCCTATTATCTTCCACTCGTTTGTCATCCCCGTTATTCACTACACTTCTCTTAGCCTCCTCATCTTGTTTCATCCTCCGTTCTAGGTCCATCAGTCTATTCACCGACCATACTCTCCTCCATCTGTTGCCTGTCACCACTAATTCCTTTCCTCTGATGACTGCATTCAACCCTTGCTGCCTAGCTCGTATCATGTGTTTTTTAAGAGTTTTTTCATTCCTCCACTCTTCAGCTCCTATGTCCCTCCTTATCCATATTTTTTCTCCTTGCACGTTACCTGCATTACGCACCACTGTATCAGCCATCAGTGTAGAAAATAATTGCACTTTGATAGGCCTATTACCTCTAAATGTTCCCACTCTTGTCACATCATCAATGTCCACTTCACTGAAATTTATTTTCATTTTACCCTGAATTATGTCCACTACTTTATAAACTATACTCGTCTTATCTTCCTTCTTACCCTCTTGCACTCCATATATAAATAAGCATTTATTTCTGCGACTTCGGGTGTTAACAACTACGTCGGCTTTCAGTTTCGATATCTCCTCTTCCAATCTCCCTATCTCCTCTCTTAATACTGAAACTTCTTCACCATTTCTTCTCACCTGTGAAGCTGTGTCTTCTATCTTTTCCTGAAACCACCCCTTCATTTTTTCAAACTCCCTCGTTTGTTCCTTGAGATTTACCTCTTGATTCTTATTTTCCATAATCCCTGTCATATCCTTACGTAAAACGTCAATATCCACTTTAATTTGTGTCATTTCACTTCCGACTTTTTCCATTTCCATCCTTACAGCTTCTCTCACTTCCTTCATTGTTTCCTGCTGTTTTTCTTCTTGCCTGTTAACGTAACCTCGATAATGTTGTGAGATGGACAGCAGGCAATGGTATGTTGATAAACGGGGTTAAAAGTCAGGTTGTGAGTTTCAAAAATAGGAAAAGTCCTCTGAGTTTTAATTACTGCGTTGATGGGGTGAAAGTTCCTTTTGGGGATCGTTGTAAGTATCTAGGTGTTAATATAAGGAAAGGCCTTCAAATGGGGTAATCACATAAATATGATAGTTAATAAAGGGTACAGATCTCTGCACATGGTTATGAAGGTATTTAGGGGTTGTAGTAAGGATGTAAAGGAGAGGGCATGTTAAGTCTCTGGTAAGACCCCAACTAGAGTATGGTTCCAGTGCATGATACCCTTACCAGGATTACCTGATTCAAGAACTGGAAAAAATCCAAAGCAGCCGGATTTGTTCTGGGTGATTTCCGCCAAAAGAGTAGCGTTACAAAAATGTTGCAAAGTTTGGACTGGGAGGAATTGGCAGAAAGAAGACAAGCTGCTCGACTAAGTGGTATGTTCCGAACTGTCAGCGGAGAGATGGCGTGGAATGAAAATAGTAGACGAATAAGTTTGAGTGGCGTTTATAAAAGTAGGAAAGATCACAATATGAAGATAACGTTGGAATTCAAGAGGACAAACTGGGGCAAATATTCATTTATAGGAAGGGGATTTAGGGATTGGAACAACTTACCAAGGGAGATGTTCAATAAATTTCCAATTTCTTTGAAATCATTTAGGAAAAGGCTAAGAAAACGACAGATAGGGAATCTGCCATCTGGGCGACTGCCCTAAATGCAGATCAGTACTGATTGATATAGATTGATTGAAAGGGATTTACAATCTTCTACACACCAGACTGATATATATGCGTTATCTTGACAAATTACTTGGCCCACGGAAAGTCTCACAAGGACTGCCTCAAGGTGCTGTTCTTAGTCCCCTGCTCTACACCATTTACACTAGTGATCTTGAGACCATATTTTCACCCAGGATTAAAATATTACAATATGCTGACGATGTGTGTGTATTGTAACCGTAAAAGTTTGTTTTGATGGCTAGCTGAACACAAGACTCGACCCAGAGGTGAGCGGCCCTTATCTGAATCAGTACAGAGGAGAGGGAAGTCAGATAAGTATAATGGAACACTAATTATTTTAAAAAAGTTTATTCATGAAATAAAGTCAGATTTCAACATCACCTCAGCACAGCAGTTATAATGAGTACTTCTCCTTGGGGCGGAATTGGCCCTGATACATTTTGGATAACAATGTCTGCTCGCGGTGCCACCATCTTCCGAGCCGGTCTTGAATATCTGTAAGGTCTCGAATATCTCGGAGGTCTGGATGGTCTAGGAGCAACCGTAGTCTTGGTAGTAACGTGACACTGGGCATGAAATATATTCAAGGTAACTTGTCTGCACAGATGAGAAAATAGTTTGTGGTGGTTTGCGCTCAATTGTCTTCACAGTGGTGGTTTCACTACAGAACACAGTTATTGCTGATGGATTGAATTGAACTCAAATTAAATCTGCGAGGTATCAGCCACGGAAAAAAAGGTCACTTTATCAAAGTTAAATATGAGAACTTCGGCTGAATAGTGACGTAGAAAATAAAATATTCCACTTCCAAACTTTACACAGTTCAACTTCGAATTAATTCTGGAAATAAATGAAACCAAAGAATTTGTTCTCGGATGAATTTAGTCCCGTTCACGATTAAATAAAGAAAACACTGTCCTTTCAAGAACCGTCCTGGGTTCAACACAAGTCCTATCTGTATAATTAAGAAATGTTAACTGTACCAGTTTATTTAATCACAGTTTTAAGGCTGTGTTCTATCGTGAATAAATCCTAAGTTCGATAGCACTGTTAAATTCAACTACTTGTGTCAGTAGCTTGTAACATAAACGCATAGTTTGACGAAATGTTCTGACACCTTGGTAGAGTAACACTGTCACAAAATTAAACCACCTGTACAGTTTGAAATACTGAAATACGTTTCGCTATTAGCACAGGTTTATGACTTGTTAGGGTTAAATATATAATTATGTACAGTTTTAAAGTTTCACTACCGAGAAGGTTCCTTTTCACTTTTAGCATTCAATGTTAAATCACTTTGTGAAGTTTAAACACTGTCATTCAAATCCTATCATCTCTTGAAATTTAAACATCAAATTACGTTAAAGTACTTGGTAGCGTAGTATCGTACTAGTTCGAATCACACTGTTCCTGTAAATAGTTCAAAACCTTAACTGTTCACGTCTCAACTCATACGCAACTTCTATTACCACACGCAAACGATACTGTAATACTTCTAAGTCTTGTAGATGCGTTGTAGAATCAGAGTTCAATAGTACGCGAACATAAACTTTCATCGGAGAGTCGAACTGGTGACTTACATCACGGCAGCAGAATGACCAACAGCCGACCGACCGGCCTCGACTGTGGCACAAGGTAGACTGGCTTGACATGCGAAATGCCTGCCTATTTATTTAGTTATGGAAAAGAATGGAACATTCCGTCTGACGTAATACAACCTAGATCAAGTTACCCAGTTGTGACGTCTCACTTCCCCGCTGCTCGCAGCTGACATGTTCGCAGGGGAAGCGTGCTCGGCGGGTAACATACCTCCGCACACATCGGGGACTTTAATTTAGAACCGTGTTACGGGTATAGTATAACAGTGCAAGCTCTCTCCAAACTGTACAAGCCCACATGGCTTCAGCTGTATATCAATTAGACCATTGGCTCCTTGAAAATAATTTATCCCTGTCGCCTTCCTAGTCTCAAGTAGTGATATTTACGCGAAAATACCTGAGAGTACCACCCTTAACCTTGAACTTGGGACCATACAACTTCAGAGTCAAAACTCAGGCAAGGTTTTTAGGTCTCACATATGACACTCGACTGACATGGTCGCCACATATATCTGAGCTTACACCAAAACTGGAACGAAATTTGAATATTATTCGTGCTCTCACCCGAACATGGTGGGGGCTGATCCCTGTGTTCTCCTTCTCCTACATCGCAGTTTGATCCGATCCAAAATGTATTATTGGAGTATGTTTTATCATAACGGAAAAAAATCGGTTTGCGCAAGCTGGACAGAATACAATATAGCTGTGTCAGAACCTGCAATGGAGCAATGGCTACGACCCAAACAAATGCGTTGTTACTAGAGTACGTCGACAGTATTTAGCAGACACATTTGTATTATCCAGGATCTACAACAATGAACCACAAATCTGCAGCAGTCTGGTTGATTTAGAAACGGTTATAAGAGAGCACGGACACCGAAAATGGATGAAAAATATATGCCTTCCGAACAGTCTTCAGTTTCTACGCCCCATACTTGTCAACACCCCACAATTCTTGCCCTGCTTTTGAGATTCCGTACTCCTACTTTTTGTTTTCTGTTCCAATAAATAATAATAATAGTTTTATTACAGCCAAATGGCCATGTAAGTAAGTACATTAATTTTAACATTTCCAAGCCAAATAGGTCTTATTCTTGTGAACAGAACTTAATCAACGATTTCCCTCTATTATAACATATTAAGACGTGGAATCTATCACATTCACGATCGCACAATTTACACATGCATACGAATTCAGGTTCATGAAATGTTTTGGTTTCGCAAAGCTTAAAGTGAAAACCTTGAACAGCCAATCTAATTACTATATGTCTTAATTCATACTTCGCGTCCATCCATCCCCGCGTTGTCATAGCATCCGTTGCATAGAAATCTAACCAAATGTCTTCTCTTTCATGCTTCAGTTCCGTAAGTAGTCGATCGTAGTTTGTCGTGGATGGTAGTGACATCTTGAAACGTGGCTCTTCGATCAGGAAAGATTCCCTCGTCAGAACATACACAAGTCGAGATAGTGTATACGTCTAAAGCCCCAGAGCTCTCTTTAAGTATGCGGCTTTGACTTTCTCTATTCGTCGTAGACTATTAATGTTTAGGTATTCCCAGACGAGTTGTAGACGATAGGTGATTATACGCACAACTTTAATATTGAAGAGCTGTATCGCTGCTTTAACAGACATCTTGTGTAAATCTTTGATTTCGTTCACTGCTTTAAGTGTCAAGATTGTCCTATTCTCTATGTGTTTTGTGAAAACATCACCTCTGGTTTGGAATTTGAGTCCCAGATATTTGAAGTGACTAACCCTTGTTAGTTCTTTACCATTGTAATGGACTCTGTCAGTCACTGCTGGTCTTCCCCCTTTTCTGAAAATCATGTAGACAGTCTTTTGGTCATTTATGCTGAGATCAATTTCATGTGCCCATGCTGCCAGAAGATCAAAAGACTCTTTCAGGTCCTCCAGCCGTTCTGCAGCGAGAACCATATCATCTGCATATACAAACAACTTTACACAATCTTTTATGCATCATGTCACATCCCAAGAGATTATTGAGAACAGAAGAAGACTTGGAGGATCTCCTTGTAGTACACCATTGGTCTGTGCTATTGCATCTGATATTGATATGTTATCCTGTATAAATACTGTATTGTTGGAGAGAATGTCTTTGATTATGATCGTCAAGTAGTGATTCTTACCAATTAATTGTTCCATCTTTGTCAGGAGTATGTTTCTATTGAGCATATCGAAAGCTTTAGAGAAGTCAAAAAAGATTGCGTGGAGCTTCCCACCTGGTACTCTTCATGCTTCATCGATATCTTGTTTTTAAACAATGCACTGCTTGCAGGTTAGATCTACCTCTTCTCAAACCAAACTGCTGCTCTGGTATATATTGATCCACAAGTGTTGTTAGCCTATCAGTGAGAATTTTGGTCATTACCTTTAAAGGAGTGCATTCGAGTGCGATACCTCTGTACAAGTTTGGATCTCCCATGTCCCCTTTGCCCTTGTATATCTTTTTGATGTAGGATCTTCTCCAACTATCTGGTATTCTACCTCTCCTAAGACATTCGTTCATCAAATAAGAACACGTTTCCTTCAAAATTGGAGTCATCGATTTTAAACGTTCGTAGTAAATCTGATCAGGTCCACAAGCCTTTCAATTTGCCATGCTCTTTTTAGCGTCCTCGATATTCATTACTGTTATAGGCAAAAACTCAGTTACATCTTCTGATTGTGTCTGTAGTGGTCGAGTATCTTTAACCTGAAGTACTTGACACATGCGTTTTTCCCAGGTTTCTATTGGTATGTCCCTAGGGAATTATGGTTTTTTGGGTTCAGTATTTTATAAGGACGTCGTTCAGCAACTTTTATATCTAGCATTTCTTGGTACTCTTTATTTTCAAGGTTTTCTGTTCCAGTATATCTTTTTACAACAGACTTACTTCCTCTAACCTGAGTTCAGTTTTACTTTTCGGAATATACTCAAAGACAGTGGCCCAATGCTCTTCAGATCCTCACGGATGGCTCAAAAATACCCTCATCGTCTGCAGCGGGATGCGGTTTTTACTGTCCCACAACTGAAGAATCTCGTTTATTCACTTTACCAAATGACTGGACTATTTTTACCGCAGAAGTTGTCGCTATTTACTAAGCTCGAGAATACAGTTTAAGAATTAAACCTTCTGCAGTTCTTATGATTACTGACTCTCTCAGTGTCTTGAAGATTTTACAGTCACCTGCTACATACAATCTAACGGTTCATCAAATTCAGATCATTCAGGGAATTCGACAACTTACACATCTCAATATGGCTGTGCACTTTCTTTGGATGTCTAGCCATAAAGGTATCAAACCCAAGGATTATGTTGACTGGCTTGCTAGTGCAGCAACGCATTTGGGCGAACGACTAGATTCACCAGTTTATATTCGAGACTATGTGCCACGTATCAAGCAACGTTCCTGGATGCAAAGTGAAGAATGGTATGTTACAAAAGAGCAGCGGGGAAAACAATGCGCTGTAGTCCAACCATACCCTCCTCGCTCATCTTGGTTCTCCCAATGGAATGCTTATCGCCGATACATCACTTCTCTTATTCGCATGAGGTTCAATCACAGCAGTTTTGCAAATCATCCCTACCGGTTAGGAGTCCTAAACTCGCCTTACTGTTCCTGTGACTGCCAAGCAATCGCTGACCTCAACCACATCTTCTTCTTGTGCCATCTTTATAATGTAGAGCGGGAAAAATTTATAGCGACTTTACTTACATTGAACTTCCAACTACCACTCAACATCCAATGCATTTTATCATCCTAACAACCAGAGGTGTATAATGCAATCGCTATATTATTAAAAGACACCGATTTAAGTTTATGAAGTTTGACGTGATACTACTTCAGAAAACTACGTAAACATACTACAGTAGAGTTGGGTTGATTCGTGTACGAATCGTTCATTTGAACGACTCAAAATAAAGAATCGTGTGAATCGATTCGCGGTATGAATGAGTAGTCGTTCAAATGAATCGTTGAATCTGGAGTCGCCCGAGTAAGAATGAATCGTCGTTCAAATGATTTGTTGTGAATCGTTGAATTTGGTGACTGTCTGTCGTTGTAGCCAACTCCGCACGAAGCTGGCAGCGACTATTACTGATCCGTCCCAAAGTTCGCGATGCGTGAGATGAGGGTAATGGCGAGGACGTATGTTTATAACACCTATGACCTGGCCTTCACGCTGTTGTAAGAAAGGCATTTCCGGCCTACAGTACAAGTCACCTACAGTATCTATAACACAGAGATGAAACATCAGTTTTACATTTACTGTTTCATAGCCGACAATTCGTCATCGTTCTACATTAGCATTAATAAATAAGTACGATTTCCTATCATTTTGTACGGCTACAACGTACTGCGCTGTAAAAGAAATAAAATATTCATGTAACTACATAATGTTTGACTGAGATGAACGAATCGCCTGTTAGAGGGTACAGCAAAGAACAGGTAGAAGGGGATAACAGTAGATCGAAAAAATGATGTGTGAAAACAATGAGTACATACCTTATGTTGGAAGATTTAGTAGACACATGATGGAGAACATATACTTGGAATTTCACTTGAGTTTATAAATTATAATTGAGGAACACTATCTTCGATAATTTTGTGGACGTAAGGCGTCATCTCGACTCAGTTAAAATATTTCCAGCTCTGGAAAAAACACGCTCACACGGAACAGAACTACCAACAACACACAGTCGTCTTAACATCAGCTGGTACAGCCTCGGGTAATAAATTATTTTCTCTTGCCACCACCTAAAGGGATCCGCCTTCCTTGCCAGCAATGGTTCATCAATATACTTATCATATTCTATTATCATGGCAGCCAGCGACGTAACGGGGTTTGTGAAATGTTTAACACTGGAGTCGAACTCTCCCCACAATACATCTTCATCTGAGTCCTCTGCATGTTGTTACTCCTCTGATTCCCTTACTACCTTATCGCAGGAAATTCTCACAGATGCAGCTTTTTGGATAAGCGATTGTTTCGCCTTATTGTACGCTGCAGTAGACAGAAAAGCTTGCTTCTTGAACCTGGGATCGAGCAAGGTGGCTTCAGTTAAAATGGTTCGGTCTTGAATGTCTTTGAACCGTTTATCAAGTTCGGTTTTAATTTTTGCAACCACTGATGATATTTCTTTTGGCTTATTTACATTTTCAATGTTCTCAAGATAATTATTTAAGCACCGAGCAAATAAAATACGTTTGGAAACAGTCACTTGTTTCTCAGAGCTTACATCCTCGGTGATCTGTAAGAACGGTTTGAGAATTTTGCACATTTCATCTAAAACATCAAAATCTTCACTGGAGAGAATGATCCCGGGATTCACTAGCGCCAAAGTTGACACGACAGCTTCTCTATTTTTCACCACACTTTGAAACATAGCATAGGTGGAATTCCATCTGGTAGGCACCTCTTGCTTAAGAGTTTGCTCTGGAAGTCCCATTTGTTTCTGGATCCCTTTTAATTTAGAAAGAGCACGTGGACTCCGCTTAAAATATTCTACCACATCTTTCACTTTGGTTTTGAGCTCTTTAATTTCCCCTATAGCGTTCTGCACTATAAGATTTAAAGTGTGCGCAAAACACGGAATGTGTTGATATCCTAGGTTTCTTGCTGCTGCAATCATATTTGGTGCACTGTCAGGTACAACAGCAACAATTTTACTGTCATTTTTCCATTCCTGGCATACCCGCTTTATTTCATTGGCAATGTTTTCTGCACTGTGGCTTTCGTTGTACACGAAACAGTCCAGTAAGGCACTACACAGTTTGGAGTTTCCATCCAAATAATGAACAGTTAAGGCAACATAACTTTCAGACGCTCCTGAGGTCCAACTGTCCGTGGTCACGCAGCATGATGTAGTCTGGGATAAGCTGGCCTTTATTTTGTCTTTAACGTTATTATATGTCGAATCGAGAAGTGCATTCGATAAACTTTTCGAGAAGGCAATACATAATTTGGATTTAAATGATGCAGCAATTCCCTAAACTTTGGCTGTTCAACTATTCTGAACGAATGATATTGTTTCACAATACGTTTTAACACAATATTGTCCAACATTTTGCTTTTCGACACTGGAAGAGGTCTGGAAACAAAGTCACTCATTTTGCTCTGTCCAGGTTTTTTGGCTTTTGGCTGGTGGCTACTTTGATTCTTCGGTAGATGTTGAGGGTATAGGTCCAATGGCAGATGTTGAGGGCACCACAGCAGATGTTGAAGGCACAGATGACCTATATTCAACAACTCCTTCTTCGGTATTGGGCTGCGGCATTTCCGGCCTCATAGCAGCAGTAGGATGCTTTGTTTTTAACTGTCTAGTTAAATTTGAGGTGGTTCCAGCCTTAAAAGGATAAACACCGGAATTTATTTCACACTTAGCACGACCGGGACTTATCTCTAGAAAGTATTTCCAAATAAAACTAGTTTTCCTATTACTCCGATCCATTTCGCTCACATACACAACACGCACAAACATGGGCGCCCGCAAGGGGGGGCAAGGGGGGGCACTTGCCCCCCCTGGAATTCTAAAGATGTTGATGTTCAATTGTTTAATATCATACCAGATTATTTCATAAACTGAAATTACTGACAGTCATCTAGCATATGTTATAACTGGAAGTTTCTGTAAACAATTTAATGTTGCTGACGTTATATTGGTTTTTATATTCAAGAAAATTGTTAATGTGCCCCCCCCCTGGAAAAGATCCTGCGGGCGCCCATGCGCACAAAAGCTAGGCAAACCACCGAGGACTGAGTTGCTCAAGATATCACGTGACCAGTGTTGCCAACATAGATTTTTCTCGCTAATCCTACGTTTTGCGGCAAGAAAAAAACAATCCAACTTAGAGAGATTCTAGGCTTTAGAAAATTGAGAAGATCGTATGTCGATCCAGGTCAATAAAACCTCGAGAAACCCAGTCGTGTTGTAATCATGAGCAACGTGCTCATGTTAACGTTTGTTGGTTGATGCTGTCGCAGAACACCTACGCGGAGGCATCAAAGTAGTTCGTTATCCAATTCATAGCATAAACAATCTTACATGCAAAACGTCAAAAATATGCAAGAACCTATTTGTATCCATTGTAATTAATATAAGAAAGTAATTCAAATTGAAGAATACCAGGGACACATGCCCTCATGCTTAACCCGCCATTTTGTATCTGTAACCTCTAAGACACCATTCGTTCGCGAAGGTTCAATGGAAGCTGCACATTAATAGAGATTGTGTGGAGCCTGGTGTGTTGGACGTAATAATAAAACTTCTAGACGTCAGGAGATGAATAAAGCTCTGATGAGTGTAATAGCTGAAATGTAGCATGCATGCCTTTGTTCATCACGTTGTGGCGGATCGGTCGGTATGTGCGGTATCACTGTCGACAGTCTCGCCATTAATCAGAATGATACGAGCAGCAGTGAAAAAGAGGAGCCTGCGTAAAATACCTCATAATTATATACTTTGAGCCATTTGAATTGACTATTATCATGCCGACATATGAATTGTATTACTGTAATGGCGTCTTGCCACTTCACTTCGTAAGAGTTAAAATAATACCATGTGTGTACGAGAGATGGCGGACAGTTCTGTGTTGGTCACCGAAGGTCAAACTTCCTGCCACCTGGGAATCTTTTATCACCTTGACTGTGTTGGTTTTGTTATATTTGGGGACAGTATAATACATGGTTCCCTGCCAATTGGAGCAGCGTTTCTGATTTATGAGAATGTTTTTTAAACGTTTTAAGTGTTTCTGCAACTACCTTACATTTTACTGTTTGAGTCCTTGATAGCTCCAGGGGTATTTGTCGAGTCTTTGAGAGCTCCTATATTTGTATGATCCTATATTTAAATTATGCTTTTTCTTATTTTCGATGTGCAATGTTTACTCCGTTGTGTGAATGGACTGTGTGCATGTGATCTTGGTACTTGATTGATATTCCTTATTTGGTTATGCGACGGTCCAGCATATACAGTATTTTTGTGTCTGCTTTGTCGCTTGCCATGAACCATCAGATTGTGATTGCCTTTCGTGTCATCGCGAGAACACTCTTGCCTTGTACGATTCGCGATCGTGATGGGAATAGCCTACTTTGGTACGTTGGATTACACGGTCTCACTGCCGTATTCCTTTGCGCACGTTCCTGTGCCCGTCTGAGTGACCATTGGATGACCTCGGGGTCGCAATATTAGTGATGCTATATTAATATTGGATCTCTGTGGCTTGTCTTATTTTTGCATATCAGTGCCGAAATGTATGGCGGTGTGAGTGAGTGAATGAGTGTTGGAGTACATGTACCATATCGATTACCCATTTCGATTATTCATTTTCATTTCACCTTTTTATGCCGATTCTAGGCTTGTTGTTTTGTACCCGTGTTGGCTTCTCTCTATATTATTTCTTTTTATTGCCTGCTCGTTTATTTTTTTGGTCCCATCATTTATCGCTCTGTTTTGACCTCACTCATTTGTTTTGTTTTGTCATTGACGAGCGAGCTCATTTACGTTTCCTTTACTTCCTGGAGCTCTCGGAAGATATATAACCTTTTGCCTAGAGATGGGCACTATCGACTGAAAACCACTATCGACTACTCGGGCGATAGTCCCTTCGAACTATCGACTGAATAGTCGAATGTTTTCAGTCGAACAAAAGTATTCATTACTTCCTGTTGAGAAGACTGAACAGTCGAATGATTTCAGTCGAATAAAAGTATTCATATCACGCAAGTAGTCATTCCATGAAAAACATTCGAATGTTTCCAATCGAAACTCTCCGTATCAAAAGTGGAGAGTCGTACTTTTACGAATTCGACTCAATTTAACGCAAATTACGAATAATTAGAAATCACTTGTATAGACACCCATTAGAAAAAAAATAATGTTATATTGAGTGACTTACAAATTTATTCAAAGAGACCCACGTTCGCAGCCGAGAAGTCCACTTCGCTCCACATTAGGAATAAGAAGCTGCACCACCTGGATATCCCAGTTCCGTATTCCATTCTCGGACAGCGGATACCAGAATCCGATTTACGCACTCGTCCGTACATGGGGCTAACAAATAGAGAGATGCCCTTAATACGAACCAACATCATACAAATGGCCTTTCTTGGTGCTAAATGGACAGTGAAACGTAGAAAGACGACAATGAGGCTCTATTCCCGAACAATGCTAACAATAATAATATGAAAAACTTATTGCTGTAGTACACAATCAAGATATATATGAGAATAGTCAAACACACTATCGTACTACTGTATTTTCTAGATTATTATTATAGTTATAAATGAATAACGTAATTAATATAAACAAATATGCAACGAAATAAAGAGCACATAAAAGACAAGAGAAAATCGCCATATTAAGTAGGTACCTATAAAGTTAACATATTATATATTACATATCCGAAGTGACCATAAACCGATAGTTCCATTCGCTGTGACGGGAGTGCTGTTGTTGTTGTTGTTGTTGTTGTTGTTGGAGAGGTTATGGGCTCTATTATTTCACCCAGCCACTACACTTATTATCGTGATATTACACTTAATATGCGAAATCACACGCAATTATTCACACGACGAAGATCACACGCAATGAGTCTCACTACAAAGGTCACAAGAACAAAGTTGAGCATCATGTCTATGTACACATCTTAAATAGCGCGTAACATAACAAAGGAAGTGCATAGAAGTAAAAAACAGTGGAAGCAGGAGTATGTAACCGAGCAAACAATAAAAAGACAGTAATTTACAAATGAATATGTGAGTCATCCAAATATTGATTGATAGCATGTATTATAACAGGAGACATATCGGTAAGCAAACAGGAGACATTGGTGGGGAGAGCTTTCTGAAGACTGATAAGACGAGAATTAAAAGCCGGACGAAAAGAATCATACACAGGGCATTGGAATAATAAATGATTTACATCAGCATTCGGAGTACCACATAGACAGGAGGAGTGGGGGGAGAGGTTAAAACGATGTTTATACAGAGGAGTAAGGGCATGATTAAAGCGAAGACGAATAATGTTGGTAATGTGGCGGCGAGAATAGTTACCCTTCAAATACCAAGGATAGAGAGGAATACAAGGCTGAATATTGTAATAATAGCGACCTTTATAAGAAGCTGATCGAGTCCAATCTTCTTGCCACTGACGATAAGCAGAATGTTTAATAACAGGGTAAAAATCGGGTAGAGGAACTGCAAGTTTAAGTAGGGATTTTCCATCACGAGCAGCTCGCTTAGCAAATAAATCCGCCTGTTCATTCCCATAGATACCTATATGACTAGGGATCCAGACAAAAGTGAGAACCACCCCAGATTGATGCAAGGAATAAATTAGACTTTTAACATGATACAAATACCAGTTAAAAGAAAGATGAGAGGACATAATCGATTGAACGGCACTGAGAGAATCCGTATAAATAGCTGCTTTAGGTATAGAATGATGCTTAATGTACATGAGAGCTTGACGAATAGCAAAAATTTCCGCAGTGTAGATAGAAAAGTCACTGGGTAAACGATAGAGTTCAGCAACATTGGTATTGACAATATAGAACGCTGCTCCAACACCCAAAGAGTTTTTTGAGCCGTCTGTATATATGCTGACACCAGAATCACTTAGAGCAACACGTAGTTTTTTAAAAGGAGGGCCAGTCAACGAAGAACCAGGAATAGAAGAGGAAAAAGAAGATGTAGGGGAGATAATGATAGAAGGGACAAAAAATAAACAGTCAAAATTTACTGAATAAAAGGGAGAAGAAGCAGTGCGTAAGATAGTATTTGTGTAGGAGTGAAGAAATTGATATGCATACAACAAAGCAGGCATCTTACGACGGCGAGCCTGTGAAAGAAGAGAGTATTCATCTAATAACTGCAATTTAGGAAGCAATGGGTGTTGAGCCAGGGCAAATCTTTTAAGTAAATATTTAGATGTTATCATTTTACGGCGAATTGGAAGAGGGAGCTCACCGGTCTCGACAAGGAGAGCATTAGTAGGGGTAGACAACAATGCTCCAACACAAGTTCTCAGGGCTTTAAATTGTAAAGTATTTAAGTGGTTAAGAAAAGAATCCGGCGCAGTATCTATAACATGTGCACAGTAGTCGAGTCTAGAGCGAATAGTAGCGGAATATAACAACTGAGCTGTGCCAGGGTCAGCACCCAATGATCGCCTAGTAGCCGCTTGAAGAATTTTAATATGCGTATCAGAAGAATTACGTAACTGAGTAATATGATGTTTCCAAGATAACGAGCGGTCTAGCATGACACCAAGGTATTTATGGGAGGAACAAAAAGGAATGACATGAGAATCGAAAACAAGTGGCTCAGAGTTAAACCTACGCTTAGAGGTAAAAAAACATTGCACAGCATTTGGAGGTGGAAAGTTGAAGACCATGAAAAGTAAGCCATGTAATGACTTGCTCCATTAGCTGATATATATGATGACGACACACATCGACATTACTATGAGAATAATAAAGAACTATATCATCAACATAAAAGAGAATGCGAGCTTTTTGTGTAACCAATTGTTCAAGATTACTCATGTACAGGGCGAACAGCAGACCACTTAAAATGTCTCCCTGAGGAACACCGACAGATGACAGACGACAAGGAACAGAAGAATAAGTGGATTTAAGTGAAAGTTTCCGATACGTAAACAAATTACGCAAGATGTGGAGAAAATGAACAGGAAAACCTTTCTGTGCGAGATTAGTCCAGAGAAGATGAAGTGGTATGGAGTCAAAAGCTCCTCGTATGTCCAAAAAAATAGCAATAATACAATCCTTACGAATTTGCGCTAATAAGATATCTATAATTAAAGTGTTGATAGCATCTTGAGCACAACGACCTTTAAAGTAGGCGAATTGATATTTGGGAACCAAATTATAATATTCAAGAGACCACAGGATTCGTTGAAGGAGAATTTTTAAAAACGTCTTGCGGATACACGAACCAAGGACAATCCCTCGAAAGCTGTTAGCGTCGGTGTGAAGTTGACCAGGTTTGGGGATAGGCACCAAAAAAATTCATTCCAAGAGATAGGAACAGAAGTAGTGAGAAGAATATTATTATAAAGAGCTAATAAAGCTTGTTTAGCACGTACAGGGAGGATCCGGAGCATATCATATGATATAAAATCAGGGCCTGGAGACGAACTCTTTGCGTTACACAAGGTGGCCTCAAGTTCAGAAAGGTGTATAGGTTGGAGTAATACAGAAAAACGGGAAGAGCATGGAGACAGGGGGATAATAAAGTCAGGCACAACATAATCAGGAGTGAGTGAGTTAAGGAAGATGGATAGAATCTGTGGAGGGGTGACAGAGGGTGGAATGTATTGAGAAGCTCGGGTAAGTGAGCGAATTGCACTCCATAAATGAGAAGACGAAGTACAAGCGTTTAGGGAGGAAATAAAGGATCGCCAGGCAGCACGGCGTTTAGAAAGAAAAACTCGTCTAGCGTAAGCAATATGTTGTTTAAGACGGAAATAATGATGGGGGGCTGGTGTTTTCCTATATATCCGGAATAAGCGACGTCGTTTAAGAACCAGATTATGGCACTCTCAGTCCCTCCATCGTAAAAAGGAATAGGGACGAGAAGAGTGAGAAGAAATAGGTTTATAGGGATGGTAAAGATAGAGATAATCTTGTATAAATTGAAAGAGAGTAGAAAAGGACAAAATAGTATCCGAAATAAGCTCAATACGATGGGTAACATAAGAAATAAAAGATACTCTATCAAAGTGACGGAGGGAGCGAACATTACTGATACATGTAGGAGTGGAAGAAGAACTAGGAAACCTACCAAGACCATACGTAAGAATAATAGGGAAATGGTCGCTAGAATGTGTATCAGAAAGACGATACCAAGTTACAACCGAAGCCATTGCAGGACGACATAATGATAAATCCACAGCACTGGGAGGAGAGCCGGGGGGAGTGAGGCGCGTGTGAGAACCATCGTTTAAAATGACAAAGTCATGCAATTGGGAGGCAGTGAGGAAATAAGAACCCAGGGAAGTATCACTACTGCTTCCCCACATAGAATGATGAAGATTGAAGTCCCCTAAGAGGAGAAGCTCATGATGAGAAGAAAATTGCTGCAAGAATCGACACCATTGAATATGAGAAATAGAAAGATTTGGAGGGCAGTAAAGGTTAATAATGGAAAGGCGATTATATGAGATACCGATAACAAACGTATGGGGTAGACAATACGAGATATGAAGACGTTGATAGGATAAACTATGGTGAATAAATAAAGCAACACCACCATAACCAATACCATCACAACGCTCAACATTAAAGCCATTTAAATAAAAATCAGTGGATGGGGAAAACCAAGTCTCCTGTAAGGCTATAATGAAAGGGGAAATTTCGTTTATCAAAAATTGTAACTCATACCGTTTAGAAGGAATACTCCTAGCATTCCACTGCAGGATACGTAGCATCTAAAGAGAACATAGTGTGCACACAGTCACGAAGCTTATAAAGTGTATGTGCAACATGTGGCTGGTCGCCTAATAATTGAATAAGTTGTAGAAATAGTTGATGAATACCACTTTGGAGATGCGCCTTTTGGCGTAGCACAGGGGAACTAGATGATTGAGAAGAAGCTGAAGGCAAATACTGAGAATTACGGGGCATAGACGGAATTGGGGACGGGGAGGATGACGATGAAGTGGATGGAAAGACCGAGGTATGTGAAGACACTGGAGTGGGTCTGATGAGATTAAGATACCCAGACTTATCGAAACCAGGTTTTGGAATGGGACGGGGCTCTTTCATAACCACCTGAGTAAATTTACGTTTCCTGGGGGTTTCCACAGGTGAAGAGGAACTAGTAGAAGGAAGAGGTGGAAAATGATGGATATTATTGGACATGTCAAATTGGGTCGAGGGTTTTCTAGCAGACGCCTCGGGAAAGGATAGATTTTCTGTACACATAAGCTTTATAAGAGCAGTTTGCTGTTGACGAGTAGGGCAGTTTGATGAGCCAGTATAATGTTCCTGCTGACAGTGAACACATCGGCGAATATTTTTCTGACACTCAGACGTAAGGTGATGTAACGCACAATGCCCACATCGGGGTGACTTAGCCTGACAGTTTTTGATCGTGTGTCCATATCGCTGACATTTTGAACATATAATCGGAGAGAATATGAAAGGGTGAACCTCTAAATGCACTTGAAACAAAGAGACGTATTGAGGAAGAGTCTGAGAGCGAAAAACAATCTTAACTGTTCCAGTAGGAACGTACGTCACTCCACTGGGCTCCACAACCTTACGGTTAAACCGCTTGACCGATTTGACCCGAACATCAGATTTGAGGTATTTAAGAATGTCAGAACCAGAAATATTCTTTTCCACACCGCGTATAAGTCCAACACGAAATATATTGGAACTGGGAATATATGCTTTTAAAGAGTGAGTTGCAAGTATTGATTGACGTAGAAAGGAATTAGCTTGGATCGCGGAACTAAATTCCACCAATAATCTATTTCGTCCTTTGGGCGTTATGCCTTTCACAAAAATATCATTATCGTAAAACAAACGCCCAAGCGCAATGGGATGTAGCCCACCAATATTTTTCGACTTAGTTGATTCAACAAAGACAATAAATGGACCAAAATGAGCCTGTTGATAAACCTCCAACTCTTCAGGAGGTGGAGGAGGTGGCTGAGCGTCATTAGACTGTTGAAGTTGTAAAGGCTTCTGTAATGAATTCATATGTGAAGTGAGATTAATCAAATTGGTTTGCATCGGCACAGTTTCTTCACGACCAACATTGGCATTGGATGAGGGATCCGGTGCCTCATCTCCTCCACTATCAGTATCCATCGACAAAGCTTACACAGACACACACTCGCCAAACGTTCACACACTACTTATCACCGCAGGCAAACACCAGACTGCAACCAAAGAACGATCCGCACCGGACTTTTCTTGTATGTTGTTGGGCTTAGTTACTATCATTTGTGATTTATTTGGGAGAATACTTTTTCGCGAATATTTCCAAGATGGCTGCTAAACAACAATGATGTGTGACGGGAGTGCGACTGAATTCAGTCGACTAGTTTTTAAACTAGTCGACTGTTACGATAGTTTAAACTATCGACTAGTTCGATAGTTATCAGTCGATAGTGCCCATCTCTACTTTTGCCTATTCCACAATGCCGGGAGCGGATAACGAAGGTGATGGATTGTTGAAAGAAGATGTGTAGTATCAACACCTCCTAGATATATAAAGGGCCCCATACACGCGCAGACGTCTGGAATACTTACCTGCACAGACTTGCCTCTGGGAGGTAAGTCGGAAGTATGCAGTAGCCCACACACGCTCAGACTAAATTATTATTTACCGAGGAGGTTGAATACGATGCGTTCAGCTGTTTTCTGTTTAAGATTATGTACTTCCGATGGTTGAAAAATATATACGGATTGAAATTAATTAGATAGTGGGTATAGGAGATGAGTTGTTATTTTGACATAATGTAGCGCACTGCACGAAGAAGACGCGCAAAAAATGATATCAGTTTTCATATTTGTAGGTTAACACGTTTACATTTATTGCCGCAACTCTGAGATAGCGCTTTCGTCGCAATGTCTCCAGCTGAAATCAAGCAGCGCCAGAATGTCAGAGACTTGCCTGCAGACATTTTATCGGCAGACTTATCGGCCATACACACAGAGACATGTCTGAAGAGACTGATTTGCGCAGACTTACCTCCGACTAAGTCTGCGCGAGTATGGGGCCCTTAAGGCCTCACAAATTTTCTGGGAATAAACTGTGACGTAAGCATAGGAAGGCTAGGTTGAACCTTTTCAGTAATGACACAGCAATGAGTTTGGCCATGTAACGCTGAAATTAGAAGAGTTTTAATTCGTTTAAGTGTGCCAATTGCCAGTACCGTTTTACGTAATGGTACTGATGTGTTGCGTACTCAACTGTAAGGAGAATTCCGACAGTGATAACGAAATGCATGCATTAAGTTTACGAAAGACGAGGTTATGCGGCAGATATGTTTACCTGTAATTCAAGACAAGACTACAGATTTACTAATAACTCAATGGTGAGAAACTATTATTATTACATTCTCACACAATCATAATGAGTATATGCTTATGACGTAATTAACTACACGCAACAGCTGGTTATATGTAGGCATATTTAGTGTAATGATATAAGGTTATGTTAGCTACAATCATGGGATACATATTTTCAACGGTATTATTATTATTATTATTATTATTATTATTATTATTATTATTATTATTATTATTATTATTATTATTATTATTATTATACTCATTAAAGCATACCACCTACAAGAGCTGTTGGTGTAGGCCGATTCACTCTGTAAATGCACGAATTTCGTTCATGGTGATACATTATTTTACATGTATGCCACAGACATTTCAAAGTCGGTGATATTTTATGGGAAGTAACTGGTACTGATCCGCAGGAATTTTTTAACTACTCCTCTTCCAAGACCATGACTGTCAGAGACTGCAGTGCCTTATATCTTTCCCAACTGCCCATCATACTTATAGTCACATTCTGGCATGTGAAGAGAAGAACCAGGAAAAAATATAGAATAGAAAGAGGAGCAATAAACAGACCATTGAAGATACTATATATATCTCATACACAGAACTTCAATCCACAATCTTACACAGCTGAAAAGTACAATAAACATGTTGTTACCTGATGGTTGTTGTACTGTGATGAAGGGAACGTAGGTAATTTTCCTGTACGTCTATACAGCAAGGCAACCATACTGCATAGCATATGTAATCATCTTATAGGACATGGACTTTATTCTAAACGGGTTTTATTAAAGTATAAAATATTTCTAATATATATTGTAACTTATTAATGATAATAATAAATAAAATCATGAATAAAAATATATAAATAAAATTACTCAAAAATTAATAAAATTAATAAGCATAATTAACCGAAATGTCAGTAGTATGGGCGCCAGAGTTCACCAGAATGGATCCCTCGAATTTAGATAAGAGCATGGTAAACTGTATATCCCAGGGCGTGTACATAATGCTGCGTACTGGTACATCTGCTGCAGGCCTTACCTAACCTCCTGAAAACGACTAATTAGGTAGGAACTGCACCTAGGTTCATCAATAACACTGATTCTAAAATAGCTAACTATATTCTTAAGAAATTCCGTGCATGAGCACCTCATCAACATACAACATTATACATATAATACACACATAAAATATTGCTGGATGACTCCATATTTACAACAACAACAATATTGAAAATCGTAGGAAAACGAAAGCGAGAACTAAGCTACCATCTGTAGATAGTCCGATGAACAATGTACATGTATGCAGATAAATACCCTTCACTGTCTCTATATCAATTCGACTTACCGATTCTCATGATCGGCAGTTATCACATCACACAGATACTGTACCTTGTACTACTGTGTTCACATATTTTAACACTTGTTGTAAAGACATATACACACGTCTGTCGATCCTCAACATAAATTATGGAAAGTCTGAGATAGCTTTCACCAACATATAATGCTAGACCTCCACAAGTACAACAACACTTAATGCTTACGCCCTCCACAATTTGTTGATCATCCACTTTCCATGAACATAACAAGACTACGCTCCACGAACGTTTGAAGTCCAGTCCATTGCATCCGTGTCACTCGAGTACCGTGTGTCAGCACTACTTCCTTCCCGTACAGTGTGTCAGTTGTCGTTCCTTCATATAGTGTTACTGCTTGTACTTGTAGTCGTTTTCCTTCTCGTTCCTATACAATCACTATTACAATGTCTCTGGTTGCCGCCGTATGATCAACCTTTATAGACATCAACATCCCCCTCCTCTCAGATGATACGTCCGAATTGGTGCTTGCCAGCCAATCATGAGTGAACCCTAGTTTTTCTCCCAAGTTATAAACAAACACTCGGGAGTTTTACATGAATCATCGAATTTCCCTGGTACAACAACGAGCTCATCTCATCAGGCACTGGGGTATTTACATGACTCATACGAACTTCCCGATGACCACAACAAATACATCTTATATGACAATAACAAACTCTGGGGTATATTACC
Source organism: Anabrus simplex (assembly GCF_040414725.1). Taxonomy (NCBI): domain Eukaryota; kingdom Metazoa; phylum Arthropoda; class Insecta; order Orthoptera; family Tettigoniidae; genus Anabrus; species Anabrus simplex. The sequence goes on along the minus strand of NC_090270.1, from coordinate 60,302,515 downwards.
TGAGTCATTAAAGCAATGTTTTCCCACTTGTGCAAAACAAATTACTCATACCTACATATGTGGATATCTTCCAGCTCACAAGTATAAATGGCAAAATATACAAATGAAATACTGATAATAATAATAATAATAATAATAATAATACTAATAATAATAATAATAAATCGAATACTGGCAATAATATCTCTAACTTCTAGATATAATTCGGGGGGTGATATATGTACTATCACAATATGTCGACAAAATTACTAACACAAATGCGGTATATTCTTTAGTTACAAAACATCGTAGCTGTATCACAAGGAATGAGTGCAACAATGTGTAGAAAGATTCAATAAATAAGTTAATTTTAGTCCTAGCTGGTGAATTGAACTCCTAGGATGTTGTCTCAACAGTTAATTTAATAGTCACAGTTAAAACATTTCTTAGTTCTTAAAGGAGTATGGGTATGATTTTCTTGTTATTTGTTCAACCTTCTGTCGTATATCCCCTCATGTTTACAAATTTATGGTCGACCCCGTGGTGAAGGGATATAATGCCTGCCTCTTACCCGGAGGCCCCGGGTTCGATTGCCGGCCAAGTCAGGGACTTTTACCTAGATCTGAGGGCTGTTTCGAGGTCCACTCAACCTGCGTGATTACATTTGCGAGCTATCTGATTGTGAGATAGCGACCCAGGTCTAGAAAGCCAAGAATAACGGCCGAGAGGATTCGTTCTGCCGAACACAAGACACCTCGTAATCTGCAGGCCTTCGGGCTGAGCAGGGCCAAGGCCAAGCCCTTCAGGGCTGTTGCGCCGTGCGATTTTTACAAATTTATGGGACATAGTAGCAATTTAATGTTGCCACATGTCAATACATTTAAAAGAGTAGGCTCCAGTCTGAATGGTAGTCCAATATTAGGACAGAAACTTACATACTTTCTGGAATACATAAAACATACAGTTCAAGGTTTCGAACAGAATGACAAATTGGTGTCATCGATAGTATGTGGAATTCTCATTAAACCATACATGAAATTCAAGGGAGGAAACATTGTAGGCTCATGTGCAAATACTGCCAGTGATGCTACATCAGCATGGATGTTACGTCTAAGCTAATATTATACGTACTAGTTTTCTTTTAAGATCATGCAATGCCTATTTAAATTGAAATACGTTTGTAACATCCTGTTGTGCTGTTAGCAAATCGGCCTAAGTAAGTTAACACTAAAATGCTGTCGTGTTTTACAACTGTTTGCTGTTTTTCTTTAATTGCAGAGTCACTAAAATACGGTAATAACGATAGTATAATTCAATATCCTTTAAATTTGAAACGCTATTTATCAGTAAATAAATTATTCCATATTAAAATCATGTCTGTTTAACCATGTTCCGCGTTTCTCTGCATTGCCATCGCCTCCTTAGCGTGACGTCACCACGGAGTTGCTAGGCCTTATTATCTATTATCTATTATTATCTAGGAGGTATTGGTTGTATGCGGGTGGATGATATTACATTTTTTCGAGGAATAACATACCCCCAAGAAAGTGTGACCTTCGTGGCTCTGTTTTACAATTACTAAAAATTACCGCTTAGTGCGATGTGAGAAGAATTTCAAATTACCATAGGTAATGCTCTCATGTCGACGTTGCAAATGACCAGAATACTATTCAAATGCCGGCGATAGTAACACGGGTATGTGTATACGGTATGTGTTCGTATCACTATACATCTTTTAATTCAATTCTCCTTTTAATTTTGTTTCTCCTCTATTGAATAAATATAATTGTTTTTATAATTCTTATTTCATTCTAGTATCATTTGGACTCTTAACTGCTGTAAGTTTAGAGCCCCATTTACAGCACGGGGCATTAGTTCATCGGCCTTTCCCGGTCACGGTCCATGGATTTGTATCCGCACATTATATTCCACCGATGTTTTGGTTTCTGTTGTTTATTGGTGAGTTTTCTTGCGGGTGGAGTCCGGTTCAACTTTCATTATGTCTTGATGCGGAACCTAACAAGCGATGATATCGAGCTTTTCTTTAGCCACCTATGATGCAAAGCGGGATACAATGACGCAATGGGCACAAGGTCATGCCTTAACGCAATCGAAGTAACGCTCCATACAGGAATTATTGCGGCATCAAAACATGGCAATGTTGAGCTGAGGGATGAAGGTAAGATCCGCAATGTACGAACCAGTTTACTACAATCAAGAATGTGCCAGGCGGATGAAAAATATAGCAGTGATAGTCGGGAGAATGTGCAAATTCCGCAGCTTCCTGACCACATAATGCCTATCATTACAAAACTCTTGCAAGGTAAATTACATCAGATCTGTGTGAACAATACTTTATTGTTAAGTGTTCGCTAGTAAATAAATATGATTAATTTGTTTCAGATTCAACAACTACAATCCCTGGTATTTCTCTAGCTATGGTAACAGGATACCGGTACTTAGTGCGGGTGGCAGAAGTACAAACAGACTGTAAATGCAGTTTAGTACATATATCTTCTCCAGCTAGTGAAAGTCCAACATTGTGTCTTATTCGCTTTCAAGTTCGAGGAGCCCTCAGATACCCGAAATCATCGTTTGTGGCTTTTTTGCAGTGCATGACGGAATTTGTCATCACTGCTGTGCAGTATTTACCCCGACAACAGTTACTAAAATGTGTACGTTTTTTTCTGAAAGCCAGGTTCATCAGTGAAATTAAGTGTATAGAGTGTAAAGACGACAAACTACCTCTTTTTCTACTCCAAACATTTCTGATACCTTTATTAGACAACATTGCTTCGAGCCACTCAAGTAGAAATGAGAAAGTTTTGAAACTTGATTAGAAGCCCCTAAGTAGGAAGGTTTTAAAACTTTAGAGACCTATCCAAGCCAATGAAGCACAGCTCTATAAATAAGGTACTGTAAATACTAAAAAAACTTTCAGCTCTCTTTATTTAGGATATAATTTACTTATAGACATACACGGCCATGCGAGCACAAGAGGGCAAGAACGCGATCCTAGTGGCTGAATGGTGAACTAAGATGGCACTCGGTTTCATTGGTGCATTTCAAGGCCTTGTATTATAGAGCAGGCAACGACTCAAATATGGCTAAGCATGAGCATGACTTGTCCACAGATAAAGAGTATCGCTTTTGGTGGAAATTATATCTCATATCATTATCGACACTAAAGCGACACACCACCGTACAGAGAAGTGTAGCTTTGATTATAGCGTTGTTACAGTGAATGTAATCTACTCATAAATACGGTAGCTTCGACGAAGGGAAAATGAAGCAACGGTAATGTGTAACCAAGTGTGTTGTACGGGCCATATAGATGTAGTTTGATCGTAGATTCGAAACAGATCATCGGCAGCCCTCAAGATTGTTTTTCTAGTTTCCCTATTTTACATCAGGCAAATATTAGGGCTGTTATTATGGCCACGGATCTTCTTCCCCAGTCATCCTCTTTAAACAATAGTCACCACCATCACCACCACTTGACTTTTCCTGTCTGATAGTTGACGAAAAGTACGATTATAACCTGGGTTGAAATTACGATCTCCAGCACGAAAAACTTGTTAGTTGGCTGCTTCTACCGCCCACCCTCCGGTTAGAAATTTGCTTTAATTCAACTGTTTTGGCTCTGAATAAATCCAACGATATTGTGCTAATCGATGATTTAAATTCGCACATATCCTGTCAATCTACAACCACTGGAACTGTAACCGACTCTGCGGACTCATTTATTTTGTCTAATTTCATAAATGGTCTTCATCTACATCAGTTCTGCTTAAAACCCACCGGAAATCTGGCAACACTGGACCTCCTCTTCTCTACAGTAACTAGTGTTAGTGTATCTGTTGGCAGAAACATTCTTAGCGCTGACCATGACTCAATCTAAGCTACCCTCAGCCTACCTGCTTATCAACATAAAGACTTCCCACCCGCTGCGAGGCAAACATTTCCTCTGTGGAGTAAAGTAGACTGGCTAGTCGTCAACCAGGACTTTTCATCCCTCCCTTGGTGCTGGTTATCAGCTGAGCCTGATGTCAACAGTGCGGTTTCCCTGTTTGAGGATTTAATATTTACTACCATTAAACAGCATGTACCTTTTTCCAAACCCAGAACACACAAATATCCCCCCTAGCTGAGTGCCGAAACTAAATTACTACTAAAGAACAAAACCCGTGCGTGGTCACTCTGGAAGTCCATCCCCAATTCATATACGTATAATACTTTTAAACACCTCAGGAAAATTTCAAAATCGCATCTTAAAAATGACTACAACCGGCACATCACTTCTATAACTGGAAACCTTAGAAACAACCCAAAAAAAATCTGGACCCTCATTTCATCACGTAGACAGTCACCCCAGATACCACTGAATCTTGAAATACATAGTGATGATGTCCCAAATGAATTAAGGTCTCAAAAATTCAATGAGTACTTTCACTCCACCTTTACCCCTCCTGCAACTCTCACAGAACTACCACAGATCAATAGTGTTTGCAGTTACTCTCTGTCGCAAATATCAACGACCCCTAACGAAGTTCAAAATATTCTCAGTAGTCTCCCAATAAACCGCTCCACCGGGCCCAATGATATTAGCCCTATATTCATCAAAAATAATTCTGCATGTCTCTGTGCACCGTTGTCTACAATTTTAAACCTGTGTATGGCTACTGGTACATTCCCCGACAGCTGGAAACAAGCTGATATCACACCTATTTTCAAATCTGGCAACAAACATGATATTTCATCATACCGCCCAAAATCTTTTGTTCCAATACTATCCTCTGTCATTGAAAGAATAATCCACCGCCGACTCCTCCTTTTCACACAGCCGTAACTCTCTGAAGAGCAACACGGATTCACTCCCGGAAAATCATGCCCCACTAACCTCACTGTTCTCAATCACCACATCAATACAGCAATGGAAAATAAATCTCAGTTAGATGTAATCTATATAGATCTGGCCAAGGCATTCGACTCAGTGGATCATGCACTTCTTCTTCATAAGCTCGCCACCAGATTTAATATCCATGGCCCCGTCTTGTCATTGATAACAAGTTTCCTCTCCGGCAGAAAACAAAGAGTGGTACTCCCTGAATCTGCCTCATCATGGTTATCTGTGTTATCAGGTGTCTCTCAGGGCAGTATTCTGGGACCCCTACTCTTTGTTCTCTATATCGATGACATAATTCTTTGCACCCAAAATAGTCAGTGTTCCCTCCTCTTGTACGCTGACGACCTGAAAATCCTAAGAGAAGTGTCTACGGCTGATGACTGTGATGAATTACAGACTGTTTTCAATTCGTCTGGTGACTGGTTTAAGAAATGGAATCTTTCTCCCAATGTTAAGAAGTGCAATACACTCTCCTTTTCATTGCTAAAGCAAAGAATGAACACTCTATATACCATCCAAGGAAGTACATTGCAATCGACTTCTCAGGTAAGAGACCTAGGTGTTATAATAGACTGTAAACTAACCTTCTCTGCCCACATTCACTCAATAAAATCCCGTGCTATGCGTACTCTAGGCATTCTTTAAAGGTTTACTGAAATTAATGATATTAACGCTTTAAAATTATACTTTGTCTCGAATGTTCTCCCCATTATTTTGTTCCCCTATTTGGTCCTCATCTGCTATCACAAACATATCTCAACTAAATAGTATTTTTAACTTTTTCACTTTCATTGTTCAGACTCGCAATCCTGTTTTTAAGAACAAAACTAAATCTGACATTATGAACTATCTGGGTATACTTGACCTGAGAAGCCGTTTACAGTTCTCTGATCTATGTTACATTCACAAAATAATCAATGGCTACACCAAATGTAATACTCTTCCGGCGTACTTCCCTATACACGTTTCTCCCCGCCCTACACGCAACCGGCGCACTCACCATGTGTCCCATCCGCGCCTAACTTTACAACAACGCTCTATCTTCCACCGTCTCGCTACTCTTGGTAACTCACTACCCGATATTGACATATTCACACCTTTCGCATCCTTCAAACAAAAAATTAGAAGATTCCTCTAAGTCCTGTCCAGGTTTTCACTTTCTTCAGTCCCTCCAACCCTCGACCTGTCTTCTCCCTAATTTCAGTAACCGACACTTGCCAGTTACCGTTGTCATTGTTGTTACATTGTTACTGTTAAACTTGTTAATTTATTGTTGTTACTTAATATTGTTGTTTATACCTTTGTTATCTTTTATACGTATTTAAACTTATTATTATTATTAGTGTAAAATGGCCCTCCATAGGCTGTATCTAATAAATAAATAAATAAATAAATAAATAAATAAATAAATAAATAAATAAATAAATAAATAAATAAATAAATAAATAAATAAATAAATAAATAAATAAATAAATAAATAAATAAATAAATAAATAAATAAATAAATAAATAAATAAATAAATAAATAAATAAATAAATAAATATGTATAAACCATATGCAACCTACTTTTTAGTTTTCACTATGTGTGTTTACTTGGCAGTAAATATAAGTGAATCCCTCCCGTTTGATGTATGTGACAGCCCTCTGAGGATAGAGACAAGCTATCCTGATAGTGGAAGTGACCTATAATTCCATGTAAATTACCCCATGTGTATAATAAGATATATCTGCTGTCAAGAATCGTATTCGAGTTGACAGATACCGGACTCTCCCTTTGTCAGTCTTAAGAAACAAGTCTCTTGAAAAGCGAAACCTTATTTTAAGATCTATCTCTCCGTACATGTCAAATTAATTGCTGCGATTTAGCAGCGGGCGACCCACAGAGAGGCCGTCGGACTAACCTTTCTTCCCGAAATCGTCTCAACATGATAATACAAATTACATGTTTCATGGTGCATAAACTCTGATTGTGATTCACTCCTCTCATTTGAGGTTAAACAGTGCTCTCGACAATGTTTAAACATGACCGGTTGAACATCGGTTTAGACCGTGCCTAAGTGATAAATAACGTCAGGATAGTCAGCTATGTGGGAAACTACATGGAAAGAAATGTGATTGTAGCGGGAGATCTGAATTTGCCAGATGTAAATTGGGAAGGAAATGCGAACGACAGGAAGCATGACCAACAAATGGCAAATAAGTTAATATGGGAAGGACAGCTGATTCAGAAAGTGATGGAACCAACCAGAGGGAAAAATATCCTGGATGTGGTGCTGATAAAACCAGATGAGCTCTATAGGGAAACTGAAGTAATAGATGGTATTAGTGATCATGAAGCTGTTTTTGTGGTAGTTAAAAATAAATGCGATAGAAAGGAAGGTCTTAAAAGTAGGACTGTTAGACAGTACCATATGGCTGATAAAGCAGGTATGAGGCAGCTTCTAAAAAGTAACTATGATCGGTGGAAAACTGTAAATAAAAATGTAAAGAGACTCTGGGATGGGTTTAAAGAAATTGTTGAGGAATGCGAAAACAGGTTTGTACCTTTAAGGGTGGTAAGGAATGGTAAAGACCCACCTTATTATAATAGAGAAATAAAGAGACTAAGAAGGAGGTGCAGACTGGAAAGAAATAGAGTTAGAAATGGCAGTGGAAGTAAGGAGAAATTGAAGGAACTTACTAGAAAATTGAATCTAGCAAAGAAGGCAGCTAAGGATAACATGATGGCAAGCATAATTGGCAGTCATACACATTTTAGTGAAAAATGGAAGGGTATGTATAGGTATTTTAAGGCAGAAACAGGTTCCAAGAAGGACATTCCAGGAATAATTAATGAACAAGGGGAGTGTGTATGTGAGGATCTTCAAAAGGCAGAAGTATTCAGTCAGCAGTATGTAAAGATTGTTGGTTACAAGGATAATGTCGAGATAGAGGAAAAGACTAAGGCCAAAGAAGTAATAAAATTTACATATGATAACAATGACATTTACAATAAGATACAAAAGTTGAAAACTAGAAAAGCCGCTGGAATTGATCAGATTTCTGGGGATATACTAAAGACAATGGGTTGGAATGTAGTACCATATCTGAAGTACTTATTTGATTATTGTTTGGTCGAAGGAGCTATACCAGATGAATGGAGAGTTGCTATAGTAGCCCCTGTGTATAAAGAAAAGGGTGATAGACATAAAGCTGAAAATTACAGGCCAGTAAGTGTGACATGCATTGTATGTAAGCTTTGGGAAGGCATTCTTTCTGATTATATTAGACATGTTTGTGAAATTAATAACTGGTTCGATAGAAGGCAATTCGGTTTTAGGAAAGGTTATTCCACTGAAGCTCAACTTGTAGGATTCCAGCAAGATATAGCAGATATCTTGGATTCTGGAGGTCAAATGGACTGTATCGCGATTGACATGTCTAAAGCATTTGATAGGGTGGATCATGGGAGACTACTGGCAAAAATGAGTGCAATTGGACTAGACAAAAGAGTGACTGAATGGGTTGCTATATTTCTAGAAAATATATCTCAGAGAGTTAGAGTAGGTGAAGCTTTGTCTGACCCTGTAATAGTTGAGAGGGGAGTTCCTCAGGGCAGTGTTATCGGACCTTTATGTTTTCTTATATATATAAATGATATGAGTAAAGGAGTGGAATCGGAGGTAAGATTTTTGCGGATGATGTTATTCTCTATAGAGTGATAAATAAGTTACAAGATTGTGAGCAACTGCAACGTGACCTCGAAAATGTTGTAAGATGGACAGCAGACAATGGTATGTTGATAAACAGGGCTAAAAGTCAGGTTGTGAGTTTCACAAATAGGAAAAGTCCTCTCAGTTTTAATTACTGTGTTGATGGGGTGAAAGTTCCTTTTGGGGATCATTGTAAGTATCTAGGTGTTAATATAAGGAAAGATCTTCACTGGGGTAATCACATAAATGAGATTGTAAATAAAGGGTACCGATCTCTACACATGGTTATGAGGGTGTTTAGGGGTTGTAGTAAGGATGTAAAGGAGAGTGCATATAAGTCTCTGGTAAGACCCCAACTAGAGTATGGTTCCAGTGTATGGGACCCTCACCAGGATTACCTGATTCAAGAACTGGAAAAAATCCAAAGAAAAGCAGCTCGATTTGTTCTGGGTGATTTCCGACAAAAGAGTAGCGTTACAAAAATGTTGCAATGTTTGGGTTGGGAAGAATTGAGAGAAAGAAGAAGAGCTGCTCGACTAAGTGGTATGTTCCGAGCTGTCAGCGGAGAGATGGCGTGGAATGACATTAGTAGACGAATAGGTTTGAATGGCGTTTATAAAAGTAGGAAAGATCACGATATGAAGATAAAGTTGGAATTCAAGAGGACAAACTGGGGCAAATATTCATTTATTGGAAGGGGAGTTAGGGATTGGAATAACTTACCAAGGGAGATGTTCAATAAATTTCCAATTTCTTTGAAATCATTTCGGAAAAGGCTAGTAAAGCAACAGATAGGGAATCTGCCACCTGGGCGACTGCCCTAAATGCAGATCAGTATTGATTGATTGATTGTCTCTGCAATGCGACAGCCATACTTAGGCATTGTTTAACAATAGACGTCATGTGAACACTGTTTCTGCAATTGGCCCCTAAAATCCAGGTACCTGAAGCGAGTCCTGAGTGTATCAAAGATTACAAGATATCGACTTGTATATGAGCTCGCAAGAGAAACTTTCCTGATTGAGGACCTGAGATACAATCTTATTTTACCATGTGATAATCTGATGCATAAGCTAAGAGAAGAAAAGAGGGACATTTTGGAAGACTTCTACTTAACGGAGGCAATGACGGATCGGAAATGGATGGAAACGGGCTACCAAATGAGACATATAGTTACGAGATTGGCTGTTTACGGATTGAACTTGAAGATGGGCCGATTGCAGAAACGATGACTAGTTTTAAGCCTTTCGACAGCGGCTACCTAAACAACGTTTAATTCGTGCACTATCTTCCATTGTATAAACAATGTTCAGCCGATGTTTAACTATACTGAAATTCAAGTCAAGAATTTAGGAAAAGTATCCTTCCACATGTGAGCACGTCCCCTGTTCCCCCTTCCCGTCCCCGTTATCCATCTCCGCCACAACCAGCTTGTCATGAACGCCGTGAGTCTATCTGACAAGTAATTCATTCTGAAATAGTGAAGCATCAAACGAAATCACTTCCTATCACATAGCTGTACTTTGATTACGTACCATACCTATTTATTTCTTTATTGACCATGCAAAACCTACAGATTACTGAAAAATACCGACGCAAGAGAATCAAGGTTTATTTTTTATTTCATAATGCAATTTGTTTGAGGCACATGGAGTCTTAAAACGTAAGTATACGATTCCGCTCTCGTGCAACGACAGTCAGTGGCAGTTTCTCACAGTTCAAAAAGCAGAAAACCCCACCCGTGAGTGGGATTGCGAAATACAATGTTTCCAGGAATGCTGTAAATATTGTAGTCTCGTCATTCGGAAGGTAAACACGAACTCATGATACCCTCATGACAACATTTCTGCAGGTAGAGGGCGGTTACTAATATAAAGTAAAGTACAAATTATTATCTTCGTCATCATCATCATTATTATTATTATTATTATTATTATTATTATTATTATTATTATTATTATTATTATTATTATTATTATTATTATTATTATTACCGGGTTTTGTGGATGTGCAGAGGTGAAAGAAGGTGCGGGGGTGAACAGGTCTCAAAAATACGAAATTAAAGTTATATTTTCTTTGCAAAATCAAGAAATAACAAGAATGGCAGGTACAGAGTAGCAAAGCCACAGTCTAATATACACAGTCGCGAAGCTCGGCTTATTTTTTTCATCCATGCGACTGCAGCGCTCCACGTGGCCAGCAAGCTGCCGGTTTTCTGGGATGTGTAAGTTGTATACGTTTTGCGAGGTAAGCGTGAGGTAATTACATTATAGATGATCGGTTTACTATTAAATTGACATGGTATGTATGAAAGGAAGTGTGTGTGTGGCGCAATAAATTGCTCAGTTACAAGAAGACACCAGAGCTATCATTCTTTAGGCTGTCTAAAGATCCTGAACATTAAAGCCTTAATTACTGTTTAAATTTTCTGATAAGAGAACAATATTGTGAAGATTCAGAAATTAACTTCAGATAAGTAGGCATTTCGTTCATCACTGATTCAGGAATGTAACTCGTAGTGAAATCCATCCAATGATATGAACTTAAATAACGTTTTAATACAACCGTAACCTCTAAGACGTAGCGGTGTGTTGATTTTCAATGTGTAGAAAATTGCTTGTCGCCTCTGTGTAGTGGTTAATGTGATTAGCTACCACCACCCGGAGGCTCGGGTTTGATTCCCGGCTCTACCACGAAATTTGAAAAGTGGTACGAGGGCTGGAACGCGGTCCACTCATCCTCGAGAGGTTAACTGAGTAGAAGGGAGTTCGATTCCCACCTCAGCCATCTTCGAAGTCGTTTTCCGTGGTTTCCCACTTGTCCCGACAAATGCCGGGATGGTACGTAAGTTAAGGCCACGGTCGCTTCCTTCCACCTCCCTTGCCTATCCCTTCCAATCTTTCCATCCCCCACAAGGCCCCTCTTCAGCATAGCTGGTGAGGCCGCCTGGGCGAGCTACTGGCCCTCCTCCCGAGTTTTATCGCCCAAACCAAAGTCTCACTCTCCAGGACACTGCCCTAGAGGCGGTACAGGTGGGATCCCTCACTCAGTCCGAAAGAAAAACCAACCCTGGAGGGTAAACGGATTAAGAAAGGAAGAAAGGCAAGAAAATTGCTTGTAAATAGTAGGGGGGATGATTTATTGAAGAAAAATGTGAACTATTTGTACAATAACATCACGTTATGTTCCAATCATTTTGGAGACAGCCAGTTTATGTCAGCAGAGAAGAAGAAATTAGTATGGAATCTCCGCAGATTTCTTCGAACCGAAAGTTATTGATAAGAGATGATTAGCCCGTCTCAAAGGAGCACAACACACAGTCATACGTTGCACCGAGTCAGATAGGTCTTTTGGCAACAGTGGGATAGGAAAGGGCTTGGAGCGAGAAGGAAGAAACCATGGCCTTAATTAAGGTACAGACTGTTTTGACAATGGTAAACCACGGAAACGCATCTTCAGGGCTGGCGACAGTGGAGTTCGAACCCACTATCTCCGAAATGTAAGCTGATAAGCCGCCCAGCCACTTGCGCGTTTGTCAGAGGAGCCGAGAGAACATGGGCTGTATGCTCGCTAACTTCGATGTAGTATACTATTAATTCCCTAATGTTAACACCTGATTTTCGACATTAATGCTGTGAAGGTACTAAGTCATTAGTGTTGAAATTATTTGTGAAACTAAGATTAAATTACCTCGTGATATTTTGCAATGAAAGTTTTCAGTGTCATAAAACAAAAAAGCTCAAAATCCAGCCATTTAGGTTCCTGAGATGTTTGAATATTATTCGAATTGTTTTAAAGTTCATTACTATTTTTATGATGTATGTGAAATTACCAAATTCAGTTCAATAATAGGATTTCGAAAATTACTAAGACCTTAATTACAGTGGTATGATAAGCTGTTCCTTCGAAAATAAACTATTGTTGTTTTCCTTCGGTATTATTACCACGCTGTAGTCTAGTGTATCAACGTATTTTATTAAAATGTACGATTAATATAGTTGTCGAGGTGGTTACAGTTTATAATTTACGTGGGAAAGTGCATTCAACTGTTGGGTAGAGAATTGTTCCGGACAGTTAGAGCTTGCTGGCCGCTACGAGCGCTAGTGTCGTTCCGCCTGATAACAGGATGCCATTTCATTACTAAGGAGCTTCGCGACTGTGTATATTAGACTGTGAGCAAAGCAACCAATCGGGAATGTACAATTACAGAGTTACAGGATTTGGGCTCCGAGAGCCAGACACATAATTCTTGAGCAATAAGCCCAACCTTACGCTATACAAGATTCAACAAAGGGGCAGAAGACCCCAATCATGCCCAGGAGCTCTTGCTCCCAATTACACAGTAAAGCCTCCTCGAGGCACGCAGAAACAAATTTTAAGAAAGAGCGACCCGCTCTTAAGATCAAGCCTATCAAAGGCCACACCAAATTCCACCTTCAAGCTGTCCTCCAAGGACACATACACAGGGGTAAAAATACCCAACCTACTGAGGCCTATTCAGAGAAGAAACAGAAATATTACATGGCCTCTAAAATACCAACTTGAGAGGAGGCGTTCTTGCACTCCTAATATACTTTATTTAAAACCTACTTGGCGCTAGGCCTCTAGTGCAAGGGCTAATCCCATACTAAAGAGGTGACTTATAGAAGGAGACAATTACATTACGTTAAGGAAGAAACGGTAGTGAAAATAAGTTCACCTCAATGCAATATGAGTGGGAGCTCGAGAGGGTTAAGCACTCTCTATCCCAATATGTAGTTTAAAAAGATAGAATTGCTACCAAGTGTCTTTACATTTTAGGGGAAAGTTACATGGTAAAAAGGCTTCGGACCTGCCCCGAGAGTTAAACTGCTGAGCTAGCAAGAAAAGAAGTTATTAAACGGCCATTAGCTGGTGGTGGAACTGCTGCCCGAAGAAAGAGGCGCTTCCCGCCCCCTGCTACGTACTTTACACACTGATAGATGTTACTGAAGTGGCGTGGAGACCCGAAAATCAGCAGTTTATATACCCTCGTGGAAAGTTCGAGGGGTTTCAGGAATGAGAACACCCGCTCACAATCATTTTATTGGCTAACCACGAAAACCCCTACACTAGATGAAGAAGAAACACATTATTGGTGGAAAATTAATTACAGAAATTCCTTATTGGTCAAATTCAAAACTGGCGGAAAGAAAGGGTTAATATTGCTAACTTAAACAATAACTGAAAGAAATTTAACAAAGAACAAACTTATGAATTCAAAATTTCTTCAAAAACACAGTTCTTTCACTTCGCACTAGGGTGCATAATTGGGCCATCTGGAAGAGAATGTCCACACTTCTTACTACAGGCAAAACAAAAATACATCGAAAACGGCCCAGTTCAGAAACTTCAAAATTTACAAGTAGGGACATCTTCTGAGAAACTTGAGAATTAACACAGTAGATAAAGTTCAGACTTCCTCCAGTAGAGGAGTTTCAACTGGCGCAAAGTTTGAATTAGCGGCGTGGAGGTGTACCATCCGGTACAATTATTATTATTATTATTATTATTATTATTATTATTATTATTATTATTATTATTATTATTATTATTATTATTATTATTATTATTATTATTATTATTATTATTATTATTTAATACGCCAAGGATCCTATTCCCATACCGTGCTAAGGCCCTTCCTGTTTTATTTACGGCGAGTGCATAGGTTGAACTCAGCTGACACATCAACCTTTCGCTGGAGACTTGGATTTCCTTGGAGTTTAAATTCCAAGCGAACGGCGTAAACACTGTACACAGAAACGCCGGTCAGCTGCGCGGTCTTTTTTACGTCTTCCACAGTCCACAGCGGATTCTAATCTCGTAGGCTGTTCAATCAGTATTGCCAACAGTTTTCTTGGATCCATCTTCAACGTCGCACATATTATGGGAACTTATCAGCAATGGAATGAACTCGAACAAAGCTTACAAAGTACACAGTGCAATAAGATATCAATATCATTATGAAATAATTATTATTTTGCTACATACACCACTAAGAACACTAACTATTCTTAGCTATCTATGTATGAAATATAAGAGTTAGTATCGAACGCGAATAACATACAAACTGTGATATGTTTTTCATATTTATATAGGCCAAAATTTTTTAATTCGTCAAGTCAGTTCACCAGAATATCTAACCAAACTGAAGAAAGCTCCTGACTTCAGCAACAAGTAACAAACCCAGGGAACTATTTGGCGCTGCGGAAGCCTTTTCACCGACCAGAAGTCTGACTAACATCAAAGGGACCGCTATGGTCTTGAGTTGACTCTCAGTATAGACATTGTTTAAAGTTTCAATATTGGTTTGAGGATGGAGATAAAAGTATGTTTCGTGCAACACTTTGCTTGCCGCAACCAATGAAGATCGCCGGTGCGCGCGCCGAACGCCAGTCTGCTGTTCGTCTTCCTACACATTACTCAGATATGGCTAGATATGAGCATGACTTGCCCACAGATAAGAGTATCGCTTTCAATGGAAATTAAATCTCATATTATTATCGACACTAAAGCGATACGCCACCGTACGGGGAAGTGTAGACTTGAGTATAGCGTTATTACAGTGAGTGTAATCTACTTATAAATACGGTAGCTTCGACGAAGAGGAGATGGAGCAATGATAATATGTATCCGAATGTGCGGTACGGGCCACATAGATGTACCGTAGCTTGATTTTCTGGAGATCGTCGATTCGAAACGCATCATCGGCAGCCCTGAAGATTGTTTTCCGTAGTTTCCCTATTTTTACACCAGGCAAATACTAGGGCTGTTATTATGGTCACGGCTCTTCTTCCCTAATGCTCCTCTTCAAACAATAATCACCACCACTTGCCTTTTCCTAGCTGATAGTTGCTGAAAACGTATACGATTATATATATAACAACCCCGTACAACAGACTTTTTAGTTTCCGCTATTATGTGTGTTTACTTGGCAGTAAATATAAGTGAATCCTTCCCGTTTGATGTATGTGACAGCCCTCTGACGATCGGAACACGTAATTCTGATATGTATGTAGTCGAAGTGACCTATAATTCCATGGAAATTACCCCCATGTAAGTACCGTAATAAAATATATGTGCTGCCAAGAATTGCATTCAAGTTGACAGTTACCGGACTGTACCTTTGTCAGTCTAAGGAAACAAGTCTGTCGAAAAGCGAAACCTTATTTTAAGATCAATCTCCGAGTACATGCCAAACGAATTGCTGCGATTTAGCAGAGAGGCCGTCGGACTAACCTTTCTTCCCGGAATCGCTCTCAACATGATAGTACAAAATAGCCTACATATTTCATGGTACCGGTATACATAACCTCTGGTTGTGATTCACTCCTCTCATTTGAGGTTAAACCAACACCTCCTAGATAATAAGGCCTCACAACAGCGCTGTGACTTCACGCTAAGGAGGCGAACGCAATCCAAAGAAAGGCACAGCATGGTCACACACAAACATGATTTTAATACTTTTAGCTTGTGGAATAACTTATTTACCAACAAATAAAGTTTAAATTTTAAAGGAGAATGAATTATATTGCCGTTATTACCGTATCTTAGAGACTCTTTCATTAAAGATAAACAACACACTGTTTTAAATCACGGCAGCATTTTACAATGTTAACTTACTCCAGGCTGACTTGCTAACACACAGAACTTAAATTCACAAACATATTTCAATGTAAATAGGCACTGAAGAGACAGTAAATGATTTTAAAATAAAAAGAGAACGCATAAAATTAGTTTAGGCCTAACATGTAGACTGTACTACAAAAATATGATACACTAACTTAACATTTATTTACAGACTCCATTTTGCGAAATTAACAAATTTTCTTAATTTGTATCGTCTTTTGTGCATGCAATGACTATTTTATTTTGAATTAAAGTAAGTTTATAATAGTAGTAAATCAAATCAAACCAAATCAAAATCTCTTTATTTGCAAATGAGGTGTCTACCTCGGTGGCAAATGGTACACTAAAATACATTATTGTCAAGCACTAAATTTTAAATTAACAGGAGACGAAGAAAATTTTCCTAGAATACAATATTATACAATTTACGCTAATAATTTTTTCTATTAAACACACACATCATCCTTAATAAATTTATATTGTTTACAAAATTCTACTTATAATATCTTACAAACATAGTCAACTCATATACAGTACGGTATGTGAAATTACTTCTAATAATACTATACAACTGGTATAAGATTAAAATTAACACTGAATTTATTTACATATTTAATATTTTACCCATTTTGGAACCTAAGTAGCATAACGACCTGCTGCGTCTTAACCAGAGCCCCTTTTGCCACCACTTTTCAGAGTTCCTGAAGGGCCTTCACAGCTACCGTAGCGGTCCCAGGGCCCTCGAAGTCCCCACTGTACTTCACCCCTACAGGCAGTCCCCTACTTGGGCTGTCCAAACTCCTTAGACCAGGGGATGGAATTAATTTAATCACACACATTTATTATTTACAATATCCTGCACTGGTCGAATGCCCTCTAACATTTAATTTATTATCTCTGTTGTTGTTTATTCTCTTCTTGAATATCTGTACAGATTTTGGAAAAGGATCAAACACTACCCCTGGTAAACTGTTCCACTCCTTCACGCCCTTCCCAATGAAAGAAAATTTACCCCAATCGCTTCTGCTAAAATTCCTTCTAATTTTGTACTTGTGGTCAGTTCTACCAATATAATTATTTTCCAACCGAAGCCTCTCACGGATATCTCCCCATGCTTCTTCTCCTGTATAGGCTCTATATAATCCTATAAGTCTATTTTTCTCCCTTCTCTTACTTAAAGTTTCCCACCCAAGTTCCTTTAACATTTCTGATACACTACTCTTTCTCCTGAAATCCCCTGTTACAAACCTTGCTGCTTTCCTCTGCACACCATCTAGTTCTTTTATTAGGTATTCTTGGTGAGGATCCCAAACACTGTTTGCATATTCCAATAATGGACGAACCATACTTAAGTAACTTTTTTCTTTTAATTCTTTGTTGCATCCTTTAAGTAGTCTCATTATGACATGTAACGATCTATATGCTTTCCCGACAATGTCATCAACATGACCCTTCCAGTGCAAATTACTTTCAAATCTCACACCTAAGTATTTGCACTTGCCATCTTTTGGGATAACTACCTCATCCAAAGTATATTCAAATTCAGTTTTAAAGCTCCTGTTTGTAAATGTTGTAACAGTTGATTTGCCTCCATTAATCTTCATATTATTTTCTTCAACCCATTCTGGGATACTGTCAAGGTCCCTTTGTAATTCTGAACAATCCTCAATGTTATTTATTTCCCTATAAACAATTATGTCATCTGCATACAATCTTATTTTCGATGTTATATTGTTCCCTAAATCATTTGCGTATATTAAGAAAAGTAATGGACCGATTTTACTACCCTGTGCAATTCCCTTCCAGACTTTCTCTTCCTGTGATATATTATTTCCTACTTTGACTTTCTGAACCCTTGAATTTAGAAATGTTCTTATCCACCGTATAACCCTTACATCCAATCCTATTCCCTCCAATTCCTTTAATAATATTTCATGTTCCACTCTATCAAAAGCTTTGGAAAGATCTATGGCTATGCAATCTAACTGGCCTCCTGAATCTAACTGATCTGATATGTCCTGCTGAAATCCCACCAGTTGTGCCTCGCAAGAAAATTTCTTTCTAAATCTATACTGGCTCCTCATGAACCAATGTTTATCATCACATATCCCTCTGATGTACTTTGCTATTAAACTCTCCAGTATTTTACAAACTATACTGGTCAGGCTGATTGGTCTGTAGTTCTCTGGTTTCCTTTTATCACCCTTTCCTTTATAAATAGGTATTATTATAGATTCCTTCCATTCCTTTGGTATCACACTATTATTTATGACATATTTAAAAAGGCACTGAGTTAATAATATTAAGGAAGAAGTGCATAACATTCGCCTGGTCTGTAGGTAGGCCTAGGTCCAAATTATAACACATTGGCATTAAAGGTCATAAGATATACATCATCATATATCAAGCATGCTAGTAATGCAAAAAGACTTCAATACTTTTTGCCTATTGCATGAGTACTGTACATACCTATTTTGAGAAAATTACAGACTTTCTGGAATTTGTACAATGTTTTATGTATTCATTAGTTTTGTTCCTGCAGTAGTTATTTAAAGAATATTGTACACTTCCAAATAATGTCGTAATACAAATATTCTGAAGTGTTCTCCCTACATTAATTCCTGTCGTCTATACATCCATCAGCTGAGAGAACAATTTGCAGGGTCACATCACTTCTTATGGTTATTTAAGCTAAGAAATTTTCTCTCACTTTCTGGCCTCAACATCTTTTTTATGATGACAAATGTGTATGTCACTAAGTGTACAGCTGTTTCTGCACGATATTCCAAATTGCCCCTATTGAGGCTGTCAATAACATTATGACGACTATTTCTAACAGTAACATTTTTCATAACTAAGAAATCTGCACAGTAATTACAATTTAATTTCTTGAGAAGAGAATGACAACAATAACCTGCTATGTATGTTAAAAACTTGCAACACCAGGTGTGCTGTCAAGATCTGAGTCTGTTACATTGAGATTGCCTATAAATGTTTGAAATGAGGAAACTACAGAATAATCATGATCTAACAGTATATCTTCGTCAACAATATCATTTACTACAACTTTCCTACCATTAGAAATGGGCAGTTCAATTGAATTCAACATTATGATTTTTTCTCAATTTCAAACACCTGTCTAACAGAAACATGGTATTGGCCACCTGCAAGTTTCCTGTATTCACCAAATCATGCCTGCAATGCATCTTTCTGAAACTTTCCAAGAAGAAATTATGACCATTTCAGTACTTCAGAACAAAACTCTGTTAGCTGTATAAGGCAGCGAGTTGTTTGAGTAAGAGCCCTATGCGTTTGACTAGACAATTTGCCACATTTCAGACCTAGATTATCCCAGTGATCTAACCACTGAACAAACTTCATTAAAATACCCTTCCGTTCATCACCAGGTTTGTTGGCGAGAGGCTGTTGAAATTTATCATTAAGTCTTACACCTTTGAAAAGAGTCTTTACATTAACAATATGCCACCAGGTAGTGATTACTTTTACAAATTCAGCTATGCCCTCATATGATGTTAAATTGTGCTTTTCTCCTACAACTTGTAAAGCATTTACTATATGGTCATTAAACAACTGACACACATATTTCACATTTTGTCTTTCAAAACTTGAGGGACATAGAGCTTTGACAGTCAAACCATACCCATGCTTTACAAGGTCATTCCCTTCAGCCTCAAATAAGTCCCTTATAGCTTTGAAAGATGCAACTTCGACTTTAGAAAAATCATCAAAATCAGGATACACAAATTCCAAACCATTAGTTTTCTGGTTGAGCCAATTATTTCTGTTGCATTTAAATAAATGCACAGTGTCAATGTGATAAAAACGAGTCTTGTTACGATTTCCAGGATTACAATACTCAGTTTTAAGTTGAGGTGGTCTTGAAAATTTTGAGATTGCTTTGGTGTTGAGAGCATTATTATCAGTCACAACAGCCAGAACATTAAATCCCATAGATTTCAAACCAACAATAACCTTTGACATGATACTCTGTAAATCATCACCTGTTAACTTGGACACAGGGAGAATATGAACTACTTCCTTCTTTGATGATAAAATTCTCTGGATCATAAATACATGTGCTGATGTAGCACCACTTGTAGTGTTAGCACATGAGCCTACAATGTTCCCTCCCTTGAAGTCCATGTATGATTTAATGTGAATTTCATCTACCATCAATGTTACAAATTTGTCATTCTGTTGAAAACCTTGAACTTTCTGTTTTATGTATTCCAGAAAATATGCAGGGTTCTGTTCTAATATTGGGCTACCATTCAGACTGGAACATACTTTTTTCAAAGTACTAACATGTGGCAAAATTAAGTTACTTCTATGTCTCATAAATTTGTAAGCATGAGGAGAAATCAATTTGACGATTGATCAAGTAACAAGAAAATTATTATCATACTCCCTTTTGTATTTAGGAACTAAGGGAAGTTTTAACTGTGATTTTATTAAATTAAACGTGGGGTCATCTTCCTCAGTGATCAATTCACCCACTAGGCCTAGAATTAACTTACTCGTTGTATCTTTCTGCACACTGGCACTCATTCCCTGTAATGTAGCTATGGAATTTTGCAACTAAAGAATGTACTTCAATTGTGTTGGTAATTTTGTCTACATTAGAAAATTTACTCTGCAATAAAACTCCTTTAGAATATACTTTTGATGTCATGTCCTCTTTAATTATTTATATGCTATGCAATGTGTTTGCTTCAATGTATCCATGTACAGAAAAATTACTTGCATTTCCTTCACCAAGTACACCAACCATCAGTTAACATCAACATGTTTATTTTACTTTTCAGTTGTGTTAGATTGTGGACTGAAATTCTGTCTGTGTATGAGGCATGGCTGTTGATAATATCTTCAATTGCTGTGTTTACTGATTCCCTCTCTATTCTATTTCTCTTTTTGTCCGGTTCTTCTCTTGAACTGGCAGAATGTGAAGATAAATATGATGGACAGTTGGGAAAAATACAGGGGACTGCATTCTCTGACAGTCGTATCTTGGAAGAGGAGCAGGTAAAGTTTTTCCTGTCTTTGAATTAGTAGCAGTTACTTCCCAGAAAACATCACTGGCTTTGAAATGTCTGTGGCATACCTATAAAATAAGATACCACTGTGAGCCAACTTCATGCATTTATAGAGTGAATAGGCCTACATATGTAGGCATGCAGTTTGATGTGTATAATAAATCTAATTCGAGTAATAATAATGTATCCCTTGATTGTAAGCTAACATAACCTCATATTTTACGAGAGTAAACATACCTACATATCACCAGTTGCTGCGTGTAGTTTAATACCGTACCTAATATGCCTATGTGCATTATGATTATGTGAGAATGTAAAAGTAACAGTTACTCACCACTGAGTAATTAGTAACTCGGTAATCTTGTCTTGGTATTGCACGTAACCATCTCTGCTGCATAACCTCATCTTTCGGGAACTTAAACACATGCACTTTGTTATCATTATCGTAATTTCCCTTGCAGTTGGGTACACAATACTTTAGCACCTTTGTACACAACGATTCGCAACTGGCACAATTAAAATAATTAAAACACTTCTACATAATTTCACCGACACATGGCCACACTCATTGCTTTCTTAACACTGAGATGGTTCATGCTTGCCTCCTGGTGCTGACGTCACGGTAGACATCCGGAACAGTTGTGAGGCCTTATTACACTGACTGACAGTGACAATGCAACACCAAGGAGGAGTGGTTCGAAAGGGATGAAAGTTGGGGAAAAAACAGAGTCGGCACGGATGAATAATTGATGTTTATTTCAAACCGATATGCAGGTTACACAATGCGCACGGCATCGACTCAGTAGGATGTAGGACCACCGCGAGCGGCGATGCACGCAGAAACACGTCGAGGTACAGAGTCAATAAGAGTGCGGATGGTGTCCTGAGGGATGGTTCTCCATTCTCTGTCAACCATTTGCCACAGTTGGTCGTCCGTACGAGGCTGGGGCAGAGTTTGCAAACGGCGTCCAATGAGATCCCACACGTGTTCGATTGGTGAGAGATCCGGAGAGTACGCTGGCCACGGAAGCATCTGTACACCTCGTAGAGCCTGTTGGGAGATGCGAGCAGTGTGTGGGCGGGCATTATCCTGCTGAAACAGAGCATTGGGCAGCCCCTGAAGGTACGGGAGTGCCACCGGCCGCAGCACATGCTGCACGTAGCAGTGGGCATTTAACGTGCCTTGAATACGCACTAGAGGTGACGTGGAATCATACGCAATAGCGCCCCAAACCATGATGCCGCGTTGTCTAGCGGTAGGGCGCTCCACAGTTACTGCCGGATTTTACCTTTCTCCACGCCGACGCCACACTCGTCTGCGGTGACTATCACTGACAGAACAGAAGCGTGACTCATCGGAGAACACGACGTTCCGCCATTCCCTCATCCAAGTCGCTCTAGCCCGGCACCATGCCAGGCGTGCACGTCTATGCTGTGGAGTCAATGGTAGTCTTCTGAGCAGACGCCGGGAGTGCAGGCCTCCTTCAACCAATCGACGGGAAATTGTTCTGGTCGATATTGGAACAGCCAGGGTGTCTTGCACATGCTGAAGAATGGCGGTTGACGTGGCGTGCGGGGCTGCCACTGCCACCGCTTGGCGGCGGATGCGCCGATCCTCGCGTGCTGACGTCACTCGCGCTGCGCCTGGACCCCTCGCACGTGCCACATGTCCCTGCGCCAACCATCTTCGCCACAGGCGCTGCACCGTGGACACATCCCTATGGGTATCGGCTGCGATTTGACGAAGCGACCAACCTGCCCTTCTCAGCCCGATCACCATACCCCTCGTAAAGTCGTCTGTCTGCTGGAAATGCCTCCCTTGACGGCGGCCTGGCATTCTTAGCTATACACGTGTCCTGTGGCACACGACAACACGTTCTACAATGACTGTCGGCTGAGAAATCACGGTACGAAGTGGGCCATTCGCCAACGCCGTGTCCCATTTATCGTTCGCTACGTGCGCAGCACAGCGGCGCATTTCACATCATGAGCATACCTCAGTGACGCCAGTCTACCCTGCAATTGGCATAAAGTTCTGACCACTCTTTCTTGGTGTTGCATTTACTCTGTCAGTCAGTGTATATAGGAGATGTTGGTTAAACAGTGCTCTCGGCAGTATTTAAACATGACCGGTTGAACATCGGTTTTAGAAAGTGTCTATGTCTCTGGTAAGACCCCAACTAGAGTATGGTTCCAGTGTATGGGACCCTCACCAGGATTACTTGATTCAAGAACTGGAAAAAATCCAAAGAAAAGCAGCTCGATTTTTTCTGGATGATTTCCGACAAAAGAGCAGCATTACAAAAATGTTGCAAAGTTTGGGCTGGGAAGATTTGGGAGAAAGGAGACGACCTGCTCGATTAAATGGTATGTTCCGAGCTGTCATAGAAGAGATGGCGTGGGAGGACATCAGTAGACGAATAAGTTTGAGTGGTGTCTTTAAAAGTAGGAACGATCACAATATGAAGATAAAGTTGGAATTCAAGAGGACATTTTGGGGCAAATATTCGTTTATAGGAAGGGTAGTTAGGGATTGGAATAACTTACCAAGGGAAATGTTCAATCATTTTCCTATTTCTTTGCGATCATTTAGGAAAAGGCTAGGAAAACAACAGATAGGAAATCTGTCACCTGTTTGACTGCCCTAAATGCAGATCAGTATTGATAGATTGAGTGATTGACATGCGGGCACCACACGCGCAATTTCGTGATGTTCTATCAGCATTTTGTAACTACACCCCCCTCACACACACATCGGCCGATCCTGGCTACGCTACTGACTTGAACCTCTGCACAACACCTCCTATCTAGGAGGTACAACTCCTCCTATCTAGGAGGTGTTGCTCTGCAATGCGGCAGCCATACTTATGTATTGTTTAACCGTAGACATCGTCTAAATACCGTTTCTGCAATCATATCGAGAAGCTATCCTCGAAGTCCTTTTCAATTAGTGAGTTTATGCAGAGCGCATTAGTCGTCACGTTAATATATCTATTGTGATCCTCTATGCACATTGTGCGCAATAAAATGATTATAATTCTGGAATGTCATTAAAATGGAATTTAGATCGTCGTGGAAGGGAATCGTTCATCATCTTCTCCAATAAGATGAATCATAATACAGAGACCTTAATGCACAATTGTGCCAAGTCCAATTTTTTGTGATTTTGACATATTGATACTGTAGGAAACCTTGTGGGAAGCTGCTTCAAGTGCACTTAAGTTCCTTGTGCAAGTCTATGGCACAAACTGTATAAATTCGCAAAATTAATAAAATTCTATCTCCACGCGTCCTTTGTAAGAGCACAGAATTTCCTAGTCCATTCTTTGTGATTTCAAGTGCGCATTTGATTGTGTTGTTTTCTTCTTCTTGTTGTTTTGTCAGAATGTGTGTTTAGATTTATTTTCAAACAATTTCAACCACCATTAGCAAATTTTGTTCCCAAAAAGGACCCATGCTCTAAGTGTAAAGAGTCAGAACGCACTAAAATCACTACAACCAAATAGGACTATATAGACCACATCACTCGTAATCTTAAAATTCGGGAAATGAAAGATGAAGACACTAAAAGTGCAGTTGATAACCCAAAATTAGTATGTCCAAGTTTTGATCTTCAGGTCATACTTCAAATACCTTTCGCAAGTGATTGCCAAATTTATTATAAAATGAAGTTCTCTCTTTATGATTTCACAATGTATGACTCATTTAAATATGGAACTTGCTTTTCGTGGGATGACACCAACGGAAAAATAGGCAGTGCTGAAATCGGGAGCTGACTACTTACTTACATAGCACATCTAATTCCAGAAGTTGAGCATCTAATCCTGTATGCAGACACGTGTGGTGGATAGAACAGGAACCTAAACATGGCATCTGTTTTACTATACGCTATGAATACGAGGTTACACCCCAATCTGAAAATGCCGGACCTAAAATTTATGGAAAGTGGCCACAGTTACCTAGAGGTCGATTCCATTCATGCCACAATTGAAAGGGTGAGAAAACATAAAAGCATTTATACTCCTCATGAGTACAAAATTATCATGGAAATGGCCAGAAAGAAACCACACCCTTACATTGTACAGCAGCGTTTACGATTTAGATTCATTGAAAAAATGTGTAATACACAACAGAAAAAAGGATATCAATTGGTTACACATAAAGTGGTTTCATTTTACACAAGGTAGCAGCTCGGTTAAGTTTAAGTAATCTGTGAAGGACGAATTCCGTGAGATGCAGGTTAATCCTAAGATCATTAAATGCGATGGAATCACTCTTCAACCAAAATACAGACCAACGAGCTAGAATAACATAGAGGGGCTGTAAACCTGTCATCAGCGCTCCTTGCTTAAAGCAAGTTGATAAGGGGCAGCCATGTTAACGGTTGTCAAAACAAAGCGAATTGGCGCGAGAGCATATGTTGAGGTGACAGGGAGATCGTGCATGCCAATTTAATTCCCTAAGTTTTAAGGAGTGAAAACATAGATTCTCGCTTTCAAGAATGCCAGCCGTAAGCTCAGCGTATGGTTGTTCTAATCGGAGTAATAAAACCAAGGATATATCGTACTTTAAGTAAGTATTACTGAATTATAGCCGAGATTCCTTTTTGTAATTTCTGTTTGTAATTAAATCCATTTTATTGTTTACTTAGCGAAAGTACGGATAGCCACGGTAATTATTTGTCGAATTTTGTTTCAGATTTCGTTTAAAGAACAAGGAGTTAACGGAACAATGCGTTGTGAGGGCGAAAAGAGATAAATGGTATCCCACTCAATTCAGTTGCTTACGCTAGGTACATTTCCAGCCCTATTTAATTTTCATTCACATTTACAAATAAAGGAAATGGAGCGCCCACAACCAAGAAAACGTAACTACAAAAAAAACTCCACTTATTTCGTTCAAACTTACACTAAGTATGGTAAATACAGTATTTTACTGCTATTTTTGAAATGTATACAGCCTCTTTATTGTAGATGTCTGTTGCCTTGGTTTTTAAAACTATGCCACACTTCATAATGGACAACTTTCAAGCTTACCTTTCAGCTAGTAATCCCAGTATGATTTGGTAATGGGAGGAACATGATATCCCCCTATATTATAATAAATAATTACACTAAACGATTATTGTGGTAAAGTATTCATGGGCCGCCTCTGTGGTATACTGGTTAGCGTGAGCAGCCGCCACCCCTGGAAGCCCGGGTTCGATTCCCGGCTCCGCCACGAAATTTGAAAAGGGGCACGAGGGCTGGAACGGGATTCTATCAGCCTGGGGAGGACAACTGAGTAGAAGTGGGTTCGACTCCCACCTCAGCCATCCTCGAAGTGATTTTCCGTGGTTTCCCACTTCTCGTCCAGGCAAATGCCGGGATGGTACCTAACTTAAGGCCACGGCCGCTTCCTTCCCCCCCACAAAGCCCCTGTTCAGCATAGCAAGTGCAGCCCTCCCTCACATTTGTATCCCACAACCCAAAGTCTCACGCTCCAGAACACTGTCCTTGAGGTGGTAGAGGTGGAATCCGTCGCTGAGTCCGTGGGAAAAACCAACCCGGGAGGGTAAACAGATTAAGAAAGGAAAACAGTACTCATGAGGATGCAATAATTTTAAAAATATGAACAGAATGAGATTCTGACCTATTGTAGGTCCCTGTGATATTTATGTCCATCGTTTTTATTATAATTTACGCTTAACCACAACAGCCAAGCAGGGTAACGCTCTTGTTCCGATTTCGAGGCCTATTCGTATGTCACTGTGCGATGATTTCGAACTACCCTACAATCAACTGATCGTGCCGCAATATGATGAAGTGGCGGTATTCGCTTTAATGCTTCAAGCTATCGGCAACGGTCTTTTATTCTCCCCCAGTGATTCTAAAACGCGTATTTTCTACCCTTTTCGCCATTTAAAGGCTATTTCCCCTTGCTTGTGTGACAACAGGAAACATGGCGGACTTTCGTTCTACTAGCTTCACCCAGGCAGCGCTTCCGCCTCTCTATGTTATTCTAGCTCGTTGATACAGACAGCTGCTACCTATATCACTTAAAGAAAGAGAGAGAGAGAGATTTGTTGACCACGTTAAAAACTGGAGTCAACCCAGTTGAATATAAGAAGTTTTACAACAGTTTGTCTTCGGCAAAGGGAGTTCACGAAGATGTCTGGGCAGCCGTATGAATGGATGCGGAAAATGAAGAGGACTAGAGGACAGCAAATACCCTTTGGATTGAAAATCGGTGCAAAGTTCAATTTCTCTTGCTGCGATCCATGAAACTAGCACCTGTATTCACCTTATGCAAAAATGGTTCCATAATACAGTTGTTTAATAATAATAATAATAATAATAATAATAATACACTGACTGACAGAGCAAATGTAACACCAAGAAGGAGTGGTCAGAACTTTATGCCAATTGCAGGGTAGACTGACGTCACTGAGGTATGCTCATGATGTGAAATGCGCCGCTGTGCTGCGCACGTAGCGAACGATAAATGGGACACGGCGTTGGCGAATGGCCCACTTCGTACCGTGATTTCTCAGCCGACAGTCATTGTAGAACGTGTTGTCGTGTGCCACAGGACACGTGTATAGCTAAGAATGCCAGGCCGCCGTCAAGGGAGGCATTTCCAGCAGACAGACGACTTTACGAGGGGTATGGTGATCGGGCTGAGAAGGGCAGGTTGGTCGCTTCGTCAAATCGCAGCCGATACCCATAGGGATGTGTCCACGGTGCAGCGCCTGTGGCGAAGATGGTTGGCGCAGGGACATGTGGCACGTGCGAGGGGTCCAGGCGCAGCGCGAGTGACGTCAGCACGCGAGGATCGGCGCATCCGCCGCCAAGCGGTGGCAGTGGCAGCCCCGCACGCCACGTCAACCGCCATTCTTCAGCATGTGCAAGACACCCTGGCTGTTCCAATATCGACCAGAACAATTTCCCGTCGATTGGTTGAAGGAGGCCTGCACTCCCGGCGTCTGCTCAGAAGACTACCATTGACTCCACAGCATAGACGTGCACGCCTGGCATGGTGCCGGGCTAGAGCGACTTGGATGAGGGAATGGCGGAACGTCGTGTTCTCCGATGAGTCACGCTTCTGTTCTGTCAGTGATAGTCACCGCAGACGAGTGTGGCGTCGGCGTGGAGAAAGGTAAAATCCGGCAGTAACTGTGGAGCGCCCTACCGCTAGACAACGCGGCATCATGGTTTGGGGCGCTATTGCGTATGATTCCACGTCACCTCTAGTGCGTATTCAAGGCACGTTAAATGCCCACCGCTACGTGCAGCATGTGCTGCGGCCGGTGGCACTCCCGTACCTTCAGGGGCTGCCCAATGCTCTGTTTCAGCAGGATAATGCCCGCCCACACACTGCTCGCATCTCCCAACAGGCTCTACGAGGTGTACAGATGCTTTCGTGGCCAGCGTACTCTCCGGATCTCTCACCAATCGAACACGTGTGGGATCTCATTGGACGCCGTTTGCAAACTCTGCCCCAGCCTCGTACGGACGACCAACTGTGGCAAATGGTTGACAGAGAATGGAGAACCATCCCTCAGGACACCATCCGCACTCTTATTGACTCTGTACCTCGACGTGTTTCTGCGTGCATCGCCGCTCGCTGTGGTCCTACATCCTACTGAGTCGATGCCGTGCGCATTGTGTAACCTGCATATCGGTTTGAAATAAACATCAATTATTCATCCGTGCCGTCTCTGTTTTTTCCCCAACTTTCATCCCTTTCGAACCACTCCTCCTTGGTGTTGCATTGTCACTGTCAGTCAGTGTAATAATTCTATTTGCTTTATGTCCCACTAACTACTTTTACGGTTTTCGGAGACGCTGAGGTGCCGGAATTTTGTCCCTCAGGAGTTCTTTTACGTGCCAGTAAATCTACCGACACGAGGGTGACGTATTTGAGCACCTTCAAATACCACCGGACTGAGCCAGGAGAAGTTTGATTTTGATTTGATTTTACTGAAAAAATTCAATTTAGTAATAATCCTACGTTCCATAATGTATGTATTCTAAAATTTAGATGTTTAAATGTATCTTCTATTGAATTCTGACCTGGTTTATAATTTTACAAGAAAAGATAGTAATTTATCCTATGTCCAATAAAACTGCGTTAACAAGTGCTCAATTGTGCCATGTCCTGACATCAGTACAAATAATTTAGAAAGAATGTATGCAAATTTCTAACATAAACTGATTAGGAAAACACTTCTGAGAGATTATTATACCTAGGAAGACAGCACCACCAAACAATGATACATAATTTGATGTCGAAACATGAATTTGAAACCTTGTTTTTGCGTTTCCCACAATTTAAGAAATCTGGACTTGGCAGTTCTGTGCTTTAAGGTATCGATACTTTCTCTTGATCTACGCTAAGAGCTTTGAAATGGGAAATAATTGCGCCATGTTGCTTTGGTTGGTAGCGCGCATTGAAATGGCAGAATTGCGGGATGAGTGTGGTTGAATTTTCCATGTTTTAAAGATGTAGTGAATATGTTGCAATTTCATAAACATTTGCTGACTTTTGGTGTTTTATGTAGTGTTGCTGGTGTTAGTTACGTTTTGCCCCTTGTGGCAGTGGGTTGTGTGGTAATCGGTGTGTGTTTGTACGTGTATGTGAATAACGTGAATATTTTGGTATTGAATCCCACGAGTTCATTGAAGGC
The DNA here is from genome assembly GCF_040414725.1 of Anabrus simplex. NCBI lineage: Eukaryota > Metazoa > Arthropoda > Insecta > Orthoptera > Tettigoniidae > Anabrus > Anabrus simplex. The sequence goes on along the minus strand of NC_090270.1, from coordinate 60,272,568 downwards.
GTTTTTCTCTGTTTTTCGTTCCTGGTTCGAATATATTCAAATGAAGGGGTATCAGTTATCTAAGCCAGCGGAGGAGAAAGTTAGAATTCGAAATGCCGGTTATTCGAAGGAGAATTCACCACATATATCAGTTTCCCAGAGACTTAGTTTCCCGAGGAGTCGTTACGCTTGCTCCGATGATAGCAGCAACAGTGCGAATCGTAGAAATGGTTTTTCAAGATACAGTTTATCTCAAGTGAATAGTTCTTTTGACAGCAGTACTAGGTTAGAAAATCCGTATGGCAATAGAAGTAAAACCCCAGACTCCAGTAGTTTCAGAGACGAAAAAAATAACCTTTCACGACTTTCTCCATGGAGTGACAGTGAAAATTCTTTGCGTGATAGTAATAGACGGATTAAGACTGTGCAAACTTTAGCAGGACCACTACTTTCATCTACCAGACTCAACAGGAGTAATTCATTTGATTTGGGGTGAGTTATGAATAATTTCTGTTAATATTACATTGAGGTTGCTATAGGCTTGTATTATCACATTGGAGATCAAGATGTAAATCAAGAATTAGAAGGATTTTGCACATGTCAGATTATTATTATTATTATTATTATTATTATTTCAGACTTGTATTGATATTGTAGAGGTGGGTAGGCATTTCTTTTTAAGGGGTCGTGATGAGTTTCTCATGTGCTGCCCAAATAGGCCTAGTTGCTTTAGTTATTCATAGATTACAATTTTATATTTTTATTTAATTTACTTAGGGTTGAAATAAGCTGTGCATAAATTGAGGAAGGAGAAACATGACAAAGACCCAATTTCCAGAAGAGAATAAAGATTAACAAATTTAAAAAAACCAGTATAATAATAATAATAATAATAATAATAATATATTTTATTGCAGCCAATGGCCAAAATAAATTTACATTACTAACACTTTAGTCATCTCTGCAGAAGGCTGTTAGCGATTTGTGCCGACAAGTACAAATCGTAGCATGATAACGTTCATAGATCTTATCTCAACATTCACATACACAGTCCCTGTCTTATAATGAAATCTATGTATTGCAAATCGTGTAACCAAGTGTCTGAGCTCATATCCACCTCCTTGCCAGTCTTTGTAAATCATTACGTCAGTTGAGTAAAATTCCCTCCATATCTCTCTGTTCTTTGCTCTTAACTTCTCTATGAACTGTAGATATGTTGGTTTAGTTGGTAGCGGTAGGTGATAATGGAGATCATCTACGTAGAAAGGTTCATGGGATAACTCATACACGAGCCTTTAAGGCGTATACTTTGAGACACATAGTACTTTTTCTGGTAGAAATTCAGTAAGACTTACATTACTTTTATAGCATTATAAGGATGTAATATGTTGGAAATCTTAAGTGGAATACCTTGTGGAGGAGCGATGTGTTCACTGCGACAGTTATGAACCCACCCGCCATCCCCCAGAAATAATTTTGCTTTTATAACCTAATAGAAGTTATCACGCGCCATACTCCATCGCCTAACTACGTACCAGCATTTCCATTGGGTGAGACACTATGGGATATGACGTCACTCCTAGCAATGAAGTAAGTGAATTCCGTTACCAACCCGCGCAGAAGAAATACAGGAAATGGAGGTGTCACGCGGGATACTAGAGGCCTAGGGCCGCTTCGTGGCTTCTAACATGGGGGCTTGCGCCCCCAGACCTCCTTTGCTTGATCCAGACCAATGGCTTTGTCACTGACCAATGGTCTAACCAATCCAGACCAATGGCTTTGTCACGCGGGATATTAGAGGCCTAGGGCCGCTTCGCGGTTTCTAACCTGGGGGCTTACGCCCCCAGACCCCCTTTGCTTGATCCAGGCCAATGGCCTAACCAATCCAGACCAATGGCTTTGTCACGAGATTCGTAAATTCAAAAGTAGCGCCGCTGCACTAGGACTAGTTCTTTATATGAACAGTTGGCAGCTCTGTCCACCGCACGATCAAGTCCTTTGCGAGAAGTGAGCGAGAGAGAAACAAATGACAGTGCAAATCGTGCCTGGATGTGTGGCACTGGAAAATGTAAGGTGTTCTGAACTTTTGCTCTTTTTTCAGAAAAGTAGCTTTCACTTTCTCTAGTTGCTCAAACTGTTTCATTTTTATATGCAGCCATAAAATTTATAAACCGTAGGTGATTATGGGTGAGACTTTGAGGTCAAATAATTTTAGGGTTGTTAGAGGAGAGATCCTCACTTGGACTATGTGCAAGTAGGGCAGCATCCTGCTTCATGAATTTACCGAGCTCAGAACACTTTAAGCAAGCCTCGGACCTATGGGAGTAATGGAGTCCCACTCCCATTTGACAGGCGAGGGACTCCTTGGAAACAACTTGGCGAACGAAATGGAATTCGATGGGGAGCTATCAATATTAATGGGGCTTATGGAAGAAAGAAGGTAGAACTTGCTGAGTCAGCAAAGAGGATGCATCTGGATGTGCTAGGAGTAAGTGATATTCGGGTAAGGGGAGATAAGGAGGAAGAGATAGGAGATTATAAAGTGTACTTGACGGGTGTTAGAAAGAGAAGGGCAGAGTCTGGGGTAGGGCTCTTTATCAGGAATACCATTGCACGCAACATAGTTTCTGTTAGACACGTAAGTGAGCGAATGATGTGGGTAGATTTGTCAGTGGGAGGAATTAGGACAAGAATTGTGTCCGTGTATTCACCATGTGAGGGTGCAGATGAGGATGAAGTCGACAAGTTTTATGAAGCATTGAGTGACATCGTGGTCAGGGTCAACAGCAAGGATAGAATAGTGCTAATGGGCGATTTCAATGCGAGAGTTGGGAATAGAACTGAAGGATACGAAAGGGTGATTGGTAAATGTGGGGAAGATATGGAAGCTAATGGGAATGGGAAGCGTTTGCTGGACTTCTGTGCTAGTATGGGTTTAGCTGTTACGAATACATTCTTCAAGCATAAGGCTATTCACCGCTACACATGGGAGGCTAGGGGTACCAGATCCATAATAGACTATATCTTAACAGACTTTGAATTCAGGAAATCTTTTAGGAATGTACGAGTTTTTCGGGGATTTTTCGATGATACAGACCATTATCTGATCTGTAGTGAACTAAGTATCTCTAGGCCTAGGGTAGAGAAAGTGAAATCTGTCTGCAAACGAATAAGGGTAGAAAATCTCCAGGATGAGGAAATTAGACAGAAGTACATGGATATGATTAGTGAGAAGTTTCGAACAGTAGACAGTAAGCAGGTTCAGGATATAGAAAGTGAATGGGTGGCATACAGGGATGCTGTAGTAGAAACAGCAAGGGAATGCGTAGGAACAACTGTGTGTAAAGATGGGAAAAGGCGAACATCTTGGTGGAATGATGAAGTGAGAGCAGCCTGTAAACGTAAAAAGAAGGCTTATCAGAAATGGCTCCATACAAGGGCCGAGGCAGACAGGGAGTTGTACGTAGATGAAAGAAACAGAGCGAAACAAATAGTTGTTGAATCCAAAAAGAAGTCATGGGAAGATTTTGGTAATAACCTGGAAAGGCTAGGTCAAGCAGCAGGGAAACCTTTCTGGACAGTAATAAAGAATCTTAGGAAGGGAGGGAAAAAGGAAATGAACAGTGTTTTGAGTAATTCAGGTGAACTCATAACAGATCCCAGGGAATCACTGGAGAGGTGGAGGGAATATTTTGAACATCTTCTCAATGTAAAAGGAAATCATCATGGTGGTGTTGCAAACAGTCAAGCTCATGGGGAGGAGGAAAATGATGTTGGTGAAATTATGCTTGAGGAAGTGGAAAGGATAGTAAATAAACTCCATTGTCATAAGGCAGCAGGAATAGATGAAATTAGACCTGAAATGGTGAAGTATAGTGGGAAGGCAGGGATGAAATGGCTTCATAGAGTAGTAAAATTAGCGTGGAGTGTTGGTAAGGTACCTTCAGATTGGACAAAAGCAGTAATTGCACCTATCTATAAGCAAGGGAACAGGAAGGATTGTAACAACTATCGAGGTATCTCATTGATTAGTATACCAGGCAAAGTATTCACAGGCATCTTGGAAGGGAGGGTGCGATCAGTCGTTGAGAGGAAGTTGGATGAAAACCAGTGCGGTTTCAGACCACAGAGAGGCTGTCAGGATCAGATTTTCAGTATGCGCCAGGTAATTGAAAAATGCTACGAGAGGAATAGGCAGTTGTGTTTATGTTTCGTAGATCTAGAGAAAGCATATGACAGGGTACCGAGGGAAAAGATGTTCGCTATACTGGGGGACTATGGAATTAAAGGTAGATTATTAAAATCAATCAAAGGCATTTATGTTGACAATTGGGCTTCAGTGAGAATTGATGGTAGAATGAGTTCTTGGTTCAGGGTACTTACAGGAGTTAGACAAGGCTGTAATCTTTCACCTTTGCTGTTTGTAGTTTACATGGATCATATGCTGAAAGGTATAAAATGGTAGGGAGGGATTCAGTTAGGTGGAAATGTAATAAGCAGCCTGGCCTATGCTGACGACTTGGTCTTAATGGCAGACTGTGCCGAAAGCCTGCAGTCTAACATCTTGGAACTTGAAAATAGGTGCAATGAGTATGGTATGAAAATTAGCCTCTCGAAGACTAAATTGATGTCAGTAGGTAAGAAATCCAACAGAATTGAATGTCAGATTGGTGATACAAAGCTAGAACAGGTCGATAATTTCAAGTATTTAGGTTGTGTGTTTTCCCAGGATGGTAATATAGTAAGTGAGATTGAATCAAGGTGTAGTAAAGCTAATGCAGTGAGCTCGCAGTTGCGATCAGCAGTATTCTGCAAGAAGGAAGTCAGCTCCCAGACAAAACTATCTTTACATCGGTCTGTTTTCAGACCAACTTTGCTTTATGGGAGTGAAAGCTGGGTGGACTCAGGATATCTTATTCATAAGTTAGAAGTAACAGACATGAAAGTAGCAAGAATGATTGCTGGTACAAACAGGTGGGAACAATGGCAGGAGGGAACTCGGAATGAGGAGATAAAGGCTAATTTAGGAATGAACTCGATGGATGAAGCTGTACGCAGAAACCGGCTTCGGTGGTGGGGTCATGTGAGGCGAATGGAGGAGGATAGGTTACCTAGGAGAATAATGGACTCTGTTATGGAGGGTAAGAGAAGTAGAGGGAGACCAAGACGACGATGGTTAGACTCTGTTTCTAACGATTTAAAGATAAGAGGTATAGAACTAAATAAGGCCACAACACTAGTTGCAAATCGAGGATTGTGGCGATGTTTAGTAAATTCTCAGAGGCTTGCAGACTGAACGCTGAAAGGCATAACAGTCTATAATGATAATGTATGTAATGTATGTATGTTTAATAGACAAATTATTCAAATTCTGTATGTCATTGATGGCTCTACAGTGTTCTTCCTAGGGCCATTTTGGTGGGCGCACCGCTCTGCCGTTTTTACAGACCGCCCGGCTAACATAACCTAGATAGGCTACATGTAGTTACGTAATATTAATACATATTTGAATCGATGCCTGCTCCAAATTAAAATGTAAATACTGTAAAACTGTTTATTTAAATGATACATGTACATTAATGTTAGCATAATTGCATAAGTTACATCGGAGTTTAAATGTTTAGCTTAACTAAAACATAGTGTCGTGCGCGAGCGGTGTCTGGAGTAGCGTGGAATCGTACGATAGCACTCGATTCCTCATGAGGTCACAAAGCCGTATGATAAGCCCTGGTGTTGGATTATCAATGAACAGCAGACCACTAGAACATCTTATTCGTGATAATATCAGCAACATTGTTTACCTGTCTGATATTACTGTTAATGCCCTCTGTGGATCAGTGGTAGAGATAGCGGGTTTGAACCCAGGAGAGGTAGTCGCGTTTTTGAAGGACGACACTCCATGTCGTACGATGTCAGTATTGGTGTTCACCCAACAAAATGTACTAAAACTCAGGCTTGGACGCCCAAGAGAGATTTGGTTTTCTCTGCCATCTTGTAGGCCTAGAGTAAAATGGAATGTCGAAATTGAGGAGCAAGCAGCCAGATACCGTCAAATTACAATGTTTGCACACGGTAGCTGAGGCCATATTATTATTGTTAATGCCCTGAGGAGAATAAATTGAATATTTATCTTATTAATTTTGTACGTAATATTCCCCGCCCGGCTACTCATTCGTGCCACCCGGCTGATGAAAATTTCTGGGGAGAACACTGTCTCTGATTGCTGCATTTGTCCTGTCGTTGATGTGGGCAGAGAAAACAATACGTCTACAGTAGTTTGTAGTGTGACGCCCAAATACTTTAAGTTCGTTACATTCTTTAGAGGTCTCCCATGTATATGAAACTCTGATGCTTTACCTCCTTTCCTAAATATCATTCACACTGTCTTTTCCTCATTTAGGCCTAATTGAAGTTTGCTCTCTTCTGTCCACTTCACCAACGCGTCCAGTGTCTCTTGCAGTTTCTTCCCGGACTTCGAGGCAATCACGATATCGTCTGCATACATATATATGCTTGTTTTTTCAGGGATTACTTCTATAATATCAGCTGTAGCAATTATAAATAGTAATGGGCTTAGTGGATCCCCTTGTAGTACAACTGTGGTTTGTTGAATTAGTCGTTTGAGACCTATATTCCTTCTCATGAAACTGTCTAGTTTCTTCATTATACTTTTTCGGCTAATAGAATCAAAAGCTTTATAGAAGTCAACGAAGATGGTGTATAGCTTGCCTCCCACTGTAGTTGGACCTGCTTCAGTATCATCCAGTAGACACTTGATGGCCTATATCGTGTTCCTCCCTCTTCTAAAACGAAATTGTTCCTCTGGTAATTTGGGATCCACTTTGCTAGTCAGACATTGACATAGGTGTTTCGTTAAGATCTTTAGCAGCGTGCATTCAAGGGCGACGCCTCTATAAGCGCTTGGATCTTCAGTACTTCCCTTTCCTTTATATATCATTTTGACTGTGGGTTATTTAGATGAAAGGTATCCACGAAATGTCACTGTAATATTTGTCCCAAATGGAATATAATAATTCATTTTACTCAAATAAAGCGTAAAATCTGTGGTAAATTAAGAAATATTTTACTTGCAGGGAATAATATGGATACATACTTTACTATCTTACAACTATTTTTTCTGCTACGTCGCAGCGCTTCCGTATGTGTTTTGTTTGTCTAACACTTTCGTGTGTGATGTCTTTGCTCACTGAAGTTGTTTGAATTAATTAGGTGTTGTTTTCTTCATGTTGCTCATTCCACTGCTCGTGCCGTCTTTTGTTTCTTTCTTGAGGTCCAGGGCTTGCACCGACGAATGGGAGTGTTATGTCTGTGAATTGTCATTATCTTTGTCCATATGACTAGAGCGGGACGTTCAGACAGCAAAATAACATGATCCCTTGGCCAATGAATATATTACTTGTTTGTTGAAAGGAAAATAACATGATCCCTGGACCAATAAATATATCATTTAGCCTAATGAATGAGTTAGGGCACAACACAAATGAGCAACATGAAGAAAATGACACCTAATAAATTCAAACAACTTCACTGAGCAAAGACATCACACATGAAAGTGTTAGACAAACAAAACACATACGAAAGCGCTGCGACGTAGCAGAAAAAATAGTTGTAAGGTAGTAAAGTATGTATCCTTATTAGTTGCTCATTCGTTTTGTGCCCTAACTCATTCATTAAATGATATATTTATTGGTCCAGGGATCATGCTATTTTGCTGTTTGAACTGCCTGCGCTAGTCATGTGGACAAAGATAATGACAATTCACAGTTATAGCACTCCCATTCGTCGGTGCAAGCCCTGGACCTCAAGAAAGGAACAAAACATGGCTCGAGCAGCGGAATACAACATAAAGGAGTCCTGTCTACGGCCCGTAAGTACGTATACATATTTCTCTAGTAACAACTGTATTTCTTAATTTATCGTGGATTTTTTACTTTATTGGTGTAAAAGCAATTATTATGTTCCATTTGGGACAAATATTAGGCTACAGTGACATTTCTTGGATACCTTTGGCCTACATAACTGCTTCTTTTAATAGCGAGAAAGCAATTTTAATGTGTTCATTGTAGATATTATCCGGACCGCAAGCCTTATTATTCTTGGAGCAGTTTATAGCATCCTCTACTTCCTTGAATGTAAACAGTTCTATGTCTAGGTCTTCTTCTCCTGTGGGTGTATGAACTGGAATACTGCATGGGCGTGTGTCTCTTTTACTTAATACGTAGCCCAAATGATTCTCCCAAACCTCAATAGGAATATTTCGCGGATATTTTGGGCGCCTTGGGTTAAGATCTTTGTAGGGGCATTGCTCTGCTTTTTCTATCAACCTTTGTTCTTCCTGTTCCTGAAATAGCCTTTTCTCCTGCTTTGTAAGTGTCTTATAGGTCCGTCTCTTGTTGGTGTAATCTTGTAGTAGATTGATGCTTGGGGCTGTAAGGGCTGCATGCAGTGCTTTCTGTGCAGTCTTTCTTGCCCGCGCGGCTGTGAGCTTGCATCCGGGAGATAGTAGGTTCGAATCCCACTATCGGCAGCCCTGAAGATGGTTTTCCGTGGTTTCCCATTTTCACACCAGGCAAATGCTGGGGCTGTACCTTAATTAAGGCCACGGCCGCTTCCTTCCAACTCCTAGGACTTTCCTATCCCATCGTCGCCACAAGACCTATCTGTGTCGGTGCGACGTAAAGCCCCTTGCAAAAAAAAAAAAAAAAAAAAAAAAAAAAAAAAAAAAAAAAAAATTCTTGCCAAGTAGCAATTTCCCTTAAACCAAAGCTTTGCTTTTCTTTTAAATGAAGGCTCTGAAATTTCTGCGCCTTGTAATAAATCTTCTAGCTTCTTGGCATGTTGTAAGTGAGCTCATATTTTGTTAGATGCATAATATTATACAAGTGCTATAGTATAAAATTGGTACGGAGTTTGTTACTTATTGGATGCCTAATATTGGGATGTCTTATTAAATCAAGGTAGGATAGTCCTTCTGAACTGGAGTCCGACGAATTTCGGTGTTGTAGGAGAAGAGGTTATTTAGTAACTGCATGATATACATAGAGTAAACAGGCTGCATCGTAGTCACTGCCACTTAGATAGTTTTCAACATGCCAGAAATAGTTACACAGAGCGATTTAAAGGGTTTTTTCAGAACTTGCAAGAACGATTTTGATAGTGATGGTTATTCAGAGGAATGCGAAGGATGCGAAACATGGCAATGTGCTGGTTTAACGCAGGGGGAATTCAACACTTTAAAACGAACCAACTGCAAGTTGACATGTCTGTGTGGTGAATGTGAAGCAAAGATGAAAAGCTTGGGAAATTACGAGATCACTCTGATCAGAACGATGACAGATATGGAAGATATGAAACAATACATGAAATTGATATTCGTAGAGATCAACAACCCAAGAAACCGCAGAAGAGATGCAGATGTAGATATAGGGAAAAACATAAGTGAAAAGTAGATCAGGCCAGAGGACCAAGCAGTGCACCTCCAGCAAGATTGTAGAAACAACGTGAATAATGCAAAACAATCAAATGAGATCTCCCCAGCTGACCATATATAATTATAAACACGTACGCTCTAGCTACTACGATTATTACAAATGAAAAGAAAGGGAAGGGTGATCATGATAAGACATGGAAAAGTGCAAATCAAGATGGAGTGCAGATGATGGATGTTAATCAGATGTTGGGTGAAGATAATAGTGGTTTTAAACCTGATGTAAGCAAAGGTAGAAATAGGATTGTCTCTCAGGGGAAAGGAAAAGTATGGACGGCTATACAGATGCAAGTCCGCATGAATTTCTCGTGCGAAGGGAGAGCGACACAACCCCCGGGAGGAACGATGGGAGGGAACCTGAAAAAATTGGAAATACCAGACTTCAAATGAAGCAGAAAACACAACGAGGGACAGCAACAACATCCAAAGGCAAGTTAAAACTAAGGGCTGCGGTAAAACTTTACATCCCACAGCCCAACGTTTATAACGTTATAAGGAAGTGAAAATAATGCAAATCTTACTTGGAATTCCTATTAAAAGAGAGATGTGTTCATTGCGATGTCTAGGAACCGACCATCCCGCCCCCAGAAGTACATTTACTTTTATAACCTAATGAAGAGCAGCACCCACCATCGTCCATGGCTAAAGTAGCTGCTTGCATTCTTATTGGTCAACGTGAACAGAATGTGATGTCATTGCCATCAATGCTGATAAATACACTGCGTTACCAACCCCGGCTGAATAAAAGCACTGACCCCCTTGTTTGCCAGACCAATGGTCTTATCCTATCCTAACCGTCTGCACTGCAAGAACCAGTCCAGACCAGTCGTGTTTCCATACGAAACTATAGGCCTAGGGCCGCTTCGTGGCTTCTGACCGTCCAGACCAATGGTCTTGTCCAGATCCTATCCTAACCATCCGCACGGCAAGAACCAGTCCAGACCAGTCGTGTTTCCACACGAAACTAGAGACCTAGGGCTTGGATTTATATAGGCCAAGTACACCAGGATATAACTCCAAATGGCGTAATTTAATTGATTACTTGGTGGGCAAGGGATTCAAAGTAAAAAAATAATACTAGATTATAAATTCCACCTGTACTTTTCAATAGGCCTACGGACCATAACATGAGATTTGTAACATGTAATAAGGGATTCAAAGACGAGTAAAATGTGAAGAACTCGGAACCAGAGGAGAAAATAAAGCTTTCAAGGTCGGAATTCCTCTAGAAAGCAAAGATAAAGTGTATCAGCCAGCTTTCTGGCTAACGGATGTAATTTTTTGGCCCTTTCGTTTCAGCTCAAATAGAGAGTAAAACTTCATGGCGAATGAAAGACTGAAGTGAAGCTATTGCTATGGAACGTTGCAGGCCTGTAAAAATGTAGTCAACTTAGGACCAGAGGATATTTTTGATCGCTATGATGCTGTGATTATGTTAGAAACCTTCCTGACGTCAGAGTGGGCAGCAAACAAGCACTATACAGTTAATGTACTAGCAGAACAAGGGCTGACAGGAAGTCCAAAAGGAGGAATCGCATGCCTCCTCACTTCAAAATTCATGCCCCTTAAAGTTTCGAACAAATAATGTCTTGGTAATTAAAAGTAAACTGTGTTTTTTCATTTGTGTGTACTTCCAACCGGACTTCTTCTCTCTCCAAATTATAGATGAAATAGGCACGGCCTTGAACTCAACAAACAGAAATGATGGCATTCTGGCCAACGGATATAATTTTTTGGTCCTTTTGTTTCAGCTCAAATAGAGAGTAAAATTTCGTGGCAAATGAAAGACTCTGAAGTGAAGCTATTGCTATGGAACGTTGAACTGCAGAGTGAATATTCCTTCGCAAAAATCAAGAGAAGTCTTAGAATACTTGGAAGAGGAAGGATTATCCATGGTTAATAGAAGCAAAGGCAAAACATGTCATAATGGCACCAGCACCATAGACCTTATCTTTACAAACCTGGGTAAAGGAAAACCAATGGGACAGAAAATTATCCTACAGCCATTAAGGAAACATCAGATGGTAGAAACCATGCTTATCCAGTATTCGGGAGATAGTAGGTTTGAACCCCACTGTCGGCAGCCCTGAAAATGGTTTTCCGTGGTTTCCCATTTTCACACCAGGCAAATGCTGGGGCTGTACCTTAATTAAGGCCACAGCCGCTTCCTTCCCACTCCTAGTTCCTGTCCCATCATCGCCATAAGACCTATCTGTGTCGGTGCGACGTAAAACAAGTAGCAAAAAAAAAAAAAGAAACCATGCTTCTGATTAAAGGTGATTATGATCAGGAGGAACTTGAAACCCATAGGATATCGAGTAAATTTCTGCAACACGATGTATGTGAGACAGACAACCAGGCAATTGTGAAGATGGTTGTGGAAGGCAACCTGGAGGAAGCGGTCAAAAAACACAGTATAGAGATCGATATATATATATATATATATACACACACACGCACAATACAGAAGGCCATGCGGGTAATTCGATAGTCCCAGAACTTTTGAATGGAGGGTGTCAGTTAATTATATTGAATGTGTAGTATTTTATACCATCAAATCTATGGAGATGGATTAGTTTGGATTATCTGATTATTGGCCTGCTTTCTGTACTTGTGGCGAGTGATGTGTTGCATAAAGGATTCGAGTTTTGTTCAGGTGTGTGTGCTTCTTATGAATGCCAGTGGCATCCTGTGTCTGAGAGTTTTACTGAACAGGGGGAACTTTTGAGTTTGAGATTGCGGAGGAATAAATATTTACTAATTGTACTTTTTAAGAGTCTGAGGATGGTTAGGAGAAGAGAGGAAGGGAAAAGGACTGTATCTGATTGATATCATCCCTGGTTTCTGAACAAGGTGGCTTTTATGTGAATCCAAGCCATTGCATGTGGAATTTTTGAAAATCATAACTTAGTCATGCCTGTGTGGTTTGGACAACCAAAGGTCTTTAGCTATGATCATGATACCACAATTACGTTAAATTTCAAGTTTAGTGTACTTTTTTTTTGATGGTGAATGGAAGAGACTTCTTGTTTCGATGGTGGGGTTCAACCCTTACTAATTAGTTATACTCTTCTTTCTGAAATACAAAATCCTTGATATTGTCATGATGTTAGGTGATTGTGGCCAGAGTATTGTATAGTTAGACACTGTGCTTGGGTAATTGCACATTGTCAGAGAAGTAGTTTCGAGTTAACAACCTTGGGCAAAACTCTTCTAAGGACGGAGCCAGTTGAATGTCGTAATCAATGCTGAGAACGCATGTTGTCATAGCTGTGGAGAAGAGTTATTGTGGAATGTCCAATTATTGGTTTTCTTCAGGGGTTAGATATTGTTGAGATGTATGTGGATTCTCGTAAGTTACCTGATTATTAGTTTGCTAGGAACAAGGCCAGAATGTGCCGGCACATATATGATGTCATACGTGTGGGAATTGCCTGGGTAGTAGGGGTTTCGGGTAGGGAGAAACTAAAATTATGGATAGTTTTAGCCATTTACTATATACATACTACTCGCACAACTTTTAGTGTTACCTGGGCTCCCTAGTCCTGAATAGGAAGTCCTCGGTTATCTTAGAGATTCGTATTGGCAACCTTTGAAACACAACTATAAATCGCTTATGCATTGCAGTGAGACATCTGGTGTACACTTTACGCACTAGTACTGCTGTTTACACAGCAAAGCCAAACTATAGAATTCATGCTAGGAACGAGATTCACATTGGGAAATGTTATACAATATGTGTGTGATACAGTTGTTTGCTTAAGATAATAAAGATTTAGAAAATTCATATCGATCGATCATACTATCGATTCAATTCAGGTTTCATTTCCATTCAGTTGACAGTATTACCGGAACAGCTCCCTCCTTACACCTCACCGCCGTAACACCAAGTATTACTAAAAGTTGCGTGAGTAGTACATACTATATGGATTCATAGTATGTATTTTACCATTAAGACAGATGGCAATGTAAAGTAATTAGCAATTAGATGTCACTGTCGTATGTGACAGTTGCTATCAACGTAACTTTAATAAACAATAAAAAGTAAATGGAGTCCAAATCATGAGTTTCAATACCACAACACATTCCTCCTATAAAAAGGAGACATTGTAGCTTATCTACTTTCATTTCAGCCACGTACATATTTCAAAATTATTTATTTCTTTCGCGTTCTTTTTTTCGTTATATTGATACAGTTTTCAATCTTTTTTAGGTCCGTTTTGAAACAAGATCTCTAGAATTGCATTTCACCACCTGATGACATAGTGCTTTGTGAACTCATACTCGTCAACTACGGCCTCAGCCACTCACATGTTCTTTGTACTTCTGAGATTTAGAAACTTAAAACCATCTGGCAACCTGACAACTAAGCTACCGCTATTTCAAGCAAGATTTATTTGATTCTTAAAGCCGCTCAATTTAACTTAGCTTACCGCCTATATTCTAATGAGGAACTATTTTAACAAACATTAAATAACGAACAGCTATTCTCTTTTACAATGTAACAATACTGGACACTGTTACTAATTTTATTTACATGAGTATTTTTTTGTGATAGAACGTCTTAAATTTTAATACTATAGAAATGTCAATACCCCAAATTTTTATTAGGTGTATAAGCTGTTCAGACAGAAGTGTTTTAAAAGACATCTTTTGTTATTTAACACACGATTGTAACACAAAATATCACTAGGTAATAGATATCACGGAATTGTAAATAGATCATTTTACCTTTATCGTAAATTTTATAAGAGGTATAATTGAGAGTTTTTATACATTCAAAATTTTGTATATATCAACGCTATTATGAGTTGCCAATATGTTAGAAAGTTTATTTGTGTATTGACATGTGTAATTTACTTGTGTCCTTGTGTATCTAACTTTAGGCTGATGATGGCATAGACATGCCGAAACCGGTCCCTAATATTTATGAGTAAAATGTGACATTTCATTGTATATCACATTTGAATTTGTATTGAACAGGTGGAAAATCATATACTTTCATCTCTTAACGTATATATTCAACAAAAATTGTAGAATCATAGTAGAGAACAAATTCAATGTTCTTAAATAGTTGTAGTCCGGAACATAAATTGGTGAGGTTGGACATCCTGCCCCTTTGTTTCATGAGATCATGAGTCTCTGTTTAACAGTGTCCGTGTGTATGTTTATGTGTGATGGGATACTATGGTAGTTGGAAATAATACAATACGAAGGTTGATCAAATATAAACAGGATTTTTGTTCCTGAACATCAACAGTTGGAAGGACTGGCCCCGCGCGTCTGCTATGCTTAGGCAGGACCGTTAGGATTGGGGAGTGTGTGGTGTTAGATATTTCCCGCCTTTTCGTCAGTAATACTCACGATGTCGGAGCAACAGGTGCACCCCTTCACTGCGCAACGCATAATTATAAAATTTCTTGCTCGTGGAGTTACAGTGGTGGAAATTTACCAGAGATTGACTGCACAGTTCGGTGATCAAACATTGTCAAGGATGCGTGTGTTTGCCTGGCATAAAAAGGTCAAGGAAGGACGAGAATGTGTGGAAAATTAGCAACACGATCACCGTCCTTGGGCCAGCATTACAGATGAAAACATTAGTGCGGTTAAAGACATTATTGCCGATTGATTTTTTGCATGAGCGACTCACAATCAATGAACATCTTTAAGAAACGAGGCCTAAAAATAGCTTATAAAACTACATACAGTAATGCCAGCATCCTACATAATTCCAAATCCATTAAAAATAAAAATCAATATAGCCACTCGGGAGTCTATCGCATGAAATGTAATGACTGTGAAGCCAGTTACATTGGACGTACTGGGAGGAATTTCCAGATACGTTACAATGAGCATATCAATGCAATAAAACATAGACATTTTTCAGCCATAGGACAACATATCGGAGATTACAAACACAAATTTACAAATATTGAAAATGACATGCAAATACTAAGTACTAACCCCAAGAGCCTCTTACTCAGTCAGTATAATGGAAGAATTTTATATAAATCTAGATCAATATGTCAACCCAAACTTTAATTTGAATGAAATTACAGAAAAAACCAACATTCTTTTTGATGCCGTCATCCCCCTTCTAAAAAACAATTACCTAAAAAGAGTTAAGAAGCGACACCGTATACACATAAAAGAACTGCCCAGACACCCCCCCCCCCCCCCCCCCCCCCCCCGCTCCAGTCTCACTCCCCCAGTAGCCGCTCCCTCTACCCCTTCAAACTTCCCCTCCGCAGCCACAAGTAGCAGCTCTAGACAAACACGCAACAGTACTCGACGTGCTGCCGTGTAATGCACAGCAGTGTCAACATACAGAGTAAGTACAACACACACTCTTACACCTCTAACAAAAAACCTAATAGACCCAACTTCTCACACACTTCGTTTTCTACTTACAGATAAATACGGCCTACAACATAAAAGGAAGAAGCCTTCACGCTATCTTTCAAAATCAAGATATTAAGTATTGTAAAACAAATTGACACTTGATAATATTATACAACACCAAATTAAGGAGCACGTCGCTAAAACAATTTTTATTTTTACAAAATGCATTTTACTATCAACTCAGCATTAGTATATATTATGAGTCTTGTACGTATATATTGAATATGCCTCGAATTGAATACGAGACAGCTACCCAATTCTTCAAAACAGTGTCCAAGTCACTTCAAGACACCCATACTACCAGCAGAGGAACACGGTGAAACAAACAATATAGTTAATACAAGAATAAACCCTCAAAGTGTTTTAACCAATTAGCCATATGTTTTAACGCAAAATAGTGGACACTTCAAGAATACTACTGTCAGTGCGTACATAGCATTGCAAGTTTTAATTTTTACGCTGATCAAAACAACAAAAACATTTGCAAATGACATGTCCTTTTATACCACGTAACCCTTTTACAATCCAAGAAGAGAGGACTTATTTTACTATTTTAATTGTATCATTTGTTTTAGATGGTCTGTTGAATTGGACAATTGTCACGACTGTACAATATTTTCCACTGTGATATTTTAAGAACTATATTTGTAATTGTCAGCTGAGGATGACCCTTAAAGGGTCGAAACCGGTACTGTGAATGATAGTATGTAAATAAATGTATTGGTAAGGTGGAGGCTTCAGTATTAATCTTATGTTGAACTAGAATGAGATTGACGTTTGAAAGAGCGAGATGCTCGGTGTTGTCACGTTGCATTACTCAACGAAGGCCTCTTCACAGCAAAGTCAATACCGTACATTAAAGGTGTATTTTAAATTATGCAAACAAATATTCAAAGTAAATTATAGAAATAAGCATATGCAATGCATTATTAAGATTAGTACCTGAGGCAAGATCAAATATTTATCAACATTATCATTATAGAATGTTATGCCTTTCAGCATTCAGTATTTATCAATGTCAATAAAAATAATTCCCATACGACATTTCCTCGTTTACAATGTTCATACTTGTCTTCTCCTATTTTAACTACAGTGTTTTCGCTTACTATAACTGCAGCCGCAGTTCTATCTAACACTTTATTTCTAGATATAAGAGGATCATTATTAACTCTCTCCCGTTCAGAGTACTCTTGTACATAACAAATAAAGTCCCGACTTTGTCCCTTTATAGGAATGCCTTTGCCAAAACGTCTCCTCTCTTCGCTTTCCATCATTGGATTAAAATTAAAAGAAGCTAGGCATATAATACACACACACAGTATTTAAAAATTAACTGTACAGTTATAACTACGATATTATTATACGCTTGCACATGTCGTTAGAGAAACTGTTTATGAATAACAAAATCATACACGCGGATACAGTGGCGGCAATAAGAACCCCACTTATCCCGCAGGGCCCATGACCGTGCTATATCGACATTTTTAAATGCGTAGGCAATGCACCCTTTTCTGCTTCATTCTGCCCATACACTCCACTACTAGCTAATTTCACCCAGTTCACCACTGCTTTCCAGGGAAAGGCATACTGGCCTAAAACTTGTAGCCTACTATGTGAAAATCTCATCTCAACACTCAACTCCCCAGTTCATATCCGAAACTGGACCAATGGTAAAAAGCTTCAACTCATGTCAGAGCGTTTATGTGCTGTCTGGGTCTATCAGTGTACTCGGGAGACAGCGGGTTCAAATCCCACGTTGGCTGTCCTGCAAATGCCTTTCTCATTTTAATTACCAGGGAAGTATTGGAACTGGGAACGGTGCTATTATGAGAGAGCCTCAGAGGTTTTCTTTCCAAATTCTTAACAAAATCTGAACTAAAAGAAAAACAACGAATAAGAGAATTGGTTCCTTAAAAAGCGCTATACAAATTTTATTATTACCGTCGCGTCAGTTTACATTGTAATAATATAGAACCTTGTACTATGAAATAAACTTCTAAATTTTCTTATCAGGAAATGAGGGGCTCATTATTTTCAGTTGTTGTGGGAGTGGGGGGCGAGCTTCTTAGCGCTGCTACTGCGTGGACACAAAGTTGCCTTCACTGTTAAGAAACTGATTGCACAGTGAACGCTGCTGGGAAAAACTATCTCGTCGCACGTGTTACGAAAACGGCAACATTGTATTAAGCTTTCCCTCCCTTTTCTTCACTGGCCCGTGCTCTTTTGTGGTTAGTCGCATATGTTTGGTCAATTCCAGGTTGTCAAAGCAACCTGCCAAGGCTTTCTTCCTTGGGAAAAGAAATTAAAAATACATTAGCACACACAGAACATGTTTCGACCACTTAGTAGTCATCTTCAGCTGCATAAAGATAGCTTAGATGAAGGTATCTAGCCTACTTCTTTTTTCTGTCACATATGAGTCCTGCTGTGCTAAACACACTCCCAGTAAATACTGTTGCTGCTGGTATACATCAGGGCATGGCAAATGTTTTTAAATCTGGGAACCAGGTTACTTTTCTAATACTCACATCTAGCCTTCTGAATAATAAAACATGGTAGTAATAGCAATAAGTGTGGTGCTTTTCTAGTTTTATACACTACAACAGATTACCACAAAATGTAAAAACAGCACCCAGTCTACCAATTTCTTAAAGGAGATTAGGATAATTTTTATGGTATAAGAAGACATGACAGAGGAGATTCCAAGAACTATATTCTGAGGACACTGAACTAAATAAAACGTGCCATTGTGTATACAAATTTATTAAACTAGCCAATTGTTACATAATTATATTTTGAGACTGTTCTAAAAAAATTATAAATAGCAAAGTGAATATTATCATCAACACCAAATTGTACAATTCCGTTGTATATATGAGTCTGACTCATTAAAGGATTAACAACTTAAAGCTTAAACCTTATATATGTACTTTTTTTTTTTTTTTTTTTTGCAATTGGCTTTACGTTGCACCGACACAGATAGGTCTTATGGCGATGAAGGTATGTGAAAGGCCTAGGACTGGGATGGAAGCGGCCGTGGTAATTAAGGTACAGCCCCAGCATTGGCTTGATGTGAAAATGGGAAACCACGCAAAACCATCTTCAGGGCTGCCAACAGTGGGGTACAAACCCACTATCTCCCAGGTGCAAGCTCACTGCCGCATGCCCCTAACTGCATGGCCAACTCACCCAGAACGTGTACATTTATCTATCTAAAAACAATATCATACAAGAAACAACCCAAACTTTACAGAACATCCTTACTGTCTTACGTGTCCATGCACATGCCTTGGAGCTTTTGCATCAAAATACTGTCTGTCCACAGCCTTTGTAGGATCAAATTCCTTCACCGATGGCCCATTCATTTTGATTATCATTAAATTATTTACATTTTCAACTCTCAATGATGACCTGAAATTATTTTTGATTAGTTTCATTTCACTGAAGCGTCTTTCACAACACACAGTTGACACTGGAAGGACAAAAATTATGGACAGTAATTTTCCTAATACGGGGAATCTTCCTTCATTTGCTAACGCCAAGCCAAGAAGCTCACAGAGTTTCTTTCCTTTCTGAGTACTTTAAATTCATACTACTCATTAAGAATATTCTGTCTGTATTCTTCATTATCATCCAAGGGACAAATTTGTTTCTTAAAGTGTTGAACTAGAGATACTACGTCGCTGACTGCAAAATTTTCTAGAGTGCTTCCAGTTGGCCAAGCAAAAGTGTCGAATACTGAGGTGAACCTTTCAATGCCTTCCTGATTTAAAAGCTTCTATTCTAAGTACTTCACTGCATGATGGATAAGGTGGTACCTTTCAGTTTCAACAGAAGCTCTTGTTGTGGCACTGAGCCTATGCAGCTGAACTTCCTGAAATATACCATTTAAAGATGTATTTGCAATGAATTTTGTTTCATTTTCTTCTGGAACATTCCTTAATGATTTTAACAATTTTATTGAACTTTTCACATGGCATTCCTCTGTGCACAGGGAAAGTTGTTCCCTTTGAAACAGGAGAGAGAAGTTTTCATTGTGTATGTTTAATCCTCAGCCCGAAGGCTGGTTGGATCCTCAACAGCTCCACCATCAGCTGTCATAAATGGCCTAGGCATCACTGAAGAGGCGTACTAAGGAAATGAGGAGTGAGGTAGTTTCCCGTTGCTTTCCTCACCGAGCCAGAAGTTGCTATTACATATCAGCCTGCCCAGCCCACTGAAATGCATGCACTAACTGACCCTATGAGCAACGTTTTCACACCATTCATAGCAGGGACTGGCTGCATAAGGAATGGCATTACTAGCATCACTCATACCTCAGTCACTTTCATCTTGTCAAAGCCAAGGATAAAGCTGAGACAGATCAATGAAAGCAACAATATTGCTCTAGCCCACACCAGAAGACATAGTACACTGTAAACACTACGTCCTGCCAGCAAAGGCCCAACAACTAAAACCAGAAGACACATGCAGTATATGTGTTAATGCACATTGTGCATGCTTCCTATTACAAAGGGCACTAGGAAAGTTTTGCAATGTGCGTGAAGGCTTTAGACTTTTTCAGAATAATTTCCACCACACTTAATACACTTCTCCTTACGTCGAAACCAGTCACTGAACCAACTCTGCCACTTTTCTTCGGTTACATTTTCACACTCTTGATCCCATGCTGCCAGAAGCTCATAGTCGGATGAAAAACGCTGCCCTTTCAGCTTCATCTTCACTTCTGGGAAGGGTGCGAAGTCACACGGGGCAAGATCAGGACTGTATGGAAGGTGATCAAGCACAGTCAACCCTGATCTGGCAAGAAAATCCATTGTTACATTACCACGATATGCTGGAACATTGTTGTGATGCAAGAGCCAAGTGTTGAGCCGTGACCTTGGACGTTGCAGCTTGAGAGCCTGGATGACCTGAGGCAGACAAGTCTCACTGTACTACTTCACAGTAAGTGTCCTTTGTGTTTCTAGCACAACCCAAGTCAGGATGCCCCGTTTAGTGAAGAATAATGCAGTCATCCTTTTCTTCACTGACCTTGACTTTCACACAGTCACACGAGTACCCTCATCTTCAAACAGCCACACCTTGTTCTGCGACTTTGTTGGGACATCATAATAATAAAGCCAAGTTTCGTCACCTCGAACGATGCTATTGACGTTACGCGAAGTCCCATTTTCAAACTGTTTTAGCATTTTTCGGCACCATTTCACTCGATGTGCCCTCTGTTCCTCTGAAAGTGAATGGGGCACCCAAAGGGAACAAACCTTTCTAACACGGAGATGGTCGTGTAGAATTGAATGATTAGCTGGTGCAGGGATGTGGAGGTTCTTTTCTACCTGCCGATATGTCAACTGCCTCTCTTGCTGCAACATTTTCCTCACAGCTTCAATGTTTTCCTCAGGCACTGATTCAGACGGTCGCCCAGAACAAAGATCATCTTCAACCCCAAAATTTCCCCTCTGGAACTCTTCTTACCAGCAGAAAGTTGTTGTCCGATGTGGACAGTCTTTCCCCAGCACAGGAGTCATTTCCTCCAGGCACCGGTCAACAGTTAATCCACGAGCAAAATTATAGCGGATAATTGCGCGATATTCACCTTTAGAACAAAATGACATTTTAACTTGCTTTCAATCCCACTGCTTGGTAACAACTGGTGTGAACGTCACGCCTTGCTGTCTTCTGGGCCGGTTTTCACCCCTCTTTTCATCCCTCACCATAACAGGGATGTCCAGCCAACCGTTTTTGCATATTGCAAAACTTTCCTAGTGCCCTTTGTATATATCCTGCTCTTAAACAAACATCCAAGCCTGGGCCCAAAACTGCCTAATTTTCATCACTGCCGCGTGAGTGAGTCTTTCAGCAAAAGTCACAAAACTCCTTAAAAATTCCCCAGGAAAAGGTGGTTCTGGCAGGCTTCAGTATTGCTTAATAGCAGTATTCTGTTTTAAAATTTAGGTCTTCAATATATGTTATTTTCTAGTTTATAAATAATGCAAGATATTATATTATTATTGAATATACTTGTGTACAATTGTTGAAGACATTACTGGAAATTACAATAATTTTGTTTTGTTTTTGGAGTATTTTGATTGTTTTATGAACTATTTTGTATATTCTGAAACAAAAATTGAAAATTCATTAAATATCTTACCTGCATCTTCACTGTCTTCAAATTCCATTTGTGCACATTTTGCTAAATGATATTTTATTCTGATAACTGGGCCCTCTACTGCACAATCACAGTTTTTACCCTTGGTTCTCATACCTTTCATCAGTTCCTTTTTAACCTCATCGAAAATGAAAGCCAAACAATATCATGTTTTCTACCAGTCATATTGAATTGCTGAGCTTAAAGTACTCAAAAGTCAAAGCTCAACAAGTAAGACGTGTACACTCTGCCACTAAACTTCATAAACTGTTCCAGCTCCTTGCTTCACAGCCTGCACCAGCATTTGGAAGGGGATTACACATGGAATGGGAATTCACATTCGGAAAGGGACTTCCCAGGGTATGGTTCATTACTCATTAAGTTAATTAATTCAATAATTTTACAGTAGCATAAACAAGTAAGTTCCAGCAGTAATTAGAATTACATCTTGTTTTGAAAAGAGCAAGAGAGTTCATTTTCTTAAACATGTGGTCTAAACCACAAATCATTGCAGATTAAACCAGTCAACACTGGAATCCTTCATCCCTATTGAAGTCATTTGGGTGTATTTTCACATTTCTATGGCTTCTCTGATTTTCGTGTGATGAAAGTGACC
Organism: Anabrus simplex; assembly: GCF_040414725.1. Classification (NCBI taxonomy): domain Eukaryota; kingdom Metazoa; phylum Arthropoda; class Insecta; order Orthoptera; family Tettigoniidae; genus Anabrus; species Anabrus simplex. The sequence continues at coordinate 60,249,915 of NC_090270.1, read as the reverse complement.
TTAACAATAACTGGTTTCATTGAACAGGATGGAATGTGTGATGTTTGTTCAGCTATGTCTAATTTAAAGAACTGCTGGAGACGTGTGTCTTGTGGTCTATCCATTTGTAGCCTCTCACGAATACAGGATGCAGCACAAAAGTTCAAAGCACCACTAACAAGAGCATTTTTAACTTTTGTTCTTCATTTTCTAAGATATCTATGATCTCTTTTACACATAAACGGAAAATAATGAAGTAACCCGGACAGTATGGTATTCCTAATGCTCCAGGGTGCTCGAGATTTACGACCTGCCTGCTGTGCTGAACGCTCCAAAGCACTAGAAACACGCTGATATTAGAAGTGTGTTGACAAAAATGTTGAAGGGTCTTGTGAAACCATCCTGCATTCCCATGACTCAGCAAGATATTTTATCAACAAAACCCATCATATTAGACCTTAATATATAATGCAATTATTTATTGCATGATGAAATATTAGTGCATTAATTGGCCTCCTTGAATAGATTAAAATAAAAAAAGATTCGCAGTTTAATTTATAACGGGTTGAATGTAAAAATATAAAGTAATTAATTATTTCACTTATGCTCACTTATCCTTGATGCTAGGGTACATGAGAAAGTCCGGTGAAATGACAAGTAAGCAGGAAGTGGAAAGAAGCATGTGTGCATCAGAATAAAGTTGGACCTCTAAATTAGCTTAGTGTGCATGTGTCGCGTAGGCGTAGTTTGCTTTTTATCCGCTAATCTTTCTGACCACTAGCCAACAATCTGATAATTTGAAACAATGCAAGAACGTATGACCCAGGATCAGAAACAATCAGAGTTTGTAGTTTCCGCTGTAAGAACGTGTAAAACGATTTGTGCATGCTCCTGACGATTGGAAGCTGTTGGTAACTACTGGAAGAACAAAGCCATTGAGACAGATCTTTCCTGTGTGTATTTCACAACGACTTGTATTATACTACATAGACTGGCGGTTAACCTGCCATCTGTGAAGAAATTTGAAAGCAACTCCACCATGTTTTTGCTGGCAGAAATAAAGGGGGCGGGACAATGTAATGTGTCAAGTGGGTACCCGAAGCAACTTCTGTTAATTTGTCAAGTCATTGCCTGTATCCTGTTAATCTAATTGGATTGTAAATATGGAGAGGAAATGATAAAGAAATCACGTTTTCAGATATTGATTATTGTGTAAACAAGTAATTACAGTTTGACACACATTTACAATACAGTGGTACCACGATATCTTGAATCACATTGAAAGCTAAATTTTATTTCGAGTTATCAAAATTTTGAGATATAGAGAATACCATTTTTGAGCATGTATAGCACCTAATATAATGTTACTGCACCCTTTGGTCCACTATGAAGGATACCTACCTTCCTTACCTATCAGCAAAATTTCATGAGATCTGTCTCTTGGGTCGTATCGGGTTCTTCATCACTTGCTGAGGTAAAGGTAGGGTTCAGTAATTCTAATCTATCTAGTCAAATAAAAAATATTCCTATTTATTCAAGTAATCTCTGAAGAGTTAATCATTTATCATCGGTATCATTGGGATCCAATCCTGTCCACTGGACACCACAATCATTTTACACATAGGGTCAGAACACTGGTGTGAGCCTGTGACATAACTGCCTGATGGGCATCCTTACTAGAAACCATTGTCTCAATTATTAATTAAAGAAAAGAAAGTCGGGAAATCCTTAACTTCGGCTTCCATGTGAGACTACATGTACCATCATAATGATTCTTTATGGTCCAGTCCTCGTAACACAAACTCTGGACTCTGGGTTAAGGCAGTCCAATCGGTGTGTGAATCGATGTGACCTGCGACTATGTCATGGACCGACGTCTAAACTTCTAAGTTACTTTAAAGTCATTGTGGATCATGACCGCAAGGAAAATGATGCTACGGTGGCATATGACCCTGCTCTAAGTCACTGAGGTTGATGACCCCATGACCATCCAAGTTTCTAAGCTGAAAGCTAAACACAATTAAGTTACATCGGTTAATGACCAAAGTTTCCACTTTACTAACCCCAGCACATTTTCTGCTCAATCAATCAGAGTCAAATAATGCAACAACAACAACGCTCACAATACTTTGTGGCAGTAAAATCCATTACCTTCGGATATGTCCCCTTAATCGTTACATTAACCTTTACATATTCCCCAGAAAAATAAACTAAGATTTCCAGAATGCATCTTCAAGTTATTTGCTTGATTTAAAGTTATGTCAAAATACGTTTCCACTGACTTTAATAATTAAATAAATTTAAACGATTTAATGAAATCTTCATGAACAACAAATTCTATATCCGCAGATGAATGGTTTCTTTCACAAGTCCCTACACAAGTCTTGATGTAATTAATTTTTAATCATGTTGGATGTATATCGTCGGTTGTTTTTCCCTGCAGCTGGAAAAAATTTACATCACTTATTTCCAGTATTTATCTTGTTTCGTGACATCACACTTTAATTTAATAGTAACCGTTATTACTACTTCGATAACCCTGATAATTAAGTACAAAACCATAAGTAACTCGCCGTACAATGTAAACCGATTATGATGTCATATCTTGTCATAACATTTCTGTGAAGCTTTGTGCGCCCTTCACAAACAAAACCATCATCATTACCATTGCTCTATACTTTGGACAACCCTGAAATTGGCTAACCTCGCTCATTATACTCTAAGTTCGTGGTCTCAAATGTACATTACAATCTCAATTAAACAAATTCACAGTATCTGATAACATACAAGTTATTCCCTGATGAAAATTTCATCTAGATTCCGTAGTTATAATGATTTCCGTTGCCAAGAAATGCGATCTCAATTCTAACACACTACCCAAATCCCGTTACTCGAGCTGCGAACTCCTATCAGCTGACTGCATTGAGACACAACGCCCGCTCCACTGTGATATGAAACATCTGTTTCGTCTTGCCTGACTGGCCTCTCAGAATGAAACCTTTAACTTCGCCGACATAATTAAACAAATACAATATTTCTGACCAACAAAATACACATAGATTATACTTCAAAATGCCCTACAATAATTGTACACGTCGCAAATTAATACCCCCGTGGATTCTCCAGTTCTACATTCCATCCCAAACATTATACAAAATCTTCCTCGGGCTTATACATATCCCGGCACATTTACAGGCTTACAATCACCTGATTCACAAATCCTATCTCAACTCATACGACAAATCTGAACTCTCGTCTCAACTCGATGGCTCTCAGTGACAGAAAAACACTGGAATAAAAATATTTAGAATCCACGACGCATGATACGCACAAATACATTAATAATGAACACTTCGCTTAATGAACTTGTATTTTCCAAAACTGGATTTCACTAAATGATTGTCAAAATTCTAGTATTTTTTTAATTGTCAGTCGGACACAGTTTAAATGGACAGAATAACGTTTCACTTCGTGACAAAATTCACCACTCTACATTTCTCAACCCGACAGCGTGCTTCCACTCCATTGAAAATGGGTAACCATGGGTTTCTTACATTAATTCCATCAAATTCAAACAGAAAATTTTTATGTCAGATAAAATATCTTAATTTGACATCACAAAAGTATAGGCATTAAATTCACGGAAATGACGATCTACTCTGGACGTGACATCACTTCGAAATCCTCACTGATAACTTTTTACATGTCACACGGCACTCGCAATATTTAAAAAATTTATCCAAGCAGAAAAAAAAAAAAAGACCTTTCGTCATTTTTCAGACATTCGCCAAAAAAAAACACATGGGTGATCAACTTGGTCAAAAAAAAAACATTTCAAATGCACATAAGTTTGACATCACAAAACAAGATATAGTAGGTGGTAAGATGGCAAGGCACCTACCTTAGGTTTCGTCGGATTCCATCTTTCGGCTCACCCGCGACCTTCCGTCGCTTATCTAGCCATTTTACATTTCTGGCTGTACATCATAATATTTATTTCTTTTTCATGGAAATAAAACATTAAAAAAAAGAAATACCCTTCACACGTGTCTCTGTTGATCGCACTCGACTGATGGTATTTACTGCCCGCACATGAATTACTTTTTACAACACAAAAATATTTTACAACTTTCTACTTCTGCGGTATCTTGACCGTCTTTTTATCAAACTAAATCCCCTTGGATTTAAGACACTAGCCACATTGGCCCAAAATCTGTTCGTCGGACTTAGTCTACCTTTTGTTGCTTGATTTGCAGAACAGCATAACTCTCTCGCTCAAGATTCAATAACACAATGCAGGGGTTTCATCATGGCGTCCCTTCTACATTTATAGCCATTACCCCCTCTCTTCAGGCATTTTCCTTTTGCTGCCAAGAAAATTTGTGTAACTTTTTCGACTTAAATGAACCGTATTTAAAAGAGTTTTGGATGTAACCACATACTTGCTACATGGCTATCGGTAGTGTTCCTGGACATTTGAAATTTATGCATATGAATTTAACTGGTTAGATGACCTCATTTGATAGGCACTACTTTTCTGTTGACTTTGCGACTTTTCTGAAATAATCCCCAGAAATGGCTTAGCAGTCTCAAATCCGTCTTACTAAAGACCAATTGTCTTAAATACAGGACCCTCATTATATTGCATTCACCACTAATTCTTTCATTTAATTATATTTATTCATCTCAGAGCGTGGGACGGAAAGTAGCTACCTCCTTGCCACGTGTCACTCCCGTGATATCAATAAATGTTCAGAAATGTAGTAACTTTTCATCCTTAAAATTCTTAGGGCACAAAGGTCATGGGTTCAATATGTACAGGCTTATACTGAATACATTTTTTTTAACAGTATTTTAAAATATACAAACAAGCTCTATTTTACGATATCACTTTAATTACAGCCCTTATTATAGTAACTTTTTGGAAGACTGGATGCAGCGCATACAGTAGCGAAGCAAGAAAGGTACCTCCGTTAACACCTTTGGAAAAAATCTGTTAGTCTCTTCTGTTTGTTTGTTTTTTCCCTCACGTTGAAACTTCTCATCAGTACCACACAGCCAAGATTCGTAAATGGTGCTTGTCGTCTGCGACTTCGGAGGTTGCTTTCATACGTGACCGGTAATTAATTCACATCCGAGAAACGGCGAGGCTTCGCCGATTTTCCGATCACTAGAACTTTCAGTTTTTTGGTTCCCGTCATATTAGGTCCCGGCACCACCCATTCTCTAATTGTTAACTGTTCCTCACAAACCACAAATGCCGTATTGCACAGTTAATGTTGCACAAAATTTGAGTTACACAATATTTTTTGCTTTAAGGGATGAAATGTTTGCTTCGAGAAATTGAGAAATTCTTGTAACCGAACTTAAAGTACAAATTTTGAGTAATTGAGAAATAAATCCATGCAAGGAGCAGGACAAACAACTGGGAAATTTAAGTTATTTCGAGATATTGAAAATTCGAATAATGGAGGTTCGAGATATTGAGGTTCGTCTGTACAGTATTTGTAATAGCCTCGGCCAGGAATGGTGAACCTTTTCCAACTAGTGTGCCATTTTAAGTCTGGTTTATTATTCTCATCAGTTGAGGAATATCTACAACCTATACCCTCCTCCCTGCACTTCCTTTCTAAATTCCCCACTATGTTTCATAATGTTACATTTATTCACTTACTGATTTATATATTGGGGCGATGACCTTCGATGTTAGGCCCCGTAAAACAAGCAACCAAGCAAGATTTATTTATTTATTTATTATATACACTGACTGACAGAGCAAATGCAACACCAAGAAGGAGTGGTCAGAACTTTATGCCAATTGCAGGGTAGACTGACGTCACTGAGGTATGCTCATGATGTAAAATGCGCCGCTGTGCTGTGCACGTAGCGAACGATAAATGTGACACGGCGTTGGCGAATGGCCCACTTCGTACCGTGATTTCTCAGCCGACAGTCATTGTAGAACGTGTTGTCGTGTGCCACAGGACACGTGTATAGCTAAGAATGCCAGGCCGCCGTCAACGGAGGCATTTCCAGCAGACAGACGACTTTACGAGGGGTATGGTGATCGGGCTGAGAAGGGCAGGTTGGTCGCTTCGTCAAATCGCAGCCGATACCCATAGGGATGTGTCCACGGTGCAGCGCCTGTGGCGAAGATGGTTGGCGCAGGGACATGTGGCACGTGCGAGGGGTCCAGGCGCAGCGCGAGTGACGTCAGCACGCGAGGATCGGCGCATCCGCCGCCAAGCGGTGGCAGCCCCGCACGCCACGTCAACCGCCATTCTTCAGCATGTGCAAGACACCCTGGCTGTTCCAATATCGACCAGAACAATTTCCCGTCGATTGATTGAAGGAGGCCTGTTATCCCGGCGTCTGCTCAGAAGACTACCATTGACTCCACAGCATAGACGTGCACGCCTGGCATGGTGCCAGGCTAGAGCGACTTGGATGAGGGAATGGCGGAACGTCGTGTTCTCCGATGAGTCACGCTTCTGTTCTGTCAGTGATAGTCACCGCAGACGAGTGTGGCGTCGGCGTGGAGAAAGGTGAAATCCGGCAGTAACTGTGGTGCGCCCTACCGCTAGACAACGCGGCGGCATGGTTTGGGGCGCTATTGCGTATGATTCCACGTCACCTCTAGTGCGTATTCAAGGCACGTTAAATGCCCACCGCTACGTGCAGCATGTGCTGCGGCCGGTGGCACTCCCGTACCTTCAGGGGCTGCCCAATGCTCTGTTTCAGCAGGATAATGCCCGCCCACACACTGCTCGCATCTCCCAACAGGCTCTACGAGGTGTACAGATGCTTCCGTGGCCAGCGTACTCTCCGGATCTCTCACCAATCGAACACGTGTGGGATCTCATTGGACGCCGTTTGCAAACTCTGCCCCAGCCTCGTACAGACGACCAACTGTGGCAAATGGTTGACAGAGAATGGAGAACCATCCCTCAGGACACCATCCGCACTCTTATTGACTCTGTACCTCGACGTGTTTCTGCGTGCATCGCCGCTCGCGGTGGTCCTACATCCTACTGAGTCGATGCCGTGCGCATTGTGTAACCTGCATATCGGTTTGAAATAAACATCAATTATTCGTCCGTGCCGTCTCTGTTTTTTCCCCAACTTTCATCCCTTTCGAACCACTCCTTCTTGGTGTTGCATTTGCTCTGTCAGTCAGTGTATATATATCTTGTAAATACGTTTGATTGCATGTTGCGTGGGGCTGGACCTCAGTTATGGCCACGGTGTTTTCCTTCCCACTCGTAAGCCTATCCCGTCGTCGCCACGTCGGTGCGACTTAAAACAAATTGTAAAAAAGGTCGTGATTAGATATAAAAATCAAAAGTACTAATAATCCGAATGGACTTCACTTCCTCCATTAGCTTCATTATATTTCCATGTTTTAGTTTGTTCACTCAACAATTTAATTAATTTCTCCCTCATCACATTTCCATAAGGGAAAAAAAAAAAAAACAGTTATCCTTGTTTGTAAGGTCACATTCATGCTTTCATCAAAACATACTGCGTACATGTGGGAGTTATCCAAATTAGCTTTCAACTGCTTTGAAACTTCTTCCCTCTTTTTTATTATTCTATCCTTGACAGCAGTTCAGCTGGGTGGCATTCCTTTAATTCTGTTAATTATTAGTTGTTTGTTAGGGAAGTTTTCAAATAATGTGTCGGACATCAATAAGAAACTTTCTTTCAACAACTCACCGTCAGAAATTGGTTTCCCATGCATGCTGTACTATGCAGTGAGACAGATAGAAACAGCTGCACTGATATTCTTCCTTGGCCGGAAAGATGATACAAAAAACTAGTTTGTTTTGTGTAATGTTCGATACTTTTCTAAACGAACTTTCTCTTTCTTCATTTGAAATGGAACAAACAATTGAGTGACATGTCTGGAAATTGCGCTTTACATGCTTTCGAACACAGGCGTTGTTGAAAAATACGGTCACCATCTTTGTTAAGTTTCTGTTCTTTTCGGCACCGAAAACATGTTTGCGATGTCCGTATACAAAACCACCAGAAAACGACACTATCTCACTTGACTTTCCGACCTATCAGTGTAGCAGTGTTGCCATATTGCACGTCCGAATGGAACTAGTATTTAGCTTTTCGATATTTATTTCTTACACGTGAAACATTATAAGATATGCTTTGTTTGTAGTACAAGACGTACAGTATATATAAAATATTATGTTCATGTGGCGTGCCAGTGAAATCATGTTCGCGTGTCACCTAGTGACATGCATGGCATAGGTTCGCCATCCATGGCCTAGGCTATTCTCAGTCTCATATATTACCGTACTACTGTATAACAATTCATATTATGGCACATGCAGGTCACAAATGTAAAGTACGTTTACAGTATGTGGCTCAGTGCCGTAAACAGGTGACTTGGTCAAAATACGTAATAACTATCAAAGGCAACATAGCGACAACAGAGAATATAGTAATGTGCATATACTGTACTACACTTAAAGACTGTGCCTTCTAGACAAGAAAGTTTTATTCATAAGTAACTGCTGGTTGTTAATACCGAGGGGAGTGGCCGAACATGTTAACGCGCTACGGCTATGGAGCCAAGCTCTGCATTTGAGAGACGCGTGAATTCGAACCCCACAAACAGCTGTCCTGAAAATGGGTTTCCGTTAATTCCAATTTTCACTTCCAGGCAAACATCTGGACTGTTCTTATTCATAGGTCATAGACAATTTGGATTCCTTCCACCTTCTTGCCCAATTCATTCACCATTATTCATTTCAAACTCATTAGCTCCATGGCTAAATGATTAGCGTGCTGGGCTTTCGTCACAGGGGTCCCGGGTTCGATTCCCGGCAGGGTCTGGAATTTTAACCATAATTGGTTAATTTCGCTAGCACGGGCATTGGGCGTATGTGACGTCTTCATCATCATTTCATCCTCATCACGATGCGCAGGTCGCCTACAGGGGTCAGATCAAAAGACCTGCATCTGGCAAGCCGAACTTGTCCTTGAACATTCCCGGCACTAAAAACCATTGACCATTTCATTTCATCTTAGATTGGTGTAAGGAAGGGCATCTGACCATAAAATACAGAGTGAAGGAGTGAAGGAGAATTTCCTGTTGTGTATGTTTATCAGGAACTCAAGGGAGACTTCATTAGTTAGTCGGAACATAAAAAATGATGAACTCTTCTCAGAAGAACTCTTAAGGTTTCACTTTACTTTGTCCTGCCTGCTGGCTCTTCAGAAATGTGTGCGCGTGTGTTTTATATTCAGGAATCATTCAAGAAGAATATTTTCGCACTGCAAGATGTGTGGTTAAGGTTATTTTTAATATGTATAACTTTTGCTTTCTCAACGATTCATTTGTTTCTATATTCGTCCCTGTTTTTATCTCCTTGTAAAATGTGTATTGTTTAATGTAACGCCTTGTGTAATATAAATGCCTACATGTTGGCCTATTTCCCACATTTTGGCTGATGATGACGCCAAACAGCGTCGAAACTAGTTCCAAGTGCAAATACATGTTATAAATAAACTATAACATTTTTGTATTGAAAAGGTGGACCCTTTTATGTTTTCCTTGTTTATCTTCCATTCTCAGTTCAATACGGACAAAAATGAAATTCTTAGGTTTAAATTATTTTCTTTTGTCATGAAATAGAAGTTAATTCTGTTTGGAATAAGGAAGAAATACTCGTACATTGATATATTTATTGCTGTATTTGCTCCATTCATGCATTTCTACGCAGAACATGAGGTAGACATCATTGCTTGTTGACAACTAACAGCTGACGAGTGCCTTAAGAAAACATGGAGGGCGTGTTGCAGCTTTCTTCAGCCTGTATGGGCCTGTCCAGCTAGTCTGTGTAGTATAATATAGGTTGTTGGTATTTCACAACCACCAAAAAACATCAACAATTCCGAGTTACATAATTGCCTCAAACTGTTCACTGTTAACATCACAGCATAGTTGACAGCGCTTTGGAAAATCACTCATGGTATAACACGAATTTCTTCCTCAATTACGATTTTCAGCATGTCGATGCCTCACGATTTTTGAGCATAAACATAAACTTTCTCCTTCATGTGTCTCCACAGCCAATAATCACAGGCCGTGAGATCGGGTGAACGAGCTGGCCACTCTGTCGGCCTTCTCCTTCCCACCTACCTGTTTGGTAATTTGCGATTCAAAATTTCCCTTGCTGCAATAGCGCAGTTTATAACTGAGAATATGCAATGTTGATGCTGAACACTTTATATCACTTTGTGTTGATTAACATTCCCATTCACCTGGAACACAGCTTCATCTGAAAAATGTGATTTTTTGTATCCAGATTCATCAATTTCACATTCCTTTAACCCAAATTCACACAGATGCAACCGCCTGTCATATTCATCGTAATCTATGATCTTCATATCTGTATTGACGAACTACACAATTAAAAATAGGAAAGGACTTCCACCTATCAATATTTATTGCACTTATTATGCTACAGTACTGGTTTCGACCCCGTACATAGGGTCATCTTCAGCTGAACAATACATTCCCATATAGATAATGAAGCTATGATGAAGATGACGTTGTCTGGGGAATGCCATATGAGCAAATATTTGGTCATGTCCAAATGAGGAATGTCAAAACTGGAACTGGCGTGTATGTCATTATGTGTGACAATGCAATTGTATGTCTATAATGATATGCTTTAGGTCTTATAATTAGTTTATAAAACACTATCTCCACTTAAAACTAATAAGTATATAATCATAGCTTCATGATCTATATGTGAATGTGTTGTTCAGCTGAATATGACCTTATGTAGGGGGTCGAAACCGCTACTGTAGCATAATAAGTGCAATAAATAAGTATTGATAAGTGGAAGTCCTTTCCTAGTTTTAATTGTCAGATTCATCTTCGCTCAGTTGAAAGTTCTGTACTTCTCACATCTCAAAACACGAGACACATTGAATTGACTGATGTCAAGTTCATATGCACCTGACGTGTTGATTTCCAGGGGTTATTCCCGAATGCTTCCATGATCCTTTCTGTTGTTGCTGTATCAGTGCTACTGCGTGGTCTTCCAGGAGGTTTTCTCTTTTGAATGATTCCCATTGTCAGCAGTCTTCGCAATGTTATGTTGAAACCACGTCTTGCACGCCTCACAGTCTTTCTGAAAAGCAATCGCCCATGCAACTACAGTAGCTGCTGCTGAATATTCAGTGCCATTTTGGATAACAATGTAACCGATTTTGTTGTTGCGTTGTTGTGTGTCGATAGTAAGGAGCCTTTACTCTCTGCCCGTGCCGTCGTACATCTGTAAGAGTTATAATCAAACATCAGCAATCGATCAAACATATAGCCTTAATTCTGACTCACCCTGTACATAGATGTGATTAGACCATTTTTGGAGGTGAAATAAATTTCTCTAAGTGGTTATTGTGTTTGCCGGTGGTTTATCTTCGTCAGCAGGGTCAACGGTTGTCAGTTGTGTGTTTCTTTTACAAGACAGTCCCAGCCTTAAAATGATGTCCAGTGGTATGGGGGTGAGATGTTCTATGCTAATAGGTGTGAAATCTGTCATTCTGAGCTGTAGAAAACTGCAGAACATTTTTTTGCTATTCCTGACATAATGCATACGTAGAACAGGTTTTAAAATTTTGTTTTCCGCTCAATATATAGGTGAGAGATACAGGTTATTGATACACTCTGAAGGGTAAATATACAACTTAAACTGTTCTGAACTTTCTTTTTTAAACAGGACACGATATTTTGCAGCAAATCAGGATGTCTCTTACAGTCAAAGTACGATGAATTTTTGTTCCTGGTATACAGTATTTAATATGAGATTGTTTGTTTGTCCAACCCTTGTCCCATTTCTCTACGGGTTCGGGTATGAGGTGAGATGAATCTGTCGTGGCGGGTACATTATTTAATGCAAGAATAATATCGCTTATTTCTGTTCGTTTTTGCCTGGAGTGTATAATTCCCCAATGTCCGACATTATCCTCATTAAGTCCTATATTCTGTTAAAAGTATCTTGTAACCTTCTTTGTAATCACATTGAAGCATAGATATGATAATAAGCTTTTGGGCTTTTGCCATGTCAATCAAACAAGGTGAAATTCTGTACATTTTGCAGAAAACTTTGCTCCGTATCTTCAGTAGAAAATATTTTCTGTTCACGAGGAAGACTTCTCTCTAGAAGATGCGGAGCGAAGTTCTCTGCGAAACATAATTTCACCTTTTTTCTTGAGACAGCAAAAGCCCAAAAGTTTATTATCATGTCTACAATTACAGGCCATGGAAGCATCAATCTAAACATTAAAGCATGTTTGAATAATAGTGAATTATCCTTTTAATTTTATCCTGTTAACAGCTGTGCTTTTTCTCTGTGTGATTTGTTTCGATTTGCCATGCAATTAACAATCTGTTTGTGTTGCAGATTGTATGTTGATGCTGGCAGCCCAGGACTTGCAACGCGTGTTGTGCAGTATGCCGAGGACAGTGGATGTATTGGGAGTAAAGTGACACATCAATCTCAATATTCAGGCCCAGGTCAATTTCCACGTGTTCATCTCAATCGTTCCCATTCTAAATTACCTGTACTTTCTCCTCGCAATAGTCAGAAAGTGGCAAGACGTTCAGTTAATGTGAGGATTGTATCGCCTGAACAGCATGTATCTGGATCCAGGTATATTGAAATAATAGATTCTTACTTTAGTTTTCAGAATTATATAATTTATTTTATCCTTCATGTTATCACAGCTTTTATAAAATAATTTGTATAATTTCAGGTTATTTTTACATAGTAACAGGAGCTCAAACCTTCACTCTAGTCCTCCACCAGCACAGATGGATCCTTCCACAAAATCACTTCTGGAAACTTTGCGTGAAATATCACGCAAACGAATGCATTCTCAGGTATGGATAGTTTTATTTAGTGAGAGTAGTTCTCGATTATAAGGATGCTGTATGCAGACTAGGCCTGTTTAAGATTATCACCATTGAAAATTTGATTGATATATCGTTTGTCATGATATTAAATTGGTAGCATGTTTTTGTTTGCACTGTGCAAGTGGCCGTATGGCTTGGATGATGTAGCTATCAGCTTGTATTCAGAGATAGTGGGTTCGAACCCCACTGTCGGCAGCCCTGAAAATGTTTTCTGTGGTTTCCCATTTTCACACCAGGCAAATGCTTGGGTGTACCTTAATTAAGGCCACGGTCGCTTCCTTCCCACTCCTAAGTTCTTCCGATCCCATCGTTGTCATAAGACCTATCTGTGTTGGTGCGGCGTAAAGCAAATTGTTATTTTTAAAAAAATTTTGTGCTCTTCAGCGATTTATTTGGGGAAACATAATTATTTGCATGTGTGTGAGGACTGATACAACTGCTTGGTGGGAGGGATTTCATTTGTAACCCTGTGATGGCTTTATCTTGGAAATGTTTTGGGAAGTGCTGTTAGACCTTTTAATGTATTTGATGCCGTAACAATTTATTCACTGTGCTTAGTAGTATTACATCTGTTTTAATCTGTATGCATCCAAGATATTTCCTATTTGGGATTTTCAACATAGTTTGAGTTGTTCTTTGTTAATACTTCAGTTTACAAGAACCATTTTTATTTTGAACATGAAGTCCGACATAAAGTAGAGGGAGGACAATCTGAGAATATTCACAAATCCTGAGCATTTAAGGATGATCTCTTTAACCATCAGTTGCTTCTCAGTTTGTGAATTGCCATCATGTCGAAGCATTCCATACAAGTTTTTTGCATTCGTCTTTTTGTACATAAATTTATCTGTTAAAAATTTGACAATAAATTGACATTCACATCAGGGTTGAACCATAATTCAAATTAACAGGGATTGCATAAATGATGATGGAGAATATGAAGGGAGCCTAGCTGTTTCTTCAGACAAAAATTTGTGCAAAAGTCTGAGAACATTATTTTGTGGAATGGTGACTTGCACCCTACCAGTAGCTCTGTAACCGTGACATTGTTGAGGTCAGAGAAGGTCTTAAAATAGTTTGCTATTGGCTTGTAGATATCCTTCTTCTCTCGATTGACTGCCACTGGCTGATCTTTGTCCGATTAAAACTGTGTGTTGGGATCAATAATAAATCCTGATCTAGCTTTCCTCTCGATTGCTATGATGTCAGTTCTGCGAGTACTTTGATTTTCTGCAATACGGTGGACTTTCTCATACACTTTGTAGTTTTTCTCAGTCAGCGCTGGCACTATCTTGCTCTTTATCAGATTGTATAAATATATAGTTGACAATAACCAAAAAAAGGGGGTTTTAGCCATTTCACTACATCACTCTACGGGCATCAAATCAAAAGACCTGCTGCACCTGATGAGCCGAACATGTCTTTGGGCACTCCTGGGACTTCGTCATATGCCATTTCATACCACATAACTTTTAAGGTCATACTGAGAGGGTACTTAGTTTTCTTCAGTACTGTAATAAGGTGTATTGTCGGTTATTGCAATACCTTTAGAGGGGAGATTAGGAAAGAGCTTCTCACTCACCAGCTTATAAAAATTTGTCCAGGGCTGGCGCTATCTTGCTCTTGATCTGATGGTATAAATGTATCATTGACAATAACAAAGACGGGGGTTTAGCCATTTCACCGCATCACTGTTAATGCGGCCTTTCCTGCTCTAAACATCAGCTTTGTGCCAAAGATAGTTCTACTCTTAGAACTAACATAGATGAGTATCAGCCTGTTTAAAAAATTCCTATTAATTGAAACTCCTTGAATACTCGCTGTCAGTATTTTAGGAGTATATTTTTGCGTCATACCAACACAGAGACATGTCTCAGGTGACTATAGGATAGGAAAGGGCTAGGATTGGGAAGGAATTGACCATGGCTTTAATTAAGGTAAACAAAAAAAAAAAAAAAAACATTTTGAGGGCTGCCGCCAGTGGGGTTCGAACATGCTATCTCTTGAATACAAGCTAGCGGTACGTGGTCAAAACTTCGTAGCTAACTCGCTTCATCAGGCATTTGTTAAATGTAACTTTATTGTCCACCTGAGATTCAATATAAACAATGTTCCTGTTCTGAGTGTATCATATATATATCATGCATCTTAGTTGCCTCATCAATAAACAATTTGGGGGCCAATCAGTATGTTCCTGTTACTGGTGTATTTCTTCCATTTGAACCTCATATTGTGCAATAAATTTCTTAAAGTGTGCACCTTCCTTAGATACCAGTTGTTTGTCTCCTCATATGACTTCTATCAAAGTCATCACAATAAAACTTGTATTCCTCAGATCTAGGCCTCTTTTTAACTGGAGTAGGCAACTCAGTGTAGACTTTTCGGTAGGAAGTCCTTCCTTACGGATGGTTGACATTGTTTGAACTGATACGTCGCTGTAATTCGCAGCTCACAATTTATTCTCTCTTATCAAGTACGTGAATCTTCCTTGTTTAACTTCATCATACTGGTTAGCAATGTTCCTTATCACTTCTTCATGACTTGTATCACATACAGTGCTTTCAGGGGAACTGGATCTAACTAGTCACTATATGTAATTTTGTCCTTAACAGTATGGCTAAATGGTTAGCGTGCTGGCCTTTGGTTACAGGGGTCCCGGGTTCGATTCCTGGCAGGGTCGGGAATTTTATTGCAAGAGACTATCCTCATTTTTCCATGTTGTTCTATTAAAAAAGAAACAATAAAACTTTTGTATCCGCCTATTCAATACATTAAAAGCAATTATAAAATTAGGATCTCATCCTTATTTTAATGCTTAAATATAGGATGTGTTTCGTTTATATTTTGAGCATCTTCAGCTATAAATATTCTTACATGGTTAAATGATAACATTGTTTTATAACTTACACTTATAGTTTGCATTGACAAACTAGATAAGAAACAAAATACTTTAGAAAACAAACTGTCCCATTTGAATGAGAGTAAATTAAACTTGAGGGACCAGCCGACAAGAATAAATAAATGCACTCCAGCTTTAAAAGATGTACCCACTACAATAAATTTGTCTAGCACTTCTTTCACTGAGAATTAAATAAGTTTTCTCAATAAAGGATCTAAATTCAACTGGCCTAACCCACACATAATGGAAGATTTGATAACTACAATAGCAGAACAGAAGCCAAACAGGGCAAGTTAAGTACATGCAAAATAGAAGAGTTTATAGATCTATTAAATTTTGTTTTGAACAACAATTATTTCACATTCAACAATAAAATTTACAAACAGATGTGTTTGGGGATGGGAGACCCCACGTCTGGAATTTTAGCTAATATTTACATGGATCATCTGGAGCACAGCAAAATAAAAACAAACATAAAAGGACTATGTTTGTGGGTAAGATATGTAGGCAATACTTTTGTAATAATAGATAGTTACTCAATAACAGCGATAACATATTAAGACATTCACTGCGTATTAGTAGAGCGTGACATACCTGCCAACCTGAGCAAAATATTTGTGTGGGGCTCTTTAAAAGTTGTAATTATTGAAGTTTTGTACGTTGGTAGGACGAGTTCTATCGAACTCGTGGACTTATCCCACTCATGCGCCTGGTGTGTGACCCGCACGGTGGTTGAAATCGAGAATTAATACTGGTCACCAGGCGGATCACGTGCCACGCCCGTCGGTAGATTACTGTGCATTATTTACCTCGGATAGCAAACAAATGCATAAAGTATATTACAGACATAAATATATTCATATTTACACTTCTCTATTACAGAATTTGACAAACAAAAATGAAATACTTCGGCTAATTGGTTGGGTCTCGTAATGTTGAAGGAACCGCATTGTCGGCCATCATAAAATAGTATAAATAAAATGATAACATAAGCATCACGACGCAGTCAGAAATGATTACTGCACGTTCTTTCAAGTTACTTATAAATGTGATGAGGAATAAATGACAATTAGAAGTTCTTTCGTGTTATACACATATATGATGCAAGAATAAATGACATTTACAAGTTCAGTTCTTTTACTGAACATATTGCAGTAGTGGAATTTATTTATTTCAAAAGCGGAACCACTCGTAATTCTCCTGAAGAATTAATAAACAGAAAATGCAGTGTATTAGCTCGCATTGAAGTGGTCTTGCTGCTCAAAGATCCCACAAATGAATGACGACGTATGACTACAACTCTAAAGAGGAAATACGCGGGAAATGGAATACGCATGCGCAGATATGGCTACAGATGAATCTGCTAGTAGACTGGACTTACACGATGTGCGGGATGACAATTAGAGCCTTTCTTGCCATGCGGGAAACCTGTGATTTACATTTCCTAGCAACCGTCCTAAGATACGCTAGGCGCGTGCTCCGCACCTGCTTATAAAGTAGCGTCACGCGCCCAGCGCGTGATCCGCATTGAACGTGTTAAACTTCTTAAATAACCTAGACTAAAGAGTAAAATTCACTAAGGAGGAAGAAAATCATTCGTTAAACTTTTTCGATATTACAGTAACACGAATAGGAAATAAATTTGACTTTCAGATTTTTAGAAAGCTATCTTATGTTCCAATAGCTATCAAAAAAGTTTCCCTACAACCAAAATAACAGAAACAAGCTGCTTTTTTTTAGTCTGATATACAGAGCCTTCAAAATACCACTCTCAGATAACAGTTTAAAGAAAGAAATTAAATTTATAAAAGACTTAGCTTCTGTCAATGGTTATAAACTAGATGTTGTTAACAAAATTATTAATAGAGTGAAATCAAAACTGGCCACAAACCTTATTCCGATCAAAACTGAAAAACCAAAATTCGCAACATTTACATTCACCAACCCAGCAGTATATCAACTCACAAATCTAATAAAAAAAACGACAAATTGATATTGCAGATAGAACTCAAAATACAAATAGAAATATATTTTTTAACCATAATAGTGTAAATTAACGCAACAACAAATACCAAAGTTCAGGAATCTGTAAGCTGATTTGCTCGGAATGTGGTTTTTCTTACGTTGGCCAAACTGGGAGAAGTTTTATAACTAGATATTTGGAACATGTAAACGCTGCTAAACATAATAAATTCTCTGCTATGAGTAACCATATGCAAGAAAAGGGACACCACTTTACTACAATAGAAAAAGATATTAAAATAATCAGAATAATCAGAATGAATGAGCTGGAGAATATACATATCTACTTGATAGTACAAAATTTACACACAATTTTGTCCCGGATAATAGAAAGAGCCAATCAACGAATACACAAACCCCTCCCTACACAACTTCTAAACATTCCCCTCCACGAATCACGCCATTTGCTAGAACGCCGCCCTTGTTACCTCCCCTCCCAATGTCCCGCAGATACGGAGAGACATATGCAAGTAGAATGACAAACAGCTGAGTGCATTAGAGTAAATGCAGGCAGGAGGAGAAAGGGTAAGTGCCGATCCTTCATTGTTAGTTTCTTCAACTTTTAAATCATTCGGCATATTCTTACGAAAATAACTTTCCTGTTACAGATATGTCAACAAATTTTCTTACGTAAACTTTGATGAAATTATCATTTGAATGTCACCAAAGCTTGTTTATCACCAATTGACAAGAGTCCCTGCTTATGTCTGTAGGATTGCCCACCACTGGTCAAGACCAAAAGCAATTTATGAATCATCAGAGCACATCAGTTTTGTCACTTTTATGGACGAATAGTATAATACTTAATCTAACCTCAGCTATTTTGAGAGTGAGTTAAGATTCCAATTCCATACAGTATAATATGTGAAACACCAGTAGTAACAAAATGTTTGAATGTGTATACAACGAATAATTTGAAATAATTCAACAGATTGTAAATGCATTGACATATTTTAAATATTAGAATAAGGTTTTAAAGGTTGAAAATTATTATTTTCAATAAGACGACGTAATATACGTCGTTTTAATATTTAAGAAGTTTATCAAAGCTTATTATGGATAACTTTGTCAATGCAAACCATAAGTGTAAGTTATAAAACAATGTTTTCATTTAACCTTGTAAGAATATTTATAGCTGAAGATGTTCAAAATATGAACGAAACATGTCCTATGTTTTAATATTTAAGCAATAAAATAAGGATGAGATCCTAATTTTATAATTGCTTTTAATGTATTGAATAGGTGGATACAAAAGTTTTATTGTTTCTTCTTTTTTCGGGAATTTTAACCGTCATCGGTTAATCTCGCTGGATCTGGGGCTAGGTGTATGTGTTATCTTCATCATCATTTCATTCTCATCACGACGTGCAGGTCGCCTACGGAAGTCGAATCAAAAGACCTGCACCTGGAGAGCTGAACATGTCCTCTGACACTCCCGGCACTTAACACATTGCGGACCGGTCCCGAGAAAACTCGTGTTTGCCTAGCCGAGCGTTGCGGACCGGTCCCGAGTTATCTCGTGTTAGCAGCAGACCCAGCAGACTGAACATTAGTGCTATCTTTTGAGATATACGGGAACTATTTGGAGGTCAAGGGTGATAGAACTCTGTTACGTATGATTCTACACAATCGATAGTCGCATTTGTTTTCGACTATTCTTCATATCGTAGATTTTCTTTGCATTTCTTGACAACATGTTTACAAAGTTCGAAGAGCCATGCAAGATGGCAGCGCCTAGCGATCGCACGTGTTTACACAAAGATGAAATTATTCGCGAATTATGTGCTGATACAGGCTCCGAATATTAAGTGATGCTGAGTATTTAGAGTTCGACGATGAAATATCCTCTAACGGAAATGTTTCAAGTGATGCCGAGGCAAGGTGTGGAACGCAAGTAGCGCAGAACGAGTCGTATATTTGTGTTACGGGTGTAAATATTCTAAATATTGTAAATAATGCAGTGTTTTCTGACGACTGGGTTATGGACAACAATGAACCTAGGTTAGAGGATTTTGCAGGTGCTCCTGGTATAAAGGTATGGCCTAATGAATCTGGAAACATAGGACAAGTAGCAGGACTTATGTTTGGTGAGGAATTTTTTCAGTATGTAGCTGAAAAGACAAACTTACACTATGAGCAGAAATCACATTCTCATAACTTATCCCCTAAAACACTAAAGTGGACTAATGTCACTAGCAGGGAAACTAAAAAATTAATCCTCTGTGTATATTGATACGGCAGGTGAAGAAATCGTGTCTGAAAGATTACTGGCCAACCGATCCCCTAATAAAAAGACCAATATTTCCGAAAACTATGAGCCGAAATAGATTTCAAGAAATACCCTGCATTTCAACAACTATTCAGGAAGGCCAATAGAAAAATACACAATAGTTCCTCAAAAGCTATTGAAGTTCTGACAGTTTATTTGTATGCATGCACTCCAGCTTAGAGGTAGTTAGAAAGTGGCCGGGAACAGGGCTGTGCATGGGGCGAACGGCATCCGGTCCGCAATGTGTTAAAAAAAAAAAAAAAAGCCATACGCCATTTCATTTCACATAACTGTCACTCACAGGCAAATAGCTTTAGACTGGCAATGAGCACCAGGATTCTGAAATCGAAAGCGTGCACCCGCCGCCATCTTACGTCACTACACTACCCCGATGCATTAATGTAAAATGCTAGCCAAAATGAGAATATTGGACAGGAGATAATTAAAATAATTAAAAGCACATTGAAATAAAAACAATAATATTGATTAATTAGACCTAGTAGGTCCTTTATTTTACTGTTGAAAAAGAGACTGGTATATCAATTTACCAATGCTTAAAAATAACCAACCTGTTTTAGACCGATCTTTGGTCAAATCTTTTTCCATTCAACTCTCTTATAGCATGATTCACACATATTTTCAGGTTTGTTTGTTTGTCCAATCCTTGTACTGTTCTTCTACGGGGTCGGGTATAAGGCGAGATGAATCTTCTGTAGCGAATTTTTATGACTGGATGCCCTTCCTGATGTCAAACTCATCAGAGGAGTTATTGAGATGAAATGAATCACGTGATATATATGATACTAGGAAGGGAGAGGGTGAAACCCGGTGCAGGATCATAGCCTACTCCTGTCGAGTAGCACAAATGGGTCTGCTCAAGGCTTAATGTCTCCATCCGACAGACGAATCGCCATCAACAGCGTCATATGCCCATATGAGTATTGCGGAGAGGTTTGGAATTTAATCCAGGCTTTTGTTACCGCAATTGAGTGATAAGAATTGTATACCCCCACCTCTCCTCTCCTGCCGGCCAACATTCTGATAGTGAAATTTTTTTCAACCAACAGGACTTAAAGCAGCTAACCACAGTGTCGGACCATTTAGACTTCAATTCTACCTTTATTCTGGAAAGAAATGATTGGATAAGGATTTTCTAATAATAATGTTTAATGTTATTTTTTATTTTCCACACCACTAATTACTTTTATGGTTTTTGGAGACGCCATGATGTCTGAATTTTGTCCTGCAGGAGTTTTACGTATATCATAGAAAGAAAAGAAAGATCCACCTGATCAATACTTATTTATTAAAAACAGAACCGGTTTCGACTCCTCACAGAGTCATCTTCAGCTGTCTTATACATTTACATTAGATTACATATTCTTAAGTGTCGTGCCTTGCTAATTGAAAAAAGTTTTTGTGTTTGACTGACATTAAGTAGTCATGTTTCAGAGTGGTTAATCCAATGTTTATATGTTTAAGTTTGTTTGAAGACTTAGTACACATATTAAAATAACTATTTAAACACATTTAAAAAGATCACAATACATGATAAAACACTTTGCTATGTACATATATACTATTACTGTCAAAGTTTTACATGTAAACAAGTTCTTAAAAATAACTTTGTCATTTTTCGTTATTATAATTCGTCAGGCATAAAAAGATAATATGTTTGAGTTCAGCTGTATTATGCTCTTGTAATATTTTGTATTAGGCTTTATACCTTGTCAAATGGAAGAATATGTGTCAGAAGCTGAATTGACATTTTTCAAAGTGAACAGTGTTATGTTCATAATGATGGTATATCAAGTAACTTGAAACCTGTGTTAAATGACCTATTAAGTATAAACTATATAATGTACATTAAAATACCACACAAGGTAAAAGTACACTTCAAGATGAAAATGTCTAGTTACAATTCAAGTGAAGGGTATAAACATTCATGCAGGTTTATGCTGAGTTTGTATGGGGCACTTGTATCATTACGTATACATGCTAAGTTCATATGGGGCACTTTGCATCATTACATTATATTTACATAATGTCCAACTACTATATGGCTTGCAAATTTTCTAATGTTGTTAATATGTACAGATTTGAAGATGAGTGTGTGCTGTGGGTTCTGTGGAAACATCATGGCTAACAGTCATGTTCATCCATACATAACTAGTGCACTAGGAACAGTGTACCGTTCAGAGAATTACAGAGTGGGGTGAGAAGGGAGTGCTGCGACATCACTTTTATTATAACTACAAAAAACTTTGCGCAGCTTTTGCTAGAACTTGCCTCCTCAGATTTGTGTAGTTCCTGAAGGAAATGCCTTTTCATCAAAGTCCTCATATTAGGATGTAAGTTTTTTGTTGTGATCCACAAGAGAAGACATCCAGCTCCTGCTTGTAAATTGCAAGTGTTCTGTTATACAGGGAACTCATGTTCCCTTTTTGTTTCGTTGGTGATTTTTTGGCTTAATTCAATAATATTTTTTTATTTCTTACTTAGTTTTGAAATTCCTTCATTGAATAAATAATACAATAATACAAAATAAAAGCAAGTGGAAAAGACGAATTCAATACTGATATGATTAAGGCAGCAGGAAGCATTGTACTATAGTGGCTATACAGAGCCCACAATGCCATATGGAACCATGAAAGGATACCTGAAGATTGGCAACAAGGGAGCATTGCACCACTGTTCAAAAAAGGAAATAGGAAGAAATGTGAAAATTATAGAGGTAGAACCCTATTATCACATGGGCTAAATATAATGGACAAAGTCATAGACAAAAGACTGAGGGATATAATAGAAACACAGTTAAAAGAAGAACAAAAGGCCTATGTCTTTAGTCCGAATAGATCAACAATAGACTTGATATTTACAGTGCGAACGATAATGGAAAAACATCTGGAAAGGAACAAGGAAATCATCTTCATATTTTTGGATTTGGAAAAAACTTAAGATACAGTTAAGAGAAAACATGTATGGGAATGCCTACTGAAAAGGAATGCACCAAAAAAATTAACAAGATAAAAATGTTGTATCATGAGAGTGAAAGCAGTGTACAAGTGGGGAGTGGTGACTCTGAAACATTTTATACAAAAAAAAGGTCTCAAGCAAGGAAGTGCACTGTCGCCATTATTGTTTATTGATGGATGAGATCATAAAACGTGTAAAACAGAGTATCAGTTAGTGATAAAGTGGATGCTCTTGTATTTGAAGATGATGTGGTGATTTGGGGAAAGGGAGAAAAGGAAGTTAAAAGGAGACATGACATTTGGAATGCAAATCTGAAGGAGTTTGGAATGGTAATTGGTAAAATGAAAACTTAGTCATGCACTGTAGAAAAGAGAAAAAGAAAAGCCAAGTGAACATAGATGGAGAAAGGTTAGAGAATGTAGAACAGAATTTACATATCTGGGTAGCATTATTAATGGAAGTAATGAAATCAACCCTGAAATTAATAACAGACTAAGTAAAGGTACAACGTTTTATCATCAAGTCAGAGAGCTTTTATGGGATGACAAAGTACCCAGGAGAATGAAATTAACATTATATAAACAGTATTTCATTTCCAATTGTAACAAATGGACTAGAAATGCTGGTAACTAATAAGAGACAAGATAGTAAGATCCAAGCAGTAGAAATGAAATTTTTAAGATCGGTTAAAAAGACAAGATGATATAGAATTCAAAATATTAAAATCAGAGAAGATCTAAATATATACCGTTAGTACAGAAGATACAGAAAGCAAGACTGAGATGGTTCGGACATGTAAAAAAAAAAAAAAAATGGATAAGGAACGGGTAGCAAGAAGGGAATTGGAAAGAGAATTTAAGGGAAAGAGACCAGTTGGAAGACGAGAAGAAGGTGGATGGATCAGATTTGAAAGGACATTAGAGAAGCTGGATTGGATGTGGCGGAAATAATGGAGCAGGAAAAGTGGAAGGACAGAAAGGAGTGGGGGAGGCTTGTTAACCACACCCGGGCGACTGAAGTGGGACATTGATGACGATAATCATGATGATGATTTAAATTTCCTTTCCACTTAATTTGTTCAGATTGGATGGTTACCTAATTGTACTTCCTCTTTTAAAAAAAAAAAATCACCATTATTTCCACCCATGCTTGTAAAATTCTGATGTCCTCCATAATAAATTCATTGCCTGGTTATTCAAAAGTACACTCTGTAAAGGATTATTACCTGTGGATTAGTCAATCAGTGAACATCTCTTCTTTTTAATAATACTTGAAAATATGATTGCTTAAAGGGGCCCAACATGTAGGTTATTGGCCCCACTTGAAAAGAAACAAACTAACACACAATTCAGATGTGACACATGTATCACAGTATGCAGCAAGTCAGCAAAAAAATAAACTAATAACTATTATTACTGGTGCAGACTTTCACAGCCAGTGTCAACTGACAAGCTTTGATGTTCTTCCAGAATATTAGAATTTGTTGACATATTGAGCATGCCAACATTTCAGCCACTCGATGGCAGCAGTTGTCACAATAAAATGATGCAAATTGGTGCTTGTTCCTTTATAGCAGTGAGAAGGTTTGTGGTAGCACCGGCATCATCTTACCTCTCTGTTAGATTGGTGTTTCTAGGACTTAGTGCCTTCATTCTTCTGTTGTCTGGTGGCAAGCAATAATCCTTTTCTTTCTTTCATCATCTCCACAGGTTCCCAGTATATGGTGTGTGGTAGCCAGAACCATGGGTTCCTCAAATTTCATTTCATGAAGGTACAAAGGGCACTAGGAAAGTTTTGGAATGGGAGTAAACGCTTTAGACTTTTTCAAAATAATTCTCCATATATCAAAACCAGTCACTGAGCCAACTCTGCCACTTTTCTTCGGTTACAGTTTCACACTCTTGATCCCATGCTGCCAGAAGCTCCTTGTCGGAAGCAAAATGCCGCCCTTTCAGCTTCATCTTCACTTCTGGGAAGAGTGCGAAGTCACATGGGGCAGGATCAGGACTGTATGTAGGGTGATCAAGCACAGTCAACCCGGATCTGGCAGGAAAATTCATTGTTACATTACCACGATGTGCTGGAGCATTATCGTAATGCAAGACCCAAGTGTTGAGCCGTGACATTGGACGGAGCTACTTGAGAGCCTGGATGACCTGAGGCAGACAAGTCTCACTGTACCACTTCACAGTAACTGTCCTTTGTGTTTCTAGCACAACCAGAGTCAGGATGCCCCATTTAGTGAAGAATACTGCAGTCATCCTTTTCTTCACTGACCTTGACTTTCGCACAGTCACAGGAGTACTCTCATCTTCAAACAGCCACATCTTGTTCTGCGACTGTGTTGGGGCATCATAATAATAAAGCCAAGTTTCGTCACCTGTAACGATGCTATTGACGTTACGCGAAGTCCTATTTTCAAACTGTTGTAGCATTTTTCGGCACCATTTCACTTGATGTGCCCTTTTTTCCTCTGAAAGTGAATAGAGCACCCAAAGGGAACAAACCTTTCTAACATAGAGATGGTCGTGTAGAACTGAATGATTAGCTGGTGCAGTGGATGTGGAGGGTCTCTTCTACCTGCCGATATGTCAACAGCCTCTCTTGCTGCAACATTTTCCTCACAGCATCAATGTTTTCCTCAGGCACTGATTCAGACGGTCGCCCAGAGCGAGGATTGTCTTCAACCCCCAAATTTCCCCTCTGGAACTCTTTGTACCAGTGGAAAATTGTTGTCTGGTGTGGACAGTCTTTCCCCAGCACAGGAGTCATTTCCTCCAGGCATTGGTATCAGTTAATCCACGAGCAAAATTGTAGCGGATAATTGCGCAATATTCATTTTTAGACCAAACTGACATTTTAACTTGCTTTCTATCCCACTTCTTGGTAACAACTGGTGTGAAGGTCGTGCATTACTGTCTTCTAGACCGGTTTTCACCTCTCTTTTCATCCCTCACCATAATGGGGGTGTCCAGGCAATCGTTTTTGCGTATTGCAAAACTTTCCTATATGATTTTTCACGAGAGTTTAATCCTGATGTAAACAAGGTATATCCATGCCTCCACCAAAGAAAGAGTTGTGATTCGCTGAGCGTGTAGTATCGACCTCTGCCCCGTCAACGTCTCGTGTTCGGACAAACGGTGCTACGCATATGACCTAAAATAGATGAGGAACAGTTTTTGAGCTGTGTGAAACTAAATGGAGGGGTTTGAAGGGAGATACTGCTGAAGATTAGGGCCTACGTTATTTATTTATTTATTTATTCATTCAATTTCTGAATATTAAGGAAAACTATCGTAGGCTAGAGCACTAAATTACACACGTAGGAAGGTTTATCTTAGGATAGCTGTTTGAAATGTCCACCCGGTAGACTGTAACCTAATATAATACCAACTTTCGAGTTGATATGTATACCTCTTATCTTGTAGAGTTCCTATCCTAATAGAGCATATAGCATGATTGGACATGTCAGACGGAACTGTTGATAATTCTGTAACAACTTCTACCGAAAAGAAACAACTCAAAAAGACAAGAAACACAGGCAATTGCGGTCTTAACAAAGTAAGAAGTCTATGCATACTGTATATGTTTACCTTTCTTAGTCGTCCTGCAGGGGCTCAATTCCTTCCATATCACACGATGTATCCCCTCCATTCTCGTTACTGTCACTGTCTGATGAGTCGCTGCTACTCTGGCTGCTATCAGTAATGATAAATCTCTCGATAACTTCATCTGTTAGGCCGTCTAGCTCCCACATCTGGTCTTCTTCTTTCATTGCGTTTCTAATGCAGTCCTTCCAGTTATCTGCTGTCACATTTTCAAGGGCTGTGCGAAGTAGAGCTCGTACGTCTTTAGCTTGAAGGTCGTGTTGTTTCTCGCAACGTAACCCTTCACTTGACTCCATATCTGTTCAGTGGGATGAGAGTGCAATGGTAGGGTGGAAGTCGTAGAACACAGTGGCCCGCTTTCTATGCTCTTTCGTCGCAAATGTATTTGTCATACTGGTCTCGCACTGACCTCACCCGTTCAATGAGTTCTGCTTTGACCATATCAGCCTTGTATTCTATTTGGTGACTCGAGCCAAGCAATGATCTGGTCTTTCCGCATTGCCATTGTAGGAATTCGTTCCACTCTCACAGAATGGTAAGATGCATTGTCCATTACAATCATGCTCCCGGGTTCGAGTTTCGGTAGGATAGACGAAAACCACGATAAAAAGACGTCACCTGTCATTTCTTCATGATACACTCGTGTCTTTTTAGATTCAAACACCAGAGTTCCACCTTCCACAAAACCAGAGTCACTACCTACATGAACAATGATAAGCCTTTTGCCTTTCCCAGTCGGCTGTTTCAGGCCAATTGAAAGTCCAGAAACAAAGGCCTGTTTCTTGGATTTAACAGTGGAATCCACCCATGCTTTCAAAGTTACGTGTCCTTCGTTAAGCCATGTTTCATCCAAGTAATAAATTTTGCAACCTTCTGCACGATATCTCCTAATTTCACGCAAATAGTTCCGTCTCCACAATACAATATCCTCCCTATCCATTAATACAGGTTTACGTTCTCTTTTAACAAACTGGAACCCTATGTCCTTTAAAAGTCTGTACGATGTAGTTAAACTGAAGGCGGGTAAAGTTGTATCTTTATTCACACTGTCTAATACTTTGCGTAAAGTAGGTGGTTCATTCTGATAAAAGAATTCATGAATTTTCCTTCTAATACCACTTTTGATGATATCGTCATACTTCTTGACTCTTTGAAGTCGTTTACGTTCCTTTCCCGGCGTTGTTAATTTCCCTGTCTTTCTAAACTGAATCCGCACGTTATGAACTGAACTAGCCGACAACCACACAACTCTGCACTTAGTTTCTCTACCTCTTTTACGTCTAAACCTGGATTCTGTTCACTTATTTTATTAAAAACATTCACAACGCACTGCCTATGATCACTTCTGAGTGGTTTTCCTCTTTTGTGCTTCATAACACGCAATGGTCCTACCTCTTGCTCCATTTCTCCCACTATGAATACTGACACTGACAGCTGCTGCAAGATGCAACACCTTATCTCCACACTGTACAGCTTGGGACTTTCCCTCACTATGAGAAGACTTCGTGTATTACACCACGCCTTGTGCCTTCATATCTCGTTATTTAATCACTGTTTAAATTTTTTTAAACATATATACATACCGGTATATATGACAACCATATTTTAATTTGATTACGTACTCTTTCAGACTCTCTAAATGTAATAAACTAAAATTAAATTAATGCGACGTGCTACTTTTCTTCGAGCTCGCATACAGTCGAGTGAGTGCGACGGTTGCTTCTCCAATCAACTACGTACATGTCCACGTGCAAAGCCAAGGTGTCACGTCTATTTGTTTACATCAGGATTAAACTCTTGTGAAAAATCATATAGTAGTGCCCTTTGTACTCCTCTACTGCAGATTTTTTTGGTTGGATGAGTCTACAATAACTCTTACGATCATTTAACTTTGTGTTAATGCTGTGTTAATGCTCACCAGTTGTAGACATTTTGGCTTGACAAGGGTTTTTATAGAGTAGTTATAAATATCAACATGCTTAATATGTCAACACAGTCTAATATCCTTGTTAAATTAATAATGTAATAATAAATATTAACTGTCAAGTGCATTGGTTTGGGGGCTCTTGTATAAGTAGCAACTCGGAGCATTGTTGTGTGACGAGGATTCTTGGAAAGGCAAGAAATTAGATGCATCCATTATTAAAGGATTTGGAAAAACCTTCACTTGGGGTTGAGTCCACAAATATGTTTTCTGCTTTTTCTTTCTTTCTTTCTTTCTTTCTTTCTTTCTTTCTTTCTTTCTTTCTTTCTTTCTTTCTTTCTTTCTTTCTTTCTTCCTTCCTTCCTTCCTTCCTTCCTTCCTTCCTGCGGTTCAGAGCGACGTGATTCTAAATGAATTTCTAGCAATCTGTAGAAAGGCATTTCTGTTTTGAGAACTGAAATATACCTGTCACATAGTATAAATATATTGAGAGTAATTGAGATATGTATATATATCTGTGCGCTTGCTGAAATGATTTCCAAACTGTATGGTTTACTTGCTGCATTAACTCTTTCCACAGCTCGATGATGACGACGATGACGATGCTAAGAGGCAGAAGAAAAGTGAATTAGAAAGTTCGTCTACATCTAGCTCCCTTCCGAATGGGGCTATAATTGATAGTGATCTTCAGTAAGTTTGCAATGCGTTTTTCATTATAAGTATATCTGTGACTTGAACCTAGTGAAAATCTGAATCCTAAATATCTTACATTTCTCATACCATGGTTTACCTTTTTATTCACAGAAGCAAACGCTCACGTGAAGATTCTCCCAAACAAGTTGACAACCTGACACAACGGCCAAGTAAACGCTTTCGAAATAATGAGATCCTTAGTTCATTAAGTTCAAGTCGCAAATTGCTCCAGGCTGGAGGAATTAAACGGAAGACGCATTCCTGTGAGTTGATAAACTCTGCTGTTATATTTCTTTCTTGTATTTTATAGTGATCCCATAGTCTTAAGATACACAGTTGCAATGCTTGACTGATTTTTTTCATCTGTCCAACTACAGCACACTTAGATGGTCACCAAGCTAATACTGTTCATTGTAATGGAGCTTGCCTTTCATAGCGTAACAAAAAGTGTTTTCTATATATATTGTTTTTGCATGAAATTGATGAAAGGAGGCTTGTGTAGCACAGTAAGCTATCTCTATTACAAGATGACATCAGAAATGTCTTTCTTTAGGCTGCTGAAAGATCCTTGAATACAAGGCTTGAATAAGGAAGTTTGTGTTTTGAATTAAATTAATTTTTTAAAATTAATGATGCACAAAGGCATTACTTTAGCGTCCTTGAATTGAAATGATTTTTATATTTATAATCATCCTTATTCAGTGCTGTCTTATCTCAACATGTATTTTATTTCTCAGATATAATTTTTTTGTGAATTGTAATGAAAGATTTTGACTGTTTTTATAAAAGTATTGAATTACTACAGAGTGAGTTGGCTATGGGATATACTCACTGTGTAGTAACAACTTTCTTCCCAGTCCTTTTCGATCCCGTCATCACTGCATACCTTACCTGTGAGTTAGTGCCACGTGAAATAGCTTGTAAAAGGAGAAACATTAAGTTCCGTTGTACTGATTTTTAAGATGATCTACAGCTTCAGAAGAAGAACATTCTCGTGTTGAATACTGTTTCAATTTCATTTCATGTACCAGACAGACTTGTGCAGGTATCTCTAAAGCTGTAAAGATCATCTGGAGGCTGAGAAGCTGAACTTGGGAAGAAGTAGTGAACAGCAGGCCAGTAGACCTTTAGACATTTTCTTTATAGAGTTGTGAAACCTGTTGCGCGTGTCGTCAACAGAAGATGAGTGGTTATATAAAATTACTCGTGGTTTGAAGAAGAGAGGAAAACGTTCAGTCAGCTGAAGTGGTTCTTCTGCAGCAAAGGTGTATATTGTGAAAGAATCTTGTAACATTAGCCTTTTTTGTCATAAGGTACAAGGCTAGGTTTACTCTCTTTCCGTTAAAACCTTGTTTAAAGAGGCTCAAGTCTTGTTGGATACATTGTTTGTATTATGTGCGGGTTGTAAATTAATAAAATAGACTTCTGCATAAGAAACTGTGCGGTAGTTAAAATCACTTTGTTCAACAAGAGAGTCGGTCACAAGTTTACTTAATGCAGCGGGGATGGACAGAGCAAGACAGTTATTGACTATGTCATTACAGATAAAGGAAGAAATAGACTTGTGACTGATGTCAAGGTGATTCCAAGTGAGAACTTCAATAGCAACCACAGGTTATTAATAGCAGATCTGAAAGACATTAATGTACCAAAGATAACAACCAAGAAATCACCTAAGATTGAGGTGTGGGAACTACAACTGATTGGAAAGAGTGCAGACTATCAGAACTGTATAAGAGGTCAACTGCCTACAGAGGAAGAAGAGGGTGGTAAGGAGGAGTGGATAAGATTAAAAACAGCTGGATAAAAGAAGCAATAGAGGTTTGAGGGAAGACAAGTGTGAGAGTAAGAGGAAAAGAGACACCCTGGTGGAATGAAAGAGTAAGATCCTCAATAAAGGAAAGGAACATAGTACAAAGAGAATGAGATATAGAAAAAACTAAGCCAGACCAGGTAAGGGACGAGGGGAAGATCAGAGACCTTGAGCATATTTACCGGGACAAGAAACTGAGAGATAAGAGAAAGTAAAGATTTGGGGGAAATTTACTCAAAAACTGGAGGAAGTTAGAAAGTCTTAAGATACACAGTTGCAATGCTTGACTGATTTTTTTCATCTGTCCAACTACAGCACACTTAGATGGTCAGAGTGATCAAAAACAAAAGGAATTCAGTTGAAACCAACAAAGCAATTCAGGATCCCAGTGGAAACCTGGCTAGGAAGGAAGACATCAGAAAGGTTCTTGAGGAATCATTTTGATCACCTACTGAATAGGACAGAAGTAGATCAGAGAACAAAAGAGCCAGCTCTTGAAACATACACAGAGGAACCTCCCACTACTTGGGCAGAAACAGATGCATGCCCTTAAGATGATGCCACAAGGGAAATCTCCAGGAATCGATGAAGTTAACACGGACACGATTAAAGCAGCAGGAGTTCAAGGTTTATAGTGGCTACACGGGGTGTTCAATGCACTTTGGAAGGATGACAAAATACCTGCTGATTGGAGCAAGGGTGTCATTATGCCCCTGTTTCAAGGAAGGAAATCGCTGAAAATGCTCCAACTACTGGGGAATAGTACCCCTTTCTCATGGCTTAAGATTCTGCAGAAAATCGTACAGAGCAGATTGTAAGTCACCTCAGAGCCACAGTTAGAAGAGGAACAAATATGGCTTCTGGCCTAATAGGTCCACAACAACCAAATCTTCAGTGTCAGTATGTTAATGGAGAAATGTTTGGGAAAAGGCAAAGATCTGTTTATGGCTTTCCTTGATATTGAGAAGGCAAATGACAGCATTGTAAGAGGGAAGTTATGGTACTGGAATGTCTGAGAAAAAGGAATGTACCGGAGGGACTGGTGGGGAAAGTTCAGATGCACTATGAGCACTGTACCAGCTGTGTGCAATTGGGTGACGGACATTCACCCTGTGGTTCCATACGAAAAGTAGTCCAGCAGGGCAGTACATTACCCCCAATATTGTTTATCACCATCATGGGTGACAATGAACAACATCAAGAAAACCTTCGGTGAACTACTGCATTTTCTTGCGTAATTAACACGCTTTTTTGATGAAAAATACATGTGAAAACTTTGGATGCTTAAATTATTCAAGGAATTCTGATACTGTATTAATTATTTACAATTATTTACATTTAAAAGATACATCAAATTTAGTTCTTTCTCAAGTTGTAAACTTATCCTATTAAGGATGATTATTGAAAATATTTTGTATGTTATGTCTAGGAGAGAGATTCCCCTGTAGTTATTAGGGTCGGTTTTGTCCCCTTTTTTGTGCAGAGGATGAATGAAGGCTGTTGTCCAGTGTTCTGGTAGTTCTTCTTTAATCCAGATAGAGACAAGTTGTTGATGGAGGGCAACTTTTGCTGAGGTTTCTGCATATTTCCAGATTTCCGCAAAGGTCTGATCTTCTCCTGGTGCTTTGTAGTTTTTTAATTTATTCAGAGCTTGGTAGACTTCCTTTATTGTGGGGGGATTGATGTTTTCTGGTGATGTTTTTATCGGGGTGTTGGTGTCCAAATGAAAGAGTTCTGTAGGTTCCTCACAATTTAAAAGCTTGTTGAAATGTTTAGCCAGAATTTCTGCATTGTCTTTATTGTTATGGGCCAGCTTACCATCTTCATCCTTCATCAGTAGGGTCGGGGGTTCATATTTTTGGAGCTGCTTTCTGAAGGTTTTGTAGTAGTCCCTTGATTTAGTTTTACTGAACTCTTCTTCAATTAACTGCAGGGTGTCCTTATGATGTTGTCTTTTTATTCTTCTTAAGACTTGGGTAGTTTCTTTTCTCTGTTTTACTAGCTTTTGATAGGATATCTGTCTTTTGGGACTGATGTAATAGCCATGCCTGATGTCTTTTCTCCACTGTTTCATCACATTCACTGTTCCACCATTGGTGTTTTTTACGTGGTTTAATTGGAGCTAGGTCTTCTGCAATTTGTTTAAGGTTGTGTACTATGTCTTCAAGTTTGTCTGTGATTTTTATTTTTTCAGTTGCTTTCTAGTAATTTTTGTTGTTGATTAGCTGGGTTTTCTTTTAGTTTTAAGGGCTTGCTTTTGTTGTCTCCTCTGGGGAGTGAGTTTAATTTTAATTTTAACTACGTAGTGATCTGAACCTGTGTCTATTCCTCGGAGGACTTTGACGTTATAGATCTCTTTGTGGTGGTATTTGTCCATGCAGACGTGATCCAGTTTTCTTCTCCTTTATAATACAGCATTTCTTGAGAAACGGCATATACAGCATTGCGCAACAAAATTTTACATTTAAGCAGATCCTCCCCTACTTTCGGAAACTTGCCACTTTTTCGTCTGCAAAATGCTTTGCGAGACTTGTCGGTCGCTTGAAGTGCACTACTCTGTTACCACGGTAACCGCGGTAGCACACGTTGCATTCGGACACTGAATACTTGCGGCCTACTGCCCTGGTCCCATATGTTTCGGCGTAACTGATCACCGCGAGTTTATATGATGCACTATTACTCGAATACTTGCTCACTGTGGACTAACAAACAATTTTGAGATCACAGAAAACGCATGTCCCATACCCGAAACACTCGTAAAATACATTTGTGCCAGACTGGAATAGAGCATCACTTCTGTGCTGATTTTTTCACTGAACTAGTGGAGTGATATTTCCTACCAGCTGATAACCACACATTGCCCGGTTTCACAATAGGTAGGCTGCTACCTGATTAGTTGACATCTTTATTTCGAAACGCATCTGGAGCTGCGTGATTGATGTTTGAAGAAGTGGGATGCGTTAAATACGTGAACATTTCTTTTTCTCCACTTTGGACCCAAAAATATTGGAATGTGTAAATTATGCAAAGGTGTTAATTATGCGAGAAGATACGGTAAATGCAATGACTTTTGCTGATGGATATGATTTGGGTAGAAACTGAGGAACAAGTACAGTTGAGACTCAATGAATGGAAGGTGAAGTTCTAAGAATTAGAGCTCAAGATAAGCAAACCCAGAACAGTAATGAAGGCATTAAACAGAGAGGGACAACCAGCAAACATCATGCTAGAAAACCATCCACTGAAAAGTGTGAAAAACTTGACATACCTTGGCAATGTAATATCTTGGGATACACTAGCCACAAAGGAGGTGGCAAATAGAGTTCAGAAAAGTTCTCAATTTTACCAGCAAATATGCACACTCCTCTGGGATCTCAACTTACCAACAAAATCAAAGCTGGGGATATTCAATCAGTACTTCATTCCTACCTTAACTTATGGTATCGAAACCTGCACTGTCGCTCAGGAGGACTCATGAAGTTTGCGCCATCTGAGATGAAGTTCCTGAGGTCCACAATTCAAAAAAACAAAACTGAACAAGTTAAGGATTGACTTGGTAAGAAAAGAAGCTGGGTTTGAGACATTATTGTTAGATCAGGTCAGGTGGTTTGGGCATGTAATGAGGATGGAGTCAACAAGGACAGCTTATGTTAACTTTGGGAGACGAGGCAGGAAAACAGATGGTGGGAAGACCAAGAACCTATTGGATGGACATTTCAGATCAGGGAAAGACACTGGAGGATGTCATTAACAACAGAAAGTATCTCAATAAGACGAGTGGGAGAGGCTCACCAACAGTACCGGAAAACTGGAACTGTATGATGATGATTAACCTGAAAGCCTTGCACTCTATGTACTGTGTGTTACTAAAAGAAAAGGCTTGACTGAAAACCTGGTAATCAGAGAGAGAAGAATTTTCAGGAATATCTTAGGCCCAGTACTGGAAAATCCTTGAGACATCACAGTTCAGAGTTGTACTCCCAGAGAGAGAGACTCTCAACTGTTCCAGAGAATGGAAGTAGCTTTCCATGGTCATATGGCAAGATTGTCTCGTAACAGATTAATCAACCACTTGTTCCCTTCTGGAAAAATAAGAAAAGTCCATATACCACCTGGCTGACGGAGACTGAGAAGGATGTAAAAGAACTGGGACTGACAGATTCACTAAACTGATAGGCTGTGAAACAGATCTAAAGTTAAAAACTTCGTGGTTGTTCCGTATTGAACTGAGAATAACACAAGTAATTTTAATGTAAATCCACCTTTTCAATAAATACAAAACTGTTGCACATAAGTTATACTACAACATTTTTATTATTATGAAGGTACCGGTTTTGACATGTTTTCAATGTTATCATCAGCCTTTCGTAAAACCAAGCAAGAGAATAAATTCACATATAGCAACAATATACACACACTAGGTAAAATTTGTGTAACGACACACATTTAAAATAGTTTATATAAAATATATAAGGATTGCTACGCGTTGGTGGCGTAATAGTCTTATGTTGTCTTGGTGCATAAGTTGAGGCACTTTCTGTAAAGCTGGCTTTCATATGATATGTTAAAATCTTGATAAGTGTCTTATTCATAGTGAAATGCGGCACTGAAGAATAATTTGAGCGCTGTTGGTGGCATAGTCTTCAAATCTTAAAATTGTACTATGCACGTCAAAAGGTGGTTTTCAGTGTACATGTAGGTCCTAGGATGATATGTAGGACCGAGGTTCCTCACTTCAAGTGGAACATGAAACCTAGAGAAGAAAGGGAGCTGATGTTAATAGGGTGTTCTATAAAAGGCAGATCATATGAAGCAAAGGTATAGAGAGTTAAAGTGTGAGACTCACCTTGCTGCAGCGTGCCAAGAAGCTTACTGTATGGAGAGGAGTTGACAACTGGAGCTGGTTTGTGGGAGTAGAGTAGGAGTAGATATGAGAGGGGAGGAAGGGAAGGGAGAGGCTTGGAGAGGAACCGCCTACGGGGGAGGTGTTTGGGGCGGGTCTGGAGGGAATGCGGTGGGAATGTATGGCAAGGGAGGGTGTTATGTAATGCGTAGAAGATCGAACGCTTTCTCGAAAACTTAATACTTTTAGAACCGTTATAAGTAGAGCCCGGATTTCCATGCAAATGCATGTTTTTAAATAAGATAGTTACACTTCTCAAACTTTGCAAATATGTGTTTTATGGCTTAACAATTCCAAATAACCGTTCTTTTTCCGTGCATGTTTGCATGCTTCGGCGTTTTTAGGACAAAATTCATGCATAATGCATATTTTGAAGATTTTGGATTTAATAGTGAATATTTGAACGTTTAATATTGCATAATATGACTTTTCTTCTGACTTTGGCGCATATACAATGGTAACTTGCATGATAGTGCCTTTTATGAATGTTGGTTTTCCATGTTGCACAGTATGTCTATTACTGACAGACGGAGAGAATGTATTCCTGGTATCCTATGTTACAACCAAAGTTAGTACATACGGTAGAGGTCCTATAATCCAATTTAACTCAACACTTTCTTATCCGTTGCTTGAATAAACGTTGACGTAAGCCGGAAGGCTCAACGTCGATCTCTGTTCAATTTTAGGAATAAGGTGTCCCAGTTATACATTGCTATAAATTGAACCGCAAATTGTGCAGTACTCATTGACGGCTCATTTCTTTGTTTATGTTAGATGAACAAAACAGAACTTGTATCGCTCTTCTGTGGTGTCGCGTTACTGAGATATTAGCTTACAAACCTTGGTTTTGCATTGAATCCTCTTCTGTTGTTATCCTGGAATTTTCTACCCGGAACTCTCAATTGCCACACGTCTTTGTTATCGCAGCATACAATCGTTAGCAGTTATTGAGGACATTCAAATGTGTGTGCAATCATCACACGGAGAAGTAGCTGCGGCAGGTACAGATAGGTTGAACAAAGTGATCCGTTCCAAGTTCTGATTTTGAATTCGTCAAGCTTATAAAAGACGTATTGTGGTGAAAGTGCAAAAGACGTACAATTTGACCTAACTTTGTCCCAAAAGTCCACAATTAAGTATGCACCTGTTACTTCTTGTGACGTAGAAAGGTCATTTTCTGTGCTTAAGAATGTGCTGACATATAAACGGATGAGCTTAAATCAAGACATTTTGGAGAAATTAGTTGTACAGTGTTTTAAAAGGAACTGAATTTTGATAGTGCGTATTTTCCAGTTTATTGAGCATGTTTTCCCATATGGATCGTGCATGAATGCACGCATATTTTGAGATTTGATAGTGCATGGAAATCTGGGCTCTAGTTATAAGAAAGTTGTAAAGAACCTTGGGTTTCTCAGAAATTTAGTTCAAGTTTAAATTAGGGTTGAAAAACTGATCGAGGTGTATGAAGCAATTTTCGGTGACATCTAGGTGAGGGCCTTTCCCTAAGGTCCTGAGAATCTCTAAGTCTTGGTCTATAGTGGTAAAATTAATGCTATATGTGAATTTATTCTCTTGCTTGGTTTTACGAAAGGCTGATGATGACATTGAAAACATGTAGAAACCGTTACCTTCATAATGATAAAAATGTTGTATTATAACTTACGTGCAACAGTTTTGTATGTATTGAAAAGGTGGATTTCCTTGCATTAGAATTACTTGTGTGAAACAGATCCTAGAGAAAGTCCTCGGTTTTCAGGAATGTGCTCTCAAGAAGAAACATACCGCTGGTCCGAGGAAAGAAAGGAGCTACACCGGGAGAAAAGTGGGTAAGGTTTTAAAGCCTGGCAGTTGAACAAGCGTGGGCCCAAATGGGTCCATTAAGAATGAGGAGAAACAGTGAAATAAAGATGCACTGCATCATAGTAGGAACCTCCCTCTCCTCCTCCTCCTGCAGCTTCCTGGCTGTTGCGGGAACTATTGTCACACTATCTGTTGACAAGAAGTGGCTTCTTCCCACTGAGCTTCGTGACTGTGTGTGTTAGCCTGTGATAATCCTCTACTCACTCCCCTGTAATGCATGGCTCTTTCTTGGTTCTTGAACATATGTAATGTATGTTGTTTGGGTCATCAGTCCATGGACTGATTTGATGGTACTCTCCGTGCCACCCTATCCTGTGCTAAGCTTTTCCTTTCTACATAACTACTACATACTATGTGTACTCTAATATGTTAGTCATATTTATGCCTTGGTTTTTTCCTCTACCATTCTTACTGCATACACATTGTTCAGAAACCAACTGTGCAAATCTTGAGTATCTTAAGATGTGTCATATCTTCTGGTCAAATGTAGCCAAGTCATTCTCCTATCACCAATTTGATTGAATATCTTGAATATCTCTTCACTCGTGATTCAGTCTATCCATCTCACCTTCAGTATTTTTCTCCAATACCATATTTCAAAAGCTTGTATTCTTTTCCCTTCTGAACTAGCGATTGTCCATGTTTCACTTCCGTACTATACCGAGCTTCAGACGAAAGTCTTCTAATTCCTCTATCAATGTTTGAATTGAGCAAATTTCTGTTCTTAAGGAAAGCCTTCCTTGCTTGTGCTGGTCTGTATTTTATGTCGTCCTTACTTCTGCCATTATTAGTTATTCCACTATCCAAGTAAAAGCTTCCTTTGACTTCAATTCTTAATCTACTATTTCTTGCAGCACCAGACTGACTGCACTCCATTATTTTTAGATATATTTATTCCGAGCTCGATAGCTGCAGTCACTTAAGTGCGGCCAGTATCCATTATTCGGGACATAGTGGGTTCGAACCCCACTGTCGGCAGCCCTGAAGATGGTTTTCCGTGGTTTCCCACTTTCACACCAGGCACCAGGCTGTACCTTAATTAAGGCCACGGTCACTTCCTTTCCATTCCTAGCCCTTTCCTATCCCATCATCGCTATAAGACCTATCTGTGTCAGTGCGACGTAAAGCAACTTGCATATAAAAAGAAGATATATTTATTTTCATCTTGTACCCTTTCCGAGTGGCTGTGTCTATACCATTCTGCAATTTCCCCTGATCATCTGCAGACTCAGGTAACATAACAGTATCATTGAAACATAACCGAGTTTTAATTTCTTCTCCTTAGATTGTAATTTCCTTTCCAAATTTGTCTTCAGTATCCTTTACTGCCTGTTCTGTATGAACATTGAAGAGGAGAGGGGACAGACTGCAACCTTGCCTCATTTCTTTATGGACTGCTGCTTCTTTTTCAGGCTGAATTTTGTACAGATTGTATAAATCCTTCTTTCTTGGTATCTGATCCCGATCACCTCCTGGATCTCAAATAGCTTGGTCCAATCAGCTTTATCGAATCCCTTTTCTAGATCTATGAATGCATGTATCTGGCTTTGTCATCCTTAATTTGATCCTCTAACATTTTTCTCCCACTTTTACAGCCAAAAAAAGTAAAGGGGGTTCAATATGCAATAACCTCACATTTTGTGCAGTGAACTAATGACTTCTAGGATGTGTAAAGAGCTATAAATTGTTCGTGTAAACATTCTACACTATTCTTTAACAAACTTATGAATTTGAGTTATTTATTTATTTATTTATTTATTTATTGTCTTGTTTTATATGGCGGGACTCAGGCTATGAAGCCTGCTATTCTGTCCGACCATACATACACCTACATGAAGAGTTAAATATACACTAAATTATCTACTGTTTAATATATTAAGGTAGCAATTAAATGTTTTAATTAATCTAATACTTAGCTATGATCTAATCCTACTATGTTATAAGAAATTATTATTATCTATTAACCAGGTTTGACAGAGTTTCTTAAAGCGGAGGTGGTTTGACACGCTCCTAATTTCAGCAGGTAGGGAATTCCAAATTCGGTTGGCGGCGACTATAAATGATCTACTGTAGCCAGTTGAGCGGTGAATGGGAATGCTTAGTACTGCAGTGGATGATGATCTGGTAGGAATACTAGAAGGTGATGCTAGGTAATGGAATTGTGTGGCAAGATATTCAGGTGTGTTAAGGTTCAGTATATGATGTAACAGGGAAAGAGTGTGTAAATTTCGTCGCTCTCTTAAGCGTACCCATGAAAGCCTAGCAAATGCGGGAGAAATATGGCTAAACCTTGGTATATCTGAAATAAATCGAACGCATGCGTTATGTGCCTTTTGGAGCTTGTTGGAAAGTGAGGCGTTCAGGTTACTGTATACTACGTCACTGTAGTCGAATATTGGCATTACCATACTTTGGATAAGCAGTTTTCTTACATTTTGGGGGAGTAAATCTCTGAGTTTTTTAAGGGAATGTAAGGAATAAAACACTCGCTGACATATACCTGTCACATGATCGTTCCAACTAAGGTTTTTATCCATTATCATCCCTAAGTTTTTAACTGTGTCTTTGAATTGAGGAGCTAGATGCAATAACAGCGTAAGTCTACTTACGCTGTTATTGCATGAATACTGTTTTCAGATTTCCTGGTCCCTTCACTACAACCCAGTCCAGGTCTTAGTTCGCTAGGATGCCGCTAGAGGTCAGGAGCTCACTAAAACTGGTACCATGCGCTACGCTGTTATTGCATGATGCATGCTTCACGAGTGGCACGTTCAGTTGCCGCCAGTTCTCTGGCTGGAGAAGATGTCACCGAGTGGGAGAGAAGGTTTTGTGGCGTCACATTTAATAAAAGACTGGGTATCAGCACTTTGACCTATGTTTCTAAGAATGCCCTCTGCTAAAAGCAACAATTTCATGATACAGAAGTTTGTGTGACTTTATTACCAAAATGGTGTTGTATCAGAGTCATAGGCCTACACTCCTATGTGCCATTTATCTTCTTAAAGAGGAATGATAGCTTTCTCAGTTTTAATGATTTGAGGCTACATGATGTAAGAAAGTGTAGTGTAAAAGCAGACAAAAGGGTTGATGTTATTTCACTGATGAAATACTTAAAAACTGAATATTGAGGGGTATGTGAAAGTCATGTCTGTGTGTAATGATTCCCTAGAGTCTGCTAATGCAGCATGTGAAGATGAATCATCCTGATTTTGATCAATGATGCATTTGAGTATTTCAGACAAGTAAGACTCACAATGTCTAAATACCAATTATATACTTTGTGATCGTTTTTTATTCCTTTTCTTTTCTTTTAGGTTTAGAGAATCATTTTGTAAATGAATATAGGAATAAAAGTTGTTCAGAAAGGAATGTTACTAATTTTATAACATTTCAACTATTTGTTGGGGGGGGGGGGCAATTACCGTAGCCTAATACCATAGTTGGAGAGAGTGCTGTAACAAAATCCTCTCGACCCTTCACGCAAAAGAACGAAAAAGGTGAATATTAAATAAAGAATAAACTTAATGGTTTTACATTTCTTAGTTATTTTTTTTTAGGAATCTGTTCTTAATTTTGGTAAGTTTAGACATTTTGGAGAACTGAGGTGGGATAAACTGCCACTTCTGTTCCTCTATAGTGGTCGATCATGCTTTCCTAACTCCCTGATCAATACCGGTGTATGGCAAAATATAATATTCCTGCTCTTCATGCAATAACA
This sequence comes from Anabrus simplex, assembly GCF_040414725.1. NCBI lineage: Eukaryota > Metazoa > Arthropoda > Insecta > Orthoptera > Tettigoniidae > Anabrus > Anabrus simplex. The sequence goes on along the minus strand of NC_090270.1, from coordinate 60,208,305 downwards.
GCGTATAAAAGGAAACTTTAAATAACTCTGTCTTTCTTATTAGCTAACAGATCAATAAAATTCTTTGGGAAATACATTTCCTGGCTCTTTTAAATGTCCCGAAATGAAATTCATGTTGATTCTTAATATTACTTTTAACTCAGAACATTTATAAACTTCAAGCTTCTGTTTGTCAAAATAACCTAAGTCTACTTACGCTGTTATTGCATCCAACTCCTCAATTGTAACTGAGTGCCTCTTAACCCGTTGACTGGGGAGCGCGCGATACGGTAACTCCGTTCTGGTGGGGACGAATTTTCGTAACTCGAAAAATGATCAAATAAATTCAAGAAACCTTCCAAATTTTGATATACTTGATAATAAAATGCTACGTATATCCTAATTCTGATATAGAAAGTAATTTTTTGCCTATTTGTCAATATTTGTGGGTGTTATAGTTTTGGAGCAAAAACGGCCTAAGTCTCGTACTAACTTCTGTATATTACAAATATAAATTTCTTTTCGGAATATCTATATTTTCATATTCATTTCAGGAAAATTAAAAGCCTATACACTGCAAATACACTTTATCATTAACTAATCTACAATTTCTGAAATAAATACCGCAGTTGAGAGAAATACATTTCATTCAGGGTTTGCAATCGCAGTAATAAGTTGAGAGTAAGTACTTACAGTGGTAGCCTGGTTCTAATCGTCTTCTCCCAATAATTACTTCTTTATCGAAATGAATTTACACATCAGGACTGATTTCACTAATTATATTATTTACACTAGTCACACAGTTTACATCCCACGCACTGTTTTTACACATCTTGCATGTGATAAGCACGGAAACACGGAGCTGCACAGAGAGCGACGTCGCAGTCACTACACCTCTAGATTGTTTCACGTCTCTCTCTTTTCTCCAGACACACCACGCACCTCTTCACACCATGCTGCCTTCTTCCCGATGGTGGATTCACATCAGGAAAATGCCTACCGCTGAATCTTTCTGTGGGAGCAGCGGGAAATGGTCTAACTGAAAGGACAGGCATTGCTTCAGCGGGGGTTGAACCTGTGTACTTTTCGAGGATTTTATCGATAAGGTGAATTCTGAACTGCAGGTGATTGCATTTTCCTCCATGTTGCCGGAAAATGATGAATGAATTGAATACCACGAGGTCCAGAAGATGCCGGAAAATTTTCTGGTAATATTTCTTCATTCGCTTCCTTGCTGTGGAGTACATAATGACGTATTGATCGAAAATGTCAACTCCCCCCATAGAATCATTATAGTCTATGCAAACTACAGGTTTCTCTTTGGTTTCGTCCTTTCCCCTGATAGGGACAGTTCGCATTTCAGCATCGTGGATACTACTGAGCATGCAAACATCTCTCTTGTCCTTCCATTTTAGAACCATGAGTTTCTTTCGATAAGCAGCCGTTACCTCTCCTTTCTTCAGCTTTTTACTCATAAGTTCCTTAGGGAGATTTTTCCGGTTGGTTCTTACTGTACCCACTGCGTCAGTATCGAGGTCATTTAGCAGGTCGTATAATTCAGGGCTGCTATAGTAGTTGTCCATTCCTATCAGATATCCTTGTTTCAGTAGATTATCTGCCAGAGTACACACAATTCTCGTCGGCTTGGAAGACTGTGATAGATCAATGCCATGGACTTCACTCTTGAGTTCTGTTGATTTTCCCGTGTACCACAACATATTCCACACGTAACCCGTTTTTGCTTCGCAAATTTTGTAAGATTCCATTCCGAACCGGGACCTTTTCTTTGGAATGTATACCTTCCAACCAAGGCGACCTTTCCATAGGAGAAGGCTTTCGTCTATGGATAGCTGGTCATCCGGGATGTAAGCCTGTTGAAACATTTTCACAAAGTGATCGAAGACTGGCTTTACCTTGTATAGTTTAGGAGGCATCTGCCCATCGTAGGCCTCATTGTCAGAAAAATGGAGAAATTTCAAGAGAAGGAAAAACCTCTTTTCCGTCATGGTCTCGTAAAGTATGGGCGTGGCCAGTAACTTGTTACGAGAAAAATAATGCCCCATTGTAGGTTTGTGGATAATCCCTTGAAGAAGCAAAAGTCCGAATAAAAGTTTTATTTCATCCTTATTTGTAGGTATCCAGTCTTTTTCCCTACTCCTCCGTTTCATTTTGTGTACCAGTGTTTTCCCACGAATTTTCTGTTGCGCATAAATATTAGTTTGCTCAGCAATATACTGACAGATAGTATCGTCCACAAACAGTTCGTAAATATCCTCTGGAGTCTTTACATCCATAAACTGTCCTTTTACTCCGGGAATGAACTTTGCTGGAAATCTACTTCTTTTCTGTCCATCTTCTACCCACGTAATAGGCCCTGACATATCACTGCAGTTTGAATCTTCCTGTATCTCTCCATCGTCACTGTCGTCACCCGAGGTGTTACTTTCGAACCCGCGACCATTCGCTGTGATAGCACCAGAATGCTGTCCTGTACCACATGTGCCTCCTTCTCCAGAGAACGAATTATCTTCACTATCTGAATGGAAGTCACTAAAGTCATCGTCCTCGTCGCAAAACTCCAATATTTCATGTACAAATGAACGCAAGCTGTCATCACGTAATTCTTCAACTCGATGTCGTTTAGAAGACATAATTATGACTGAAAAGTACTCTTATGAAACAACAGAAGTGCAACACATCTATAAGTTCAAATTCACCCCTCCCCGAAATTACAGTACTCCTTTTCACCCTGATATACTATACAGTTCCCAGTCTCATAAAACACTAAAGCATTCAAGTAAGCACATAGCAAGGACGCAGCTGATTATCCTAGTTCCCGTACGAGGCGAACACATAGCGCGCTTTTGCACGGAAGCGAATTATGTTGAATGATATACAGCTCTCTCTGATCTGTTTCTTTTAAGTGGAAGTACTTACTAAAAATACCACTTGATGACAGGGGCATGCAGATAACGAGGACTGAATTTCATAACTCTGGCTAAGCTGAGAGTCGAGGAAAAAAATAAAATAGCAGCGTACGACTGAAGTCGCTCTCCCCACCTGGCTGGTTATTTCCTCGAGCGACTTAAGTCGCGCTCCCCAGTATACGGGTTAATGTTACTGAGTGGGTATGGGTGTCTGTAAGTCTTGCGTGGGTTTTTTGGGTAGCTAAAAGAATACACTGCGATTTTTGGGCATTGATTTTTAGTGCATGGTCATCGGTCCACCTACATATTCTTCCTAGGTCGTCGTTCATATTATTTATTGCAGTCGGTAAGTCACGAGGATGTGCATATGTATATATCTGTATGTCGTCTGCGTACACATGATATTGACAATGTTTAATTACTTGTGTTAGTCCTGAAATGAAGATCGAAAATAGGAGTGGCGCTATCACTGACCCCTGTTGTATTCCAGTCTCTACAGATTGCCATGAAGAGAAATTTTCACCTGTAGATACACACTGCCGGCGATCAGAGAGATAGGAATACATCCAGGATAGTGTGCTTTGTGAGAAATTAAGAGCACATAATTTTGCTATTAGTATGTCCGTGTCAACGCAGTCGAAGGCCTTACTAAGGTCTAGAAGAGTTAAAACAGTAACTTCTCCCTTATCCATAGCTACTCCTATGTCGTTTGTAACTTCAAGTAGTGCAGTAGTTGTGCTATGATTGCTTCTAAAACCAGACTGGTATTTGTCAAGAAGTATATTGTTATTTAAATATACGGTTATTTGTCTGTGAACTATTTTCTCCAAAATTTTGGACAGAAATGGTAAAATGCAAATGGATCGAAAGTCTTTGGGTTCCACGGGATTGTTGGTCTTGGGGAGTGGGCGAACAATTGCATATTTCCAAAGGGAAGGGAATATGCCGGTTATCAGTGAGGTATTTATGATGTGGGTTAGAGTTGGTAGGATTACATCTAGAGTTTTTAACAGTAACTGTGGAACAATCTCGTCACATCCTGTCGCAGTTGTCTTTATTGATCGTGCAATTTGTCTCACTTCTGCAGGAGTTACGAGGGAAAAATATAACTGTTCTCCTCCGTTGTTAGTATTGCCATCGTGTAGAATTTTGTTAATCGTCTGTTCTTTTGTTGTCTCGTCAATGTTAACGGGTCTTGTAGTAAAGTATTGGTTTAAATCATCCAGTGATATTTTAACGTCAGCAGTATGTATTTTATTTCCACCTGTGCCCATTTTTTTAACGGTTTTCCAGATTGTTGTCGTGTTTCGGGTTAGCAAAATGTTCTGTGAGTGTCTAATTTTAGCATTCCTTACGGCCTGTGTGGTTCTGTTACGAAGGGTCTTGTACAGGTCAAAATCGTTTGGTATTTGGCTAGTTTTAAATTTTCTGAAAGCTTTGTCTCTCTCTGTCATTAAGTCTCGTATTTCCTGCGTCATCCATGGAGCCGCAGGGCGTGTTACACGAGCAGTGCGTTTTGGCGCGTGTTTATTAAGAAGAGCTAGTAGTTGTGTGTTTAAGAACTCCACTTTATCATCTATATTATCTAAAATATGGACATTATGCCAAGGTATGTTTGCAGTATCTTCTAATAGGGCTTCGTTATTTATACGTTTTAGATCTCGGAATGTAATTAATTTAGGTCTGTACTTGGGGCATTTAAGTGAATAAGCTAAATAAATTAAGTTGTGATTGGATAGTCCGCAAGCAGACATTTGCCCGTGGGTTAGTACTCTGTCAGGGTTATTCGTCACAATTAAGTCCAGTAATGTATGTGACGTGGCTGTGTGATGTGTTGGTTTAAGTGGCAAAATCGTCATGTTACAAGATTTAAATATGTTGATTAGTTGTTTAGTCTCAGTCATTTTGTCATTAAGGATGTCAGTATTGAGGTCTCCTAGTAATAAAACATGCTCATACCTGGGTAGGAGGTCAAGTAAGATGTCTTCAAGGTCGGTGATGTATCCAATCTTTGGTGGGCGATACACAACACTCAGTATGCACTTTACACCTAAAGCCTCAATTTCAATGAACATGAACTCGGGCCTTGCGCAGTATTCACTAGTTGTTTTGTAAATTACTTTATATTTTAGGTCGTTCCTAATATACATAGCTACTCCGCCACTGGCTTTACCTGTGCGATCATTTCGGATCAAGGTATAATTTTCGAGGTGGACAAGAGAATCTGACAACCACGGTTTCATCCAGGTTTCCCCGTTCATGACGATGTGAGGGTTGACATTAGCAATAATGTTACAGAGTTCGTGGAAGTGAGGAATAAGACTTTGAATGTTAGCATGTACTACCTGTAAGGAATTTGGAAAGTTGTTAAAAGCATTTGTAAGCGGATTAGTACTAGGGGGCTGTGTAGGTATGGGAGCGGAGATTCCGCTCAGCTGACCACCAGTAACCTTGTCGAAAATAGAAGCATGTTCAGCACTCTCACTTTGAGTTGCCAACCTGTACGCTATCTTGCCTAGTTATTATATGTAAATCTAATGAAGATATAATCTAAAAGTAATAGTTTGAATAGTAATTATAGTCTAGTAATTAAAAGTCTAGTGTCTAAGTTAGTTAAAACTGTAAAATGTGTAGTGTCATGTTAGTTTCAGTCTGTCGGTTTATTTGATCCTGTCCAATTCCGCTCGGCTCGACACACGATATTTTACACCATTGTGTTTCACAATAATCATACCGTCTATTGTCCAACAATTGGACACAGAAAATCTAGTGATCGCTTCTTGCAACAGTTTCATCCTGATTGACGTGAGGTCTTCTCTAATTGTTTTGCCCATTCCTTTCAGTTTCTTTTTAGATTTGAATAGTTCGTTCCGTTTGCGGTACGACACGAACTTCACTATTATCGGACGCGGCTTATCTGTGCTCATCTTGCCCACCCTGTGACTTCTGTCTATGTCCTCGTGCGTTAAATGTACTCCAATACTGTCAGCTAGCTCAATGACTATTTTGTCCGTGTCCTCACCACTCGATTCCCGCACCCCGAACACACGCAGTGATTGCCGCCGCTGATATTGTTTGCTATGACTAAACAGACCAATCTTGGCATAAAACAGGGTTGTAATTGATAGAGATTTCTTTCTTGTCACTTGGCCTCTTGATGTCTGCGGCGTTCTCTTTCAAACAAGTTGACAGCAGTGGATGTAGTGTTCCGCGACAGTGAACGGTCCACACCACATTCTTCCCATGTCTGTATATACCAGTTGTCTTCATGATGTGTTTCAGCTGGTCGTTAAAACGCTTAGAGGGGCTCCATGAAGTCTACCGCCAGAGTAAAGTTCACCATAAAGTATTTGGCGGGGAAACCTGGTATCACTCATGCGGTGAACATAGCCTAACCATCTCAGTTGATGAGCGGTGATTGTTGCCTCAGTACTATTTAGCTGCGCTTTGTCGAAAACTGCAGTATTGGTCACATAATTTTCCCACATGATATTAAAGATGTATCTCATTTTTTGTCGGTGAAAGCTCTCAAGTTTTTTGATATCACTATGATAGTATGTCCAAGTTTCACAGCCTTACAGTAGCGTGGAAATGGCAATAGCTTTGAACACCATGAGTTTGGTATGCAGTTTTAAGTCGTTATTCGTGAAGACTCTGTGCCTTAACTGTCCGAATGCTGCATGAGCAGCCCCAATTTTTTTTAACAACATCTTGTTCGCAGGTACACCATTTAGACAAGATGCTTCCAAGATGTGAAAAGTGATCAACCTGCTCCAGTGTTGTGTCTAAGATGGAGATACTGAACTCAGGAAGAGTTAATCCTGGGCCAGGTTGTGCAAATACCTTAGTGTTTGTTTGTTGGCTTTTTTAATTAATTTTTTTATTAATGGCAAGACCAAAGTGATCACATGCAGTTGTAAAGCAGTTGACTGACTTCTGTAGTTCTGCAGGTGTTAGAGCAGGAGATGCGGTGTCATTGGCGAAACGCTGGCAACCAGGAATGAGTTAGCTGGAAAATTTATAATGTCCAATAACAGGCCATTTATATTGGTATTATAAATTTACTCATTCGGGACAAATATTTCAGGTTCCCTATGGGAATCAACATCTATATCAAGGAATGTTGTATTTGTGTGCAAACAGAAGTTGGTAGGACAAGTTGGTTAAAATTAACTAGTGGGCTGAGACAGGGAAGTGATCTATCATGAGAACAACAAAAGCATTGTATGGAGGAAGAGAAATGAACATCATGTTATGTGCAGATGATATTGTAATTTGGGGAGAATAGGACTTGAAGTTTCAAGAACAGTTGGATGTTGTGAATAGTAAGATCGAAGAATGTGGATTGAAAATAAGTGCAGAAAAGAGTAAAACTGTTATGACTAGAGGGGAGAAAGAAGGGAAAGGTCAGATTAGACTTTCAGACAGCCCCTGGAAGTAGTGGAGACATTCAAATATCTGGGGAGTGAATTAATGGAGAATGTTCGACTGGATGCTGAGATTAGTAAGAGGATTCAAGCTGGAAGCTGTTTCTATCGTAGTGTAAGAGACCTGTTATGGTACAAAGATGTGCCAATGGAAGCGAAGAAAACTATGTACAAGATGTATTACGTACCCATAACAATTTACGCAGCAGAAACTTGGACAATGACAAAGAAGGACGAGAATTAAGTACAGGCAGTCGAAATGAAGTTCTTGAGGAGTATGACACAGAAGTATAGAAGAGACAAAATAATGACTGGGAAATCCAGGAAGAAAGTGGAGTGGAAAAAGTGAAAGATAGAATAGAGAAGAACTGACTAAGATGGTTTGGGCACAAAGCGAATGAGTGGTGAAAGAATGCTAATAAAGGTGATGGAAATGCAAATGCAAGGAAGGAGAGGCCGTGGACGACCACGATTGAGATGGAAGGACACAATCCAACACACTTTTATAGAAAGAAACCTGGACTGGGACAGTGTTGGAGGAGGAGTGGTGGAACGACCGAAGAAAGTGGAGAGGAACCATATTTGCCCCTACCCGGCTACAGCTGGATAAGGGGAAATGATGATGATGATAATGAGTAATTATTGGTAAACATTAATAACATTTTAGAGCCTCCGTGGCTCAGGCGGCAGTGCGTCGGCCTCTCACAGCTGAATACCGTGGTTCAAATCCCGGTCACTCCTTGTGAGATTTGTGCTGGACAAAGCGGAGGCGGGACAGGTTTTTCTCCGGGTACTCCGGTTTTCCCTGTCATCTTTCATTCCAGCAACACTCTCCATTATCATTTCATAGCATTTATCAGTCATTAGTATCACCTTGGGAGTGGCAACCCCATAATAGCCTATATCTGGTTCATTCATTACATCCCTGACCCGTTCAAAGACTGGAAAACAGGTTGTAGGTTTTTATTAATAACATTTTATTGCTACTGTTAACATGTAGATATCCTTAATTTGCTGTCATTGACAGTATCATTGCAGTCATCCATCATATTCGCATTCTTTCTCATGCTCTTCCCATAAGATACCATCAGCTGTGCCATCAAAAGGGTTTCATATGCTGTTATTCAGAAACCTTTTTGAAACCGCTACTGGTGTTATACGGGTTATTCACCTAAGATGTTACACGGAAATAACGTCTAAACCATTAAAGATATTGGTTTTCTGTTTTCATATTCGTAAATGCACTACTTATTTTCATGGGTAGATTAATCACCCAGATATTGATACTAACTCCATATTTTTAAATGGAACAGCACGATTACATACAGCTGGTCTAAAAGTTCAACTGTGTAAAAGTTCAAATGTGTAAGTATTTTCAAAATCGGACAGTTACTTTGAGATATCAATGAAAACTGTACTTGGGCTTTTGTGTGTCCCATCAGACAATGTGAGGTCGGCCAAGGATGTAGTGGAAAGCAAGCTGTTTCCTGGCATTGATTCCAGTCATAGAACGGATATCAGGCATGTACTGTATCCTGTGTTATGTTCATTTTTCAATTTGTACAGTAGAATGTACTGTATACTCAAACCAGCTACAATTATAGCTCTTATTATGCTCCTTTGAGGTCAATGTAATTATTTTATTCCTTCTGAAAACATCAACCCTCCCGTTCCTGTCATGAGTTCGCCTGTCATGCACACTTTGCAAACCCATCACATATGTATGATATGCTTACATGCCTGTGGTTGGAATCACACCCAGGAAACTGCTTGCGCGTCAGTATGTACTTGCCCAACTGTATGCTGTCTGATGCGGCATGCAAAACCGTGCATGCTGTTCTTATTGAGATCTCAAAAAAGTAACAGTCCGATTTTCAAAATACTTATATCTTTGAACTTGTACGCAGTGGGACTTTCAGGCCAGCAGTAAGAATTTGTGCCATTCCATTGAAAAATATGGAGTTAGTATCAATATCTCGGTTACTAATCACCCCATGAGAATACGTAGCACAATATTTTACATTCCCCTGGGTATCTTTTAAGAATATCAAAACAGAATACAGACAACTTTAATGGTTTAGACCAGTGCCTCTCAAACGTCTAAAATCTCACGCGTGCAGATCGAGGCGCAAGAGCTCCGTGCACTGTGTATCGGTTCCACTTGGCTCGACTCAGACCAACGGAGCAAGTGAGGAAGAGGGAGACAGGGGGAGTGAGCGAGACAGGCGTGGGAAAAGAGAGAGACAGTGCTATTGCTCCAAATCGAGGAGTGGGGGTCTGCACTCTGGGCAATCAAGCGAAGTCTTTTTTTTGCACCGTGCACAGTGCATGCACCTTGAGAGACCCTGGTTTAGACGATATTTCCGTGTAACATCTTATGTGAATAAACCTGTGTACCATGCCTTTGTTATCCACTCTCACATAATTTCAATTGTTGGCTACCGAATCATTCCTGTTGGCGTCGTATCATGAGCCCCAGCTGCCTTCAGGCTTGTATAGGGTCGATGATGTAGATCAGGGCCATCCAGTCATTGCGCTCCGAGAGCGCGCTCGCGCTCGGGGAGCACTGGGCAGTCAGACTAGCCCTCCTTCCCCTACCACCACTACAGTGAGGAGACCTGAGACAGACGGACGATGTTCAGACCACGCTGACTAGATACGTATGTGCAGTTGTGCGGCCGACGGCTTTTGTGGGTTTGTTGACATCATATTGATAGGGCTTTTTTGCCATAACAAATATACCGCATATACAAATCCAAAGTTACTCCGATGTATGGAATGTGTAGGAAACGAAATCAAGTGTTAAGTAAAGCATAATGTGACTTATTCAAAACTGAAATTTGAACATATTTGACAGGAAAAATCAACAAAATTTTTTCCAATATGAACAGATAGTACAGAACTTGAGTGACTTTTGCTTAGTCGTTTTTACGAGCTTTTCGTACTGGAGCAAACAATCTTCTCCAAATTGGGTACAACATTTCTGGACACAGCTATTCTTAAACAATTGCGGAAGTTTCTATCGCTCATCATTGCACGATGTTTACTTTTGGTAAGCTTAAGAACCAAAAAAAAAAAAAAAAAAAAAAAAAAGCTTACAAATGTACATTGAACCGAACATTGACAGAACTTCACATGCATGTTTATACAAAAGGGGGTATTCTTCTTGCGGAAAGCCGCTGTAAAATTCTTCTAAACTTCGTGACATTAGAAAGTGGTCTTTAAGACTGCAGTTCAATTAACTCTAATTGAAATAGCTGTGGAGCACTGTCTGCACTAAGAGAAAATGGTGGAACAAATACATCTAACAACGCTTGGAGTTCTGATAATTCTGAAAATCTTTTTTTCAAACTCTTCTTGTAATTGGTGAATTACCAACAAGTACTCAGCAAAGTCAACACCTTCTTTCACTGTTTTAAGCAATGGAAAATGTCCTGTGTTCCTTGCACGCAACTGGTTTTCCCACAAAATCAATTTTCTTTTGAACGCTTGAATTTTTTCCAAATCGCAGATTTTTTTTTTTCAAGCTGCTTTATGTCGCACCGACACAGATAGGTCTTATGGCGACGATGGGACAGGAAAGGGCTAGGAATGGGAAGGAAGCGGCCGTGGCCTTAATTAAGGTACAGCCCCAGCATTTGCCTGGTGTGAAAATGGGAAACCACGGAAAACCATCTTCAGGGCTGCCGACAGTGGGGTTCGAACCCACTATCTCCCGAATACTGGATACTGGCTGCACTTACGCGACTGCAGCTATCGAGCTCAGTAATTGCAGATATTGTGATTTTCGTTCTGAAGCGAAGTGTTCAAAGTATTCAGATGGGCAGTAATGTCACTTAAAAATGCCAAAACCGCCACCCACTTAGGATCACACAAAAGAACTATGGGCCGCCCTTTCATGTCACAAAAGGTATCTATTGCGTTCCACAAAAAAAAAAAAAAAAACAAACCTATGAAGCACCTTCGCCTTGCTCGGGCATCTTACTTCTGCATGGTACGGGATATCCGGATACTCCGCTTCAATGTCATCCAAGACCTCTTTGAATTGACGGTGCACGAGTCCATGGAAGCGAAGAAAATTTACCATTTGCACAACTGTTCCCATTACGTTTTTAAGCTTGGCGACTTTTGCACAGATTGCTTCCTGGTGTATCAAGCAATGGATCGCCGCCATTAGGGTACAAATGCTTTCAGCCTTTTTTAATTTTACATAGCTGAGGAACCCTGTACGTAGACCACGTAAAGCAGGCGCTTCATCCGTCGTTGCACTCGTCAGCCGCTCCCATTTTAATCCCATTGACTCAAAAACACCCTCCACAGCTAGGAAAATATTGAAACCGGTAGTGGTGTCTTTGAGAGCTGCCAAGTCTAGGAAATCCCCGGTAACCCAAAGATCATCATCCACTCCTCGAATGAAAATAACGAGCTGAGCTGTGTCCGCAATGTCGGTTGTTTCGTTGAAGGCGATGGAAAATGATACAAAATTCGCTGCCTTCTCCAATAATTGCTGTTCCATGTCAACAGCCATATCGTCTATTCTGCGAGCCACAGTTTGAGGAGAAAGAGAGATTTTGTCAAATTTCTCAAGTAGCTTCATAGGACAACTGCATGCCACCGCGTCTTTCAGGCACTCCTTGATTAAATTCCCTTCCGTGAAAGGTTTCCCATCGAACATGTGTAGCTTGCTCATGAAATGGGTCCACCAACCTCACTGTCCTCAATCTTCTGTCAGACAAAAATACGGCAAGTCACAATTTTAGTTTTTTTTTCAGATAATTCAATAATTTCTTCATTCCCGTTTGTAAAGAAGCATTTTAAAATGATAACAATAATACTTACAGAATAGTGCTGATGGAAATTTTCTCTCAATTCTTCCAACTTCGATTGGCGACTGGCGTCTGTCATCAACGTAATGATCCCTGTGGTTGGCACTGTAGTGCCGTTTCAAATTGTGGTTTTTTTTTTTTAAACACATTTAATCTCGCCGGCACACTAAACATTTGGCATGCCCTTTATAAGCTGTACAGAAAAATGAAATTTCCCATTCTGCTTGAAAGGCTGCTGGTTCACCACTCCTTTTCTTTGTGTATGATGTTCAGTCATGACAACTGCGAAACTGATTTAGTTACACGCTGTCAACAAAGCGCATTGGACTAGACTAGTGACTGATGGATCGGCTGCTCGCTCAGCCAGCCAAGCTCCTCCTACCACTACCGAATCTACCTTCCCCAAAGCGCTCGGAGCACTGGCTTAGAGCGCGGCCAGAGCGCTGTTTGGATGGGCTTGATGTAGATTTTAGGCCCAACAAGCAAGCAACCTTGTATATAAGTCTCCTCATATAATCCTTGAATGGTTGGTTTACACACATCCAGAGCCTGTAACACTGATGTGAAACCACCAGGGACAATAGCTTCTTCTTTTAGCATTTATCCCACCTAGTTGTGGGGTCCGCTAACCACCAGGCATAACAGCGATACCAGTTTTTTATTCCGAAAGAATTTTTGTGTGTCATCGCAAACTGTTCTAAATAAGGAGACGAAGTTACAAACCAGAGCAATTTTTGCCTCCCTATCTGCATCCTATCTTGCATCATATCCATCTCTTCATGTGCACTATTTCATGGATACCTCTTGGAAATTTAATTTTTGGATTGATTTTTCTTTTGAAAATGACAGATGGTGTCGGTTTCCTTCCATCCCCTGTTACTGTATGCTTTACTGTTCAACACACTTTTGTGCTACAACTTGTGTATATCAGTACACTGCTTTCTGTCTTGGTCAGCAAATCAAAAAAGGATAGTTCTCTGGTCCGCATTCCCTATTTGTGACGACGAATAGTTCTTTCTCTTCCTCATTTGAATTATGAATGTATGAAAATTTATGATTTTCTGTTCCTAGTCTTGTGGCATTTGTTTAACAAATGGAATTCCATTCCTGTAGCATAAGGCCATTTCTTCTCTAAAACGTTGCAATTTTATGCACATTGTGATGCATCATTTCGCGTGAGATTTTAATTCCATGATTCCTTCTTCTCTCGTCTGTTCCTGTGATACAAGTTTGGCTTTCTTAATCTTGAGATGACGTATATTTCTTTGTAGTTTATCTTCTTCAGTGAAAACTACCTTTTTTCGTGTCCTTATGGACAGTCATCAGCCAGGTGATTACAGGTCTCCCTCGTTCTCTTTCCCTCTTGCAATGGATGAGCATTTCTTCATGATCTAATTATTGAATCTGCCCAATACATGTCTGTTCTATCTGAAACATGATTGTCTTTATCAGAGATGGGTGCTACTTTAATGCTACACCTGATATAATTTTTACACACCTTTTAGCCTGACCCCGCTAGCCCTTTGCAGTGTGCACATTAACATTGTGAAAAGTTTCTGTTCATATATTTTTTTAAACTGATTTTACGTATCTACTGCACAATTTTTTTTTTTTTTGAAGTGGAAGCCATTTTATTTTCAGTTTTGGCTTAGAAATATATATTACCTTCTTACTATAAATATATTTTTTTTTAATGGAAGCCATTTCTTGTCAATTTTGGTTAAGTTAATACATAAATTTCAAAATTTTCAGTCTGTTGAAAGTAATGCAAGATTAATAAATCTGAAAATATCTTGAAAGCATTTTTGGGAATTTTCTAGTTTTGTTTTAATGATTTTCTGATTTTATTGATCTTACATTCATTTTCACTATTTTCATAATTTATTTTCCCTTGCCTGTATTATGTGGAATGAATGCTCACATACTGTAAATGGTAGGTGAAATTTTGTTCATTCTTAAATATAGTAATAAATTGTATTACTTGAACTTCCATTAATAAGGTCTTGCTGAGAAAACCATTGAAATTATGGTCATCACTTTTGTAATAGACAATGTTTGGAATAAAGTCAATATTCAATCAGCTAGTCAGTAGTACTTATTCATCAGTCATCATGCATACACATTACACCCTATTTTAAGGACATTTTTAGTTGCATTACTTGATTTCCTTAGATCAACCTTTTGAATACTAATCGATAACACAACATACAGGTTACATTGATATAGCTCATTGATAAAACATTGTATTAGGAAAAGTTAAATATGTAAATGAATATAAAGTAAGGTGAAAAATGTAGGTAAAGGGTGGACCGTTTCCGTACATGTTTTAACGTTCTTTCAGTATTCTGTTCTAAAATTGAATGTATTTAATTAACCTTAAAGTACAAACTGAAGTCTGAATTAAATGTATGTAGTATTTAAAACGAATGAGAATAGATGCTGGGTCTCTCTGTGGTGACACATTTTATTTTCAACCTGTTGAATTTCTTGCCAAGAATAGGCATTTTTGATGTTGATTGACTATAAACAAAAAACTCTTTGTTTAGTCCCGAAAACAATTTTCTACAACATGAACACACTGCAGAACAAGATTTCTTCGATATGCTCACTGAATGTAACACAAACTTAGCAGTTTCTTGCATTATGAGTAATGGCAAGGAGCTAACAAATGACAAACAAAGTAATATATAGGAAGGTAGGAACATGAAAAAAGAATTACTTAATGACTGTTCAGCATTTAAACAGGGAAAGAATGACGTAATGACTGTTTAGAGAGACAAGGACTAACATTAAAACACAAAGGGGTCTGTATTCATCTTTGTCTTGTCCTTTTCCTTTTCCTTTCTTTTCTTTATCTGGCTTTCTTCCTGTCCTCTTCCTGCTTCAAGATTGAAGATTGACTAAGCCTCTCGACGAGCGTTGAAACCTGCCCGCCCTACGAGCTCGCCAGGAGCTGAGAAGAAGTGAATGTAGAATTGGGATTGGATTGGATTGTCTTTGAAGATGGCAGTCTTTGTTGTAGATGTGGATATTGTTCTTGTCCTTTTTTGTTTTCAGATTTATACCTTTTCTGTTACTTTCTCTTCCAAACTGACCTGTCATTGTGTTGTGTGTTCGTAATCATGCTCCTACCTTTTTATGTATTAATCTCTAGAATTATGTTCTTGAATATAATCTTTAAATAAGATAGTCAGTTAAACTTTTAATCTGTTTGCAGGTCATTTTAGAGGCTTAGGACATTTATGAATAACGGTTCCAGTAGGAGATATTACCTCCAAGTGTGTGCTTAGAAGCTTTTCGATAACTAGTGGTAGTGTGTGTTATTGGATTTAGTTTGGCCTGGAAGATGCTTGAAAAATGAGATTCTGAAAATATTAACTTTTACCTAATGATGTAAACTTTTTTTTCTTATAGTGGATTGGTCTCGCAGTAGTACTCCTGTTTTTGGGAAGCAGTTCAAGACTTCAGAGTTAAGCCCACCAACAGTTTCTGTTGCTAGCCACAACAACGTGTCGCCTGTCCCTGTTAATGTTGTGAAAGGAATCGGTTCTAGTGCCACCAATGAGGTAGGTTTGCCTTCCTGAGTAAAATTTTATAGGAGTAGAGAAGTATTATACACAAAGATATTGCTTATAGCATAAGTTCAGTGTAAATGATACAAATAGAGCATTATTTGCTTGTACTGAATTATTATTGTATATTTTCATAATTTTTGCCCATTATTTCATTCAGTATAATTATTGGTATTATTAACTATGGTTGAAAAAATGATAGGAGGGTTGAAACATCTTTTTTTAATTTAGTTTTTATGGTTAAAATTAATAGTTTTAGTTTAAATTAATTTAAACCAGTTATGGTTCTTGTTAGCTGCTATATATAAACTCATTCTCATCTTGAAGAGAACTAAATAAAAAACTTTACCCTTTCTCAAAGAATATATAACAGTTGTGCAGGTCTATGCCTCTCAGCAGGGTTGAAGTGAAGAAAATAATCTGAACTTCCTCCAACAACTAGAGGGTAGTATAAATGAGGAGAACCTATTACTACTGGGTGACTGTAATGCCCAAGTATGAGTAGATACAACTGGATATGAATTTTGAATCTAGCCATGAAAGTAATATGTCTATTAGCGATTCAAAATGGCGATATTGATATCAGCGTCGCAAGAAATCATGGAGGATGTGATAGTATTGTGACTCGTCCTGGTCGCAGTCATACCGTGCTGACTTCAAGCATACCTTGGAGATCATGGAGAACGGGTGATGCAGGATTAGCCAAATTTCCTTACAGATTAGTCAGTGCATCATGATGATTCATGAGTTGCGGCAATAGGCCTAAAATAGAACTAGAGTACTGGTAGCTATTTTTTTACTGTCGGTTGATAACGTCTAGTCCATGAGACAAACAAATTTGCCGAAATGAAAACACAGCAAAATACTCCACTTCAGGAGAGCTCTATCTGGTTTTCTTGGAAAGCTGTGACTAGAAGAGCTGAAGGCATTTATTGCTGTAATTATCAACGTGGGGATGAACAGTAAGGCAGAAATGCAGGATTATTTTAGTGAAGACTGGTGTGATAAGCAAGCAGGGCTCCATCCAAGCATTTGCTTTGAATGCTTACACACACACACACACACACACACACCATTAAGTGAAAAACATGATTTTGTGTCATGTAAATACCATGCATTCATTAATTTTGTAGTTCATTCCTGTATATATTGTTACAACCAGTACTTAATACCAGGTTTTAAAATATGAAGAATGCTGACAGAAATAAAATACGAGTTGGGAGAAATCAGGACTTACAAATAATTCGAGTGGAAAGGGTTAAAGCGTTCTTCTTTCAAGCCTCTGAATGCCTTTCTTGAACAGTTTTACACTACCCTTGTGTTCATGCCAACACTGAATATTGGCCTATTTTCTTGCGGCTGCACAATTATTCTTTATTTCCTTGTGTTTAATAACCATTCATTTAAAATTGGCATCATAATATTGACGAGAGCTCGTTGAAAATTTCCCGGCAATATTTGTTCCACGTGTGTCTCCATCACGAAAGTATTTTTGTTGTCTGTAACTAAGCGTCAGGTACAACTGGCCTCTGCTAGATGCACGTCTTGCTTGCCAGCGTTGGCCGGCTACAGCGGCTAGCGATGTACAGTAAAATAAAGATGCGGATGTCGAAGGTCATCAGGTTTCGTGTGCCGTGATATGGCCATTCCGTCCTTATGTTTTTCTACAGTACTCATTTTTAAGTTATCCTTGACTTCACGCTAACGCTGATGCTGCTTTAGTTATGCCGTATTTTCTTGTGGCAGCATAATATTCTTCATTTTTGCATGTTTAAAATCCATTAACTTAAAATTGGCATCATAGTATCGACGAGAACGAGTTGAAAAATTGCCAGCAATACCTGTTCCACGTGTCTCTACAATATGACGATCCATCACAAAAATATTTCTCTGTCAATAAAATGGTTATTTTTACTATGCGTCAAGTACAGGGGATGCGTTAATACTCTGTCAGTGAGTAGCCGTGGCCTTTATAAGAATTCTAAGTGTCGCATCCTTGCTATTCCAATTCGAACGACATTTCCTGCGCAGCTGGGGCTCAGAAGTACATTATAGTTGGTTTTGCAATTAACTCGAGGGTAGGCCTAATGTTTTGTTTTTATTCTGCAGATTTGAGAAACGTTTTTGTAGAGGCTAATGGAATGTCATTCAGTGTTCACTATTTTCCAAGAACCAGTGATGTTACACAGTCACTGTACAGTCGACTACTGTGGCTAGCGATGTAAAATAAAGATGCAGACGTGAAAGTTTTGAACGATCGCTCGCTCACGCGCATGGAGGGGTGTCAGTGAAGAGAAGCAGCATGGTTACCGTGGTAACTGAGGAAAAACAGTCGTCTTGGATTCAGAGAAATACGGTATATGCTGAATCACGAACTATGGTGTTATATTTTGATAACTCCAGTCACCAGCATACTGATTGCATGGAGAAATGTTGCTTCATTATTATAATGCTAGTAAGGTAAGCACAACCTCCCGATGGTATCACCACCTTGACGAAGGCAAAATACATTTTGTCGGGTGTTTTGGAGGCTTGTGTGTTCAAATGATCCTTAGAGCTATGCCGGCGGGAGCATATGCTCCTGGTAGGGCCACCCAAGCCGGACAGGTCTAAGGTGATGATCCAGACTAAGAGTGATACCCTGGTCCTCCAGGTTGGGGGTTGGTACGTGGGGCTAACAACTCCACTACCACAAAACTACATATTGTTCAGAAACCAAATCAAGATAACCGGGCGGTCCCAAACTTACGATGACTAAAGCGTGCTAAATGGCAACGATACGGATATATTGGAACATGGAATGTGAGAAGTATCTTTCAGGCCGGGGCTAGTAGAAAATTGGAGGAGGAATTACTTAAATATCAGATAGATGTGGCAGCATTACAGGAGATAAGATGGAAGACAATCGAGGTGACAGATTTACAGCACTATATTTTGTTCAATAGTGGGGAGGAAGAAAATAGAATAGGAACAGGGTTTATGGTCAAGAAATCGGTCAGTCATAATGTGATTGAATATGAAGCAATAAGCCCCAGACTATGCCGGTTAAGATTGAGAAGGAGATTTGCCAACATATCACTAATTAGTGTCCATGCCCCAACAGAGGATGCCGATGAGGAAGAGAAAGAACATTTCTATGCAAAAATGGAGCAAGTATATGACAAGTTGCCCAAGTATGATTTTTAAAGTTATCCTAGGGGATTATAATGCCAAAGTAGGCAAAGAGAAAGAAAACCACCCAGTGGCAGGATATCATAGTAAACACCAAGAATCAAATGAAAACGGGTGGAAATTGATTGACTTTGCCTTTAGCAAGGAGCTGGTGATTAAGAGCACATGTTTTCCCCATAAGGAGATCCATAAAGAGACATGGATATCATCGGACGGTCTGACAAAGAACCAGATAGACCCTGTGCTGGTAGATGCGCGACATGCCTCCAATATAATGGATGTGAGAAGCATGCGTGGTGCAGACAGTGATTCAGATCACATACTGGTGAGGATTAAGTTCCGAGAAAGACTGGCAATTAAACCCAGAGACAGAGCTGAGCAGAGCAAGATCTATAATGTAGAACTGTTAAGGGATGAGAAGGAGGAAGAGTATAGAGACCGGCTGCAAAGAAAGCTACAGATGGGCAGAAACGGAGATGTGGACATCAACACAATGTGGAAGGAAACCAAGCTAGCAATAAATACAACGGTGCAGGAAGTACTTGGAGAGAGAAGGAAACAGAGTAGAAATAAATGGTATGACGAAGAAGTGGATAAGGTTCTGGAAGAGAGAAATCTTGCCCAACAAAGAATGCTACAGAGACCCACTCGAAATAATATGGCAGTTTTTAAAGAAAAACGGAGAATAGCAAAGACATTGATAAGGAACAAGAAAAGAATAGAAGAAAGGGAAAGAGTGGATGAAATGCTGAAGAATTTTGAAAACAAACAAGGCAGAAAATTCTTCCATGGGATTGGACAAGTAAAGAAGGGATATCAACCCAGAGTGAATATGCTTAAGGATGAGACTGATAGACACATTGTTGGGAAAGAACGAATTCTGGAAAAATGGGCAAAACATTTTGAAACATTACTTTCTGTCAGACCAATAAATGAAGAAAAAGAAGGATCAAACCGTATGGAAACTTCAGAGAGAGATGAGGAGGGTGAATATGGAGATGAGGGTGAGGAGGAAGAGAGGGATGAGGAGAATGAAGATGAGGATGAAGACGATATGGGATCACCATCGATTGAAGAAATAAGAGATATTATAAAACAATTGAAGAGCAGTAAAGCCCCAGGGAATGACCTTATAACAGCAGAAATGGTAAAACATGGAGGAGAAGTGTTGGTGAAGAAAATACATGAGATAATTAAAAAGGTATGGGAAACAGGTACAATGCCGGAGGACTGGACACTAGCAAATGTATGTCCTATACATAAGAAGGGGTCACGCATGCAATGCAAGAATTATCGAGGTATAACCTTACTGAGTATAGTATACAAAATCCTCTCTACTGCCATAACAAAGAGAGTTAGTAGTAGAGCAGAAAGAATTATAGGGGAGTACCAAGCTGGTTTCAGACCTGGAAGATCGACGATGGACCATATTTTCACCATGAGAATGACTCTGGAAAAGACATATGAATACAATGTTCGACTAGGGCATCTTTTTATAGATTTTAAACAAGCCTATGACAAAGTTAAGAGATCGACATTGTGGGAAACAATGAAGGAGTTTAAATTCCCACAGAAGTTAATAAAATTGACTAAGATGACCCTGGGGAACAGCAGAAGTCAGGTAAAAGTGCAGGGAAGTCTGTCAAAATCTTTCAGAACCAAAGAAAGCCTAAGGCAGGGAGACCCCTTATCACCAGTGTTATTTAATCTAGTGTTGGAGAAAGCTGGAAGAACAGTAACTACTAATCCGGGTGGTAATATTTACAATAGACTGATCCAAATTTTGGCTTATGCAGATGATGTGGTGATATCTGCTAGAAGTAACGAGGCACTTACAACTGCCTTGAGAGAGCTGAAAAATGCGGCTGGGTCCTTGGGCTTGGAGGTAAGTGAGGCTAAATCTAAATATATGGTAACGGAGAGAAATGGAAGGAACACTGAAAAACTCCAAGTGGATGGTTACACCTTTGAAGCAGTAGATAGCTTCACATATCTTGGCTCAGTAATAATATCAGAAAATAAAGTTGAGACAGATATTGTAAATCGAATTAAGGCTGCCAACTGATCCTACAGGGCACTGTATCCCCTTCTGAGAAGTAAAAACGTAAGCAGGAAATTAAAACTGACTCTCTACAAAACAATAATTAAACCCGTGCTTATGTATGGGAGTGAAGCATGGGTATTGATTGAGGCCACAGAGGGGAGATTAAATGTGTGGGAAAGGAAAGTACTGAGGAAGATATTTGGACCGGTGAAGGAGGGAGATTTATGGAGAATCAGAACAAATGAAGAAATAAGATTACTGTATAAGGAGCCGGACTTTGGTGACATCAATCAAAATGAGACGAATTGGATGGCTGGGGCATGTACAACGGATGGAGGAGGGAAGACTTCCAAGGAAAGCAATGACAGGACACCCTGGGGGCAGGAGAAGGAGAGGTCAGCCCCGGATGAGATGGCTGGAGGATGTGGAGATTGATCTGAGGACCGTTGGAGTCAGGAGGTGGCGTAGGCATGCTGAAGACCGGGACGACTGGGGAGCTGTGGTCAAGGAGGCCAAGGTCCTTAAAGGACCGTAGAGCCATGGAGTAAGTAAGTAAGTAAGCACAAAATAATTAGTGACTGTTATACAATATCACACCTGCCAACTTTCCCGATTTAGGCAGGAGACTCCCGATTTTCGACAGTTTTACCCGCCTCCCAATTATTCTCTTACTTCTCCCGATTTTAGCATATTTTTTGGTGAACTTCAAACATTTGTTTTCAAATCCCGCCATTTCAGCTTCTTTTACGCCAGTGGCCGGAAGTCCTTTGCTCATTGGCTGCTTTCAAATGAAATATCGACGTTTATTAATGCGAGAAATGTGTGATGTTTATTGGAACGTGTATATCGGGATGTGTATATCGATTGTCAATCTCTCGTTCTCGCATCCTATGTTTGTGTTCATTCACATCAGTCTAATACCAATATAAAAAGTCCATTATTGGACATTATAAATTTTCTAGCTAACTCATTCCTGGCTGCCAGCGTTTCACCCCCGTGTGCTAAGTTGGGCTCATCATTTGGTACTTAGCATACCCACCAAGACGCACGGCTAGTGCATACCATGGAGGCCACTGCGTAGGCTACTTGGAGCCAACGGCAGTGCCAATGCACTATGAGAGACTTTGTCTCATTACCATAAATTGATGCCTGCTTGGCCATCAGATGATATAGATGTTGATTGCATAGGGAACCTAAAATATTTGTCCCGAATGAGTAAATTTATAATACCAATATAAACGGTCCATTATTGGACATTATAAATTTTCCAGCTAACTCATTCCTGGCTGCCAGCATTTCGCCCCCATGTGCTAAGTTGGGCTCATTAGTTGTTACTTAGCACATCCACCAAGACGCATGGCTTCAGGACAAATATTTCAGGTTCCCTATGGGAATCAACATCTATATCATCCCATCAGTCTAGTCGATTCTAGAGACTAGTTGCTAGATATGGTGTCTCTTTTAGTAATTTTGTGACAGCATTTCAGTGACAACGACTAGTGACTTTTCTAGAGATTTTAGGAGCCATTTGGAGACAATTCTAATTTTAATTTATCTCAATATAAGTACATTGCTCAGAATTTAAAAAAAAAAATGGTATTTCTACTGGTCATGACCACAGTAACGAGGGGAAATGCACATTTCAATTTTCCGCAATTTATGTCTGTATGTATGTACGCTCATCACGAGAAAACGGCTGAAGAGAGTTTGTATATAAAGTCGGGGAATAAGTCGCTACAATCAAGGCCATAAAGAATTTTATTCATGATGAGTGAAATAGTAGTTTAGGAGAAGGCCTAAAACGTAATTCTCAAATATTTGTTATTATTGGCCCTATCAATAAATACTACATAACTAAAGTTATATATTATTAAATTTCCTATCATTTATGTCCTACATTTTTAGCGTACCGGCTATGATGAGAGATATTCATGAATTTGGAATTTTTGTTGCTAAGCCCATATCAGCACCGAGGTACGAGAAAATGGGTGAACGGATTTAATGAAAATCAGTATTTAAAGTTGGGGAATAAGGAACTATAGTCTATGATATAAATAATTTGATTCTCCATGTTCAAAATGGTAGTTTAGGGGAAGGTGCCAAAAATGTAATTTTTAATTACCTATCTTATTGGTCATATAAAAAAGTACTACATAACAAAAGTTATAGAGAATAAAATTTCTGATTATTATGTCTTATTCAGTTTTACCATACCGACTATAATAATATTGGTGGTGATGGTGATTTAATTGTGAAGTTGATAATAAGAATGAGGAAAAAGTCATGAATTCCTTGAATATTAACACAAGAGGGAGTCATGAAAGAAAGGAGAACTCACTTTACATTAGATGCTCTTAATATCACAGAGTCAAAAGAAAACTAAATGTGTGTCCTCTGGGCGAGTTGGCCGTGGGGTTAGAAGTGCGCGGCTGTGAGCTTGCATCCAGGAGATAGTGGATTCGAATCCCACTGTCGGCAGCCCTGAAGATGGTTTTCCGTGGTTTTGATTCGAATCCCACTGTCGGCAGCCCTAAAGATGGTTTTCCGTGGTTTCCCATTTTCACACTAGGCAAATGCTGGGGTTGTACCTTAATTAAGGCCACGGCCGCTTGCTTCCAACTCCTAGGCCTTTCCTATCCCATCGTCGCCATAAGACCTATCTGTGTCATTGCGACATAAAGCCACTAGAAAAACTAAATGTGAAGGCCTGCAGTATAGAAAGCTCATAAAATTGATCAATAATACCATTAAATTGACCCTTGTTTGTTGTGATGTGCTTTGTGTATTCTGCTGCCATTTATCTCCGATAGATGAGATTGCTGCGTATCGAGTATAACAGCCTGCCTGAATATTGGCGGTAAGTAGCTGGGGAGCTAGATCTCTCTCTACTTTAGCGTGCCATTCCTCTGGTTCATAAATTTTCTGATACTACTGGTACGTTACACACTAGATCATCATAGTATTCCAGCTGTTCAATCCCTACTCTGAGGCAGTGATTGGAATGAGCAGTGTGCACACTTAAACGGAATAATGACACAGGAGTGTTCGCGGCTGTCTGTGGCTTGGTCATTCTAGCTCTGGAACTTTGAACTGTTAGATCAACACCGTAGTACTTTTGGTTAAAAGTGAGAAAATGTGCTGTTTTTCATTTTATCGAATATTTGACAGAATTGCTTTTAATTGCGACATTCGTACTGACGTCATTTTAATGATCTATGCTGATTTCTGTTGGGAGAACTATAAGGACAGTCTTTCTGAGAACTCTGTAGCGAAGCACGGGCACACCAGCTAGTTATTTGATACAAATAGCATTTCACTTTGCATAATCGTGCAGGTGCTTGATGCAATATATTAATCTATGCATTTGCTAAGTAATGGCATCTAAGTGCATGACCGATTCACACATGTGGAGCATGAGTTCATAGACTACTATTTTAGGAAGGTTTATCAGAGACCAATCATTCTTCCTGTGAGGGAATAGAGATGTGTAATTTTTAGCCCTGTAGCCTCGTAGTCGGGATTTGAGACAATAAGTGTTATAAATATATCATAGTACTGTATTGTGCAAAACATGTAGAATAAGCAGTTGAGACCAATTGTATCTCCTGATTTTTTCTGACTTTCATATCAGTATCTCCTGATTTTTGGTTTTGTATAGTGGGCAAGTATGCAGTATTGAAACTAAAACCTCAAGTAGAGTTCAAAAAGCACTACAGGCATGGTTGTAAAATATATATTTAAAAAAAAAAAAAATCAATTAAAACCACCTGTTCGTTACAACTTTTTTTTTTTTGTCTTGAAATTATACGGTAGGAAAATCATGCTTTTTATATTAATAAGATAATGCTGTGAAGCATTGTTTAATGTTGGCCAGTTAGAAAGCTTAAATGAAATTTAAAGTCGCATCCTTGCTGTTCCAATTCAAATGAAATTTCCTGCGCAGCTGGGGCTGGGAAGTACATTATAGTTCATTTTGCAATTAACTCAACAGAGTAGGCCTAATGTTTTGATCCTATTCTGCGGATTTGAGAAACGTTTTTGTAGAGTCTAGTAGAATGTCATTCTGTCTTCACTATTTTCCAAGAACCAGTGATGTTACACAGTCACTGTACAGTCGACTGCTGTGGTTAACGATGTATAATAAAGATGCTGTAGGACGTCATCGTGTATATTTCCTCCTGTCAATTTTGAGAGTCAAAATACAACATTCTTAGTAAATGACCAAGTCCACACTACCATTGTGCTAAATGCAGCAACATTGCCTGTTCTGGGCTTCTGTGACATTCTGTCTAAAAGCACACAGTGCTGTGATCACAGTGAATCCAATCCCATTCCTGGCTCCAGCATTTGTAGAATCCACTGGAATGTGACCTTGGCTCCAGGCTTGCTTCTGAACCTGCTCCCCTACAGCCACCCACTTGTTTGACTTCTTGGCTCATGCATTACCTCCAGTTGTACTTCCTCTTAAAACAATAATCAGATTGGCATGGAATTTCCTGTTTGGAGGAAAGCAGTAATTGCACCTATCCATAAGCAAGGGAACAAGAATAACTGCAACTACTGTCGAGGTATTTCAATGATCAGTATACCATTCAAGGTGTTCACTGGCCTCTTGAAAGGGAGGGTGCGATCAGTGGTTGAGAGTGGTACCTGGGGTAATGATGGCCTCAATTTTATGAAAGAGTTGGCCAGTGGATTGTTCAGATTTCTGGTGATACTCGATCAGCTGTGTTTGTTTCAGCGCATCAGCATAGATCTAATGCGCGGGAATGTCACATCCATTCTTGGGACACTACCACCTGTAAAGAGCTGGATAAAGTTTTTCTTCTTTAAGACATGACTTTGTATTTTATGGAAATTGAATTTTAAGAAGAAATATATCCTTTTCTGTCACTTTATATATCTGGGGTTCCTTCGCTGTTGAGGTTTTAGTTTTTGAGTCATGGTAACTTGTTTTTTGCTACGATGATGTAGCTCTTCAAATGTTTTTGGTTGTGCCACCTTAACAAGTGATCGAACCTTATCATGTAGCAGTTCAGTTATATAAGGGACGCTTGTGTCAATATTTTCCCCTTCGCTGACTCTCTTAAAGAGCTGGAGTTTTTGAATTACGAAAGCTCCTGCTCTCATTCCACTGGGTTGTGCTTCTGTTAGGAACTTTTTTTGTACTGAAGTTTGGACAGCCTCCAGGTCAAATCTCTGGACAAATTCTTTCTTGAATTCCTCCCAGTCGAGGCTGAGCCCTTTAATGTTCTGCCACCAAGCCCCTGCTGACTCTTCTAGTTGCTGGCTGACAATTTGCAAATATATTTCCATAGGTATATTATTTGTCCTACCCAGTAGAGACTCCGATATCTTTAGAAATGTTTTAGGACACTCCTCGAGCCTTCCATGAAATTGTGGTAGGCTGTCTTTGATAACTCTGGGATCAACCAGTATGCCAGGGGGAGGTCCATACCTCTGCCAGATTGACTACCGTCTATTTTTTTTTTTTTTTTGCTAGGGGCTTTACGTCGCACCGACACAGATAGGTCTTATGGCGACGATGGGATAGGAAAGGCCTAGGAGTTGGAAGGAAGCGGCCGTGGCCTTAATTAAGGTACAGCCCCAGCATTTGCCTGGTGTGAAAATGGGAAACCACGGAAAACCATCTTCAGGGCTGCCGACAGTGGGATTTGAACCTACTATCTCCCGGATGCAAGCTCACAGCCGCGCGCCTCTACGCGCACGGCCAACTCGCCCGGTGACTACCGTCTATAGAAATGTTTTTCTTCAGGGATAACATTTTTCTATTAACCTCAGATTCAAACTTCGTAAATTTCTGGCCTGCTGAGGTTTTAAGATTGTTGGATTCCCGCTCAATTTCTCCAGTCTTTTCCTCAACTTTATTTTCCAACAAATTTACGTCAAAGAAAGGACGATATACGGAACCTAAGTATGAAATTCTTAACGTAAAATTTATTTTCCAAGGTGTGCATATCACTATCTAATTCTAAGCTGCTTATTTTGTCGTTAATTTTTGAAATATCTTCTTTCAGATCTTTGACCAAAGAATTGATTCGGCCCTTTGTTTTTTGAGACTGGGCCTCGGTTTTCCACTCGAGTTTTTCGGATTGGGCCTCGGATGTTTTTAGACTGGGCTTGAATCAAAGCAGTTAGTTTTGCGAACATAATGCTTACCCGGTCGTTGGTTTCTTACTCCGAGGTGACTTTGAAGTCGGAACTGCCTGGGTCCTCCTCGTTGTCTATCAAATCCTGGCACAGCCTCTCTTGTAAGTCCACTTTGCTTCCAGTTGTCGGTAAACCTCGGGATGCCAGCGCTTTCTGTAAAATTGCCACGGTCATTTGGTCAATCTTCATTGCCATCTTGAAGTGTCCTGTCCTGTCCTGTGACGGTTGTCAATTTATCGGTCTCAAATGCAATTTTATTTGACGGAAATAAATATCACATGAGAACACGTTCACTTCCTTGTGTAAATTACTTTATTGTCACTGTAAGTCACAACACACAATTATACACACTAGCAAGTGACACTACAACACTTAATAGCAGAGTACCCTGAAGTCGATTCTGACAAGTACAGATATCATCAACACTGACTCGTGTACTATAAAATACACTCTCTTGAACTCACCGACTCCACATGGGAGCCCAACAGTCACTCCGAGTCCAACACTTACCTTCGAGTCTAACCTGACTGACTCACTGACTGACAGCTCGATATATATACTGTTCGATCAACTGTCTAGAATTATCAGTTTCTGGAAGGGTTCTTACAACACTCTAATGGAACACACTCGAAACATCGATCGACCAGCTAGTCAAATGGAGTACTCGAACTTTCTTTACTGTTTACCCATACACATGGAAATCTCTCCCAACATCCCTAATGTCTCTACATGTATCTGGATAATAAACCGTACAGTAAGTTTTCAGAACCCTTCATATATACCAAATTATAGTGGAATAAATCTTAATATATGAACATTATAGAGTTTTCTACCGCTTTTGACTATATAGATCTTGATGTTAAACTTATACACAATACATATTTGAAGTTATACAAATTTTATAATATATATTTACAGGAAAACCCTGTATTAGTCATATTTAACCTTTAATAAAGGGTAATTTAGCATTTAATAAAATATGACCAAAATATACCAACCGCAATAATTGAAGGGTTTACACTAGTTACGATGTCGTACCTATGACATATAAAGCATTAACTGTGAATGAGTTTCGTGTAACAGTGTCGCTTCATTAATTTGTTCCGAGAGGAAGAATGAATTGTTATGCAGTAGCTACGGGTAAAAATTATTCTCGGAAGACCAACAATATGAGAATAGACCAGTTCTGTGTCAACGCTATGCCCTCATGCTGAAGTTTTGTAATCCATGTTTGTAGATATTAGAATTAACTGAGAGTGAGTTTCGTATAGCATTATTGTTGTCATTAATTTGTGCAGAAAGGTAGAATAAGTTGTGTGGTAGTTGCGTGTAAAAATTATTGTCAAAAGATATACAATATGAGAATAGACCTGTTCTTAGGGCTGTGCCCTAAGGGCTGAAGTTTTGTAATCATGTATTTGTAGAGGTTGTAGATACTGTAGATATTAACTGTGAGTGAGTTTTGTGTAGCAGTGTTGCTGTCATTAATTTGTTCTGAGAGGTAGAATGAGTTGTTGTGCGGTAGCTACGTGTAAAAATTGTCACAGTTTCCCAGAGGATCCTGTAACTTGCAAGATTTTGTTGACAAAATGTAATCAATTAGACTAGGTTAATAGTAAAAATGCAAAGTATGCAACAGATATTTTTCTACCTCTGATTATCAATACAACCTGCAAATAGTTTTTTAGCATTACCTTTAAGGAAAATGCTGAAGTCAAGTGCTGTCCTATCTCTGAAACTACCAGATCGTGTGGAACAACATGACACAAGTAATTAAAATTCGGCTTTGCTACTTAAAATAAGAAAAAAAATATGTAGCTGCCTGGGAAAGACTGGAAAATGTAAGCCCAAAGAAATCATGCACAGGAATAGAAGAAACTTTTAAGGGTATATCTCCACTCAAGAAGTGAATGAGGGCTGTATTCATTACGACCAATTACTCAAAGAAAATGAATCTTGGAGAAAGCCATTCACGCTTTGGAAACAAACTTGAATATTTTGAGAGAACAACAATGGACACGTTGTAAAATAACTACTGATAATAACCGGGAGCATTGCAAACACATTCAGAAATATATTAATAAGGGACAATAATTAAAACTAGAACTATGCGTTGTTAAATGCAAAACCGAAGAAAATTGTTGTTTGACGTATGGCTTGCCCGAATGTTCTCACCTACAGAACTCCAAATTTCTTATGCAAAGACAAAGTATATGGAAGGGACTAGATCAGGTTTCAACGGTCAACCATTAATCACCAAATATGGAAATATCGCTGAGATAGACACATTTAAGTATCTAGGTGAAAATATTGAACCAGCAGAGTTAAATCAGCAAGCTAACAAAGAAAGAAGTGCAAAATTTCAAAGAGCATACAAAATTACTTGGAACTGATACAATAAAAGAACTATATAAAAAAAGGCAAAATTACAACCTTATAAAAGTAGTTAGAACTTAAGTGCTTTATGCATCTTGAACTATTATAATTGGTGGCAAATATCAAATATAGATAAACTAGCAAGATACCCGTGCTTCGCTACGGTATTATAATGAGATTTATAATTGAATGCTTAACGTTTTATATATAATCCGCCGAAATTCGCGATCTGACTGGTTATCTGACAGAATCCGCCAAAATTCGCGACCTGACTCGTTTTCTAATAGATTACGGCAAGTTTCCTCCCATTCTTCAATCTTTCTTTCCAGCAATCGATTTCGTACTTCCCGGGCTAGGTCCAGGTATTCCACCCGGTCAGTTGGGTCCCTAAATCTTTGCCATCTTTTCCTATAAGAATTTTTAATATGGATCAAATCCTTGAGGAGATCCGGCGTGGTGTCCTCTTGGGTGCCTTGGTGGTACTGAACCCGCAGCTGGACAGCATTCTTAGTCATTACCCGTCCAGGACCCGTTTCCAGCGCGGTCTGCACATTTGACGACGGTCCAGAACATTATTATTATTATTATTATTATTATTATTATTATTATTATAGATGTTCTGGACCCCATAGCAAGATGCAAGATCGCTACTTGGCGGTAAATTACATCTGCTGCCACTGTCATTGTTAACAATGAGACCAGCACCATTGCCGCGCGAAGCGAAGTGTGCGGGATTTCTGGTATTACGAATGACATACTCCGTGCATTGTTGACCTTATTATAGAAGTGAACAATTGGACGGTCAATCTCATTCCTATCGTTTATTTCCCAAAGGTGTTTAAAATTTTATTTATATGCCAGGAGAATCTACTGTAATCTAAGAACGTTCTCCGAAGCAATTGCTATTGAAAACGAACCCAGGAAAGATAAAAAATGATCGGTTTATGATCAGAATAAGTACATCGGAAATCTACAGCCTGTTTCCAGTCATTCGACAGGGTCAGGAATGGAATGAATAAAGCCCCCATCTGGCGGCGGCAATAGGAATTGTGCCGGCTGCCGAAGCCTGTCGCACTCCTCTGGGGCAATGGATAATGAATGACAAATGAAATGAAATGATATTGGACAGTGTTGCTGGAATGAATGATGACAGGGAAAACCGGAGTGACCATAGAAAAGCCTGTCCCGACTCCGATTTGTCCAGCACGAATGTCTCATGGAGTGACCGGGATTTGAACCACATAATCCAGCAGTGAGAGGCATGCGCGCTGCCACCTGAGCAACGGAGGCTCCTTATAAGTACATTGTGAACAGTAAAATCAACTATTCTCACCTCCTTTTACACCCCACCGCCGTTAAGTTTATTTACCACCCCCCCCCCCCAAAAAAAAATAACAGAAAGGCATGTTTCTTTATGTTTAAAGGAGATTCCAAACACCAATGTTCACGTCTATTACCTTCTGTTTTGAGATATAAGTATCCCCATAAAAATAATTCACTTTTTTTCACTTCCCTTCACACTCCTCCCCCTCCCCAATTTTATTTTCCGGCAAAAACCTTGTTTCTTTAATAATAAAGGATCTTCTAAATACCAATTATCACGACTCTAACTTCCTCAGTTTTTGATTTGTGTGACCTCATGAAAGGAATTCAACTCCTTTTCAATCCCGCCCCCCAAGATGATCACCTCCCAAAAAAAAAAAAACACGTGTTTCTTTGTTTCTAAAGGAGATCCAAATACCAATTTTCACGTCTGTAACAACTTAATTTTTATTAGACGTAAGTATTCTCATACAATTAAATCAATTAATTTTTCAATTCTTTCACCTCCCCCCCCCCCCTCATTGGATTTTTTGAGAATACGTGTTTCTTTACTTTTAAAGCAGAATCCAAGTATCAAATTTCACGTCTGTAACATCTTCATTTTTGAGATATCAGTAGCTTAATTAAAATAATTCAACACCATTTTCAGTCACTTTACACCCCCCCCCCCCCCATCCAGCCAAGTGGTATTTCGGAAAACTAAAAATACACGTTTCTTGAATTTAATAGAGATAAAAGGTACCATTTTTCACTTCTGTAACATGTTAAGTTTTTGAGATATACTGTAGAAATCCTCATTTTAAAATTTCACCCCGTTTTTAGTTTCCCTTAAATGGAGTTTCCAAAAAAAATCACGTATGTTTCTTTATATTTACAGCAGATTCCAAATACCACTTTTTACATCTGTAACATTTTACATTTCTCAGGTATTCTGTGGATATAGTCTTTCAAAAATTTCACCCCAATTTGTCACTCCTGTTTAACCGCCAGTAATTGAATTTTCCAAAAACAAAAAAATACATGTTACTTTATTTTTAAAGGAGATCCCATGTACAAATTTTCAGTTCTGTAATATCTTCAGTTTCTGAGATATATGTATCCTCATTAATGGCATTCAACCCATTATTCACCCTTTTACACCCCTCCTATTGGGATTTTCCAAAAACAAAAAATGCATGTTTATTTTTAAAGGAGGTTTTAAATACCAATTTTTACATCTGTAAACGTTTCAAGTTTTAAGATGTAGATACACTCATTTTAAAAATTCACCCCCCTTTTCCCACTCCCATTAAATGGATTTTCCAAAAACAAAAAAATACTTGTTTCTTTATTTTAAAAGGAGATCCAAAACACCAATTTTCAGGTCTATAACATCTTCATTTTCTGATATATAAGTATCCTCATTAAATGCGTCAACCCTTTTTCACCCCTTCCCCCCCCCTCCTATTGGGATTTTCCGAAAACAAAAAAATACGTGTTTCTTTATTTTTAATGAAGATTCTAAATGCCAATTTTTACATCTGTAAACTTTCAAAGTTTTGAGATATAGATACATTCATTTTAAAAATTCACCCCCCTTTTCCCCTCCCATTAATTGGATTTTCCAAAAACAAAAAAACACGTGTGTCTTTATTTTTAAAAGAGATCAAAAGTTCCAATTTTCAGGTCTGTAATATCTTCAGTTTCTGAGATATAAGTACCAGTATCCTGATTAAAGGCATTCAACCCATTTTTCACCCTTTTTCACCCGTCCTATTGGGATTTTCTGAAAACAAAAAAATACGTGTTTCCTTATTTTCAAAGAAGACTCTAAATACCAATTTTTACATTTGTAAACTTTTAAAGTTTTGAGATATAGTTGCACTCATTTTAAAATTTCACCCCCATTTTTCACCCCCTTAGCGACGGAATATCCAAAAATCCTCTCTTAGCGAGCACCTACATCTTAATATGAATGTATCCCCAAAATTTCATTTCATTATTTCCAGTAGTTTTGGCTCGGCGATGATGAATCAGTCAGTCAGTCAGTCAGTCAGGACAAGCTATTTTATATATATAGATGATTAGCAAGAAAGGGAAATCCTCAGAAATATCTTAGGACCAAAATGCAAAAATGGAATTTAGATGAAAAAGAAATCACATGAAATCCATAAAGTTACAGAAAATATCACAGATATCATCAGGGAATGGAGATTACAATTTTATGATCACTTACATAGAATGGACAATAACAGGCTCACAAAGAACATTTCAAACTTAGCCTTATCAGTGAAAAATCACAATAATTGGTTAAAAGAAATTGGCGAAGACCTAAATGAAATTAATGAAGAAACCATTTAAGATAGAATAAAATTCAGAACCTTACATCACAAACAAAAATTTTCTGTAAAGCCCACCAGACTAAATACAGAATGAACTGAACAACGTCAAAAGGAACGCAGCGAGAGGATGAAGAGATATTAGGAAGAGAAGAAGAAAGAAAACCAAAAAAGTGCCCTCCTTAGTTGGGCATAACGAATCATTAAAAAGAAAAAGACCTTGGTGTCATAATTCATTATCAGCGACAACTATAGAGCTATTTCCACCCTTGATTGCATGTATAAGATTTTCTCTAAGATACTATATCTGTAATCGGATTAAAGAACAACTTGATCAAGAGTTAGACGAATATCAGGGAGGCTTCAGACTTTCGAGAAGCTGCACTGAGCAAATTATAACTTTGAAGCTAGTCAAGGCATATTGCAGAAAACGAAATAAGTTCCTTTCAATAAAGTTTATAAATTTCAAGAAAACTTAGGACTCCATCCACAGACCATCATTATTAAACATTTAAAGATATTTTGGACTTCACCCAAAGCTAATCAAATTGATTGAACTTACTCTAACTGATACAATTTCTAAAATTAAGTTCAGAGGAGAACTTTCTGAACCATTCTTGGTAACAGCTGGTTTAAGACAGGGTGACAGATTGTCACCTCTTCTTTTTAACTGTGCACTAGAGTACGTTATGAGGGAATGGTACAAGAACAACTCGAAAAGTATAGAAACTGGAACCCAGAAGGATAACATACATTTGAACTGTCTAGGATATGCTGATGATCTAACTCTTCTGGCCAATGATATTCAGGAAACAAAACAACAAATAAAATCTTTACAGGAAATAGCTTAAAATATTGGTTTGAAAATTTCATTTGGAAAAAAAAAAAAAAAAAAAAAAACAGAAATTATGCTTACTCAATTTCTGCTTACAAACAAAATTAAGCTGGGAGACCAAGAAATAAAAATTGTAGAGAAATTTAAATATATAGGTGAAATAATCACATATAACCTGAACGGGAAACCGGCATGGCAAAATAGAATAGATAAATTGGTTACAGCACAGCATGTTACCAAGAATACGTGTAATAAAATGTGTCTCAGTAGTAACCAAATTGAAATGCTACAAAACAATAACCCAGCCACAATTTACATATGCACATGAAACATTATTCAAAACAACTGAAATTAGAAAGGAGAATAGTGAGAACCCCTTTAAATAAAAATTATCAAGTAAATGGAGTCTGGAGAATAGCTTCCAATGAAACAGTTTATAAAGAAATAGAACCTGAAATGAAAAAGAAATGAATATCATTCTTAGGGCATCTAATACGGTCACCAGAAAATAGAATCAGTAGAAAAATAACAGAAAGATTGTGGAAGTGTAAGAGTACGAATAATATTGTATGGATCATGGAACTTAACGAAGACATGAGATAGTTACATATTACAATGGAAGATTTAAAATACAAAATACGCACAGACAGATGGAATGGCTATGTTAAGTCCACTTTTGCCCATAGTGGCTAATTTCTTTATGGAGCACTTTGAGGAGGAGGCTATTGCTTCGGCGCCCATCAAACCTATGGTATGGTGGAGGTATGTTGATGATGCATTTGTGGTCTGGACAGAATGTCCTGGGAACATCTATTTCTCAACCACCTAAATCAGCAACATCCTTCAATTAAAGTCACTATGGAGATGGTGTCGGACGGATTCCTTCCTCTCTTGGATGTTCTAGTAAGAAAGAAAGCGGACTGCTCCTTAGGGGCCTTCCCACACAAATCACTATCTTCATGCAGATTCTCACCACCATCCAGCACAAAAGCAAGGCATTCTCACAACACTCGCCAAGAGGGTGAGACGAATTTGTGAGCCATCAAATATCCAGGTGGAGATGGACACGTTCAAAGCCACATTCAAGGGTAATGGTTACATCGATTTGCAGATTCATAGAGCCCTGCATCACAGAGAAACGACCAAGCAAAGCTCACAGGAGGAAGAAGTGAAGGGAACTGCCCACTTGCCTTACAGTCACAACACCACAGATCGAATTGCCAAGGTCCTCCACAAACACAATATAAAAACAGTGTTTGGCACCTCCACTAAAATTGCTCACAGTCTGAGTAAAACCAAGGATAAATTGCCCCCAATTTTACATTCTATACGATATTCCCTGTACTTGCGGTAAGGTATACGGAACATCGGCCAAACATGCCGGTCCATTAGGACCCGTATCAAGGAACATGAACGTAATATTTGTCGCAACCAGCCAGACAAATCAGCAATAGCTGAGCATGCTCTATCTTCGGGTCATGATGTCATATTCCAAGATGCTCGAGCTCTTACCTACACTAGACACTACAGGTCCAGGATTATATGGGAAGCTGTGGAAATATGTCGAAATCCTAACAATTTCAACAGGGACATTGGCTATCAATTAACTAATACCTGGTTACCAGCCATTAAGGATTTACATAGGTAGTTCCCTTCCCTGTCCCTTCACTATTGTTATTTCGTTTTGGTGTTTTCCAAATTTGTACGTTCCTAATCGCCAGATGTTTCATTCCAGGCTTGTGTCAATGTCATATGTAACGTACACATGTTATGTTACCCTCTTAGACTGATTCTGATGGTTCGGTCAGCTTCCGCTTCAAATGCTAGCGCTGTGCCACGTCCGGGAGCCATCTGGTGACGAATGAACGTACCATTTCCACTTCTATCATAATGTCTAAATTTTTAAAAAATCATTGTTTAAGAAGCCTTTCTCGTGGACAGTCGAGATTTTCTTTTGATGACGCAGAGCACAGTTCTCTGCGAAACATAAAGAATTTCACCTTATTTTCTTGACACGGCATAATCCCAAAGGCCTATACAGTATCGTGTCTATAAGTACAGGTCGTGAAACCATCAATGGCAATAAAAGAAATACACTCAAGATATTGAGAGATAACACCCTAGACTACAGACGAAAATCAAAAAGCAGAGAATAGGAAGAGTGATTCCAGAAGCAGAAAGAAATTACATTCAGAAAGTATGAAACAGTATTGGGCTGAAAAAAGGAGAAAAACCTCCTTAAACCTGACTAAAGTAGTCCTATGTTGGCTAAAAAATTAAAATAATTTCATCAGTATAGTAGTATGATGTAGCAATAGCATGAACTAGCCAGATCATAAAACATTCTACCTGGCTTACGGAAGTGCTGCCCAGTCTTCTCTGGCTCATGACGTCATGCTTCGCTTCAGCGAGGTGCGACATTCCAGGCCGCAGTGGGCCAGTTCTTACTATTTGGTCCTGGTTTAGACAAGGCTGAAACCGTGTTTTGCTCTTGCCTCTCCTACTATCATATATCATGACACTCATTTCATCTCGTTAACTCCTCTGATGAGGTTGATGTCACGAGGGCATCTGGTCATATTATCTCGCTGTGAAAATTCATCTCACTTTATCCCTGATCCCATAGAAAATCAAAACGGGTTGGACGCACATTGAGATTGATTGTTGTAGCTCTTAAGGTATGAACATGCTGGGCGGATTACTCCTCACTCAGCGCTCATCACTCCTTTCTCTTCACACAGGAAGCTGAGAGATGCAAAACAGACCCATGTATTTTAACAGTAGCATTCATGCCGGCGCTTCACTCATCCCTGATTCCTCCTCTCTTCTCTCAAGAATCAAATCGGTTTGAGTTTGGAGCGATGTTCTTCTGAGGCCTATTCTAAAAAATAAGTATTAAACCTGGATTCTACTGACATAAATTATGAAACAGCATTTAATGAATGATTTGCAAGGAAAACTTCAGTATAAAATATCAAATTGAAATTCAATTCGCCCAGATATTGGTCACAAACACAAATCATTCACAGATATCTTTCTTGTCAGCCAGTGTTATTTTCGGGGTCATATTTTAAGCAGATTTGTTGCTCCTGTCATAGAGTTATCTATCAAGGAATGTGTCTCGTTATCATAATCATCTTTATCATTAACATCATTTGACCCCAAAATTCCTAAATATTAGTCACAAACACCCATCAGACACAAATTTTTTCATCTGAAGAATCAAAAATTTTTGCTCCACATCATACTCCTCTTCTAACATTCTGTTTATTTCTTCCACACTGAACTTATTTCAACTCATGTTGACTCACAGCTTATACATCACCTAAGGAACAATGCATAAACTAGTTTATCTGTAACATCACAAGCACACACTAACTACTAATCTAACATTAACCAGTCTTGTTGCTTCTCGTTGTCATTCTATTTTATTACCATTGTTGTAATTTTTGTGTAATAATGGAACCTGCTTGGGCAAGGGTGATGTGAAAACAAAGCCTGCTAGGTACTAGAAGGCCTGGACAAGCCAACACATTTCTGGGCGAACAAAGTAGTTCAGGCAATGGCCGCTTGGATCGCATTTATGTTCTGGTGTTCTCAGGTTCTGTGTATATCCTTAAGGCCGGTCTCCACTGATTAACATTTAACACCAACATGTTAAATTGAACATGTCACAATTGACATGTATATTGTGATTGTGTCTTCCAATTGACTTTGCATGTTAACTCAGAATGTTGAGGTGAACACTTTTAACATGTTGGTATGTTTTCCGCTCCAAGTGGAGATTTAAAGATAAAAATTTCATTGTTCCGTATTGAAATTATTAACGTTAAAAATTAAATAATTGAAGTTCAACCAATTCAATACATAAAAGAAAGAAATGTAGTAATTACATTCTTATTTAAATGGGACCGGTTTCGACCTTAGTCCAGGTCATCATCAGCCGTAAAATCATGTAGTCGAAATCATACAATGTTTTATGAATATTGGAGAAATGGGTCAGTTTCACACTCTGTCAGGCACAAAGTCTACAAATCTATTCGTCTGCGACTTCAAGTTATTTATGATCTTCATATATTATTTGATAGTGTTGTGACTTTGTGCCTGACAGAGTGTGAAACTGACCCATTTCTCCAATATTCATAAAACATTGTATGATTTCGACTACATGTTTTTACGGCTGATAATGACCTGGACTAAGGTCGAAACCGGTCCCATTTAAATAAGAATGTAATTACTACATTTCTTTCTTTTATGTATTGAATTGGTTGAACTTCAATTATTTAATTTTTAACCAAGTGGAGATGTCGGCACAGCTTCGGCAACTTCTGTGCTGTTTCCATTCCAACAGATAGCCTAAACGATGCAAACGACATACTTCTTGTGAAGTAGGATTATAGTTGCAACACTCCGCAGTACTCATTCTCTTTGTTGTAATCTACAAATACAGTACACACACCTATGTCGTTCTCTCTGCACTATACCGGTACTAAAATTTATAGTCAGAAATGGAGTGGAGCAAGGAGATTACTCTGGACTTAATTAATGGTATAATAGAAAGGCCTTGTTTGTGGGATGTCTCGTCAAAGGAATGCAGAGATAAAGCGAAGAAAGCCGACAGTTGCCAGGAACTCTAAATTATCTATAATTGTTCCCGCTAGTGGATCGAAAAAAACTAGTGTCCCTCCGCTCACGGTATGGTCGAGAATTGTAAAAAGTTCAGAAAAGTCAGAAGCCGGGGGCGGAAGCG
Source organism: Anabrus simplex (assembly GCF_040414725.1). Taxonomy (NCBI): domain Eukaryota; kingdom Metazoa; phylum Arthropoda; class Insecta; order Orthoptera; family Tettigoniidae; genus Anabrus; species Anabrus simplex. The sequence continues at coordinate 60,169,586 of NC_090270.1, read as the reverse complement.
GACAAAGTTTATACTTCAAAGTGGTTTGCTTTTGAAGCAATGAGCAGGATGAGGAGAGGAAATGTGCCTAATAAAACTGCATTTCTAAATCATAACAAGAAGCAACAGTGGCAGTAACACAGGCCAAATCCTCTTCATCTTTTTTCTTTGCACCGACACCGATAGGTCTTAGGGCGACGATGGGGTAGAAAAGGCCTAGGATTTGGAAGGAAGCGACCATGGCCTTAATTAAGGTACAGCCTGGTGTGAATATGGGAAACCACGGAAAACTATCTTCAGGGCTGCTGACTGTGCGATTCGAACCTACTATCTCCCGGATGCAGGCTCACAGCCACGTGCCCCTAACCCCACAGCCAACTCGCCCGGTAATCCTCTTCATCTAAGTCCATTGTCCTTGTTTGAAAATATTAGACACCACCTAAATGTATTACCCACTGATCTCTATACATGGATGGCTGGTAACTTGGGAAGCAATAAGCCGAATAGAAGATGACTGGCGTAGTAAGATGGCAGTGAGCGCACGGAGCAGTAGACCACGAGGAGCGTGTTTGCTTTGTTTATGCTTAGTTCCTTCGAGCATACAAACAGATAGAATGGTCGCTCCCTATGTTTCTACCGGCCAAGAGTGGCACCAACATCAAGCCCTGAGCGATCAGCTAATGTAGGGCAAAACAAGGCGGTCTTCCATAAGCATTACGGAGTGTTTTTAAATCCCGATTTAGCGTGCTCCTAATGATTAATTGATTTAAACTATTCAAGATGGTGACAAATGCTATCCCCTTGGAATATTTCCTTTCCTTTTTGTATGAAAAGTGTTAAATATCACTATATATGTGTAATATTTGGATGTGTTTACATATCACTTAAGTGTTACGGTGGCGTGATTAGGCCTTACGTGGTTAACACTATAATTACCACTTTTCTATACACCAAAACGACGCACTATGAACTCTACGCTATAAATCGCACATTTACAAAGGAATTAAGATGAAACACATCAATGAAAAATCACTAGTTTAGATATTTCACTCGCTGAATTGAAACCACATGTTTACTTCTGCATGTTAGTAAAATATAAACAAACAAGGGAGGCATGCTTGTGCTACTACGATTAATACAAATACGAATTTCTAAATGTAAATAATACAAATACGGTACATAATATATTTAAACTATCAAAGTATATATGTGTGGCAGATATAAATTGAGCACTATTTGGAAGAGGTACCACGTTCTCTCCATCAGTTCAAATGAAAATATTTTCTAACATAACGTAATTGTATTGATTACGTAGTAAACAAGTGACTGTCAGCATGCCCAGGTGTACTTCTACGGCAAATACGCCGCGAAATACTTAAATATCCAGCGAAAAACGACACTAAACTATTATTATGCCATTACAGGAGAAGTGGGTGTGGTTCCGAACTTTTAAATGCCCTACGGGCTCATATTAAATGGCTTCTACAAGCTTTATACAAGCCGGAATGGCTAAAATAAAAACGTTTTCTGAAAGAGGAAGAATTGGGCTATTTTTGTATGAATAAAAAGAAAAATTGAGTTTTTGGCTCAAAATACGAAAAATTCAGTCATACCACCCCTTAAGAATGCATAATTTTGTGGCATACATGTATACAATTTGCAGCAATGTTTCCAGAAACAGTTTTTCACTTGTATTGTGTTACCGATCACTAATTGCATGTATTTGTCGGCCGTTTTTATACACTCCTTTTTATTGCTATCCCGGAGATTTACTGACCTCGGAATGACACGTCAGTGTTCCCAATGTCCTTATGCTTTGAGTGAACATGTCCCTATATTTTTAATTATTCCAATGCGCCATCAATAGGGATTTATAATTGATTATATTATCATTGCTTCCTCATAAGGAGAGTTCTAGGATGGGTACACCAACATGGCGGACCGTGCGCTCAACTTGGCGTACTTTCTCCTGCAGCGGAGAGCTGCATCAGCGATCCATGTATTATAGAGATCAATGGTATTATCACAAATTGATATAATGAACTACCTGTATATAGAAAACGGAAGTCAAGTTTAACATGTTTATTAACCCGATGAGTGCTACGCCCGCCTATAGATGGACTGACGCGGACCGTCCACCAGTGCTACGCCCGTCTATAGACGTTGCGCGAGTTTCCTGGTTCGCTTTCAAGTGTGAATTTGATCTCTGATATGTTTTTCCATCTGTTGGTCATTACGTAGAACTAACTGATCAGAGATTATAGCTTCGGGAAGTAACTTACAGAGCTTTTTGTAGACGTCTGTAAACCAACATGCCGGAACAACAATTTAGTTGCTCTTGCAGCGATGTTATTTCAGATGACAGAATCTTTCAGTTATTAACCACAGCGGAAAGTGATGATGGAGATGATCATTTTAAGGAATTGTTAAGCGATTTTGAAAGTGAGTGATAGAGTGCCGAAAATATAGTATGCAAGAGTGAAACAGAGCCTCCTTCTAAACAAAAGAAGAAAAACACCGTGAGTACAAAAGCTATTTTATCACTAATTTCGTGGTGGACGGATTACTTTTCTTCATCAGAGTTTCAGGTAACTGTGACAGGCTCTGAGGACCAAGTAATGTTTGATGACAACCCGAAAATCATTGATTTTTTAGACACTTTTGTGCCAGTGGAGTTGAACAAATCGGCATCACAAACAACCAGTAGAAAACATTTAACTATCACCACTTTCCAGGTTTGGAAAGTATTTTAAAATATCAACTTATATACTTTTAAGAAGTTACATGTATTAGTTGCCTACATATTTTAGAAAATAATATTATTTTGGGCTCTTTAATTTGTATAAAGATAATGCACGCATGGGCATATAAGTGTAATTTTGTTTTCTCTCAAAATAATATTGAACATAAATGTAGGATTTTCCATTTGCATTTAGATTTATAAACAACAAACATTTATAAACATTTTAAGCTAATCACCGCACTGATAAGTTAAAAATTGAGGCTTCAACAAATTTTTTTACATACAAATGAAAAACTCAGCATTGAGGTACCAAACAGTCAACTCAGCACTTAAAAGGTTAATTGTGGACTCAATGTTAAATGTATTCAACATTTAACTTGTTGATGGTGTCACAAGTTAACGTTTAACAACATTTAACATGTTGTTAATGTTAAACAGTGGAGACCGGCCTTTACATTGAAGATTCATATAATAATGCAAAATAATAATACATTTTTATTATCATTATGCTCGGTGTGAATCGGATATAAATATATAAAACAACTTAAAACACATTTTGCACCTGTTTATCACACAACAATAAAGAATAGGGAAATAAATAGAAATACTTACCCGATTTTTCCCTATTTCTATAATTTCAACATTTTCTGTTCAGAGGCTTGCTGTTGAATTTGTTTAATAAATCAGTCATTAAGTCACTTTCTTTGCATAGTTACCAAGAACAGGTCTGAAAATTTTTGTAATTATAACGTCTGTGATGTGTGCTTGATCACAGCCATGGCACTGAAATGTCTCTTTAAACTTTGGAGCGGTAAGTAATTTCAACTTTAGGATATTGTTACATTTTCCGAGATATTCTAACACCTGTGTTGTGAATATTAATACATTTTTTAAGAAGACGACAAATTTGCATGAAGGGTAGTGCAAAGCTCCCTGATCTTGAGCCCTTGTTAAGCGTATTAGTGGACTGTCTGTAACAAGACGACAGCTGTTCCAAACAAGATCCACAATTTGTCTTCTCCTCTGCGACCCTGACTAAATAACCGCCGACCATAGCCAATGTAGATAGCTCCATGGAAACTGGTTCTGTAAAATCAGAAAAATATACGAAGAGGTCAGCGATCAGTTAAACAAACATGCATAATACAGTGTAACCGATATTAAAATAATCCAATTACCTTGAATAGGCACATTGATCAATTCCAAAACACTTCCAGGAATAACAGCAGAGGTGGAAATATTACTGGCTGCTCTCCGCCTAATGGTGTCCATTAATCTGAACTTCTGAGATTCTACATTAGAAGTGTCAGAAGGATTGATCATACCACATTTCAAAGTCATCTCTAATGCATACAAACACGACTTGGCATCCATCATATCATTGAAACCTCCATTCCTTCTTAAATGACTAAATAACAGTTCAGTGTCATCAATGGAAAGATTTCTACTGAGAATATAATGAAATCCATTTGAAACTAAGTACTTTATGCATTTTACCGTTGGATGTGTTGTGATAATAAGAGCTTCATATGTTCATTGTCTGAATGTATTTAATTTCTGACCAGATTTTTTAACTGTGTCAGCGTACTGCAGAAATGCCTCTGTTAACCAAAATTCCTCATCCGATAACACTAAAAAAGTACATTGGCTTCTCTAATGGAGAAACTGGAGTCACATCTTTAATAAAAGACTACAGCATGAATACAGTAATTGTCTGTGTTCCGGGAATGGTAACTTTGCTTTATGTTGCATGCATCGTGTGTGTCATGCCATTTCCCGTATTCTAAAAATTTGTTTCTCTCAGACTGACAGGATCAGATGCTGACTCGGGAGCAACAACAGGCAGTGTTTTTAGTGCTGCAGTGACATTAAGGGAAAGTAAATACGTTGCTCTTTAAACATTCATTTTTTCATGATTGGAGGGGTACACAACCTTTCTTGTTAAACAACGGACTGGTTTCACAATGGATTTTTTTTGTGAATGCATATTATACAGTATTTATTTATGTTCACTTGAAATCAAAGTTTCCCTATAACGAAGATGTTTTGCTAGAAACGGACCTGATATTTTTCAGAACATGGCTGGAATCAAAACTGAGGAAAGGGGTCTGCTTTCATCATTAGGATGTTTTATTTCAGGCAAGATTGGACCTTCACACAACTCTTTCATCATATTTGAATTCACAAAGCAATTATCTGTCACTAAGCTTAGGATTAGAAGTCCAGTTTCTTCTACTTCGCTGATTACCTTCATGGCTGGTGTCGACAGGTGACTGCCAGTTAACTGCCTAGTGAAGTAAAATGCCACAGATATTCTGATGTTAGTTGACAAACCACGGAGTAAAAAGCAGAGTGACCTGTTAGCCACAGCTTCACCTCGGCCTAAGTCCTCTATTTCATTTTCCGAAAATCCAAGGAACTTGGAACATTTTACGGTCATATCCCACTCTGGGTTTGATTGCCATCTCGTCAATAATGAGACACCCCAATTTTTCTTCTGGACATTCCAAATTACTGTATTCGTGCTGTAGCCTTTTATTAAAGATGTGACTCAAGTTTCTCCATTAGAGAAGCTAATGTACCTTTTTAGTGTTATCGGATGAGGAATTTTGAGGCATTTTACAGATCTTATGAAACAATACTCTGTCGGAGCTTCCCCATACCACATTGGACAAATTTTAAGAGTTGTTTCGCCGTATGTAATGTGTGCTTTACTATAAGCTTCAATTTGTTCGATTAGAAACAGTGCCTTTATCACCCCATTTTCTCCATATTTCTGAATTTTCTGGATTTTCTCTTCTAGAGGAGACTTCTGTTTCTTATTGGATTTCAGCTTTTTAAACCTGGCGAGTCGGCAGCCCTGAAGATGGTTTTCCGTGGTGAAATGCTTGGGCTGTACCTTAATTAAGGCTTCGGCCGCTTCCTTCCCACTCCTAGGCCTTTCCTATCCCATCATCACCACAAGACCTTTCTGTGTCGGTGCGACATAAAACAAATAGCAAAAAAAAAAAAAAAAAAAAAAGGCTTTTTATTTCACTTCTCAGTTTTACTACAATTTTTCTTAGCCTATAATTTGATTTACATTTTAAAACAAATTTCCTTTTGATATTCTTATGCTTGCCTTTGTAATCGGATCCTGAAGGTGTTTGGGTGCCTACATCAGAGTTTAACACGTTTATCCAATTCTATAGAAGGGTGTTGATCGTCAACATCCACTGGCCTGCAGTGTATTTTCTTTTGTTTAATCAGTGAATTACATGCCCTCACAACTGGTACTTCCCTACGCTTAAGAATTTTTTTTCTTGTGATCAGGAACACTATTAAAAATTATCGGCATTTTGTCGGGCGCAGAATTCTCGTCACAGTACTTACACTGTAATCTGATTCGATATAGTGCAAGCTACATATTCTGGAGCTATCATTAGGAGCCCAAAGAGATCCTTTCCTGCTGCCCTGTTGAGAAATAGCAACCCTCCATTTCTCCTGTAAACTCGGATCTTTAGTAAAAATATGAAAATTTGTATTTGTGTCTTTCTTTGCTGTGTCAGATGTGCAGTTAGGCACGCAAAAATTAACCATTTTAACCTATAGAATGGAAAGAGAAACTTGCTGGTAATTTGGAAGCACATAACCAAACAAATGTTAAATGCATCTCAGCAACTATCCATATATAGCAAATCATGAGACCAAATAAATTAAAAAATGACAAAACTCTTCATATTTCATGTTAGATAAGGCCTTACCTTATAAACTGAAGTTTAATATGTTATTTTCTTCTCATAAGACATACTGCAGTAACACACGTAATCATAGAATTTGCACCAAACAACAGAATATAAACGCAAACCTAGCGGTGGAAAAAAGACAAACTATTACCCCGCTTTTAGTGCAAGAAATTGGCTTTCTGTCCAGGCTTTCTAGTGTCTAGTAGGCTTTGGTGAAAATCAATGGTATTTATACGTAGACAAACTGGTCTTCGCTTGGACCAAGGGTGGTCCACTCAGGCCCATAGCAGTTTTGATTATCATTTTAAGGTAAGGAAAAAACTTCAGAATGATTTATTTTATTATGGTAGTTAACTTAATACTCAAATAACAATATCATTTCTTTACAACCATTGTAAAGAGTATACAGTGTCTCATTACAAGAAGCAATTTATTCTGACTGTGGACCTCGGATGCACCCCCTTGATCCTTGTAGGGTTAATGAAGCGTAATACTTCGGATTTACAATTGCGTTCATTATAATGTAATTTAATTAATTTTTACATTGATTATAGTTTATGTCTGGTTCCTTGGTTGAAATGGTCAGCCTTGTTACCTTCAGTTCAGGGGGTCTTGGTTTCTATTCCCGGCCGGCTGAGATATTTTAACCTCTCCTGGCTAACTCCTCCGACTTGGGGACCAAAGGCTTGTGTTTGTCCTTATACACACCTCTTCATACACACATAACAAACACACTACACCACACTACCAACCACCACAGAAACAAACAATACTGAATATACCTCAAGTAGTGAATATTTAAGATTAACTTAACTAAAGCTTTTTACATGTAATGAATATATCCCTCCACGTGGATTGGTGTCAGGAAGGTCATCTGGCCATAAAATAGGGCCAAGACCCTTTGGGCTGCATCCGTGACCCAATGGGGGGAGAAAAGCAGTTGAAGAAGATGAAGATTTCTTGTGTTTTATTATTTTGATATATTACATTCATATTATTTGAAAATGTCCCAAGTGTTACTTTTTTTTTTTTTTTTGGCCAACAGTGTATTTATGTAAACTGTTCATGTGTAAATCTCCTGCACATATTGGGTATTTTTCTGTTGCAGATAGAAACACCTAAACTTCCTACACGTCCAAAAAATAAAATATTTATGAGTGCTGAGAAACCTTCTGTTCTGCATACGGGGCGCAAGGGATCTCCTGAAGTTACTGTGCCAGCTAAGCAGATGTCGGTCAGCCAACCATCTAAGTTGAAAGACAGTTTAGATAAGGAAAATGGTCCAAGTGAAGAATCGGCTTGTGTACTTGAAGATCTCCGTTCTTTGAAGGACAGGTATCCTGAAAGTAGCCAGAACAAGCTTGTTGGCATGCTGTCTTCTTTATCGGATGGAGGTATGACAGTCCTTTCTTTTTCTATAGTGAACCTAATTGAAGAGTGGAAATGTTAAACGTTCTAAGTGCCAGTTTTAAAAAAATTAGTTTTATTTCACAAGTACGTTCTATGTGCCCAGGAGAATATACCTAGCTGGGTTCCAAGAGCCAATACACGGAGTAAGTAGTTCAAAGAATCTGTAACAGATAGCGCTGTTCTAAGAGCCATGCTGTGCTGCCATTTCTTGTTCCAAGTGCCATGCTTCTTTTTACGAGTGTTTTGTTCTGTGTGTTGAGAGTGGGGAAAAGTACGTGGTTAGAAAGTACCTTCATAAATGGAATAAAACATTGTTTATAATGGAAGGAGAAAAGTTGAGATTGGGTAAGGTAAAACATAACTGGAGAAGAGAACAAACGAAGAAACGAATATCGGGAAAATGTTATGAGAAGAGAAATACAAAGGCTGTTTTTCCAAATAAACAACTGCCCACAAATGAGGTTAGTAATCCTTATCAACTGTACAGGACAATAATGAAAATGTTGTGTTATTTCAATTGAAATGGATATCAAGAATAAACTTTGAAATCTCTGATCAATATTTTATGTATTATCTGTCCTAGCGTACTTTTTAATGCTACTTCTACATTAAAGGAATTTTATGTGCATGTTGTTTTAGGTGGCCTGTAGGTGCAGTTACAAGTGTACAGATGTACTCTTTCAATGGAAGCTGCATACCTGCCAACCCTTCCGATTTACCCGGAAACTTTCCGGTTTTTAACTTGTCTTCCGATTTTCCGATTTATTTTTACTTCTTCCGATTTTTGACTAATATAACCTCTAGTACCGCCAATACTCTTCCCCTTCAATAAAGGATAAATTCTTACGTACTTGTGTAATTTACGAAACCTTATTTTCAAGCGTATTTATTTGTTGCTTTATTTCGTGAGTGTTTCGTCCGTCGCCTCCGTGTATCGTGTTTCCCGCACACCACAACAGCGTGCGCGCTTTATGCAGCTGGGGATTCGGGGCGACAATCGTCCTGCAAGCAAGAGGCTAGCGCGCGCTAGCGACTCAGTTAATCGGGACAAAAGAACGAGTTTATTGTGCTGTTCGCGCACTGTTGACATCTTTTCTGTGCACAGTTTCGTCGGAGTGGTAGGCCACGTGTTTTTCCCCCTCTCTGTCAAAGTCGTTTGTTAATAATGTATGGGACATATTGAATTGTTTTGCATCTGGTAGTTTCGCGTATTTAAATGCATAATTTTAATGAATTTAATGTTTTTAAGGGGGTTCTTGTCGGTGACAGTTTCTGGCATTTTCTTTTCTCGTTATGGCCAAAAAATATAACAAACGTTATCTCCAAGTGTTCAGAGATACCTATAAATTTCCGTTCATTTTACCGTCTAAGGGAAACTACCGTATTTTTCGCGTAATTAACGCCCTTGCATAATTTACGCATCCCAATAATTTTGGGTCCAAAGTGGAGAAAAAGAAATGTTCACGTATTTGACGCACCCACAACTTCGAACATCCATCACTCAGCTCCGGATGCGTTTCGAAATAAAGATGTCAACTACTCAAGTAGCAGGCTTCCTATCGCGAAGCAGGCATTCCACACACAGGGCAACGTGCTGTTATTAGCCGTCAGGAAATCCCACTGCACTAGTTTTACGAGTGTTTCGGGTACGGGACCTTCTGTGCCTCAAAATTGTTTGTCAGTACACAGTATTCCAGTAATACTGCATCATGCAAACTCGCGGTGATCATTTACGTCGAAACATACGGGAATAGAGCAGCGGGCAGCAAGTATTCAGTGTCCAAATGGAACGTACGCTACCGCGGTAACAGAAGTGCACTTCAAGCGGCCAACTAGTCTCCCAAAGCATTTCGCGGACCAAAAAGCGGCAAGTTTCTGCAAGTAGAGGATTATCTGCTTAAATATATGATTTTGTTGGGCAATGTTGGATAAGCCGTTTCTCACGAAATGCTGTATTTTAAAGAATGAGAAATAGCCGCGGCACATGGAATCAGTGTCTCGTATTTGAAGGTTAGCCGAGGCTTGATTAATTTTCTGAAGAGAAATGAACTTTCTCTTCGACGAAGAACAACATTATGCCAAAAAATGATGAATGATTTCAACCATTGTCATCGCTTTGTGATTGAGAAGCGTGAAATGAAGGAATATTTGATCTCCCTTTATAGGAACCGCACGTCTGACGCCAATCAGTTTCCGTACGCCACAAAGTCGAAGAATCGATGAGAAAGGAACATAGTGTTATCTATCGTACGCGCTATCGAAAGCCAAAAACAACGATGTACTGCAATGCTTGCTGATGGCAGAAAGGTTACACTTTACATTGTTCTAAAACGAAAAACAATGCCTAAAGCAAAATTTCCGCGAGTGATCCACGTTCGTATTCAACAGAAAGGATGGATGGACACGTCACTCGTACAAGATTAGATACGAACGGTTTGGGGTAATGTAGCAGGGTCCCTTCTTCGATGCCCGGCCCTTCTCGTGTTGGATAGTTTTCTTTCTTTTTTCGGTATGCCATTCAGGTCGTATTTTCAGCTCGTAATGAGAAGAATATTTTCTAGTGTCGGTACTTGAAACCCACGTGTCTAACTTACCTGATGTACCCTATTTGACTTTTCAGAAAAAATCTCACGCCGGAATTTTACGCTGTATGACGATAATCGCAAATGAGTTGAACCAATTGTCTTTATATTATATTTGATGTATCTTTTAAACGTAAATGAATTATAAATAATTTGTAAAGATCTGAATTCCGTGAATAATTTACGCATCCGCAGTTTTCGCCTGTATTTTTCGTCAAAAAAGTGCGTTAATTACGCAAGAAAATATGGTATTATGGATTTTGTTGTGTGTGTCGGTGTGACATAAATATTATTATTCGTATGTAAGTGTCATAAATGAGAGTGATTAGGTACATTTTCTTGTAACCATTTTTATGTTTTCTTAGTTTAAGATTTTAAATTTAATGATCAATTCGCATTGTAACTGTAGGTATGTATGCCTTTTATCCTGAGCTATTTTCACGTAGACTGTGGTGAAATATGCGTGATGAAATCCAAGAATTAAAAAATCTTCCTATTTTTGGGTTCAAGTTGGCAGGTATGAAGCTGAAACTTTTTAATGATTACCATGGATTAAAGAGTGAAAGCGAACAAGGAACGTACTTGTTAGGTTTAATGCAGATCACTGTCAGTTGTCAGGAGAGAATGTGAAGATTGATAGGCTTTTTTTCTTAAATAAAATACATTTTTGTACTTTTCTCCTTAATAAGATGCAGTATTTTGTGTATAATACAATTATATATGTTCCTGCTAATCATTTTTGTTATTGCTATTATTATATCCTTCTAAAAACTTAAATAAAGTGTAACAACAGGTTGAATGGCACTTGTAACTGACTCGATCATCATATGGCACATAGAACGTTCTTGTTGTTATTGCTTTGTTTCTCCTTAACCATTGTATTTTTGGCAAAGTTTTCTAATACAGAAGATTTCTGTACTAGGAACCTGCCTACATACGTATTTTTGATGTAATAAATTAAATGCAAACAGAGATAGACAGTTTTTTCCTTCTCCTGTAAATTTAGAAAATGGTACTTAGAACGTTTGACATTTCCACTCTTTAATTGTGCCTGTTTATTCATGGCTATTACCTTTGTGATATTCTTGTAGCTGTACTTCATACACATTTTGCTGCTGTCCATTCTTGCATATTTTGATATCATGAAACTGCAGTCTATTATTCTTTAATCTAACATTAACAGGAACCATTTATATAGGAAACAGGTGGGGAGCTATGACTTGCATGTAAGCATGCTTGGATAGGGTACAAATGAAAGAAACATTGGTTCAAAACTTTCAGCTGCAGCCTCCACCTGAGGAGGATAGTAATAGTAACCTTTATTTTCTCCAGATCTTTACAGTTTTTCAATGTAATGACCTCAATGGAGAAAATAGAAAACAAATAAAACCAAGCAAAAACTAAGAAATACAAACACAACAAAGGCAAACATATCAAACAATACACTATAGAGATATAAATAATAACCAAAGCAAGAAACTAACAAAAACGAAATAATGACAAACATGGCAAACAATACAATATAAAGTGACGTCATCTCCAAGCCCTTTCTAGGTGAGTGTTCGCACGTGTTATCCTATCTCTCCTGCCCTAGCACAATACCCTCTTGGGTGTGCTAGGACGACCTCCACGGGAACACATGCAGACACTCCCTCTCTTCCCCTCCCACTGCTATTCAGTGGAGGGGAAGGCCTCTTTATTTTACACTGATACGGGTGTGACTGCTTCACCTCCCTACGTCAGGATTATTTCACTACCTCATTCATTGACACTCTCCACTTGACACACCTGAGATTTAACTTTGAAAGCGGCTGTACATCTATTCCTAATTCTGCTCAAGAACTTGCATGGATTTTCCACACACTTCCATTCTGCCTCTATCCACTTTAGAATCTTGTCTCCATTATATGATTGAGCTAACGACTTCAAGTGCAGTTCAGTCAAGATCAAAAGCTCCCTACTGGGATAGTACGGAAAACGTAAGCAATTGTAATTGAATCGGTGAGTTGAAAAGGGTACACATTCCAAAATCCTTCCTTTTCAGGAAAAAGGAAAAATTGTTTTGTAGCTGAAAGAAAGGTTTGATCAAAAAAGTTTCTATTAGGCATTTATACATCATATTTCTGCGTATACACTACAAAGTATGGAAATCATATTATGTACGGTTTTCAAGTTATATCATTTTTATGTCAAGGAATATGTCCCTTTTTATACTCAAATATGAGAAAGATCTTTGTAGAGGCAGGTAATGTGTAATAAACTCGCAGTTTCAAAAGTCTACTAAGCAGTAACACATTATTACACAAAAATACGCCCAACCATCATTTCTTTTATAGTTATTCATTGTCATTCCGTGAGACAGCTGGAAATCGGCTTATATTAATATCAACATTTCTTCAGCTTGCTTGTGTAATGAACGCCAAAAAAGAAATGGAAAAGCTTAAGAAAAGATCAAAAGCTCCTAACTGGGGTAGGACGGAAAATGTAAGCAATTGTAATTGAATCGGCGAGTTGGAAAGGGTACACATTCCAAAATCCTTACTTTTCAGGAGAAAGGAAAAACTGTTTTGTAGCTTAAAAGAAAGGTTTGATCAAAAAGGTTTCTATTAGGTATTTATACATCATATTTCTGCGTATACACTACAAAGTATGGAAATCATATTACGTACGGTTTTCAAGTTATACCATTTTTTATGTCGAGGAATATGTCCTCTTTTATACTGTACTCAAATTTGATAAAGATCTTTGTAGAGGCAGATAATGTATAATAAACTCACAATTTCAAAAGTCTGTTAAGCAGTAACACATTATTACACAAGAACATGCCCAACTATCATTTCTTTTATAGTTATTCATTGTCATTCCGTCTCTTTAAAGTGTTTTACTTTACGAAGATGTCTAGCCTCCATAATCTCAGAATGGGTATGTCTTCTATGTTTAAAATATTGTGAGGATAATCGTTATCGTCCATTCTTTCAATGTGTGTCCAATGTTAAATGGATAAGTCGAATATTCCACCACGGTTATATTACCGTAGACAATAAATACCACGAAAATAAACTGCTCGCTGGTTTCTTTTTCTGCTACTCGCTGCTATACAATGCTTATACGAGGGTCCTGCTCTGTATAAGCAATTCAATGAATAACTATAACAGATATATACACAGGAGGCTTATACACGGTTTATTAGTAACAAATTTCACATAAACGGTGTATAAACCTTGTGTAAAGGTTATACACCGTTTATTAGTAAGACGGTTTACATAAACCATTATGATATTAACTTATTCTATCAATGAGAAATTTGAGAATAATTCATTTAGTGGAAGGATGTTCCGTTTAATAACTATCAAAATTCGGAATAACTACAATATTAATTAGAGAAGCAACACAAATGGATGTTAGTAGTAATTAAAAGTCAAATTAATCAAAAAGAATCCTAATCCCTGACTTTTGTTAGTTATGCTCTTTACATCATCAAATTCTTATCAAATCAGACATGTTGGTCGCAATAATAATCTTTAAAATGCAACAAATCGAAAAGAAAAACCAACATTCACATTGCTGAAGGCTTAATTCAAAATATAAGTTCATTATTCACTTGATCTGTCTTCTGGTGGTTAATAAATAAAATTAACGAAATCTTGTTCTCTTGGTACTCATATTCACTGACCTCAAAATATATGTCTCAATATCCCGTTATCATCTTAACAATCATCATTTAATTCATTTAAAAAATTTAGCTAAGCATCTTGAACGCACCAATAACCTGTTCGTACCGCTATCAATCATGTCAATAAATGATCAAGAAAACATAGGACAGTGTTATGATCCTTCCAAACATTAAGGTTGTACAATAAAAATGAAATCAACTTCCTATAAACTCCGTCAGCAGTTGCACCTAAATAACAAATCCCTGAAAATACAATCATCACCAACAATGATGATTCAAGATTTCCGATGACTCTGCAGCCTCTGGTATCCTCCGTGAAAGAAACCTGAAAAATCTACTTTCAACTCCAAGCACCAACTTTATAATCTAGTAGAAGAATATTAGCTAGCAGGAAGATCAATCTACACTCCACTCACAAGTAATGTTTACACATTTCATCTGTGACATGGCTCACATCTGGATGGTGTCATTAAATCTTATCTCATCCTTTGATATTTGTGCGCAATTACCTATATTGTATCTCAAGTTAAGGTATCTTTGACGATCATCATACAAGTATTTTCAATACACCTCGAAAACATTATCACAAATATCGTACTCATGCCTAAGTAGTCATTACTCATTATTACCATTAAATTCATATGCATGACGAGACCAATCTCTACTTCAAACAAAATATCACCGGGACTTAAAATTGCATTATTCCATTAAATGCATAACCCCAATGAATCATTGGTTTCAAACAAGATGGCGCCAACTGCTGCTGTTGTGTGAAACGCCTCTCCAGTAATCTCGTTAATTAGCAAGATTAACAGCCAACAAGTGCCATTTGTGACTTTCTCAGTGTAACTAAACTGTCATTGACCTGAAGCATCATTCAGTATGTCCGCGAAAGAAGCTATTCGTCGTGTAGCGTCTATTGAAGATGTTATGAAGGACTTCCAAGGCCGCCTGGAACACGTCGCAAGCTGCACCTGCCGCGCGGATGAGCTGCAGCGGCTAAAGGCTGAGTTCTCCCAGTTCCAAGAAAAGGTGTCTAGTGAGTTGAAAGACATAACAAAAAAACTGGAATTTACTGAACAGCGCCTCGAACAACAGGCCGAGCTGCTTGATGAAGCTGAACAGTACAGCCGGCGGAACTGCTTAGTGCTGCATGGTATTCCAGAGGAGCCGGCAGAGAACGTTTATGATAAAGTTATCAACACGATGAAGGGCAAGTTAAATGTAGATATAACTATGTCTGATATAGATCGTTGCCATCGTTTAGGAGTGCTAAAACGAACCACAGCTCAGGTTGTTGCTACGGGTAAGCGCCCTATAATTATAAAGTTCGTGCGTTACCATGACCGGGACAGAGTTTGGAGGGCCAAGCGGCTGTTAAAAGGAACTGGCCTTCTACTGACTGAATCCCTGACAGGTATCAGAAAAACTATTCTAAACAGGGCACGTGATCACTTCGGACTCCGACAGGTGTGGACACAGGACGGCCGCATTGTTGTTTTGAAAGACAATGGACAGAAAATGTTTGTTAGCAGCATGGCACAATTAATAAGCCTTATGTGAGCGACGAGATTGACTAGGAAAAACAATGAGTGATATAATAGCGTATAATGTTTGTGTATGTGAATGTGATAGTGTGTGTGAGAGTGATTGTGTAAATATTTCTGGAGGTGCTTATGAAACAACTAGGGTGAGTAGTTTGAATTTTTCTGTTGACAATGGCTAACGTAAATGAGTCAATTATTTATACCGAACAGCATGTCCGTGATGTCATTGACACTATCCCTCTTCATTGTCGTCCGCCTTCACCCTTACCTTCCCCTTCACCAGCTGTGGCAGGAGACATTCTTAAGGAAATGTTAGCTCCCCACCAACAATATTTTCAGTGTTGTCATATCAATGCACAATCGCTTCTTTGTCACTTTGACGAAATACAGGCTCTATTTAGTAACAGTAACTTGCATTGTATTTGTGTAACAGAGACATGGTTACAGCAGTCACTCAAATCTGATCTCGTAAAGCTGAATAACATGACGTTACATCGCCTAGATCGTTTAAATCGTGTAGGGGGCGGTTGCGCTATATATTGCCGTAGCGACTTAAAAAGTAAAATAATTATGACCTCAGATCCTAAGACTCCATTTCGACCTGAATTCATGTTTGTTGAACTCTTGGTTAATAATCAAAAACTACTGATCGGAGTGGTATACAAGGCGCCGGACATACAACATATATCTGACCTAGAAGTGGCATTATCGAAGTTAACTCCGCTGTACGAAAACATAATCATTCTTGGTGACTTCAATACTAATCTCCTAGTTACAAGTAACGAATCAACATACTTACAAAACTTATTCCATGGCATGGATTACAATATACTGACACTAGACGCGACTAACCATGTTCACAGAATAAACCACACGTCTCACACACTGATTGACCTTATTATAACAAACAATCCGCAGAAAGTGGTAAAACATGGACAGCTTGCTGTACCAGGTATTTCGACCCACGATCTCATATACTTATGTTACTCTCTCAAGGCACCAAAGTACAAAACCAGGTACATAATGCGAAGAGACTTCAAGCATTTTAATACTGAGATAATACGAAATGAAGCATATCAATTGCCATGGAATGACATTCTACTGACTAATGACATTGATGATAAGGTTGACAGACTGAACTCTTTAATATTAGGACTGTATGACAAACACGCTCCGAAGAAGCAAATTCGAGTTTCTCACCCTTCGTCTCCTTGGCTAACAAATGAAATTAAGTCGGTCATGGCAAATCGTGATGCTTGGTATAGGCGATTTAGGCGAACTGAAAGCACTAGTGATTTCGAAAATTACCGTATTCTCCGAAATCAAGTTAAGAAATTAATTCGTAACAGCAAGTATAAATATATTCAAGAGATAACAAACAGACGAAATTCAGCACTAATATGGAAACATTTGCATCAGATGGGTATAGGTCACAGCCTGACCATGCAGACACCCAGTATACCACTTGATGATCTAAATTCTCATTTTACGAAAGCAGCATACACTAATAATGATATTACTGACAATAATGACTATGATGCTAACTATCCTAATAATGATAATAATAATAATAATAATAATAATAATCAACCAGTTGATGACCTAACTAATGATGATATTAACGCCATAAATGCTCATTCCCGAGTAAATCAAGTAAAATTCACTTTCAAAAAAGTTGGGGCGAACGATGTGAAGCGTGTAATTTACTCCCTCAAGTCTGATGCTCCCGGTAATGACGACATACCATTATCTTTCATAAAAAATATTATTGGTGCCATATTACCTATTCTGACGCATATATTTAATCATTGCCTTGTACAGGGAATATTCCCAACTGTGTGGAAGCACGGTATCGTCATTCCTATTCCTAAGAAGAATTCTCCTAGTTTACCATCAGATTATCGCCCTATATCCATTCTCCCACCCCTTTCCAAAGTACTAGAACGCTTGGTACACGAACAAGTCCTCACTTACTTGACTAACTTCTCACTGCTTGACCCTTACCAATCTGGTTTCAAGAAAGGACACAGCACAACGACTGCCCTACTGAAAGTAACTGATGATATCCGACAGGCAATGGACACTCGACAAGTG
Source organism: Anabrus simplex (assembly GCF_040414725.1). Classification (NCBI taxonomy): domain Eukaryota; kingdom Metazoa; phylum Arthropoda; class Insecta; order Orthoptera; family Tettigoniidae; genus Anabrus; species Anabrus simplex. The sequence continues at coordinate 60,151,833 of NC_090270.1, read as the reverse complement.
ACTGTACTGGTTCTACTTGATTTTTCTAGTGCTTTTGATACTGTTGTTCCTCAACTGCTACTTTCAAAATTGGATTCATAAAATTTCAGCAAGACGGCAATAAACTTTTTCAGTTCGTACCTCAAAAATCGCCGTCAGTGTGTCAAAGTAAATAATAGCAGATCTGAGTGGCTTAACAAACCCCTCGGTGTCCCCCAAGGATCTGTACTTGGACCATTGCTGTTTGCAATTTACTTACACGATGTTGCCAAATCGATTACACATTGCAAGTATCATCTTTATGCTGATGATCTGCAGATCTACTACCACTCAAGAACTGATAAAATTCAGAGTGCTGTAGAAAAAGTTAATGCTGATTTAAGTCTCATAAGTAATTTTGCATTGAGTAACAATCTCAAAATTAATCCTCTTAAAACGCAAGCAATAATCATTGGTACTTCAAAAAACTTACACGTCTTAAAACAATACGAAATTCCTCCTGTAGCACTAAACAATACCATTATTCCATTTTGTGAAACAGTTATGAATCTTGGTGTGGCTATAAGCGAAACATTGAACTGGTCGCAACATGTGATGAAAGTGTGCCAAAAGGTATACCAAAGCCTGCATCCTCTGAAGCGGTTTAAAAATATATTTCCTCGGTCCTTGAAAATAAAGCTCATTCAATCACTCTTGTTTCCAATTCTCGAATACTGTGATACAGTTTTTATTGATATCAATAACGAGCAAAGCATGAGACTGCAACGTGCCCAAAATGCATGCATCAGGTATGCATTCGACATACAACCATATGCCCATGTATCCCCATTCTATACACAATTATCTTGGTTACGACTGAATGACAGACGTAGACTCCACGCAACTACTTTGGTGTATCAAGTGCTTTCTGAAAACACTCCTCCTTACCTATCCACCAGATTTCGCTACCTTAGTTCCCTGCACCTGTTCAATACCCGGTCAGGCTGTACGCTAGAAATTCCTGTGCATCGAACCGCAACCTACAATAGATCGTTCACTATCACCGCCACGAGCTGGTGGAATGAACTCCCCAATGACATCAGGGAAGCTAAATCTAAGACAAAATTTAAAATCCTTTGCCAGCGTCATCTTTTAAGCACTTCCAGTCTTTCTTGAGTGTGAATGGGATGCATGAATGAGAGTGAATATGGTTGTTTATTGCAATGTGTTCCTGTATATAATTTAGTTATACTTTACTCACCTTAGTTTAGTTAGTGATACTTAAGTTGCTTTAGTTATACTTTAGGTTGTAAAGATTTCATATGTTTAAATTTTATGTAAAATATACATTGTATATACATGAAGTGGTTAAGTGTAAGAAAGGGCCGGGAGCCCTAACTTCGCCACAATAAAGACGCTTTAATAATAATAATAATAATAATCATTTCTTATCAAACCACACGGCAATAATCATTCATATTATTCGATGATCCTATTACAAAACCTCTGTTATCTTATACACATGTCATGCTCAACGAATTCTCATCTAATCTTTAAACATACTCAGGCACATTATTTTACGAAGACTATTCATCCTGGTACAACTATTAACTCAATATCAACGCGATAATATTACCATCATACTTGCGAAAACTACACCTAATATGAAAATACGATCGGAGATGACTCTAATTCACACACATATAATCACTTCATGATTCCTTTCAAATAACATATATTTGAACAGTAAATCAAACTGAGGTTCATTTACAATGTATCTTTAACATATGCATCGACCATGTTTAAATTTCACCTGCATGATATCTACTATTGGCCGCTTAGATTGTTGATAATATACAAAACATGTACCACTTTTAACCAATAAGTTGCCTTAAGCAATTTGGTGTATCGACAAGGTGGAAAATAAAAAATAGTTAGTTGTGAAGCTATACGGTAAGCATTCAAGTTGTATGTCTAAGCATATCACATTTTTGACACCACGGAATTATACTACTCTACCTTAAGCAACTACATAGCAGGATAGATATAAGACATTTATTTTGAGTACTTATCGGGCCGTTGGCTTCAGGAAGACGACTCCTCTCGTCTCTCGGTCTTAATTTTATACATTGGTATCCATCTCAACACTCTCCACTCCCGTGAAGACCACATTTTGAATTAGCTCATCATGCTAGGATTTATAAACATCTTACACATTTCTTTCGTGTTACTCGACATCGTGGTACCTGAAACTTGTAACATAATATTAGTACAATGCTACACACGTGAATACCAAACACAATGTTATTAGTTAACACTCTCCTCAGTATTTTTGGGAGAGAATCAGATATATCTTTTCTCTTTACAATAAGTTATTCGTATTACTTATAATAATCCCACAATTAAAGTCTGCTTTTTATGTGATTCTTTCCTAATCGTGTGAAACACTTCTAAAGCTTACAGAATCCCTTCTTAACAAACTATATTGTTCTTTTTGAAAACAAAATCCAATGCTAGACTGCAATAATAAAAGTCGGTTTGCATTTGAAGACTCTTCCAAGTTCCGTAGCCTCCCATATGTTTTTGACGTTAAATACGTAACCTCTTTGATAGAGTGTGCTCCTAAAAATCATTGACATTGGCAAAGGAATTAATTTAACAATCCATCACCTTATAATTTGACGTGCCAGTCGACTATTTCATAACGAATCTCGATTCTCAAATTATATCGAACTAGATAGATAAGGTACGATCACCGTATGTATAGTATCAAACCTTTTCTTGAGCCCTGAGCTCCATAGTGCTGAATGGGAACTAGGGCTCAAGAAAAGGTTCGCTTGCTATAGACTGAACTTGGCTAGTTTGATCCAACTCATTCCATGGCCTCTGCTACACATTCCTGTCGTTGATGTTTCTCGCCATTTGTTTACATTTATTCATCTTCTGCCTGAAGAAACTGCAATGTTTATTCAATACTGTATTTTCGTACCATGCCATTCCATTACCTCCCGCTATTTAATAAGATACCACAGGGTTCTGAGCTTATTATTTGAATTACTGATGTACTTGGACGTATTATAACTGGACATACGATTTCATTAACTTTACATTACTGTAAACTTCCAATGTTTCCTTTAACTCTAATCCAGCATTCATTGGAAGGTTATAATATTCATAGTGGACCTCCACTAAACTAAATAAACCCTGTTAGTTCAGTTTGTTCCACCGATCTCCAATAGTTCGTTTGTTTTGTATTCTCAACTCAAAGCCACTTATTTCTTACTTTAATCGTAATTGTAAAAATTACAAACATCTTTCAAGGTCCTTTACGACAAAAATTTTAATGGCCAAACCTATACGTGTATCACACCCTCTTTTTAAAATTGCTAATAATGCCTTAGTAGATCTACCTACCCCCTCCAATATTTCCGCTTGATGAAATTTTGGATCACTCCTCAGCCTTTGTTTAATAATTCAAATAGCCACCTGTCTTTTCTTAGCTGTTTGGAAATTTTAGGCTTGCTTCGTAAGGGTCCGGCCATGAAATTGCAGTACGCATGTCAGAGGCTAACATCGAGTGTTGTCACTGGCCTGTCGTATGCGCAATGTGGCCAGGAACGCTAATTTAAATTTTGTATGGCAAGAGTTACAAACGTACTAAAGAGTGGTATAAATGTGCTATCCAGGTTTTTTTAGCATGTATTTAATAGGACATGGTCTGAGACTTTGGATTAATGGCTTAATAACCAGGAAAACTCGCTAGAGAGGGATGTCTTAACCAGTTTTGACTGCATTAAGGCCAGATGCTTCCTTAACCTTTACCATTTGATGTCCAACTTCAGAATTTCTAAGGGCAAGACTGTGGAAAGATGGGAGTAAATGTTTGACTTGCTGTGAAATGTCCGGCTCCATGGCTAAATGGTTAATTAGCATGCTAGCCTTTGGTCAAGGGGCCCCGGTTTCTGTTCCCAGCCATGTCAGGGATTTTAACTTTCATTGGTTTATTCCTCTGGCGCAGGGCTGGGTATTTGTGCTGTCTTCAACATGAAAAATAATCTTAGGTACGGCCACATCCTCATAAATGGATGGTGTTATGCATCAACCAGCTAAGTGACAATTTTCAAAAAACTGAAAACTCTTACAATCTGTCTGCTAAAGAGTCGGTCTAACTGTCCGAAAACTCGTGGAGCTCCTTTTGAATTTAAACAGGTGTAATAGAAGGAAAACATAGACGCCGCTATCATAATGTGGGGTTACAAGTTATGCATCATCTATCTGCCTCATTTAGAGAATTGATTCGCCAAGCGTTGTTTGGAGTTCTTATCCGGATCCTGCTGGGTCGGGGCATTTATGGGACTTTTCCACCTTCCTCTCTCCTTCCATAATTCCTCTTCCACCATTTTGTTTCTTCTTGCACTCCACTTTTATCAAATCGATCCACCTTGTTCTAGGTCTCCCTCTCCCTCAAACTTCATCTCCAACATCTCTTTCTTGGTATTCTTTCCTCCCCCATTCCCTTTCCATGTCCAAACAATCTGGGTTTACTTTTATCAATTCTCTCATTTAGGTATTACATTCTGACCTCCTTTCTCACATCTTCGTTTCTCAATCTGTCTTTTCTTGTCTTTCTTATCATACTTCTTATGTATTTTATTTTGCTGATTTGAATTCTACTGTCCTCCCTACTTGTCACTGTCCAGGTGTCAGCCGCATAGGCCAATATGGGTGCATAGTACATTTTGTACATTATCTCTTTACACTTCCTTGGTACTTATTCCAGACGAGGTTTCTTGCACTCTGGTAGAATGCATTTGCCCTGTTGCACCCTCTTGCTAATCTCCATTTCTAGCCTTTTATTGTTTAGGGAAACTACGAAGGTCATAAAGCAGAATGGTCACAATAGTTGGAAGGGGACAGAGCGCATTCCGACAGCTCGAATTGAAGACAGAACGAGTTCCGTCAAATGTTCATACTTGCAGTATAAAATATCTACGTTATGTCCAGCGTGAGACGTTCGTTTTTCGCAGACTATTACGAGTATACCACAGGGTAGATTTAAGCACTTCTCTCAGGGCACTAGTTGCTGTTCTTTCAGACAGGAATGAAACTTGCTCATTCCTAATATGAGTATAGTATTGTAATATGGTCGGATATCTTATTTGAGCCTTGACCATGGCTCACTTCTCATAAGTGGAATAAAGTCTTTACTACCATATTTACTAGCGTATTAGACTGCCCCCACACATTTGCAGCCAAGAAAAAAGTAAAGAAAGTGTGCCAAGTAGAAAGCGTACCAATGCACCAGCTGATAACCAATGTATGTTATGGGTTGTTCTTCCGAATGTAATACACAACGATTTGAAGCATTCTTTGGATAACTGCGGCTGTTAAAAGCCAGACCTATATTTTTTAAGTATATTTCATGCTTCTTCTCTACATTTATCACATCAGAATTTACCTAAACAGCTGTAATTGAGGAGAAAGACTGCATTTTTTAGGTTAGGTGTGCTATCAAGTGCCTGGATAGTGCTAAAAGTTCCACGATGGAATGAATAAAAATTAAAAACAGGAAAGTTTGCCGTGTTTATGGATATCTACAGGTGTGGCGGTAATGCGTTTTATTATTATAATGTTTAATTTTGTACGTTCATTGTCTCCATTTTTTTTATTAACACATGGTATGTTTTGTTTGGCGTCTCCGAAAATCATGAAAGTAGTTAGAGGAGACGTAAAATCAATATTATGGTATTATTTGTTAGGTATGTTGCCGAGTAAAACAATCGTTATGAATGGATTGTTTTTATCACATTTTAAACCTACTTCTCTCCAAAAATTACGTATATTGGCCCAAGTTACGAGATATTAAAACGATCACTTTGTTATTGATCTTGCCTGCTATATTAATATCAACAACTGTGAATATTTCTTAACTAAAGTAAACTCTTTTGCTCATACCGAGGTGGTGCAACTCTTACTAGGCATGCCCCCAATGGAGGGGAGCTGCATGTACCATTTTTACTGCATATCAACCTTCCTGCCATTCTTAAATCTCTGGCAGTACGGTACCAGGAATTGAACTCAGGCCCCCGAGAATGGCAGCTAATTGTGCTAACCATTACGCTGGTGGACATTCTCAACTAAAAAGAAACAGACATTATAGCATGAATGCGTGCTTGCATTGCATGGGTCGGACATGAAACTATTCACCTATTTTTGCGACATCATCAGAGCTGCAGTAGGCCTACGCTACCTAGGCGGACATTTCTTAACTATGAAACACAGATGCACCGCTTGACTTTGACGCGTGTTTGCATTGCGTGGGTCATACGGAGAAAAATATTCACAAATTTATGTGATGTCATCGGAACTGCAGTAAGGCTTGTACCCGCTTCAAAGCGGGATCATCGTTCTTCTCTAACGAATTACATGGGGTATGCAAGATTTTTTTTTTTTTTCATCATTTTCTTTGTCTCAGAAAATATAGTTTCTCTGAATGTTTTTTTATTTTGACATGTTACCTAAGGTAAACCTTTTACAGTTGCTGCAGTTTTTAATGATGTGCTCAATCTTTTTTTTTTAAAATAATTTTAATCACAGATAGGTCCTATGGTGACAATGGAATAGGAAAGGTCAAAGAGTGGGAAAGAAGCGACCATGTCCTTAATTAAGGTACAGTCCTAGCATTTGCATGGTGTACAAAAGGGGAACTGCGGAAAACCATCTTCTGGGCTGCCGACGGGGTTTGAGCCCACTAGTTCCCGAATGCAAGCTGATAGGTACATTACCCAAATGCCACACTCACTTGCTCAGTATGCACTCAATCTTCTATTTAAGATTGTGTTCTCATAACCTGAACAGATGCTGCTTGGCCCGAATGTAAGGCAGTTTTCGAAGTGTCATATCCCTTCTATTTTTCCCCCCTCTGATTAGTGTTAATAAAGGATGGTTTAACCAGTTGTACTTCATCGTAAAAGAATAATCACCAGCACCAGAAAATACGAGTCACATGCTGGTAATAAAGAGTGCTGAACAAACTAACTTTTGCATTTCATAGTGGCTCACCAACAATGATCAGGAGTTGTTACTTTCAGCGGAGTGGGTTTCTTTGTTGTTCTATACATCATCATCTTCAAGACCTTTTTGTGAAGCTCGTATCCATTTCACACAAAGTAAAATCCACCACCTGTTATCGACTGCCAAATTAATTCTAAAGGAGGTCACAGAACCTTGCCACCTGGAGTGAATGTGTGATCACACACTGCCTTCCATACCATATAAAACCAATGGATATGATCCTTAAATGATTTGTAATAGGTGGAGGTAGTAGAACAGATGTCAGTCCACCTGAAATTACTACCATGTCTGTTCTACCTTTAAGAAGATCGTCCTTGATTTTTTGCTTGAGATGTTCCCCAAAGCCGTCCACCACGATCACAGAAGAGAGTCCTGGACTTTTTTGCATGGCCAGGCTGAGTGGCTCAGACAGTTGAGGCGCTGGCCTTCGTAGCCCAACCGGGCAGGTTTGATTCTGGCTCATTCTGGTGGTATTTCAAGGTGCTGAAATATGCCAGCCTCTTGTTGGTGGATTTACATAAAAGAACTCCTGCAGGACAAAATTCTGTCATCTCAGCGTCCCTGGAAACCGTAAAAAAGAATGGTTATTTGGAGGTAAAGCCAATAAACTTTATTATTATTATTATTATTATTATTATTATTATTATTATTATCATTATCATCATCATCATTAACCACACCTGGCCGACTGCAGTAGGACATTGATGATGATGATTGTTGTTGCTGTTGTTGTTATCATCATCATGGATGGTGGGCAGTGGTAGGGCAACTTTTCCATACAGATTTTACCCAGTCTTTCATCAGATCACTGTCCATTCTACCATTTCCTCACATGCATACATGTATCCCACGATCATATTAGAAATGATTTAGCTGGGCTAGGTCTGGATTTGCAGAAGACACCTACATGGACAGAAATAAGTGTAGAGCGCTCAATCACCGCTACTAGAGGTAGTCATTATCCTTTTATGTTTTTATGTTTGTCCTTGTCTCCTCTTACAGTTGCTTTATTTTCCCATACTCACTTGCCTTTTTTTTTTCCTAATTGCTTTACGTCACACCGACACAGATAGGTCTTATGGCGACGATGCCATTATGTTCATCCCATTGTGTGTTCCTGTCTCTATATATGACTTGAAACTGCTGGTTATGTGAACGTGTATTTCTCACTTCCAGGAACGATCCAGCAAAGGCTATTAACAATATGATTCTCAGCAGGTTCAGTGCGCATGAAGTCATATACACGTACAATAGTAGATCAGGAAGAAGCCGTTCAGTACCCTGGACTTCCTGCGTGTAAGTTCTGTGTGAAAGTGGGAGCTCCGATTATGCTGCTTTGGAATATTAATGCTCCCAAACTTTGTAATGGTACTTGCTTTAAAATTATAAAGCCCTCTATGACTTTGTTATTGAGCTACAATACTAAAGGTGCGATAAAGACGAGTCTGTTTTTATCCTCCAAACTTCCATAATACCCACCAAGTACCCTTTTCAGTTTAAACCCCTGCAGATTCCAGTATGTGTCTTGTTTTGTGATGACTATCAACAAATCTCATGGGCAGATGCTTTAGCTCTGTGTTGCCTGCTGTCAGGTCAGCAGTAGATCTGTACTTTGTATTTGCACTTGTATCTGCACACCACCGAATATCACAAAATACACTGTCTACCAGTAAACCAAAATTTAACAAATTACCAAAAAATAGGGGGAGAATTTGCAATATAGTGAAACTCTGTTAAGAAGTTTTTCAAGGGACCAAAAAAAACCTTTTATGCAGGAAACTTCTTAAAAGGGGTAATGCCCGAAAACTTATTCTGTACTTTGAAATACACGTGAATCACACAGCCAACAGATTTCCTTGTTTGTGAACATTACCGAAATAGGCTGATATATAAGAGCTACTAAAAGCATGCCACAATATAAATATTAGATTATCATGACATGTATTTTTAGAGATAAAGTAAAATAATTGAACATATTGTATTATAAAAATACTTGATAAGAGAAGGGAACATATTATATAAAACCTTGCACAAGAGATAAGAAGAAATACTAAGAACATTAAAACGGTAGGTGGTAATTGTACATTATGTAAATTCTGTACTGCATTAGATATTAAATACATTTCCAAACACAAAAGTCTAGGCTCCTACTTGGAAAAGAAATTGTGCAGGGTTGACTGGTTTGGGTTTTTACTGCTTTCTTGAAGTATAACCTTCTCCATTTCCCACATTGCCTTCCATGTGTTCTGAGGCACACTGACTGAACCTTCCATAAACCGCCTCAGTTTTTCAAGGCAGATGCTTGTCTCACTGCAAGATGGTCGTGGGGGATTCTCTTCCTCAACCTCCTCCTCTTCTTCTCCTTCAATCTCCTCATCTCCTGCCTGAATTTCCTTGCAGATCTCATCGATGGTCTGCTCCTTGCAAGTGATTACCATATCATCAATGGCAGTGAAATCGTCAAAACTACTGGTAATCTCCATCTTCTCCTGTATAGTTTTCCAGCACCCAGGCTCTTTATCACCACCTTCCATAACAATGCTGTTGGTACCACCACCAAAGCCTGCTTTCTTGAAGCAATTTGCTAGTGTTACACGCTCCAATGAATCCCATGATGAGGCAGTGAAATGCATTGTGTCCAAACGAGATGGTTTGTAGATGGGTTTGCCTGCTTCCATGCGTAGCAGCATACAGCGCACAACTGATTTTCAGTACCTCTGCTTCAATACCTTAATGATTCCTTTGTCCATGGGATGTAGTACTGATGTAGTATTCGGTGGAAGAAATTCTACCTTCATGTTCCTTAAATGGAGCCACTCCTTGGGATGAGTAGGGCAGTGGTCCATAAACACCACAATCTTCCTGTCCTGGCTCCCCATTTTTGCATCTAATGCCTGCATATACTCTTCAAACGGGGAACTTGTCATCCAAGCTGACTTGTTGCTGGTGTACTTGCACAGTAAAGTCCTGACATTTTTGAAACAACGTGGCTTCCTAGACTTCCCTATCATCAGTTGAGGTAGTTTTTCAATTCATTCCATATTAGCACCAACCAATATCGTAACTCACAATTTACTTAATTTTACCCTGTGGCAAGATTCTCCCTTCAAAACTAGAGACTTATCCGGGATAAGCTGGTAAGAAAGTGCGAATTCATAGAGATTAAAAACATTGCGAGATTTGCTTATTTTAGCAGGCAGAACCATTTCCTTCCATGCTTCCCTTTCCTCCGCACTTACGCTCTCTGCTTTGCCACAAAACTTTTTGTAAACGATACCAGCTCAATTTTTAAAGCGGTCCAGCCACCTGTTCGACGCGGTAAAAGGTACTTTTAATTTGCATGCAATTTCTTCCGCTTTCTCCTTCACAATAGTCCCGCTCAAAGGTATGTTTAAACTTCGCTGCTGTTTAAACCATATTAGCAGAGCTTGTTCTACTTCATCGTACTTTCCAGATTTAACTTTCTTGTAATTTGCTGAAGTATTCCCTGCAGAAGCAAAGATCTCTTCTTATTTCGCTATAATGCCGTTCAAATTAGACGGCAGCATCCTCAGCTCCTTTGCCAAAGCAACACGGGAAAGTGTAGATGACTCAACTTTCCTTATAATCTCCACTTTGTCTTTAATTGTTAGTGCCTTTCGCTTCATCACTTTCCTCTGAGTTCCGCTCATTTTCACTTAAACCGTTTGTACGTTGATATTACAAGTACAACTAACTTCACTGACTCCTATTCACACTAATTATGACGCTACACTTAGCTTGGCAATCTGTAGCTTAGGTTTACAAGGCGTGTACTACAGTTTGTTAGTATGTGCTTTCTATCTTCATCACACACCCCCGACACCTGCTTCAAGTTAACGGCAGCAAATGGGAAATACGGCAACTTATTCTTAGAGGCCTATATCGCCCCTGCATTCCTACTGGTTTTCACTACAACGGGCGTAGTTTCTGGCAGTTTCGCAAGTATTGCATGGACAAGCCGGTATTGAGTTTATTTTCCTGCTTTAATCCTCTTCATGCTACAGGTAATGAAGAAAAGAAATGCAGGTTCGAAGTTGCAGAAATGAGTGCATGGGAAAGTACTGGGGTATTACGTGCGAGTGATAAAGGCGCAGTAGCAACACCAATACATCTAAACGTAAACAATTTCTTTTCCCGCGAGAATTTTATTTCATGTCTCCTCATCCTTGTGCTACGTTCTAATAATGCGATGTAATAATTACGAGTGACACGATAATACAATGTTTAGCTCGTATAAAGGTAAAAATAAAAATAACTTTCAATTTTATGCCAACACGTGGTATCGCAATGCCTCTATGTGTGTGTGTGTGTGTGTGTCAGAACCCCTCCCACCAACACCCAGCTGGTTGTCAACATTCGTTCAACTTTGTAGACGATCGGGATCTTTCGGCCGGCTGTTTGGCGGCATAATATGTATCAGCTGGCAAGTTGGCTGTTTCCTGCATAGAGTCGGGAAGTTTCTTAGTTTTGTAATAGTTTATTCACCTAACTAATAATGGACACTGAAAATCTTACCAGTTTAGTTCCAAAACGTAATTTTCTCTACGACAAGACCCATAAGTATTATTGCAACAACAATGAAAGAGAGTATGCCTGGAAGGAAATAAGCAAGGGAATGAAAAATCAAATAGGTTAGAATATTCAATTTTGTGGTAGATTAGGCCTATACAGTACTTAGTTTATTTTGCAATTATTGTTGACCTTATTTCAGAATCATCATATCATGTTGGAGTCCATATACAGTACGGTATGTCAGTATGATAATTGACATAGCTTGGAATATACAGTATTTACCATGAACAATATTATAAGTGGCATTCCCAACAATTATCATACATGTATTCCTAACAAACAGTACGGTAATACATAAGAAGCTACTGTGTTGTGGGCAAATACATTTTTTGGTTTTTAATTAATGTTGAGGCCACCTCGATTAATGACTTCACCCTGTCGCGGCACCCAACCTACTGCATTAAAGTTTTATCTCAGGATTATTACAGAATAATATTTAGTTCCTGTATGGTTTCCTATCTTTCATAGCTGTCCATCACTGGTATGCCAGTTTGTATGAAGGAAGAATAGACTTCAGAATCAAGACTGAAAATGACACACTAACAGGAGATTTTGAAAATTCTGAAGATAAATTGAAGAGTGAAAGTTCTTGTCTGGGTCCATGGTGACTTGACAGGATGGTAGAAACTCTCCAGGAAGAAAATAAATATAATTTCATTGTTAAATTCCTATCTAATGCTCCAGCCAATGAAGCACAAGATGGTGTACAAGGTAAAGACACTAATTTATATACATTAGCCATGTGACGTTTAGGGAAGCCAATCGCAATAGCAAGTTCAGTCCTGATGTGATAGAATCATATGACAGATGTTTCCAGATTCTTCTATGTTGTGTATTAAGAGAGTTATTTCACCCATGAAACAAAATTTTATTAAAGGAGAATTGCAATAATACAGTATTGCAAAATATGTGCCACCTGCACATTAAACTGAAAGTCCAATTCTGCTGAAGGAAAAGTCTTTTCATAGAACAAATGGTTTTGTCACTTAAACAGATTGCTACAACACTTGAGATATATACAATATTTATACGTTTGGCAGTACACAAACTAAATACATAGCAACTACTTGCAATGTCGAAGTGGTCATTCAAGAGCTGAAGATTTGAGAATGTAAAGTTTGGAAAGATGTCAGCAAGTCTAGAGGTAGAAACCTCACGAGCTAGCTTCAGTCCACCTGTTCAAAAAACTGCTTATACAGAGCATCCTCTGCATTTCTGAAGTAAGGTGATCAGATCTTTCTTCTGCAACACCATTCTTGGCCTATTATTTGGCTGTGATACATCTTTCTTTGTTCTTAGTTGTCTTTTGCACAAGCCAGCTTTTGAATACCTTTTTCCTTTCAGAGATTTTTTCTTGTTCTGAATTCATCTATAATCGTGCCTGTTTATCAGTACAGTGATTGCTGTGACTGATGCACAGAGTTTGTCCAGGCTCTTTCAATAGAATGTCACAATGTGGGTTGACAGTGGGCAGTGTAATGTTGCTGAACAAGGCTGCCTTCTGGTCACGTAGATTCCACCCCTTAATCCTCACTGGCCTCCCAAGCACTGACTGATTACGATTACATAAAATATTGAAAATATCACTTTCATGAAGCACTTGTTTGTCGCGAGAAGCCATGTTTTAGAGTACATTGAGTGACATCTACTAATGCACACTCATCGAAAATATCATAAATTCTCTAACTTGGATAATACTACCAATTGTTGAAATACTCTCATAACTGGTGCATGAAAAAACACAATGTAGCTGCCAGAATGAGTGCATAGCTTGTTCTTGATTTTTACTGTACTGTCAAACCTTACTACAGGCTATGCTCGCAGCACGACAGGATCGTCATTATGGCCGTTGCAAGGTACGCTCTTAGACTGGAATGAGTTGAAAGCCATTATCAGCATAAATTTGAGGCTCCTTCTAACCTGGAGTACGGACACTATTATCAAATACCCTGAGGCAGGGTTGCCTCCTTCGCCATCACTGCCATACTGAAGTCCATTTTCTTCAGCGCTGATGCCATTGAGGTCTTAGTTCATGAAAATGAAAATATACCACATGTTTCCAGTCATTCGACCGGGTCAGGAATGGAAGGAATGAAGCCCCTATCTAGCGGTGAGGATATGAATTGTGCCGGCTGCCAAAGCCTGTTGCTCTCCTCTGGGGCAATGATTAATGACATAATAACTGACAGGTGAAATGAAATATTGGAGAGTGTTGCTGGAATGAAAGATGACAGGGAAAACTGGAGTACCCGGAGAAACATCTGTCCCACCTCTGCTTTGTCCAGCACAAATCTCACATGGAGCGACTGGGATTTGAACTATGGAACCCAGTAGTGAGAGGCCAGCATGCTGCCGCCTGAGCCACGGAGGCTACTGAGGTCTTAGTTCATGACCCTTCATATTGATGGCCCGTTTAGGGATGATATCCCAGCATTGTAAAGCTCCCAGGAGTTGAGCTAACATCAGCAAACAGATTTTTTTTTTTTTTTTTTTTTTTTTTTTTTTTTTTTTTTTTTTTTTTTTTCCTGCATAAAACTAACCCTCAGTGACATGGGTGTAAATCATCATCATTTAGGATGTCCTCAATAAAACTTACAAAAGACCGTAAGAACTCTTGTTTCTCCAAATGAAATCACTGAAACAGAATATAAAGAAATAACAGCAAAAGATTTACATCGGAGGTTAAATTCGGAAGGGAAACGTACAGATGTAACTTGTAGTGATAAGGACATCAAAAACTAAACCTTGTTAATGTAAAACTGAATTGGACTAATTGTATGTTTGGTATTCGGCCCGAAGGCTGGTTTGATCCTCTACAGCTCCATCAACAGCTGTCATAGATAGCCTAGGTGTCACTGAAGAGGCATACCAGGGAAATGAGGAATGAGGTAGTTTCCCGTTGCTTTCCTCGCTGAGCCAGAAGTTGCTATTACATATCAGTCTGCCAAGCCCACTGAAATGCATGCACCAACCGACCCTATGAGCGATATTTTCACACCATTCATAACAGGGACTGACTGCGTAAGGAACGGTATTACTAGAATCGCTCATACCTCGGTCACTTTCATATTGTCAAAGCCAAGGAAAAGACTGAGACAGGTCAATGAAAGTAACAAATTTATTCTAGCCCATACTGGAAGACATAGTGCACTGTAAACACTACATCCCGCCAGGAAAGGCATTTGGACTAATTATGTAGAAGATATCTGTTACACTCTGATAAATTATATCAGTGAACAAAATGATTTTGAAATTACAGTACTACTCTCCTAGAAGGTTTGTACATGGATTGACCTAACAACCATAACATGGTTGTAAACAAATGTATTAAATCATCATTCAGGATTTTTTCAATAAAAACTTCAAAAACACTGCACTAATACACATATTTTTGAATAATATTGCTGAAAATCACCATGAAAACAGTATATACATAATAATGTTTACATAAAAATGTATAAAAGTGAAGAGTTCAGAGAACTTGCACTTCTAATGTATGTCTACCCCCGTACTTGTGTTTCTTGATACTGAGTCAGGGATGAGGTGAAATGAATTTATATGGCATGTTTTTGCAGCTAGGTGCCCTTCCTGACACCAGCTTCAGTTGAGAAGCTAATGAAAATGAAATGAATTATGGTGAATGAAATTTGGTGAGGGGCTGGAAGGAATCGATGATGATGGTGGTGATGATGATGATGATGGTGATGCTTGTTGTTTAAAGGAGCCTAACATCTAGGTCATGGGCTCCATCTGGAAGGAATCAGCTGTGGCTTATGAATATTAACTGTCCTGGCATTTGCCTGCAGGAGAAAATGGGAAACCACAGAAAACAATTCTCAGGACAGCTGATGATGGGTTTTGACCCACACATCTCCCAAATGCAGAGCTTCATTCCATAGCAGCAGCGCAATCAATTGTGTGGCCACTCTGCTCGATTCACTGCCTTCTAATGTCTCGTGAGAAATGAGAACATAAAATTTAGAAATCTTGTTTTTCTGTATGGAGCACCAGGCTGAGTAGCTCGGACGGTAAAGTGCTGGTCCTCTGCGCCCAACTTGGCCAGTTTGATCCTGGCTCAGTCCGGTGGTATTGGATGTTCCTCCAGTACTTCAGCCTCATGCCGGTAGATTTACTGGTACGTTAAAGAACTCCTGCGGGAGAAAATTCCGGCACCTCAGCGTCTCCGATAACTGTAAAAGTAGTTAGTGGAACGTAAAATCAATTACATTATGATTTCTGTGTTGTGCTTTCTTCTATCACCATGCCAATTTCTGAGCTGATATCATTGGGTAAGCTAATAGCTCAGTATAAAATTTGTGGTATTCTTATGGAATGCAATAGTCCACTTTCTTCATGTCAGCTAACTCTCTTCATTTAATGCCACACCCCCTGTAAATAACTGGAATATTGTACAATGCCAGAGGCTAACCTGTAGAAATTAACAATTTAAAATTATGAACTACCAGTCCATTGATATTATTCTTTTCTATAACATGATCTTTTTTTATATTGGAACTTCATAAAGTCATTTACATGAACAGCACAACATTTTCTTGTGTATCTGTTTGGAGCAGAAAAAATATTATTCCTTCATAAAACTGAAATATTGGTTTGAGTGTTAGCTAGAGATATGGTTGAAATGTTCTTACTGCAGAAAAATGTAGCTTTTGTGTCTGTAATTCATTACCTCATATAACATAAAAGAATAGAGAAATGCTGCTTCTAAAGCAAATGATTGAAATATATTTGTATTCAAATCAGGACCAGCAACAATTCCAATTTTTTATTTTTTTCCCCTTGAACTCAAGCTCAAATGAAAGGACCAAGTGAGTGGCTGCGTGGTTTGTTTCACGTAGCTGTCAACTTGCATTCATAAGATAGTGGGTTCAAACCCCACTGTCGGCAACTGTAAAGATGGTTTTCCTTTCTTTCTCATTTTCACACCAGACAAATGTTGGGGCCATAGTCGCTTTCTTCCCACTCCTAGCCCTTTCCTATCTCACAGTCGCCATAAAACCTATCTAAATGTTGTTGCAATATAAAGCAAATAATTGTAAAAAGAGAAGAAAAAAGGAACATACTGGTACCTTCCATTATTGTTTAGGTGTTTTATGTATATGTATTGTAGATAATATGGAAAATTGTTTTGTAACTAATTTTACTAGTTACTTATAACATCCCTTTTTTATCTTTTTCCAGAAAAGATCCCTCTGAGAGCAGCAGTAGAACCTGAGAAAATCATTGGCATATCATCTACGACATCTTCCCCTGCTGCTAGTCTATCTACGGCTACGTGCACAACTTCTGTTTTGCCCACAATTTCATCTTCAAGTGCTGAACCAGCTAGCGGATTCAGTGTTTCGTCCCCTACGCAGTCTTTCTCAGGATTTGGCAATGGCAATAACACCTCGATAACTAATCATTTTTCATCTTCGCAACCAGTTCCTTCTGTTTCTCTGTCGGAAGGAATGACCACAGGCAGTAACCCCATAGCTGTTGTGTCTTCTCAGGCTTCAGTTGATACCAGCAAATCTCAACTTACTAATTCACAATTACCTTTCAACTCTGTGTCTGTTTCAAACAATACCACCTCTGTGCAATTTGGCTTTGGTTCCACTGCTTCTCCGAGTACTACTATTGCAGCAGCAAGTCAGGATACTCCACAGACTACAACAACAGGTGCAAATTTTGGCTTCATTCCTACATCTTCGCAACAAACAAATGGGGCAGATGTCAATACTCCTTCCTCGTCAGCACCAAGTACTTTTGGATTATCAGGAAATACAGCTACAAATAAGCCTAGTACTCCGTCTGCTAGTGGTTTTGGCATTGCTAATTCCGTCAGTTTTGGTAGTTCATCTGGTGGCTTTAATTTTGCATCACCAGCAGTCACTGCTCCGAGTACTAGCTCATCAGCAGCAACTTCGCTATTTAGTGTACAGCAACCTACAAGCTCTTCTAGTGCTGAAAATAGTTCTGTAGTCAAAGGTCCAACAGTGTTTTCTTCTCCAACCTCAGCACAGCAGTCTCAAGGAACTACCATTACTACGTCGTCATTGGCCCCAGCGTCTACAGTCCAGAATACTTCTAGTACAGGTAGTGCTTTATTTGGCGCTTCCTCTGCTTCATCTCAAATCACTAAAAGCTTTAGTTTTGGAAGTGGAAGTGCTACATCTCCTGTTGTGCAGCAAACTGGAAATGGATCGAGTATCTTTGGTTCTGCTGTAACTAGCACACCAGTTCAACAGATTAGTACATCAACAGTCGGCAATGTGCAAAATAGTGCTTTTGGATCTACGCTTAGCTCTCAGCCTCCCAAACAGGGTGGTTTTAGCTTTGGCAATCCATCAACAACCTCGGCCAAGCAAGCGGAAGGGAAAACTGGGGGATTTGCTTTTGGTACATCTGCTTTTAGCACGAGTGGAACATCTCAAGACCAACCTAAGACCTTTGGTTTTGGTACTCAGTCAACACCTGCTACTATCAGTTTTGGTACTCAACAAACTCCAGCTAGTATCAGTTTTGGTACTTCACAGGCTCCAGCTAGTAGCAATTTTGGTACTCCACAGACTCTGGCTAGTAGCAGTTTTGGTACTCAACAGACTCCGACTAGTAGCAGTTTTGGTACTCAACAGACTCCGACTAGTAGCAGTTTTCGTACTCAACAGGCTTCGGCTAGTAACAGTTTTCGTACTCAACAAACACCAACAAGTAATAGTTTTGGTACTCAACAGACTCCAGTTTGTAGCAGTTTTGGTACTCAACAGACTCCAGCAAGTAGTAGTTTTGGTACTCAACAGACTACCTCTAATAGCTCTGCTTCACTGTTTGGTGCTCAAGGAGACAATTCATCTGCCATGGGTGGATTCAGCTTCTTATCAAAACAAAATTCTGCTACACCTAACAATGGATCTGGAACCACAGCGCCCTTTCAATTGGGGCAGGCAAATGTTACTGCAACCAATCAGAATCCAGCAGGAGGTTTTAAGTTTGGCTTTGCCAACTCCAGTAAGCCAGCTTCTACAACTTCAAGTTCCACATCTAGTGGATTTGGAAGTATGTTTTCATCTTCTTCAGCTAATTCTGTAGCACCAACAGGATCACAACAGGTTCAGTTTGGATCGTCCACTTCTGCAGACAAACCTATGTTTTCATTTGGGTCGTCTAATAAACCAAGTAGTTTTGGGACTGTTGGTGCACCCTCTGCAAATGCTCCTCCGTCTAATACTGGTGGATTTGGAAGTCCATTTGGTTCACCCGCTGCTAGTGCTCCTTCAACAACAGAAAGCCAGCAGAAATCACAGGGACTGTTTTCCTTTGGTTCAGGGCCTGGCTTTGGTGCTGGTAATACTTCTACAAATGCGTTCAGCTTTGGATCGGCAACTGAGAAGAAAGAAGGTGGCTTTGCATTTGGCTCAACTTCTCAGCAACCTGCAAATTCTGGAGGCGCTTTTAATTTCAATAGTGGAAGTTCAGCGACTGCACCTGCTACTAATAATTTTTCCAGCAGAGGAATGTTCAATGCTCAACAAACCCAACCAACATCGACCTTTTCTTTTGGTTCTGGATCAAGTGGATCTGCAGGCTCTGGTAAGCACAATTGATTTAATGCATGGAAATATTAACCAGTGTGTTTTACATATGTTTCCTCTTGTTTCCATGAAATTTTACATCACTGTTACAAAAGTTCTAAAAATTGACCTCATGTGAAACAAAAGAATTTCCGCATACCCCAGCCACTTGTGGGTTAGCCCAAGCCACCCTAGCTTATTTTCAGTTGTGGGTACTTTGTACGTATATCCTTATACAGGGTTATTCAGCCAAGATGCCCACCTCAAATAACTCATGAACTGTTAAAGATATCAACATTCTGTTTTCACTTTCAGTAATGTTACTAAGGGAGCACATAATCGCACTTGCAATACTTTACCAGGGCATCAATATCTGCTGAGATAACAGTATTAACTTTTTTTTTTGTTTTTTTTGTTTTTTAAATAGAACGGTACTGTTTTCTACATGTAGCCTTGAACTCTTGGCATACTTACTTCACTTTCTTTTGACAGCTAGACATTCACTGTACTGTCGGCATAAATTTGGTATAATAACATCATGCCGGACTGAGCGGCTCGGGTGATTGAGACGCTCTCTTTCTGACCCCAACTTGGCAGGTTCGATCCTGGCTCAGCCTGGTGGTATTTGAAGGTGCTCAAATACGTCAGCCTCGTGTTGATAGATTTACTGGCACGTAAAAGAACTTGTGCGGGACTAAATTCCGGCACCTTGGCGTCTCCGAAAACTGTAGAAAAGTAGTTAGTGGGACATAAAATTAAATAACATTACTGTATTTACTCGTATATTAGACCCCCTCACATATTAGACCCCCCCTGGCTTTTCGAGACAAAGAAAATTAAAAAATTAATCTCGCATATACGAAGGTGGTTTGAAAAGTCTGTGCAAAGTACGAGAGATGGCACCACCGGTGCGTATCAAGGTCATGTTTAGTTAGTAGCATCTCTTGAATGAACACACACCAAGTTTCAGCCACATTGATCTATTTCTTTGTGTTTGGCATTCGTGTAAATCAAGGAAGTCGAGTGATTTTCATGAAATGGACGAAAAAGAATTTCGTGTGGTGATTAAACATTACTTTATGAACGGCAAAATGCCTCAGGAGACTAAAGAGAAGCTTGATAAACATTATGGTGACTCTGCACCTTCGATTAGAAGAGTTTATAAGTGGTTTCAAAATTTTTGGACTGGCCATATGGGCACAAGTGACGCTGAACGTTCTGGACGGCCTGTGGAGGTAACGAATCCAGAAATCATTGATCAAATCCATGATATGGTGATGGATGACAGAAGAGTTAAGGTGCGTGAGATAGCTAGTGCTGTGGGCATCTCGACTGAACGGGTACATAAAATTTTGCATAAATATTTGGACATGAGAAAGCTATCCGCAAGATGGGTGCTGCGATTGCTCACGCTTGACCAAAAACGGAATCGTGTGAAGTGTTGCAAGGATGGTTTGCAGCTGTTCCAGAAGAATTCGGAGGACTTTAAGTGTCATTTCATCACTGTGGATGAAACATAGATACATTACTATACTCCTGAGACCAAACAACAATCTAAACAATGCGTTACCAAGGGGGAATCTGCACCAAAAAAGGCGAAGACTGTTCCTTCAGCCGGAAAGGTTATGGTGACTGTCTTTTGGGACTCGCAAGGGATAATCCTCATTGACTATCTGGAAAAGGTTAAAACTATTACAAGTGTATATTATTCATCGTTATTGGACCGTTTGGAAACTGAGCTGCAAGAAAAACGCCCACGCGATTGGCCCACAAGAAAGTCCTTTTCCATCATGACAACGCACTAGCACACACCTCAGCAGTTGTGGTAGCAAAATTAATGGAAATAGGATTCCAGCTCGTTTCATATCCCCCCTATTCTCCAGACTTGGCTCCCTCGGACTACTGTTTGTTCCCCAAGTTGAAGAAATTGCTGGCAGGACAAAGATTTTATTCAAACGAAGGAAGTGATTGCAAACACTAATGGATATTTTACAGACTTGGACAAATCCTATTATTCGGAAGGGATCAACAAACTAGAATATTGTTGGGCGAAGTGTATAAGCCTAAAAGGAGACTATGTCGAAAAATAAAAAAGGTTTACCCCTAACACGTAAGTAGTTTTTATTTTTGCACGGCCTTTTCAAACGCCCCTCGTAAGACCCCTCAACGTAATTCGTCAAGAGAAGAACAACGATTCCGCTTTGAAGCGGTTACAAGTCTTATTGCACCTCTGATGACTTCGCACAAATTTGTGAATAGTTTCGTCCATATGACCTACGCAATAAAAACACGTCGAATCCCTGAGGTACATCTGTGTTTTGTAGTTAAGAAATGTCCGCCTCCGTAGCGTAGGTTTACGGCAGCTCTGATGACGTTGCACACATAGGTGAATAGGCCTAGCTTCGTGTCCGACCCGCGCATTGCAAGCATACATCAGTCATGCTACATGTCTGTGTTTTGTAGTTAATAACGTCCGCCAGCGTAATGGTTAGCATAATTAGTTGCTGTTCTCGGGAGTCTGACTTTGATTCCCAGAACCGTACTGCCAGAGATTTACGAATGGCAGGAAGGTTGATAAGCGGTAAAAGCGGTACATATAATTCCCCTCCACTGGGAGCACCATTTTCGCCAGTGTCTAAAAAGAGCTGTACCACCTCGGGATGAGGAAACGAGTTTACTTTAGTTGAGAAATATTCGAGGTTGCTATTTATACAGCAGGCGAGATCATTAACAAAGTGGTCGTTTTATATCTCGTAACTCGGGCTAATATAGGTATATATTTGGAGAGAAGTAAGTTTAAAACGTGATAAAAGCTATCCAATTAAAACGATCGTTTTATTTGCCAATGTACCTAAGAAATAATAATAATAATAATTTTATGTCCCCACGTACATAAAACGATTTTCGGAGATGCCCAACAAAACATACTAGGGTACGCGTTAATAAAAAAAAGACAATAAACATACGGAATTAAACATTATGATAATAAAACGCATTACCGCCACACCTGTAGATATCCATAAATGCGGTATATTTTCCTGCTATTTATTTCTATTCTTTCAGTTGAGGAACTTTTGGCACTGTCAGGGCGATAATATACCTAACCTAAACAATGTGGTCTGTCTATCTCATGGACAGCTGTTTACGCAAATCCTGATGTGATAAATGTAGAGAACAAGCATTAAATGTAGGCTACTTAAAAATGTGTTTCAACAGCCGCAGTTATCAAAAGAATGTTCCCAGTTACGATGTATTACATTCGGAAGTACAACTCGTAACATACGCTAGTTATCAGCTGATGGTTTGGCATGCCGGCATGCCTTCTAGAGCACAGGCACGGCTTTATTCGGAAGGGGTGGCTTCTGCTACATATACACCAACTGGGAATATCAGAGACCATCTCCAGAAACCATTTGGGAATCACACTGTTTAGACTTAATAGTCGGAAACAAAATTATTTTTAAAAGGTTCAAAAAGACGGGACTTCGTATACTCTCGAGGCTCAAAGAGAATGAAGCTTAGCTGACGTGACTGATGAGATGGCAGTGAAGATGATGTCACTTGAATTGCCGACACGCCGGTAGCAGGGCAGGGAAGTTGGCGGTGCACGGCGATAATTCAAATGAAAGCAGTGATCAGGTTTACTGTGTGGTAGGCCTACTGCTGAACTGACAGAGACAAATGACTGGCCATTAAGTTCTTTTGTATCAATATTTAATTATATGATAACACGATACCGTTATCCCTTTTTTCTATGGGGTCGAATATGAAGTGAGACGAATCTTCGTAGCAAGCTTTTACGGCCGTATGCCCTTCCTCACGTCAACCTCACCAGAGGAATTAATGAGATGTAACGAATGACGTGATATGAGTAACTAAAACTGACTTTTATATGTACCGTAGGCCTAAAAGTTGTGTTCACCATTTATTGTCTTTCTACGTTTAGAAATACTGCTTTCCAACGAAAATAGCCAGTATAACTTAAATATATTCTAGGTTTGTTAAATAATAGGATAGAATGTTTACACGTACAATTTATAGCTCTTTATAGCCTAGAAGTCATGTGTTACTGCACAAAATGTTGAGGTTATCGCATATTGGACCCCCCTTTACTATTTTTGGCTGTAAAAGTGGGGGGGAAAAGGTGTCTAATACGTGAGTAAATACGGTATTAATAAGATTGTAAGTAGCATGTAAAGGAAGAATGGATACATGGAAGGATTTCCAGATTTCCTTTCCTATGCGGCTTCCTTCGGTCAGCTCTTCTTCTTTACCAGCCGCCCGTTGGTGGTTCTCTTTCTTTTGTTTATTCTTCGGAGAGTCAAACCTCTCCCTCTTTCCCCTCTGATTAGTGTTAAGAGGGAGTAGTGGCCTAGTTCTACTTCATCTTAAAACAATAATCACTTTCAAACATTTAATGTAATGGTAACTTTCTTCATACTAGGCCTTTATTTTGGTTTATTCATATGTCTTTTTACTCTGTCACATTTTTGGAGTCGCTGATGTAATCTGTCACACATTTGTGGATTTGAACTGAACTCAAGGCAGCACACAGGCTGACCAGAATTAGACCAGCGAGGATACTCCTTCTAATTGTAACATTTTATGAAACCAAGCTCGGCATTCAGCCTGTAAAAAAATTTAAGAGAAGTTGCCTCTCATGATCATTACAATATAACAGAACTACAGCCTTCAGCAAAAAGAAAGTTGAACTTATATCTCTCAAGACCTATTCCAGACAACTGTAAAACAAATCAAGATTTTAACAATCCAACTTGTATTTTATGTGTTATCAGTTTAACACCAGTGTATTTTCATGTCTAAAGTGTGTGATATGGGTGATGTGTGGTTTTAATGGTGTGTTTTGACCAATCTTATACATTATCATAAATCACATATACATGCACATTCAAGGTGACAGTGTTTAATGATTTAATCAGCAAATGGACAGGCCAAGTTAACAAGACTTAATTAGTGTCTTTTAAAGTACAATTAATATATATCCTTGTTCTATTTTTGTTCTTGAACTGTGGCTGAAGGTGTGTCTATGAGGACAAAACATGTACAATAAGTTGATGTTATTCTGAAAGGAATAAATGTGATTGGTATTGCACAGGTGGAATTCTCTTAAAAAGTACCATTACACTTGTTAAGGTCGACAATATGGGCTAAATAATGGAATACTTTTACACTTGTTAAGGTCGACAATATGGGCTAAATAATGGAATACATTTCTTGTAATCTTATGCTAGGATAGAAATGGCAAGCTGGGCTTGGAAAAGTAGAAATTTTTAATGTGCCCTTATCATATATTATGTAATTTAACATACTTAAGATTAAGATAAAATCTTCAAACTGGGCACAAGTATAAAAAAAATTAGTTTTGAACATTAACAGTATATTTGTAAATATTAAGAACAGTTTATTTTAAATAATTAAATAAGGAGGAAAGTTATAGGTAAATAACTAAATGAATGTTACTTTTTTTTTAATTCAACATCTGTTTTTACTACAAATGTAGGCAGAAGAAGCGAAGTATTGTGTAACTGCTTGCCAGCCACTTACAGCCTGGTATGTGCTGGCTCGCTTGTTTTGTGCTGTTAATCACCACACTACTTGTTACAGTTTTCACAGAAGATTAGAATACTATACAATAGGAAATTTCGGAACAGTGTTTTAATATTCTAAAATAGTATTCATTGTCGTATGTAAAATGTTTACATTGTATAACATAAGTCAGTTAAATAATTCTTACTCTTCCAACAAAATATTCCTGTCAGGGCACAAACAGATAAAAATCATTGTTACAGAATGCAGTGTAAAATAAAATTTAAACTGTATTCAAATCATCAGAAGACATGAAAATATATACATAAATGATAAAATGTGGCTGCCATTATCTTACCAACTTACTGACCCATAAAAGTTACTGTTTTCGTTAAGCGATTTCTGACTTCGGTTTAGTGTAAGGAGTTGCCGAATGTTTTTGAGTGGTGATATAACTTCATTGTGAAATATGTCTTACACTAGGCATTCATGAGGAAGATTAGATGATTTTGTTCTGTCTCCTGTTCAAAATAGTGTTCTCCTGGAAATAGGTCAATTCCAATAAACGTTTTCGTTACAGAAACAGTCATTACATCAGTGAAGTTCTTTACTTGGGTAACATTATTTGTAATAATCAAATACTTTTTACTGCTGATTCACACAACAAGCAAAGTTTAACAGCACCTTCAGAGGGTTGAATAAGTCCCTCTCTGTTTTTGCAGTGAATCAAACTGTTAACTAACTAACTAACTATATGTCTTTTCACGAAAGTTAAATCGTGATGTAAACACAGTATGTCCACGCCTCCGCCAAAGAAAGAGTTGTGATTCGCTGAGCGTGTAGTACCGACCTCCACCCATGTCAACGTCTCGTATTCGGACATCCAGGGCTGCGCTTGGCATACGATAACTGTGCGAAGATCTTCACTTGTGAATAAATGACTAAACCTGGATTCTGTTCACATAGTTTACTGAACACATTCACAACGTACTGCCTATGGTCACTTCTGAGCGGTTTTACTCTTTTGTGCTTCACTACACGCGATGGTCCTACCTCTTGTTCTATTTCTCTCACTATGAATACTGACGCTTGACTGCTGCTGCAAGATGCAACATCTTATCTCCACACTGTACAGCTTGGGACTTTCCCCCACTACGAGAAGACTTTGTGTATTACACCACGCCTTGTGCCTTCATTTCTCGTTATTTAATCACTATTTTTTATATTTAAAAACTTGCTCTGCCTGTTTGTTTACATCAGGATTAAACTCTTGTGAAAAGACATATAACTAACTAACATAGATAGGTCTTATGGCAATGATGGGACAGGAAAGGCCTAGGAGTGGGAAGGAAGCAGCCGTGGCCCTTAATTAAGGTACAGCCCCAGCATTTGCCCGGTGTGAATATGGGAAACCACGGAAAACAATTTTCAGGGCTGCCGACACTGTGGTTCGAACCTACTATCTCCCAAATACTGGATACTGGCCGCACTTAAGCGACTGCAGCTATCGAGCTTGGTAACTAACTAACTAAGATATTTGAACACACACGAGTTTTGATATTAAAGGCATAACTGAATACACTGCAATATATTCAACTCAAATTGAGGAGTTGGATGCAATAACAGCGTAAGTAGATTTACGTTATTTTGAGAAACAGAAGCTTCAAGTTTATAAATGTTCTAAGTTAAAAGTAATATTAGGAATCAACCTGAATTTCATTTAAAGACATTTAAAACAGCCAGCAAATGTATTTCCCAAAGAATTTTATTGATCTGTTAGCATATAAGAAAGACAGAGTTATTTAAAATTTCCTTTTTATACGCTGTTATTGCATGAAGAGCAGGAATATTATATTTTGCCATACACCAGTATTGATCAGGGAGATAGGAAAGCATGATCGCCCGCTATAGAGGAACAAAAGTGGCAGTTTATCACACCTCAGTTCTCAAAAATGTCTGAACTTACTCAAATTAAGAACAAATTCCTTAAAATAATTGTCAACTAAGAAAGGTAAAAAAAAGTGTATTGTTATATGATATTCATCTTTTTCGTTCTTTATTGCGCAAAGGGCCGAGAGAGGTTTGTTACAGTGTTCTCCCCAACTATGGTATTAGGCTACGGTAATTCCCCACCTTCCCCAACAAATATTTGAAATGTTATAAAATTAGAAACATTGCTTTCTGAACAACTTTTATTCCTATTTTCATTTACAAAGTGATTCTCTAAACTTAAAAAACGAAAAGATACCAGAAACAGATCACAAAGTATATAATTAGGATTTAGATACTGTATGTCTTACTTGTTTAAAATCCTTAAAATACCGCATCATTGACCAAAATCTGGATGATTCATCTTTCACATGCTGCATTAGCAGACTCTAGGGAATCATTACACACAGACATGACTTTCACATACCAATAAAAATTTTCAGGTTTTAAGTATTTCATTAGTGAAAGAACATCAACCCTTTTGTCTGCACTAGCCACAAAACCTTCTCTTCCGCTCGCTGACATCTTCTCCAGCCAAAGAACTGGCGGCAACTGAACGTGCTGCTCGTGAAGCATGCTTCATGCAATAACAGCGTAGCACATGGTACTGGTTTTAGTGAGCTCCTGACCTCTATCGGCACCCTAGCGAACTAAGACCTGGACTAGGTTGTAGTGAAGGGACCGGGAAATCCAAAAACGGTATTCATGCAATAACAGCGTAAGTAGACTTACGCTGTTATTGCATCTAGCTCCTCAATTGATGACAGGATTGTCAGATTTATTATTTAACCATTATGGTTTGGTTTTGGTCCGTATTGACTTCAATCTAATACACCACTGAAAATTACCGGTAAAGATCTATGTCCACCTTGTCAATAGTATAAAATGTTATTTAATCTATATTGATAAAATGCCGCACGTTTCAAGAACCTACTCTTCATCGGCGACCTAACAATTTGCAGACTTGATACCTTTGAATCTCCTCAATACACTCTCAACAAGTTGTAATTAAGATACAAGAAATGTCATCAACATGAAAGATTTAAAATTGTACTACTCTAAATAAGTTATAATTAAAATACAAGACTTGTCAACTAAATAAAATATTTAAAATTACATGAAAATCAAAAAAATTTACGCAAAATAAGATTCTCTTTCCTCTTAAAATGCACATCACCAAGAAACATTGTGCATCTACAATTTTTTTTTTTTTTTATAGCTCATTCTGTTTGAAATATTCTCCGAATGGCTAATCTCTTTCTGGTCGGGTGTAATTTAGCTTTCTGTGCATAATGGTGGCTGCTTGTATACATATCAAATCGTGAAAACATGCAGCTAACCTTGACTCGTGATTGAATACCTTTTTCAGAAACGTGCGGGCCAGTTATTTCAACTTATTCCTGTGTACGTGTGGCTAAACCGGACAATATATTGTTGATCATTATTGTTTTTTTAAATTTTTTTTTATTACCTACAGTAATATGAATGGTGTTAAATCATACAGTTTATTAGAGGTAAAGGAAGTCTGTGGGTGGTATGCACCAACCATGGGTAAGCTCTTCCCTAATCAAGTCAATACTCGGCAACTTCCATCATTATCATCATCATCATCATTTTACAGTTCCAGTTTCCCGGGTACTGTTGGTTGGCCTCTTCCACTCTGTCTTAATGATATATGTTCTGTTGTTAATGACGTCCTCCGGGGTCCTTCCCCGATGTGCAATGTCCATCTTTACGATGTCCATTCAGTGGGTTCTTGGTCTTCCCATGATCAGTTTTCCTGCCACATGTCTCTCCGAGTTAACGTAAGATTTCCTTGTTGGCTCCATCGAGGGTACAGGTTTTGATACCATAGGTTAAGATTGAACATCACCAGCTTTGATTTTCGGTACTTTCGGATCCCAGTCGAGATATTACGTTATATGAATTTATGTTTAAAAGTACATTATGAGTGCAGGACTAGTTTCGATCCTCTGTTGGGATCATTTGCGAGGCATTTGTGAAGATTGTGGACATTGTTTGCCAGATTCTAGACATGATGCTGAAATTTTTGGCGTAAGTGCTATTACAGTGAACTTGGAGTATGGTGTGTACAGTGGAATGTTAGTAGGAGATAAGGATTAGGCCTGTACAAAACACCTCATGTTTCTACTCCTACAAACATATACAACGGCTGAATACTGATACAGTAAGCTGAGACTCAATTTTTGCCGTTAACTCTTGCAAATGTTTTGAAGACGGCAATTGACAGCATCACATTCTTCTTTTTCTAACCACTTCATAGCCATCTCAAGGTAGTGAAAAGCTTTCCCACTGCATGGCAAGCTTCCATCTTCACTGTCAAGTACACTCGCAGATTTTGTAATGGTATCATTGTTCTTTTTAATGTCCGATATCGTTGCATTTCCAAGTCCATATTTCCAAGCTAACCTTGATCCACTAGCACCATTCTTCAACTGCTATTATTTTAACTTTATTAGAAACACTGAGAACAACGCCTTTACATTTCGTCGCCATTGCGAACAGCACAGCTGGAGGAAACTTCTACATGGCGCACAAGTTTTAATTTGCTGACTGCAACCTTTTCTGTTGATTGGTATTCGGATAATCAATGCTTTACTGTACTTTGATAGAAATTTTCCCGAAGATCTTGTCTGCTGTTTTTACCTGAGTTCTGATTTGATGGGTGTTGTTCATAGGAAGGAATGTCTGGTCCATGGCTTGGTCTTCAATGATCAGGGCCCCAGGTTTGATTCCCATCTGGATCAAGGGATTTTAATCTTTAAAATAATGGTTAATTCTGTTGGCTTAGGGATTGGGTATTCGTACTTTTCCCAACATTTCTGGAAGCAAATCCCACACAAAGCTATCCTCTATCGCGCTGACACACTGTTTCCCATTTTCAGCAGAGACTACCCACTCTCACCAGAGGGTCTGCCTTGCAAGGGCCGCGTCTATGTATAGAAGCGCTAATATGTTGACAGTGAACAGCAGTTATGCGGCAAATGACGAGAGTGGTCACTTGAACTCTTACCTTCTGATTGACCCTGACATCTGGTGAGTACTTCTAACTACAGACTTGCAAGACAACTAGTGGATATCATGAAGGTTGAACTTCTCCAGCAGTCAACCATAGTTAAACACAGAAAAGCCCAAACTACACACAACTGCTACAGCAGTCCACATACTACCCGACACGCCTCTCTTGCGACTGCTACTGCAGTCCATCAGAGTGAAAAGGTTAACACTTAGCTTCACATGAAACATAACTTCACCTGAAAAGTACATTATGTGAAACCCAAGATCAGTTGTTCCCATATTCCCTTGAAAACAGCTCCATCTTCACTCAGTTCATGGACATGAATTGGTTTGAAGGGACGATTTGTCTCGTGACGTGCCGGACTGATTGATACCAAGCTCATGTGCACCTTGGTGGGTTGATTTCTGTGGGCTATTAGCGAATTAATCTACAGTCCTTGCTGATGTTTCCACCTTGACATTACTGCGAGGCCTTCCAGGAAGTTTTCCTTTCTGGATACTTTCCATTGTCGGCAGTTTTCTCCACTTTTCTGTAGTAATTTTCAGCAACGGTACATCGAAATCATGTTTCATGAGTCGCGCAGCCTCACGATGATTCTGGTATGTAATCACTAGTGCTGCAACTGTAATCTTGCTGTCACATGTTAAGCATGATCTTGGTTGATAAGGTATGCTAAGGTATAAGAAACTGAAATGAACAAATGATATTTCAAAATTTATGTTCCATATAGGTTATCTCAGACTGATAAATCACACTACTCTTGTAATGACAACACATAATACGGTATTTGTCATACGGAAGTTAAGTCACTGATTGCTGCTTCATGATATAATGAAACAAGTCATTTTACTTCATCAGTTGCTGAGCAATCATTTGTTCTTTATTGAAGAGTATTAAGATTAATGGCATTTACTGGACACGTTTAAGGGAGTTTGTGTACTGGTCATTAAAGTGTTGATTATGGTTTATTTTGCAGGTGGGTTCAGTTTTGGAGCTCAGAACAGTTCAGCTCCAGTATTTGGTGCAGGGTCTTCTGGAACTCAGAGCAGTTCATTTGGTGCAGGATCTTCTTCTGGAGTTCAAAACACTTCTACACCAGCATTTGGTGGGGGACTCTCTGCTGGAGCTTCAAACAGTTCAGCTCCAGGATTTGGTGCTGGGCCTTCTGGCAGCAATCCATTCCAAATGGGTAAGAAATTAAATACAATCGAAACCGTTTGTTGCAATATTGCTTTTAACGACTATTGGATATAATGGCAAAATCTAACAGTCCCTGATTTAAACAGTATCGCTTATTATGACATATTGTATGAAAGGGCATATTTTTATCATGTTTTCAGGGATCAACTATAACGTTGAATGTTGATTTTTGTTTGTTTTGCGTTTGGGGATTACTGACAACAATATAAAGCTTATTTTTAAACATTTTTTTTTCAGTGGATTGTAGATTTCAAATCTGTCTGTTAAATAGTCATACCTGCCAACTTTCCCGATTTAGGCGGGAGACTCCCGATTTTCGACAGTTTTTCCCGCCTCCCGATTATTCTATTATTTCTCCCGATTTTAGCTTATTTTTTGGTGAACTTCAAACATTTATTTTCAAATGCCACCGTTTCAGCTTTTTTACGCCAGTGGCCAGAAGTCCTTCACTCATTGGCCGCTTTCAAACGAAACATCGAAGTTTATGAATGCGAGAAATGTTCGCGAATGTATGAGGTTTATTGAAACCTTTATATCGCGACGCGTGTATCGATTGTCAATCTCTCGTTCTCGCGTTCTATGTTGATGTTCGTTCACATCAGTCTAGTCGATTCCATTATCTTTGTTCGATTCTAGAGACTCGTCGCTAGATATTGAGTGTTTCTTAGTAATTTAGTGACAGAATTTCAATGATGACTACTATAACTACTAGTGACTTTTCTAGAGATTTTACGAGCCATTTGGAGACAATTCAGACTAATTTTTATTTATCTCAATATAAATAAAACAAGAGTTTTGTCCGTACATTGCTCAGAATTTAAAAAGAATGATATTTGCGTACCGGTCGCGACCATCCATAGTAAAGGGGATATGCACCTTTTAATTTTCCGTAATTTCTGTCTGTCTGTCTGTACGTACGTGCGTACGCACGCTCATCACGAGAAAACGGCTGAAGAGAATTTAATGAAAATCGGCATATAACGTCGGGGAATAAGTCGCTACAATCTAGGCTGCGTGAAATGGTAGTTTAGGGGAAGGCGTAAAATTTAATTTTCAAATATTTGTGTTAGTATTGGCCCTATCGATAAATACTACATAACTAAAGTTATATATTATAAAATTCCCTATAATTTACGTCTTATACATTTTTACCGTACCGGCTATGATGATAGAGATATTCATGGATTCGGATTTTTTGGCTAAGTCCATATCAGCGCCGGGGTACGTGAAAATGGGTGAACAGAATTTTATGTAAAGTCGCAGAATAAGGAACTACAGTCTACGCTATAAGTAATTTTATTCACTCTGTTCAAAATGGTAATTTAGGGGAAGGTGGCAAAAATGTAATTTTTAATTACCTATCTTACTGGTCATATTGAAAAGTACTTCATAACAAAAGTTACAGAGAATACAATTTCCGATTATTTATGTGTTATTAAGTTTTACCGTACCGACTACAATAATATTGGTGGTGATGGTGATTAAATTGTGAAGATAATTATAAGAATGAGAAAAAGGTCATGAAGGAACAATTGCTTAAATAACACAAGAGGTTGTCATGAAAGAAAGGTGGACTCGCTTGACATTAGATGCTCTAAATCACAGATTTTGAAGAAAACTAAGTGTGAAGGCCCCCAATATAGAAAGCTCATAAAATTGATTGGCAATAACATTACATTGACCATTGTTTATTGTGATGTGCTTTGTGTATTCTGCTGCCATTTATCTCTGATAGATAGGATTACTGCTGCGTATGGAGTATAACAGCCTGCCTGAATATTGGCGGGAGGTAGCTGGGGAGTTGGATCTCTCTCTTCTTTAGCATGCCATTCCTCTGGTTCATAAATTTTCTGATACTACTGGTACGTAACACACTCGATCAGCATAGTATTCCAGCTATTCAATCCCTACTCTGAGGCAGTGATTGGAATGAGCAGTTTGCATACTTAAACGGAATAATTACACAGGAGTATTCGCGGCTGTCTGCAGCCTGGTCATTCTAGCTCTGAAACTTTTGAACTGTTAGATCGACACCGTAGTACATTTCGCTAAAAGTGAGAAAATGTGCTGTTTTCATTTTATCGATATTTCATAATTATGACAACTGCTTTTTATCGCAACATTCATACTGGCATCATTGTAATGACCTATGTTGACTTTAGTTGGAAAAGCTATAAGGACAGTCTTTCTGAGAATTCCGTAGCGAAGCACGGGTTCATCAGCTAGTTATTTGATCCAAATAACATTGCGCTTTGCATAATCGCACGGGCACATGGTGCAATATATTAATCTATACCTTTGCTAAGTAGCCGAATGGCATCTAAGTGCATGACTGATTCACACATGCGTTCATACTATTTTCAGCAGGCTTATTAGGGACCGATCATCTCACTCACATACTTTCTGTGAGGGAATAGAGATGTGTAATTTTTAGCCTTGTAGCCTCGTATAGTTACAATCGGGTTTTGAGACAATAAGTATTATAAATATATTGTAGTACTGTATTGTGCAAGACATGTAGAATAAGCAGTTTTGATCAATTGTATCTCCTGATTTTTCCTGATTTTCATATTAAAATCTCCTGATTTTGGGTTTTGTAAAGTTGGCAGGTATGAATAGTCAAGGCAAGCATCGCTGTGAAGATGTCACAAAAGAGAGGGAAGTGTTTAATATTGTAGAAAAGTCACAAATAATATGACTATTAACAAAATGGGGAAACAAACGTCATTGCGAAGGAATTGGGTGTACCACACTCACTGATTTCTACAAGGACAGAGAGAACATCTTGTTTATTAGCCAAGACCATGTGCGATATTATTAATCGTATTACATTGTTGCTACTTCTTTCCTCTCTTTACTTTATATTTTGCTACATATTATTGCTGTCAACATTAGAAGAAAAATTCCTCTCAGTCCCACTCCTAAAATAGTGTATTGCAAGTTTCTTAGGTTTCTTGAAGTTTTAACTTTATTCTGTCAATTAACCATGTAAGTATGCAGCCTAAAACTTGGAGATATGACATTTTTAGCAACAACAAAATGGTTTGTGCGACTATCGCCTATAATGACCATTAATTAACGGTCCCTTCGGAGTCATTATAACCGGTTTCCACTGTAGTTCGTATTTTACGGTAGACCTTGAATACACACACAGCAAGCAAAACAGGAAGATTGGTGCTGCAGACTCTCGTAGCTTGATGATCTTTTGTTGCTGACGGTTTAGTTAGTTGCTCACACGATTTTCAACCATTATATCAACTGTAGACAAGAAGTCTCTTATTGACACTTGGTTTGTCTGGTCAGACCTGACACATGGTGATCTAATTTGGGAGGCGTGAAGTTTGCGCATCTGAAAGATGATGCCTATTCACATTCGCACGCTAGTCGACGAAGAGTGGTGCTAGTAGTGCCACTATGACCTTGCAAAGAAAGTTTGCTTTAAATACGTGCTGTACACTTTGTCAGCATTAGTCATCGTCTAGTGTTGATGTTGTGAGTGAAGTGACAGTCAGACATACCCGTAAGGAGATGAAGAAGCCAGTATGAGCAGCTTACTTGGTTTGAGCGAGACGTGTAATGGGCCTACGAGAAGCTGGATGTTCTTTCCGCGATACTACAGAAAGACTTGGCAGAGATGTCCACAGCGCATCGGTGTTGGCAAGAATGGTCATGGGAAAGTACTGTCTCAAGAAGACTGCCGTATTTTCTGCATGGCTGTGATGGATCGTATTGCATTTACAGCAGCCATTAGAGCTTCCGTTGGCACCAGAGTGACACAGTGAACTGTACCAAATTGATTATTTGTGAAACAGTTCCGAGCCGGACATCCTGTAGCATCATTCATGCCACTAATTCCGAATCGCCATCTGCGACTTCAGTGGTGTCAAGCTAGAGCTCATTGGAGGGCAGAGTGGAGATCTGATGTGTTCTCAGATGAGAACCATTTCTGACCTGGTGCCTTGGTAAGGAGGCCGGGTGACCGCTTGGAACCAAATTGTCTGCAGCGTCGCCATACTGGACCTATGCTGGGAATTATGATCTGGAGAGGGATTTCCTTTGACAGCAGGAGCACTCTTGTCATTATCTCAAGAACCTTGACAGCAGATTTTTACATCAGACTGGTGATTGTACTGGTTGTGCTGCCAGTCATTCGCAGTATTCACGGGGGTGATTTTCAAACAGGGTAACACTCATCCTGCTGCTGTTACTGCATGTGCTCTACAGAGTGTTGACCATTACCTTGGCCTGTGAGATCACCAGACCGTTTGCCCGTTGAGCACATATGGGACGACAAATCCAGTGTCATCCAATACCAACATTAACCGTTCCTGATTTGACTGACCAAGCAAAACAGATGTGGATATCCGTTCCACAAAATGATATGCGGCACCTGTACAGCACGATGCATGTACGTTTGCATGCTTGAATTCAGAATCTTGAAAATCATGGAAACTATACTGGTTATTAATGTACAGTGGAACTTGGATAATTCAAACTTCAAAAAAACGAAATCGTCTTTAATTAGAATATTTTGCTTGGTCCCTAGCATTTTGTATGTAAACAATGTTAAACAGTCATGGGTAATTCAAATTTTATTTTGGTTGCTTCGAATTTTTTACCTCAACAATACAGTACAGTATTGTATTTCACAACTTGTGTTTTCTCAACAATAGGCTAGACTGTTAGAATGGGCTGAAGGCAAGGAAGTTAAGTCTCCTTACCACTTCGGGCTACCTGTGTAGTCAGTGTCCTTTCCTCCTACCCATCCTGCCCCTCCCGAATACTCCTTTGCCCTTGTTTTGAACTGACTGTTTTGTCACGGGCTCGAGCGGTGGAGTATGCGTAATGTTTGCGAAGCTGTTGTGAGCGAATGCATTGTTTGATTTAAAGATAGAAGCACAGTGCCGGACATTACGTATGTTGTGCTGCTCTTCAAGAACTTGCATCGTACTCCATTTAAGTGACTTATCTTCGACTTCTATATAATATTAGTACTTCAAATTTATTAAATTTTATTATAACTTCACGCCTGCCAGCATTTGCAGGCTTGTTCACTGAACTATTCACCAATTCTCATAAACATTTTGAAGCACAGTGCTGGACATTACGTATGTTGTGCTGCTCTTCAAGAACTTGCACCTTGCTTCATTTAAATGACTGATCTTAGACTTCTTCTGGATTTTAGGATCTTACTCCATGAAGTGCTAATCCCTATAGTGTTATAGTGCTTCTTGAACTGCTTGTAGTGAAAGACTTATTCTTCACTTATTGTTTTCCTATGCATTGTTTTATATTTTTATTTAATCGGCTGATGATGATCCAGAATAGTGGTCGAAACCAGTACCGCTTTTAATCAAATAAGAATGTACCATTACATTTCTTATTTTCCTTGTATTGAATAGGTTGAATCACTTCATTTCTTGTTTTCAGTTTAATTGTGCATTGTTGATTTATTTGAAAAATAAAGATAAAATTTTGAGCAGTGGAACTGTCAGTGGGGAAGGTCAGAAAAGGACAAGAGAACCGGATTACACAGAATGATGTAGACTACTGTGTTTTGAAATAGTTCAAGCAGACACGAGACAATAAAATTCTGATCAGTGGCACTATTTTACGAGGAAAGGCTGTACAGTTTGCCTTTGACTTGGGGAAATATGATTTGAAAGCCAGCGCAGATTGGTTTCAAGGAACAGAACAAAATTTATTTTAAAACTGTTTATGGTGAGAGCATGACTGTTCATCAGTGTGAAGCTGAACAATAGAAGAAAAACCTTCAAGAGGTGATAGAGGACATAAAGCCTAAGAACATTTTCAGTGTTGATGAGACAGGTCTTTTCTTTAAGTGCACGCCAGACAAAATCCTAGCATTTAAAGATGAAAAATGCCATGGAGGAAAGCTTAGTAAAGAAAGAGTTACACTGTTGGTTGGAGCAAACATGGATGAGTCGGAAAAACTGCTTATGTTGATGATTGGGAAATCTGCTAATCCTCAATGTTTCAAAAGTGTAAAAACAAAACCAGTTGAGTATGCATCCAGGGGAAGTGCTTGGATGATAAGCAACATTTTCGAGAAGAGGCTGTTAAAATTAGATGAAAACTGTCACAAAGTAAAAAGGAGGATTACTATTTATTGGCAACTGCACTGCTCACAACAGCATTCCACCTTCGGAAAACGTGAAGGTGATTTATTTCCTGCCTAATATGACATCTTTTGT
Organism: Anabrus simplex; assembly: GCF_040414725.1. Classification (NCBI taxonomy): domain Eukaryota; kingdom Metazoa; phylum Arthropoda; class Insecta; order Orthoptera; family Tettigoniidae; genus Anabrus; species Anabrus simplex. Next base: position 60,114,646 of record NC_090270.1, on the reverse strand, counting down.
GCAGCCCATGGACCAGGGTATAATGAAAAATTTGAAACGTTTTTAAAGGCGATTGTTGGTCGAGAATATTCTCACAGAGGACTGTAATTCTCCAAACCTCAAGAATGTGTAAGCAAGCATGGGATCAGGTGACAGCCAAAACAATCATGAACTGTTTCAAGAAAGCTGGTTTCTTGATAAAAGACGGTGACAGTGCCGATGAAACTGTGGATGAAGCCATCCCTTCAGTTGACGGTGGAGAGGAAATCATGTCTGTTCCTATCTCCTATGAAGAAATCGTCAACGTTGATGAAGATGTTGCTGTGTGTGGCGAGTTCACTGGCACAAATATAATCAGCAAGGTAATCGATTCTTTAGAGGACCAAAAACAACTATTCCCGAGTGTGGCTGAGGCATCCAATTACGTCCATCAACTCAGGTTGTTTTTTGAACATCAGAACAATGTAAGTGATTCTATTTTTCAGTCACTAAATCATATAGATTTAGGCTAAGCATGGGCGAGAGAATTAAATCAAGAAAGCATGCTATAATCTCTGACTCTTTTGACAAAGAGCAAATGTGATTTCTAATGGCGTTAAGAGTTATTTTTGTAACCTTTTTGTTTAATTCAAATTTGTCGATAATTCAAATTTTTTAATGCTGCCTTAGGTTGGAATTATCCAAGTTCCACTGTACTACCATGTCATTTGTCTTGAACCTGTGACCTGAAACTTTGATCAAATAAATATGTTACCTAGACAATTGCTTAGCCTAAGGGCCTGTACTACGACTGTCAGATAAACAGCTTGATACGTAGGCTGCAGTTTTGCAAACTAGAAGTTAAATATTTCCTCGCGTACTATCAACGGATTTTAACTGCAGTATTGTTATGCGGAAGATGTAGTATTATTTTTATTGCATTGGCAATAAGGTTACTGAAAATGTAGTGAAATTTAGCACGGTGCTTTACCGGTTCCCTGGTGTTTTTGTTTGTTTAGCGGTATTCTTTTGACATTGTATTACTAGAGTACAGCATTAGACTCTTATCAGTCTATAATATGGAAGTTCAGGTCAACAAAAGAATTAAGGCTTCAATCTATACATACGAATTAAATATGTAACGAAACTCGGAAATTGTTGTAGAAAATAAAAAGACTGACAATGTTGTCTGGATGCAAAAGCTAAGATTCAGATTATGTATCTTATCAGTCTTTTCAAATAATGCCTACCACACGATATAATCTTGTTTTTTGTCTAATACTAACTACGAGGATGCGTGTTACAGTGAAAGTAAAGTTTATATTTGTAATCAATCCCACCGTATGCAGCGGAGGATTATCCATTTTATTACCTATTAATTATTCAATTTACTGTTGCTAATTTAATAGTTAGTTTATTTTTTCAAAGACAATGTTAGAATAGTAACTGGCAAGCATTTATCTCACTTTAGTGTAAATAGTAGTAAGTTGTTATGAAATCAAAGAAGTATAACCTCTTCATGAGGTATATTTTTGGGCTTATTCCGTGTAATTAATTATAAAACACACTCAATGCGTTTCGAAAGGAACCTTGCCTTTCTTCATCAGGAGACAACAGAGAAATGAAATGACGCATAACAGGTTGCTAGGAGAAAGCAACATGGAACTTGAAATGGTGCCCTAAGATGTAAACGGGATGCCATTTTAGCCCCAGCTAGAGACAACGAATGGCAACAGTAAAGCATTGCTCTCTAATGGTTCTGATAATAGGTAGCCATGATTCACTGAGGTTGTAGCCTGTATCGCGGTTGAAATTATCTGGGTGTTTACGTATTTCAACCGCCTCCCTGATAATTCTTGGGCGATATCGCTTTATACGGGCAAGAACATCCACTTCTTGGAACAAGACATCATGACCAGGTGTTAAGGCATGATCAGCACCAGCTGATTTATCAGGATGGTTGAGTCTGATACATCTGGTATGTTCTTTGATGCGAGTACATACCGTTCTCGAAGTCTGCCCAATATAAACCTTGCCACAAGTACAGGGAACTCTGTAGATACCAGGTTGTTGCAATTTAGGCAAACTATCCTTAGTTGTAATACCAATATAATGGTCCGTTATTGGACATTATAAATTTTCCAGCTAACTCATTCTTGGTTGCCTGCGTTTCGCCCTCGTGTGCTAAGTTAAGCTCATCAGTTGGGACTTAGCAGCACGCCACCCAAGACGCAAGGCTAGTGCATACCATGGAGGCCACTACATAGGCTATTTGAAGCCACCAGCAGTGACAATGGACTATGAGAGCTATGTCTCATTTCCAAAAATAGATGCCTGTCTGGCCCATGGGAATCAACATCTACATCATTTGATGGCCAGGCAGGCATCTATTTTTGGAAATGAGACATAGCTCTCATAGTGCATTGGCACTGCTGGTGGCTTCAAATAGACTATGTAGTGGCCTCCACGGTATGCACTAGCCTTGCGTCTTGGGTGGTGTGCTAAGTCCCACCTGACGAGCCTAACTTAGCACACGAGGGCGAAACGCAGGCAACCAAGAATGAGTTAGCTGGAAAATTTATAATGTCCAATAACGGACCATTATATTGGTATTATAAATTTACTCATTCAGGACAAATATTTTAGGTTTCCTATGGGAATCAACACCTACATCATATCCTTAGTTGGTCGCAGGAGTTGCCTAATCTTAATTGATGTTCCAAAAACAGTTCGTACCTGGTACCTACGTAAGATTTTAGCAATACGATCCGTCGTGTTATGTATGTAAGGTAGGTAAGCAGTTCCTTTTACATCTTTTTCCTTAACAGACGTCCGATTATGTGTCGATTTCAGAACCGTTAAGATCAAAGCTCTGCTGTAACCGTTGCTCTCAAAGGTGGGTTCTCAAGGTGTTAATTTCCTCTTGTAGAGCTGACACTTCACAAATCCTCCTGGCCCTGGTAGTTAGAGTTGTAAGGATACCATGTTTCTGGGCAGGTTGATGATGAGAATCTGCATGGAGATATCTATTGGTGTGTGTAGGCTTGGGCAGACTTCGAGAACGGTATGTACTCGCATGAAAGAACATACCAGATGTATTAGACTCAACCAACCTGATAAATCAGCTGTTGCTGATCATGCCTTAACACCTGGTCATGATGTCTTGTTCCAAGAAGTGGATGTTCTTGCCCGTATAAAGCAATATCGTTCAAGATTTATCAGGGAGGCGGTTGAAATACGTAAACACCCAGATAACTTCAACCGCGATACAGGCTACAACCTCAGTGAATCATGGCTACCTATTATCAGAACCATTAGAGAGTAATGCTTTACTGTTGCCATTCGTTGTCCCTAGCTGGGGCTAAAATGGCGTCCCGTTTACATCTTAGGGCACCATTTCAAGTTCCTTGTTGCTTTCTCCTAGCAACCTGTTATGCGTCATTTCATTTCTCTGTTGTCTCCTGATAAAGAAAGGCAAGGTTCCTTTCGAAACGCGTTGAGTGTGTTTTATAATTAATTATACGGCATAAGCCCAAAAATATGCCTCGTGAATAGTTACACGGGCCGTGAAAGTTTAAGTGATAAGTATAACCTCCTAGCATAAAAGCCCAAGTTTACTCGGGAATGTCGCTCACTGATCGGTACCTAATTTAAAGGCCCAAATTTACTTGTTTCTTGTTGTTTTCCAGTATTTCTGGCAGATATTTATAAAATTATTACTTCAGGTTGCTGTTCTTGCAAAAAGATGTCTGACTTAACCGTAGTGGATGTTGGTGACTCAGGCAGCTCATTTTTGCGGCCTTTCCGTATTTATTGCTATCCAAGTGTACTTCGTCTCTTAGGTGAAAATGAGGAGTGAAGAAGAGTTTGACATTGAGTTTAGTGAGCTAGAGGGGGGAAAGAAGGCACGAAGGGAATCCAGGTACATGTGTAAGAAGTGCGATGAAGCATTGTATGTTGATCCTTGTTTTAGGGCATTTCACACAGCCACAAACATATGGACAATGTCTTTCTTGTACAGTATTGAGTGTCGTGTTATCTTACTTGCCATCTGTTTAGTGCTGTGTTATTTATTTTACATGCAAGTTAAAAGAGGAACCCATAAAAATATCACGAGTATACTCGGGATTTGAAAACAAGAACTTTTCAGCGGCTTATATTTCATTGTTAAGTTTGCAAAATTTACTTATCTCGAAGTAACTTAAATTTCCTGGCCGTTTGTCCTATTCTTCATTTGTATTCAGTATGACGAGCTCCATCTCAGCAGCGTGGTATTGATGAGAAGTTTCAACGTGAAGGAAGGAAACATTAACAGGAACAAAAAGAAGAGACTAACGGATTTTTTCCAAAGGTGTTTACCGAGGTATGTTTCTTGTTTCTGATGAACTGTATCCTGTCTTCTAAAAAGTTACTGTAATAAAGGTTAAATTTAAAGTGATGCCATAAAATAGAGTTTGTTTGTATATTTTTAAATACTGTTAAAAATAATGTATTCAGTATAAGCCCGTAGATAAATATGATTCAATTATGTGTTATACATGCTCTAAAACAGTATTCTCTCTACCTCGAAATTTTGATATAAACAGATGAAAAGTGTCACAGAGTACATAAAATTTAGCTCCCGAGGTGATTCGAGATATCAAGGTTCCACAGTATCTGCATGGATTACATTATAACAACTTATTTTTCATATACCATTGTGCAGATGTAAATTCATAACAATGTGCAGCCATCTTGATTCTTACAGCAGCATCCCCAATAGGAGTGAAATCCCAGATAGGAGCGTTAACTGCCTCTCCAACTTCGGCATAGATAAACTAGAGAATATTCTTCCAGATTGCTCGTAACTGAAAGTTGTAGTACACGTTTTCAACCAATCTTCCAGATAAATGTGCAGACTGACGCATAAATTTGGACTGCACCTTTATCTGGTTGTCGTAGTACAGGCCTTAAGTTGTATTCCTCTAAACTAATGCCTTCTGGTGTTGGGTTTCATTTTCTGCCAGTGTAGATTTTGCATCGTCATTTGCTCTGCTTGCCCCTTCCATCTTTGCAAGTATTACCTGCAGTACTAGTCTTCTGTTGTGGCTTTTAAATGTGTAAATCACACCTTAATTCATGGGATGCATAACACTGGTGGTGTTTGACGGAAACCAAGCTGATGTCATGTTTGACAAATTAATGTTAGGGTGGCATGTGGCAGTGTCAAGGAATAATAGCTCATGACGATTCTCTCTCTTCATCCTTGTATTGAAACCGGTGAGCCATTTCTCCATCAGTGCAGCAGTTATCCAGTTTTGTCTATTTACTCTCCAAAGAACTGGCAGATTATGTGAATTCAGTTGTCTGATGTTCTGAAGTTAAGCGAATTTACCCATCACCAAAGGTTTTTCAAGTTTCCCTGCCATATTGCCACAAAGAAAAACAGTGATATATTCTTTGGACATTTTACTGCCTAGTTTTACCTGCCACCCAGAAATGACAGACCTGTTAACATCACTTACTTCTCCGCACACCTGATTCCATACAATTTTATGTCCCTTTCAGAAGCTTTCCAGCTATCTATTTGAAGCCTTAAATTCTGACTTAGTTTTCTTTCCTCATCAAAGTTCATTGGCTTGGCTCTACAGAATAGTCCAGAAATGAAGTGTTCTTTGAACCTGCATTAATGAACCACTGCAATCACAGTTCATTATTTTCTTCAAAGACTGTTTTCTGCTTGCTTTTCGTCACCATTATTATCCCTTCCCCAACGCTTGCCCATGATGCATTCTTTTCTTTCTTTTTTTAAAAAAATGTGATTGACGCAAGTTTCACCACAATTGAATTGCAGCATTATTTCCTTTACACAACGTTTCTGCGTTTCCTTAAATTTGATAATTTACATCTTATCCCTTATCGACAATTCCACCATTTTTATGTGACATTGTTGATCACAAGAAGCACTAAACTGTTTAACCAATATTGTAAGTTTAGACTTTTACTGTACCAATAGTATAAAGTGCAGGAATTAAAAATCAGCTTTTGGAGTTGCGTGTGTGAAAAGGGTTTTGTTTCAAGAACTGCATAATAATAGTGTATTGTGAAGAGCACTGTATAGGAGGCTAGGTGTTTCATTTCTCACGTCTCGCTGACTCCAGAAAGAACCCTTGTTTCTGGTGTTGTGGTCTATGTCTTTTGAATGTGGGAATTTTCCACCCCCATGTAAAAAGAGGCGAGGGGCTGCTCTGTCTCGAAATTCTGCATGCGATTGTTTGATTGGTTCCGTTGTTCTGGAAGGGTGGTACATACAAGGTGCGCGATTTTATAGCTTCGGGGTGAAAGTGTCCTAATTCTCATATTGGTTCTCGATCAGGGCAGATGTGTTACTGTTTGGGCTCATACTCCACTGGAAAGTTCAGATTGATGTTGCGGGATAATGGGATAATGTAAGTTTTATTTTATTAATTTTTTTCTTTTTAATGTCTTAACTTGTATCACTTGCAGGAGTTCTGTGGGGCAGTTTCGTATCTTCTATTATTTAATTTAAATACAATTTTGGTTGGAGTAGGCGGACCTTTTTTTTTTTTAATCTCTTGTAGCATCAGCTAAATTTCTTGAACTGTATTGTTTGCCTGTGACTGGTAGTATGGGACTAGCCCAATGTAATAAAGAATCTTATGTTCTAATTTAGGTGATGAAAAGGAAATGCTTCCACTTTACGGCAGCTATAGCACTTTGTGTTAAGACTTCCAAATATTCCCTCATTTTCAGATGTTCATTGTCTTGCGATGTAGTTTCAACCTTGTCGTCAATTCCCGTGATACTAATCATTTGGTCTTATATACCCTCCATTATTTCCTTTTCTTGTAATATGTTGTTCTCAAGCTCATGAGACTGTTAAAGGTGATATCATTGTAACATACCTGCAGGCACAGCTGTTTTAAAGATGTACGTCATAAAGTAGGAGGTTAGTTTGGTTAGGTTTCCTCCTTAATCTTTCAGGGTTTAAAAAAAAAAAAAAGTAAGATGATCTGTAATTTCTTTAAATCATTTTGTGTCAGCATGCACTCAGCTTTAAATGTGCCCTTCTTTAATTTCTTTGGGCTATCTACATTTTTAGCATTTTCCTACCTAAGTTCAGTAAAGATACCAGTGTTGGTAGTTTAAGGACTCTTGAGTTTATTTTCCTTTAAAATTAATCACAACATAATTATGTAAGTATGGCCCTGAGTTTCCAAGACCTTTAGTTATTACATGTAACTAGTCTCATTATTAGACCCGTATTGAACTATGCTATGATATAATAGCAATTTGTCTAAGACAATAGTCACAGTAACGCAATAAGGTCCACAAGATTCTGTAGCAGCAGACAAAGGGATGCTTCTTCCATTCTATAAATCGACAGAAACATAATCAGATACTCAAAATTTGGATTGAAGCCGCCTTTTAACCATAACTTACATCAAAACAATCAACTTCCAACGGAGAGTCTGGTCGCTACAAATAAGAATTAAATATGTCAATACTTCCTCTGATCAAATTGCCAAACTGCAGCAGCAAGCCTCATCAAATCTAGAAGCCATTTTCCAACGAACCCAAGACTTCAATTCTAGATTATCATCATGACTCTAATCACGCATGATGCAATATTACAGTCTTTTTAAATAACATTATTTAGAGAGCACAATTCTTAACTAAAATTCTCACTACTGAAATGTTACTGTATTCTAGAAACCAACGCACTTCAGAAAGTATGGCTCCTTTATATTAACATCCAATATTTATATTTATGACTCAAATTTTAATGCCAAATTATAGTTGAATCAATTTTATTTTAACATTGCAAACAATTTTTAGCCAAATTTTCAAATTGTAAAAATAAAAACTGTGTTTTGGACGTCAATGTGTTTTAGAATCAAGAGTTACTCCATTTTAACATTGCAAATCATATTGTCATAATTTTTAATGTGTATATTATTCTCATGTTTTAAATATTGTTATCACTGAAATTAGATTTACATTCAATGTAATGAAATTTGTAACAACAATCCAAATATGACAAACCTTGAGGCAATTGTATAGGCTGATGATGCTTGTGAATAAAAGCGAAACATGTCCCGGTAAATTAGTGTTGTAACATTACAACTTAACAACACAAACTGTAATTTGTATTGAAAAGGTGGATCAAAACAACCAACAAATTGTTAGTATACCTTTAGTTATGTTTACCTGATTAGGTTGAGTTTTCTATTTTACATTTTTACTTGAAAAAAGGCTAAGGAAAATAATAGAACCACAACTACAGGAAGAACAATATGGATTCAGAGAACACCGATCAACTACCGATCTCATATTTGCACTTAGAATACTGTTAGAAAAGCATTGGGAGAAGGGCAAAGTGTTTTTGGATCTCGAAAAAGCATTTGATAGTGTTCCAAGGAAGACTATATGGGAATGTTTAAGAAAGAAGAATGTACCCAAAGGGCTTATCCAGAAAGTTAAAATGCTTTACGAAGACTGCTGCAGTTGCGTACAGATAGGAAACGGTAATTCTGATTGGTTTCAAACCACTAAAGGAGTGCAACAAGGCAGTACCCTTTCACCATTACTTTTTATCACTGTCATGGATGAAGTCATGAAAGAAATTAAGCAGAAGAACAATATGGACATCAATGCATTTGCATTTGCAGATGATGTAGTAATTTGGGGAAATACAGAGAAGGAAGTCCAAGAGAGGCTGAACACCTGGAATGAACATTTGAAAGCACACGGATTAACAATAAATAAATCGAAAACTGTTACTATGTCTGTCAACAGACATAAGAAGAAAGGAAAAATAATGCTGGAAGGTACACAACTGGAAACAGTAGACCAATATAAATATCTTGGGTACATCATTTCAAGTGATAACAGAATACAGCATGAGATTAACAACCGCATTAAAAAATCAGCTCAGTTTTACCATCAAGTTCGGAACCTCCTCTGGAACGAACAAGTTCCCTTAAGATCAAAGCAGATTCTATTCCAATCATACTTCACCCCCATAATAACAAATGGCCTAGAAACCTGCACAACAACCCAACAAGTGGACAGCAAACTACAAGCCGCAGAAATGAAGTTCCTACGAACTATGGTACAGAAGACAAAAAGGGACAGGGTAAGGAATGAAAGAATAAGGGAGCAAGCTGGTGTGTACCCATCCCTGAATGAAAAAGTGACAAGGGCCCGTTTGAAATGGTTTGGCCATGTCAAACGAATGGACGATGGAAGGACAGCAAAACAATGGCTACACACAGTCGTGGCCGGAAAACGACCGGTAGGAAGACCTAGGAAGAGGTGGCTGGACCAAGTGAAAGAGGACATAGGAACAAGAGGAATCAGCTGGGATGTCGTCTTGAGAGAAGAGTGGTACATGGACAGACAGAAGTGGAGAGTGCTCGTAAACCACACCCGGGCAACTGGAGTGGAAAACTGATGATGATGATGATGACATTTTTACATCAGTTTTGAAAGTTTAGTTTATTACTAAGTGGAATTTCATTTGTTTGCTTATAATTTTTTAAAAAATTTGTACTGTTTGAATTTATCTCTATGGACTGTTGATTCAGAGCTCTTAAAAGTAAATAACTATAATGGGATAATGTGGTAATAATGTGGTGGTTGTTTTTGTTTATTTTATAAAATTGTTGAAGGTGGATTTCAATATAATTTGCACAGCAGAAAATGAAGTACGTTTTAATACAAATTATGGAATCAGATAAGGATTTTGTAACAATAATTTTACCACAAGGTACAATTGCAACCACGTTTTTGCACTTTTACTGCTGTAGGAAAAGAGGGTGTAAATGGGCATTGGCTGTTAAGTTTCAAATACTAAGACAAAATAATATTTTTTTCCCTCTTGAACATCTGGGCGAGGTTGCCAGTTTTCTTTCTTTATTTAGTCTATTGTGCTGTCTCCCGTCAGTCAGTCAATAAACAAGTAAGCTGTGGCAGTGAATGTAGTTCTGTCTGTCTCTTTTATTGCTATCCTTATTTAAAACTTACGAGAATGGAAGGCAACTTTTACCCTCATTCAGTAAGGCAATAAAACTATGGACACAGCTGTGCAATCACCCTCTTTTTGTACTGTGAAAAGAACTTGGTTTCACCTCAGTAACATGTATGTATGAGGGCAGATCGGAAAGTAATGCACAATAATTATTTTTTTCCAAAAAGTTTAATATGTACTAAAACCAAACAAATCACAAATGAACTTATGTCTTCGACCTACTTTTCTACATAGTCACCAAGTTTCTCGACACATTTTTCCCATCGTGATACCAGTTTCAATATGCCCCATTCATAGAAGTCTGTTTGGTTTGAGTATATCCATCTGTGAACTGTTGATTTCATTTCTGCATCTGTTGGAAAGTGTTGGCCGGCCAGGAATTTCTTCATGGGACCAAACAGATGAAAGTCCGATGGTACCAGGTCTGGACTGTATGGTGGATGCTGGAGCACCTCCCACCCAAATTTGGGGAGTTTCTCATGAACAAGAGCAGCAACATGGGGTCGGGCATTGTCATGAAGAAGTTTGACACCATCAGTGTTGGTGTTGCAGCGTTTGTCGCAATGGATGCGCCACAACTTAACCAAAGTTTTAATGTAGGTTGCAGCATTCACAGTTGTCCCATGTTCAGCAAAGTCCACCAATAACACACCAAACATGTCCCAGAACACTGTCACAAGCACTTTGCTAGCAGATTGAGTTACTTTGAATTTTTTTTGCATTTGGGAGATAGTGGGTTCGAACTCCTGTGTTGGCAGCCCTGAAGATGGTTTTCCATAGTTTCCCGTTTCCACACCAATCAAATTCTGGGCCATGGTTACTTCTTTCACAGCTGGGCCAAGTAGCTCGGGACGGTAGAGTGCTGGCCCTCTGAGCTGAACTTGGCAGGTTCTCTTCTTGCTCAGTCCGGTGTCAGACTCGTGTCGATAAATTTACTGGCATGTAAATGAACTCCTGCAGGACATAAAGACCATTATTATTAACATGGAAGGAAGGATTGATTATAAATTACTCCGAGATATACCCTGCAGAACGATTGCACAGCTTATCAACAACATGATCAGCGACAGGAAATTCCAGGTCTGTTTAGATGAAAAGAAAAGCTCATTGAGAAAATGCCTAATGATTTGCCCCAAGGATCAGTTTTATCGGCACTACTGTTTAATCTGTACATCTCTGATCTTCCAGAAACAATATCCAGAAAGTTCTGCTATGCTGATGACTTGACCCTGGCCACACAACACAAGATCTTTGAGAAAACTGAAGACATTCTGACTCAGGACTTATCCACCTTGGCAGAATATTTCAGGAAATGGAGACTCAGACCCAGTGCAGCCAAGACAGAGGTTTCTTGCTTCCATTTGAGCAACCAGCTTGCTAACTTAAAACTAAATATTACCTTCTCCAACTGAGTACTTAGTCACAATAGGTATCCAAAATATCTTGGTGTTACCTTGGACCGGACTTCATCATTCAAGCAACATCTTTTGAACTTGATATAGATGTTGATTCCCATAGGGAATCTTGAAATATTTCTCCCGAATGAGTAAATTTATAATACCAATATAAATGGTCTGTTATTGGACATTATAAATTTTCCAGGAATGAAGACTGCAAACATCCTGCGCTCTTCAGCCTTAGCACTGGTTTTCTCTGCTCCTGACTATTTTGCTCCATTGTGGATTAATAGCCCGTATACAAAGTATATTGACTCACAATTGAATACCAGCACGCATCTTATATCTGACACCATCAGATCAACTCCAGTTCACTGGCTCCCTCTGTTGTCTGGAATAATGCCACCTGACTTACGAAGATCCAATGCTCTTGTTCGAGAGTACAGCAAGATCTGCAAGAATCCTTTGCTACCTGTTCTAAATGACATACCAGCTCTTAGTCTCCAAAGACTGAAATCACGACATCCACCCCTTTGTGATGCTGCTCTGAAGACGTCCACCAACTTCAATGCTTTGGAGGAGTGGAAAGGCCGCTGGAATAACTCTCCTGACTTGCCCCTGCATAACATCTTCAGAGGGAAAAAAATTGCTAATGGATCCCAACTGCCACGTGCAACTTGGTCCAAACTGAACAGGATCATGACAGGTCATGGAAGGTGCAGGGAATCTCTCTACAAGTGGAACTTTGTACCATCTCCAGCATGTGACTGTGGAGCCCCTCGCCAGACTATTCCCCACATTGTAAGCGAGTGTCAACTACGGGCTTCTCCAGGTAGATTGGAAGACTTCCTATTTCCAACAGCGGAAGCACTACAGTGGATTGCAAAGTTGGACATTCAGATATAACTGATAACACTAATGCCTGAAGTGAATCAATGTTTTTTGTTATTGTGTATATATTGTATATTATGTATAATTTCCTTGCTATACACTAATAATAATTAACATAACTTCTTTCTCTTTCATATCTGTCACACCAGGCAAATGCTGGGGCTGTACCTTAATTAAGGCCACGGCCGCTTCCTTCCCATTCCTAGGCCTCTCCTGTCCCATCGTCGCCATAAGACCTATCTGTGACGGTGCGACGTAAAGCAAATAGCAAAAAATTTCCTATCTCGTCGCCGTGAGACCTGTGTGTATGACATAATACAAATAGCAAAAACAAATAGTTTTGAGTACTGGTGTTTTTATGTAAGATAATTTTCCTTACATTGTCTTTTTCTGTTGTACACTTTATTTCATTGCAGTTGTGTGATCTTTTTTATTTATTTTCTATATTGTAGCGAGTAGCAGTTCAGGATTTGGTGGTGCTCCTATGTTCAGCATTGGCTCCGGTTCAACTGCACCACGTGCAACCCGCAGTAGTGGTACAAGAACTCGCAGGACTAAGTGAAACAAGGTAATCTTTATTCATTTTCTGCTTTGTTCTCAGTTTTTTACATTTTCTCTGTGTGTTATGCATGTGTTTTAAAATTAATGGAAGTGTTTTGTTCTCATTAATATCATAATTTCTTTCATATTTAATGTTCTTTGCTAGTAAAAACCTTAATCCCTGTTTAATATGTAGAGAACAAAATAATCTATCCAGTAATTCAAGGAAATTGCTAAATGGAGATGAAACGAAGTTCTGTTCTTGCAGTGAGGCCATGCAAATTATGCACTAGATACTGGAGAATACTAACTTCAAATTCTCCACATCCGTCACACCACCACCATTGAAGTACAAAATCGACTCCACCAAGTTCGAGGGGTCAATGTTAGTGAGAGAACCATTTGAAGAAGACTGGAAGAAGCCAATCTTAAGTCCAAAAGACCTGCTACAAGTCCAGAACTCACCTGAGAGCATCGTATAGCTCGACAACATTTCGCAAGGGAACATCTTGGCTGGACAGTACAACAATGGGATCAAGTGTTGTTCACCAATGAGTCGCAATTTTGCCTCCAATCACGTGACAGAAGAGAGAGTCTGGAGAAGTCCGGGGAGAAGGTATTTCCCTTGCACATTCTCATTCAAGACACCTTTTCAGGTTGGTTCTGTGATGGTGTGGGCAGGAATCAATACAGCTGCAAGGACAGATTTGGTCTTACCACACATCGGTATGTGGAGGAAATCCTTCTGGAGCATGTTGTGCCTTTTGCTCCGTTTATTGGTGATGATTTTACACTAATGCATGACAATGCATGCCCACATGTTGGACGTTGCAAGAATTGTGCAAGAGTTCTTGGATGAAACAGGGATTCGTGCTATGGCTTGGCCTGCTCGAAGCCCTAATTTAAATCCTATTGAGCCTGTTTGGGACCAGCTGGGCAGAAGAGCCTGTCAGCACTATCCAGAGACCCTACAGGGCCTACGGAACGCCCTCCTGGAAGAATAGGAGATTATTCCTCAACAGGACATTACCGCATTAATCAGGAGCATGCCTGAAAGGTTGAATACCGTCATTGATGCAAGAGGCAGCAATACACTCTTTTTAAGATGCGAACAGAGGTCCTCGAGATCGTGTCTGAGGTCTTTGAAGTGTATAACATCAAAACAGAAATGCATTACTTTTATGAGCGTACTCAATATTTCCTTGAAATGTGCATCTCTGGCTTAATTTGTTCAATTTGTTTATAATCGTCTTTTCTTTTCATTTTTAGACACTTAGATGCGATCGTACAACAATGTTCTGTCATAAAATAGTGTATTATTGTCATAAAAGTGTCATAAATTTAGAGTAATTTACAGTTTTGAAAGAAAATGAAGTGTTGCGTTTTTTGTGCCACTCAGTGTAGTATCAACATTTACAAGTGAGTTTGCTGCTTTGGACAGTGAACTGATGTGCAGTCTTGTAGTCTCAGTGCAAAAAATGAGATATAAATTATCCCTTCTCTCCTACCCCACAGTTGTTGAAATATTTTTCTTTTTCATTGTTTAGTATGCATGCGCCAACAGTCGTAGCTGTGTTGAAACACCGGATCCTGTGAGATCTCCGAAGTTAAGCAACATTGGTTGTGGTCAGGATTTGGATGGGTTGCCACGCGCTGTTGGTGGGGGGTAAGGGAATTGAGGAGCAGAAAGGAACTGGTCACCCTACCGCACGTAAACTCCGGCTCAGGAACACCTCTGCGGAGGTTCGGACCTGCCTTCGGGCAGAATAACCTTTACCTTACCAGTATGCATGCATGCATGTATGTACGTTGATTATTGTATCCTCCCTGATGTATCCCTTCCTCTTCATCATTCCCTTATCCGTCTTGATTTACTGCATTTAGTCTGACTTAATTATTTCATGAATTTGTGAGAATTTCGTGGGCGATATCTGGTTAATGACTTCTGCATAATTGGATGAGTACCCTCCTGGCTATGCCTCGTGGTTGCTGATGGGTAAAATAAAGGACATTTCTGCTAAAATTGTCACTTACTGATACCGTACATACACAAGTAATCCCCACACTCTAATTTTCGGAAGGGAAATTTTGAAGGAAAAAAATTTCTTTGCTGAATATTAATACATTAGAAGTCCATCATAGCAGGTATTCCTAACAGCTAAAAATGTATTTGCTATAGCGGATTGTCATTGTATCTATTTTTTTTTGCAAAAGTTGGAAAAGACAGAAAAAACAACACTAAGTTCAGTATGAAACAGCAATAAATTAGTTGAAAATGTATGTTTTTGCAGATGATTCCTGTACTGTGGCTTACTTGTTAGGTATTTTCTAATTCCGACAATACGTGATTGCACATTTTCATTTTTTTAAATTGTAATAAAACCACTTCAGAGGACTCAGTAGAATAGAAGCTAAGAATAGAATATAAGCTATCCATACCAGCATGGTATGGATATGTAAAGCGAATGCTGGGTACAAGAACACCACGTGCATACCTAGAAAGAAGGGTTGAAGGAAGAGGCCAATGGGAAGATCTGGGAAGAAATGGCTACACCAGCTGAGAGAGGATGTGGAGAGAAGAGGAGGGAATTGGGAGTCAGTGCTAAGAGAGGAGGGCATTTCTGGACAGGCAATGATGTTGACGACTCGTTTAACACCATCTTAACGGGCATGCTTTAAGGGTTCTATGATGACAACGACAACCACTCCAGAGTCTTCTGTGGGAAACATTTAATTTTGCTTTCTTTTTTTTTTTTTTTCAAATAGCATCATCTAACCCAAATTTCAGTCCCGAGTAGAGTAATGATAACCTTTTCACTATAAATTTACATGGAAACAGTCTGCCTGAAATTTAACCATACACAAAACTATATTGTCTAACCTCTGAAATCAGGGCTGTACGCTGCCGTATCTGGAAAAGTATCATATTCTCATTTCAATACCTAGAATCAAAATTAAGTGATCGTTTACTTCAGCCTATAATTCTAACAAGTTTACAACTGCTGTCAGCCACGTTATATAGGCACTTATTAGGTAAACATGTCTCCCCCCCTCCAATTTCGAACTTGAGTCGGAGTCGGGTATTACTAATCAGCTTTGACACAGCTTTGACAGCACCTTCAAATGTTGGCAAGAGAGCTTACTAGTATACATTGTGAGAAATCGGTACAGAAGACAATTGACGAAATTCATTATAAACGCTACAGTGTATGAATATCATTGATCGAAAAAATAACGTACAATAAAGCACACAGTTCAATAGGGGAGTATTTGAGTGGCATAAAAGAAGCTGTTGTTAACCACAGGGTTATCATTTTATGCCATGCTCTCTGTGGCAGACTACTACTTCTTTGTCTTGTGCTACTCATTGAAAAGACCAAAAATACTGCAATGCCCATCTGGTCTCTGTTACCAACTTGCAAATGAAAGAGATAACAACTCCAGGAAATTCACAATATGTTCTTCATAATTGGCCAGATACACACATTGGCCATCCACAGCTAAACTTATAACCCATAATTTTTACTTCTCTTGCTTTTACTATTGCTTTTGACCAATACATTTCATTCGTAACAGCATATCCAAACCAGATGGTTCTATGTGTCTACTGTCTTTGGTTTTGGCAGGAACAGAGTGAATAGGTGGACCTTTCTCTACCTTTAGATAGTGATCAATTGTCAATACGCACCATCATGAAAATCATATAAAGTACGAGGAACAGATTTGCCTACAGAGTGGGTGGAAAAAGTACTAACTTCCAAATTCTTTATGCCAGGAGTACTGTACCATTCTTGTCGTAAATAATACCCACACCCCAAATTTCCGTCGCCAATTTTCTAAAAATATGCGGGAATTATTCGTATATACAGTCAAAACCGGCTTATAATGAATTTTAATGGACCGCCAGTTAATGGTCATTTTTTCTCTTCTGTAAGTTTTAGGCTGCACACTTACATGGTTAATTAACAGAATAAAGTGAAGTATTTGCAATATGGTATTTGTGTAGTGGGACTGAGAGGAATTTTTCTTCTAATGTTCACACAATATTTGCATATCTTGATTTTGATTTCTGGAAACATCCTTTTTTGTCCATGAAGTGCCCAGAGGTTACTGCTTGTCTTTTTAAGATGAGCCGTATTTTTACCCCAATCACATATGGAACTCTCTCCACATTATATATTATTCCTGCAGCGTGATTACCAGTTTGCTCTATGTTTTAAGTAATGTGGAGCTTTTCTTTAGCCGTGAACAACCTATAACGAAAACTCACGCCGGCCATCCTAAACATGTGATATTACTGAAAGTGATGCCATGTAAATGCCGTGATATGTACGTGTCTACTGTCTTTGGTTTTGGCAGGAACAGAGTGAATAGGTGGACCTTTCTCTACCTTTAGATAGTGATCAATTGTCAATACGCACCATCATGAAAATCATATAAAGTACGAGGAACAGATTTGCCTACAGAGTGGGTGGAAAAAGTACTAACTTCCAAATTCTTTATGCCAGGAGTACTGTACCATTCTTGTCGTAAATAATACCCACACCCCAAATTTCCGTCGCCAATTTTCTAAAAATATGCGGGAATTATTCGTATATACAGTCAAAACCGGCTTATAATGAATTTTAATGGACCGCCAGTTAATGGTCATTTTTTTCTCTTCTGTAAGTTTTAGGCTGCACACTTACATGGTTAATTAACAGAATAAAGTGAAGTATTTGCAATATGGTATTTGTGTAGTGGGACTGAGAGGAATTTTTCTTCTAATGTTCACACAATATGTAGAGCAATAATATGTCGGCAAAATATAAAATAATAAGTGAGGAAAGAAGTAGCAATAATGTAAATTGATCAATAATGTCGCTCACAGTCTTTGCTAATAAATTAGTTGTTCTCCCTGTCCTTTCAAATTGTAGAAATTGTTGAGTGTGATACGCCCCATTCCTTCACAATGCTGATGTTTGTTTCCACATTTTGTAATCGCCATGTTATTTGTGACTTTTCTTCAATATTAAACATTTTCCCTTTCTTTTGCTACATCTTCACAGTGTTTCTTGCCTTGACTGTTTAACAGACAGACTGATTTGAAATCTGCAATCTACTGAAAACAAGAGTTTGAAAATAAGCTTTATATTTTTGTCAGCAATCCCCAAACATGTTATAAACAAAAATCAACATTTGACATTATAGTCGATACGTTTCTCAAAAAAAGTGTTTAAAATACACTATTTTATATGGTATGTTGAAATAAGCGATGCTGCACTGCGCAATTATGGGTTTGTGTTATGTCGGATTTAGATGGGACCGTTACATTTCACAGCTCTATCCAGAACATCTATAAAAGCGATGTTGCAATAAACAGTTTTGACTGTATTTGGTACATCTGCTGTTTTGCTTTAATTTTAAAGAAATGGAGATATTTATTGATAACTAGGTTGGCTTCAGTGCTGGGATGTCATTGAGATCAGATGCGGATCAGGTGTAGGTAGTGAGGAAATTTTGACAATGTATCAAAGAAAGTGCTTATCCTTTGGGAAAAGAAAGTGTAGACTGCATCATAATCTAGCTATGCAATGCTGACATATGAAAGCTTCTGCCGAGCATGATTGTTCCATTTGTTACCCAATGAACAATTGATATTAGGAGGAACTTCATTATCCATGATTTTACGAAGAAGACTAACGGTGTACGGTATCTTCTTATTCCCTTTCATAACTTATTGTTCTTGGAAGACTGGTTATAATTAGCCACAGTTGTTGGTCCATTATATCATGGCAGTTCACTCGTCACTTTTCGGTATCTTTGATGAAAATTTTTCTCTTCTCTAGATATTTTGCCTGTTACAGTCTGCCCAATATTCAATATTTAAAAGGTTAAAATACAGACGATAATCGTATGACAGTAGACAGTGAATTCAACTCCAGCACCTGAGTGGAGGAGTTCCAAAATATGACAGTCAGATAATTCGACATTTCATTGAAGAGTGGATAAATGAAGTTCTGTTTGTTGTCAGTTAAATGTTCGCTTCTTAAGATTTGTGATTGGTTATCCTTGTATTGATATACTCATTTCTCATTTTCAGGTCTTGCTGTTTTAACATTGAGGACGATTTTGGGAGTCTGAACTCCTTTACCTTTTGTTTTGTGTGTTTTGAGTTATGTTTGCTCTCGTGGAAAGTAAGTGGTGAATTCTAATGATAATTGCTTTAGAATTTGTGTGAAATTATTATAACTGTAATGTTTAATTGGACTCTTCAGGAGTAAGTTTGTGTTTGAGCAGGCAATGTTACTAGTATATCTAGGGTGTGTAAACCAGTGATGAATACTTTTATAACCTGAATGGTGACACTTATTTGGTGATTCTTGTAACAAATTATAAATGACTTTGATATTCATTATTAAGTAATTCTAACAAAAGAAAATTTGGTGGTAATTATTGAGTTCATCATGGCTTGCAAATTGATGTGTGACTGAAAGGGAATCCTTGTCCATGTCTCATCTGTAGGAAAATTATCACGGTGTACTGTCATTCAAAAGACATTTGCAATTAAGAATGTGGACATCAAAATTAGTTAACGAAGAGAAAAATTATTGGTTGCGAATAAGGATTCCTTCTGACTTGGGGGAATTGGTATATGTTACAACCTTAAAAAATTTGCCATTTTAAAATATATTTTTTATATCAGCTCTTTCTCAACTTTTTTATTGAAAAATATTACTTGTTTAGAATTATTACATATTCCGGAACTGACATAGACATTTACTAATTCATTATTCTAAATGGTAGCTGTATACTGTTGATATTCAGTTTCCTTCAAGTTGGGCCATTTATTAATATATTTGCATTCAGTTTTTTGTAATCATGCTGTTTAAAGTCACTGCTACAAAATTACATTTCCAAAATAAGTTTTTTTTTACCTTAATGTTTTGATCAATTTTCTGTTTGCAGATAATTTTTGTCCTAACACCTATTTACCCTTTGTACATGATTCTGGTCGGTTTTATAGATGTTATAGATATTATAACTAAGAAGTTTCGATGTTACAAGTTAAGCAGATTTTTACATTTTATTTTTCATGAAATTAGGGAGAGTTCTGTTGGGCATGCAGTAACCCTTGTAAGGGGATAAGTTTTTGCTTATGAGTGGAATTAATTTTTGTAAAAATATTTATTAACACACATGAAATTATTAATAAGTCATTCATACCCAATTTCATCAGATAAGCTGTAGGTATCCATTTAATCTTGAAAAAATAAATTCTTAACTGCTGATTTATGTACAAAAATGGCAGTTGACACACTACAAAGTAGTTTCGTCTGTAGTTACTTGCCTGTAATTCACTTTCTACCCAACGCCATAACTCACTATGCCTGTTGCTGTAATGAATATGTGGAGTACCCCTACAGTATATATTCATTTTCTCTGAAAATTGAGCACCCAATTTTTCCTATGTAGTTCTTGTATGATACAATTATTATACACATGGTTTTGAGTCTTCCCTGACAACTTGGTAATTTTCATTTGTGTGATACATTTCAAATCATGTACCGGGGTGTAGGAATGGTTTTACTGTGCAAGTTTTAGTCATCAAAACTAATAGACATTTAAAAAAATATTTCACTGGAATGTAGTTGGGCTATAAAATTTTTGACACAGACTTGCTTTGCTCCGTTGGCCGGCCGAGTGGCCGCCAACTAAAATTTCATAGGCCGCCGAGCACGGGCTCTCACCCGGCCGGGCGTGCCTTCAGTAGGGATCGGGTCCCTTCACCATCCATCGTCACATCTCCACGTAGTTTGAAATTAATTTTTTGAAGGTTGTATAACATGGACTAATCTCTGCAAACTCTTATTGTAATTTTTTTAAATGTCTCTGATTTATGTTCAAGAATTCACCATGTTTTTTTTTTTAACTCCTGATTGTACTTCACATTTCGTGCAACCTTTTTTATATGAATCTTGTGTAGGAAAGAACAAACTATGTTTGAAGACTAGTGAGGAAAGAGGTAATATTACATTAAACCTATGTTATTTTATCTCCTTATTGCCAAAGAACTATGTAATAGAAGCAAAAGGTCTGTGTTTGGATTGCATTTGTAGAACACGAAGTTGTAAAAAGAAATATGCCCTTTTATAATATGCTTTAATGCTGTATAGGACACAGTTATTAACACAAGAAACAGAAAGACTTCCAGGGAGTAGTATGTTTCCATATTATGCAACTTTAAGTGCAAGGTAATCATATCCTTACACATATGGTCCATATTTCATGTCTAGTACTTGCAACTTTCCTTTTGGGATGGCTGCCATTGATTTCATTGTCAGATGCAACCAAGATATTATTTATATTTCACTTGGGACAGTTTATCCTCTTGATGTTCTATGTTAAGGGAAAGTTGCTTTTGGTCTGAATGTTCTGACATTTTCATTTTTAATTCTATATATTGCAGTAGTCATAGAAGTAATATGTTACTATCGTTTAGCGGGCGCCTAATGTCTTGGTGTTCACTATGGTAATTTTATGCTGGGACTGATGTTATTTATAAATATTTACCTGTATTGTATTCAACATTTTGTTCAGGTGATTTCATATCTTGAAACTGGATGATCCCTCATTAGACTTCACTATAAAGTTTTACAGTATCTTTTCGCAACCCCTTGTACTACCTACTGGACTTTCAAGATCAGTAGCAGTGTTTTTAGCATATAAACTAATAGCACATACAGTTTTAAAAACACACCCCAAAGTGGCAACAAATGCTGATGGGTATAGATTAACAAAAAGGCTTTATATATACATTGAGCTATTACAGTTGTTGGTATTATGATGCAGTATATACCGGTACTGAATTAGGACAGTTTTGTTGAATCATGTGTATGTGCACATTGTCTCTCTTAAGTTCTTAAAATAATGTGAAAAATTTGTATTTTGGAAGTGTGCATTTCAAAAATAGAGATTTCAAATGATAATGACCATGCCATACTATACCAGAGGGTACTCTAAAACACAGCCTAACTCATGCACCATTCCATTTACATCAAACAAGATATATAAATTGCTGCATAATTTAGGACAAATAGATTACATAGTTCAGGTTAATTCATTGGATGTGAAAAGGCCATCTTGACATTCTATATTTATATTTCTATATATATTATGTTATTGTTTCTTCCCTACATTACATTCACTTAAACTGTAGTAGGCACCCATATTTTCTCTTAACAATGGTGATGGTTTGCCGATAGTTCATATTTTTTAAGTATTGAGAAGAACAGAAGTGGAGAATACTTTTATTTCTCTTTGCTACATTATATCTCTCAACATGAAAAGGGATTAAGATAAATATAATCTCTGTGCAATAAGTTTCACAAATGTGAAGATACTAATTTTTCATCACTAAATATAAATATTTGTTACCTGATAAGAAATTCAGTATTAGAATCTCTGCTACAAAATAGTGCTGTTAGTTTATGATCTTGGAATAATAAACTTAATCAGTCCAATAAGACATACAGTATGTTCTCAAGATCAGCGTTAATTGATTTATGTGGCAATAAATGAAGAAATACAGTATTGATCATTAGTTGGAAGCAGATTTTAAATGCACTAAAAATAACAAGAAGTTGTTTATTTTAATTTTTGAGGAGCTGAAAAGCATTAAGTTCTTATGCTATCAGTAGGAAGATATCCATTGCTGTGTTACAAAATGAGGATGGATTTGATTTTTTGGGGTTAGAGAAGTAGTGAGTAAATTTTAGGAACACAAATGGTTTTTTAAATCTGATGCTCTACTGCATCATATGGTGTCTACTGTTGGCTAATATAAGTTGTTTCCAAACTACTCCTCTCTCCAACACATTGCTGACTAGCATGAACACAGAAAAATATACTCAGGTTCTAGAGTGCCTTCTTCACCAACTTCTGTACATTTTATAATGTTAGTTGCCAATAAGGGATCAATTGTTATCCTATTCAAACAGTATGTAACAATCAGCTGTCATTATGGGGTTAATAAACCCTGCTAACCGCAAAAGGTGGTGATACGATATCCTTTCTTCCATAGAAATAAGATATACCATTTGTAGTTCAGTCTCGGGCTTCAAAATTTCATGTTTATTTCACATTACACAATTTTAACACATTGGAGACGCCACTCATAGAAACTATGGGTGCGCTTTTCATTGCTGCTGATGGAGCTCGGAGAATCTTCAGGCAAATTTTCAAATCGGCTAAAGAATAGTAGCTGCCGTTTCAGCGAGCTGTGACTTCACTAGAATACTGTTGAATGCTTCTATAAGCATAAAATATACTAGTTATGAGCATAAGTCGGGAGCTCTTCTTTCAAAGCATTGATAACACAGCCACATTCTTACACAATCTATGACTGCGTCATCGTTGACTGTCAGCTGTGAAATGGGCGGGAAAATACGTATGGTACACGTGGACGGGAAGTGTGTGTGTTTGAGAGGCAGGCTTGTTTGTGTAATTCTTGTGAATATTTAGCCTGTCTAAATCAGGTATACAAAATTTCAACAACGAATCCATAATGGATGTTCTTATGGAAGACACGAGTTCTGAAAATGAGGATAACAATTACACACTAAGTAAACATGATGATTCTGACGCTTCAGGCAAGTAAATGTAGATAATGAGCTAATTTAAAATTGGAGTGAAGATAACTTAGTTTTATACCGCTTCCTGAAGTGGGTTCTGTAATGCTGTTTTATACCGCTTCCTAAAAATGTGTGTGTTTCTGTATAACGATGACAACCAGTAGCAACTTGGTGCAACCCCATCATCAAACTACGAACAGAGGGAAAGCAAATGACTGGTTGTAAACAAGGATACCGGTGCAAATTGACCAATTAGGTTAGAAACTGTATTAGTGTGTTTCAGTAGATGTGTTCTCGATGTTAGACAGATTTCGAAACATTAACCAAACTGGCATCCATAGCTGCGTCAGAATTTTTTTTTTCCGTTTGTAAAACTTATTGTCTTCATAAATTTATATTTAAAAATTGCTGCACTGCTGATAATTAACTCATTTTTGTGTAGAAGAAAGTGTGATCTTTCTAAATATTCCAAAAGTTGTTATAATCATGGCTTACCCTAGCATTGGAAAAATTTCAAAAACCCTTAAAAATCCAGCGAGTGCTGGAAGGTAGCACATTCAGATATTGCCATCTCCGATGTGTTAAATCAAGGTAGATAGAGTATATTAGGTAGGCCATTCCCGTTCACAGCGCTCTCATTGGTTGATCGCGCGTGACGTAGCCGGGAGGGCTAGAAGCGCGCGCCTGCATTGCCTGCATGCAGCATAAACCTCGATAATAAGGGAAAATAAGTTTAATGTCTTATAAATAGTTAAAAGTTTGGCCTTATTATAAGAAGGTGGCACATTACATACCACCTGCAATCAGTGATATAATATTGTTGATAGAAAATAGAATTAACTCTGAGTAATTACATCTTAAAAGCCGGCTGCAAGAACAATACATACATAGAAACACTGGAATAGCTATTGGTTTAATTGTACTTAAAAACTCACGTTTTGATGACTTAGGAAGTTATTGAAGAAGCTGAAGCTGCCCATAGTCGTCTCTTTTTCGCTGAATACTTCTTCATAACATCTATATGATGTTTTATCTTGCGGTGACGTACTCTAATGAAAGTCCTAGTTCTGACGTAGAGCGATATAATATTCTCGTCAAAGTTCTGGAAATTATGATTTTATTATAGAAGTCAAAGTCTGCATTATTCTTTCACATTTAGAAATATAACGCTCGCGATAATTACCAAACTGCATAACTTTTTGATACCATTCTTTGGATTGAAATGATTGATAACCAGTCGTGAGGCACTTCCTGTGGTAAGGCGAACATTTCACCTTTATCACCCAAGCTGTCATCAACAGAGCGACACTTGAATGCCAAGTAGCCTGCAAGGTATTTAATTGCAACCTGGTTTACGCCTTCAGTTTCGAAGTCCTGGCCCAAGTCTTCTATCCTTAACAACTCCAACGTTTCTTCCTGTTCATCTACGGGTACAGGTGTTAACGGCCCATCAAAAACATCTTTACATAGTTCACTGCTTACGAAGCTCAAGAAATCTTCGGCATTATCAGAACCAGAATGAAAAATACCCATATCACTCGGCGATGAATTATTTTCAGCTTCCACTGACACATTACAGGAGAGAGGGATTTCAATAGAAGTCGAATTCTGTTACGAACTTCCAAAGGGGAAGGATTGCTATTGAAAAAAACTCCTAGGCCATGGACACGTTAAAAAAAATCTCCGAGCAGTCTTGGTTTAATCTGGCAGAACAAATATAAGACATATTTGCATGTTCCATGTCTTCAAAAAGTCCTAAGAGAGAGTTTATATATATTATGAACCCCTTCTGAAACGCAAGTGAAATTTTCCGTTTATCAAATCTTCACTTGTGGTATCACCTCTAGAAAGCGCTTCAGAATATTTTCCTGTCTCCTTAAGTTTAAGCCGTATCCAATCCTAAGGGGAGTCTTTTCATCTTTAGGTGCCCTGGAGTTCAACACGTCGAAGGTGTCATTCTAGCTCGATGAAGTTGCTTTCAGCGTCTTTGTTTAAAGTACTGTATACCGCATTGCCAGTGCCGTGCGTCTGGAAAATAACTGCGCAGCCACTCTCACATTCTGACGGGATCTGTCCGTTACACTCAAATGAGACTCATTAATATGATGTGTAGTTGATAGGTCTCCTGTTTGGTTTTGTAACAGGAGTTCTATTGTCTTCTTATGAAATTCTGAACCATCATCTAACGCCAAACCTTCATCTAAGTAGTGGTTTCACAATAATTTCAAGAGGTGGGGGTACGTCACAGAACACCCACACCTTCCTTCCTTTTCTCATCCACTGGAATGCCAAAAAAACTTGTTCTTGTGTACGTTTACTTCCTTCCACACTTTGGTACTTTTGTCCCCCATGTCAATCAATCAATCAATCAATCAATCAATCAATCAATACTGATCTGCATTTAGGGCAGCCGCCCAGGTGGCAGATTCCCTAAAAATTACTGCGACAATATGAATGTCACAAGCCTCAAGTTTACTAATTATGTTTCTTAAATACTCTGACGTCGTTGTCTCGTCGAAATCATAAAAAATGTGTTGCTTCCATGCAGCAAAGAGCCCTCGAACAATCGCTACCTGGACTTTGCTATGAGGCCCTAGTATGCGGTCATCAGATGAATCGTACGAAATACGTCCGTCTATATTCATTTCATCAACTGTCAAAACCGCGATCTTTTCAGACTCCTTGTAATTTATTGCGCTCCTCACGTTTTGGAAATCTGTAGTACCACCAGTTGTTTCCGATCCCCCAGTTAGTACATTGTGCCATAGCACAATTAACTTTATATTTAGAAATCTTACTCATCTTTAACACGACAATCAACACAATACGGAAAATGTTACAAGACTGCGTAGCGCGAAAAATACCTATACTGAAAGCGAGTTCCTTATCGTTCACCGCAACAGCTGCCGACAGGAGACCTCCACGTGACGTCAGCATGAGGCGATGTCACGCTGGAAGCAAAGCGCGGGAGTCGGGAATGAGCCCCCTTGGTGTTAAATATCCCATTGCCTTATATTTACTTTCATGGTTATTGTCAATGGGCCATGAGCATGAATAATAATTCCCAGCAGCTGCTGCTGTAAACTTCATAACAAAAAACAATTAAGCAGTCCAGTTGGCTGGTACAGCAGGATGACAAAGTTATGGCTACAGGATACATAAACCAAGGTGTGAATCATGTTGTATATGTAGTTTGTTTCACCCCCATACTAAGTATATCCTTTGTCACTCGAACGCCACATTCTTCTATATTATTATTATTGCCGGGATGAGTGGCTAAGACGGTTGAGGCACTGGCCTTCTGGCCCCAACTTGGCAGGTTCAATCCTGGCTCAGTCCGGTGGTATTTGAAGGTGCTCAGATACGCCAGCCTCGTATCGGTAGCTTTATTGGCACGTAAATTCTGGCACCTCGGCGTCTCAGAAAACCGTAAAAGAGTAATTAGTGGGACGTAAAGCCAATATTAATATTATTATTATTATTATTATTATATCCTTCTGTGTTTTTAAGTCTTACCAAAATGTTTAGATGAGTGTGTAAGTTTATTATTTAAATTTTAACATTTTACATTTTACTCTTTTCCTCATTGTCTTATTATTGCATACTACTCTCTGATTTGTCTTTATAATCAAAATAAATACAATTGACGAATCTGTACCAAGTTACAAAAGTTGGAAGTTATAAATTACACCAAGAAGAAATTATGTATTTTTTTCCTTTTTAAGTTAGTGTATTTGAATTCCAAATAAGTGTCTCATTCTAAGTTGTGATACTCTTATTCATGGGATAAATCTATGGTATCCATTCATTCATTCATGGAATTCATTTGTTACAACTCAGTTGGACACACACTAATAGATCTGTAGTTCTGTGGTTTGGATGTTTAAGAAATGGAAAATTTGCATATCACCTTAGTTGGTTGCTTACACTGGGATTAGTTCTGTGTTTATTTAAGTACTGAAAAATTCTGGTTGAAAAGGTTTCTCTGTTATACTGAATTAATTTATTTTTGAGATCATAATTTCTTTTTCAGTTTTTAATCTTCAGAAAAATAGTTATTGTACAGAGTTATCAACTTTTTTGAGATACTGTTTTTACGTTTGTGTTAAAAGTTGAATATCCAGACTTTACATCTGTGCCACAGTTCACATGAATTATCATTTGTATGTTTTAAAATCAACATCCAGATTGCAGATATATGTACTTGTATTTATATTACGAGCAGTGAGAACGAATGTGTGTGTTCTGAATGAAGTACAGTGAAACCTCTCATTTACAGATGTAGAAGGGACATATCAATTTGTCCACATCTGGAATGCGACTTTTGTTGGGAGGGAGGTTGCACCGTTTTAACTGTAAAGCGGAATGTTTTTATTTCTTACAGCTGAAAACTACTCAGACACAACAACATTGGCAGCAAGACCTTTGGATTTGCACATTTATTTTTCCTCTTGTCATCACTGTTTTCACAGCACTGCCTTAAAAAAAAAACTGTTGAAAACTACTTATTCGTGTCTTTCATACACAGAATGTATCTACAAGCTCATCAAACTTTTTGCACACCTGATAACTTTAGTTCAATTGTGGATTGTCAGATCTTTATGTTTAGATGCATGACAAAACAACTGAGTGAAGTGAGTGAAGAGGACAACGAATTGTTGATTACTGTAACTGGACTTCAGACTCGCCAGTCAGGCAGCGTTTTATGACACTCTTTACTCATCCACTTCTAGATAACGGTGCTGGAGGGCTAGGTAACTTGGCTAGCAGGTACAGCACTACTACAGAACCTTCTTTTCAATATGATACCTTTCTGTTCAGTCCTCAAAACTAACTTTTCATTTGCAGAGTACAGGTCTCAATTCGAGTTCTATCTGTAGTCAGGAGATAAAGCTAGCTTTAGGACTCTCAAACAACTGCCCATTGCCATAGCGGAGTGTTTTTAAATTAGAGTTGATTTATTTCTAAATGTTTTGAGTTAGGACATTAAAAAATCTGTTTTTGAGGCGAGAGTGTGCATGCGTGCATGGGTGTAAGGAGAGGTTCCACTGTAATTTTCTTCTTGCTGTACATAATTACAAGGTTGCATCTCTAACTTAAGTTTATATCAGTTGGTCGTAACTGTTTGTGCCATTGTTTTGTAACATGAATTTCCAAGTTGAGTTTAGCAAATTCTTGAAAATATATCTTGTGTATTATTTATATTGTGCATTAAGCTTATTTCCAAACCTGCTCTTTAGAACTGGTTATTGGACACCTTTTCAACAGACACAAAACTCTAATCCATTTCAGGGGTAAAAAAATTGAGCCTTATAAAGAAACTACTGTCCGGTTTCGATATCTCCGACCCTGTCCTTGAGTGACAGTGCAAAGGGGGGAAACATAAGGGAAAAATTCGAAGTGTGGGGATAACTTCATGGGAAAAGCAAATACTTTTCTTTTTGCTGCTAACTATAGAAAAACATTATCAGCCTAGTCAGATTCCTCCAGTGAATTTCCAGAACTGTTGCATTCATTACTATTGCTATTTAATTGTAATTTCCTCCGCCTAATGCTGCTCTTCATTAACCTCCAAAATTATTTTTCTCCCTGTAGAAAGTTTGTTTCTGTCGAAATTGAATAGAAGTTGGGCACTGTTGACACTCATTTTTTTATTCACATAAAAATAGAGCACTGTATTCCTAATTGCAAACATAAAACTATCCACTTTCAAGGCGTTCCACAGGACATCTTTCTCTTCTTTCCAGATGTCGAACAACTTTCAGGATAATTTTCAGTTTCTCTTTTCTGATAGCCTTAACTGTTGTTGCACCAATTCCTGTTTAATTAGAGACTCCTTCTGTAGATTTTATTCAATGATATTAATGAGTATTTTACTTTTTTTCTCCTCATCACACTTTTCAGTTAGAGATGCCATAAACTGCTGACACTACAGTGAATTGTTGAATTAGTTGGTTAACTCAAGCTATCCATTGCAGCTTCTTGAAAATACTGAGGTATGAACAGTGAACACAACATGAAAGGCTGCCCCGAATATGCTGACAATAGAGTACCTGGCAGTTCGTAGAAATCATATAACTTCAATATCTACAACCCATTACAAACTTTCCTCACTCCCCACCCTCTTTCTTGACCAATAATGTGAGAGACCATACCAAATCCTGGGAGAATTAGAATATAAACTTCACGAATCCCAAAAAATCAAAAGAGGTGTTGATCCCCACCAGCAGGATCAAAGAATGAGGTATTTAAGTTTCGGTCAGTGAGTAGTATAGTAATAGCACCTGCTAATACAGGTAAAGAGAGGAGGAGAAGAGCAGTAATAGCTACAGCCCATACAAATAAAGGTGTTTGATCTAGTGATATTCCAGGGGCTCGTATATTAATAGTTGTGGTAATAAAATTAACGGCTCCTAGAATTGATGATACCCCTGCTAAGTGAAGAGAGAAAATTGCTAAATCAACAGAAGCACCAGCGTGGGCAATTCCTTAAATCAGAGATCTCGGAACTGGACAGTAATGACAGTTAAATTTATACTGTCTCCTTAGAAGGTAAATTGTTCTTAATTTTCTAAACTAGGGAAATGCTTTGTTTGGCTATAGCTTGTATATATAGTTCACCTGTCCATTAAGTCAGGATACGGTGTTTGCTTTTGCTGTATAAAAGAGAGCTACGTCTTTTGCAAAGAAACTGTATCATGTGTGCCATGATATAGACCTTGATTATTATGTCTTTTTTTTTTTTTTTGGTAGATGTAGGTAGAGAAGAACTATGAGGTGAAATCAAATTTATGTACATTGTTCCTAATGCAGTATAGTGAACTTTCGACATGTATATTTGAAATCTGTAGGTTTTGTGGATTAATTTAGACCTCATTGAATGTACCTGCTTTCTCTCGTTACAATTTTTGAGATATATTTTTATTGCAAAATAGTACGTATGGTATGAGTGGAAAATGTAAAATATACTGCTAGTTCATCAGGATTGTCACATGTAGTTCTTCTCCTTGGTAATTATTGTTTCTCTTAATGTATGGAGGTTGTCAACTGAGAGTTGATTGCTAGTCCTGTAGCAAGGAAAATTTCCATTGAGATTATTTTTATTATGTCTTGTACAGAGAAGTATGGTTTTAGAAATGCTGTTGTGCTTACATCAATTACTTATTGTGCCAGAACTGTCATGCATTCCATAACAAGATTTTTATTATTATTTTATATAATAGGATTTAAGATATTCATTCTGCCAGATAGAAAATTATGCTCAAGAAAATTACAATGAATAAATACTTAAAACCATTATTTTTGCTCCAGTTACTGGGGAAAAAGTTTTTCTTCCAATCTAGTGATCAGCTCTCATTACTGAAATATATTGTAAATATGAGTCTGTTAACTGGATGATCTTTCACGTGAACATCCCATCTTCTCTAAGTTACCTGAAAAACGTTATATCTGTGTATGTATATATATATGTTTTGGTATATTAATTGGTTTAAGGTTGCACAGATTTCAGTGCTGTGTATTTTCATCTTGGAAAGTTCATTTTGCGTATGTGTGTGTTACGATAAGTGTGACTGATTACAGTAATTTGACTTGCTGTTTGATATAAGTTGATTTATACAGGTTCAGTCTAAATGTAAGCTGAGGTTTTGAGTAATTTTTATAATATATATATATATATCAATATCATGATTAAAAGTCAGTTCAGTGGCACCAATACTAAAGGGGAGAAAAATTGTGTAACTTGTTAGATGTGATAGAAAATGAACCAAACAATAAAACATTGCCTGTATATTTCAATTCTCCTCTACGTTGTTGAGACTGCTGGGTCAGAGAAGTGTTCCAACATTTTTTTAGCTAGCATATAACTGCTTTGTGTGTATTTTCTAATGCATACTCGTGTAGTTGAGGTGTTCTTGTCTGTATCTCCTTGGTATTCTCAGAAATGTAGAAAAAAAGAAAAGTTGCTTACAACAGTTATTTCTTCTTATTGGAGGCCACTGGTTCCAAAGTTCTCTTCTCAGTCAAATTTAGACCTGGATCATATTTTGTAAAATTAATATTGTGTAAGATAACTTATTCTTTTTATAGGTTCTGTCCATATTTACAATTTGGCCATCATTATTGCAAAATATAAGGCATAATTTATTTTATTTCTCTGTTTTATGTTACAAAGAAACCACAAGGAATTTGAAGCATTTGTATTATATTTTTTTAAATTATATCTGCTGTACTGTATGCTTGTAAAATTTCTAGATTTATAAGAAGAATCCTATCTCTGGTAGTTAATCATGGCTGTGATATATTCGTATTACATTTCATAACTTTTTATGTTTCCATTTATAATTACTACTTTTTGTGGTTTATCTCTAGAATTTCATGGTTTTAACATTTTCAGCAAACTACGGGTTCAGTTTTTTTAAAGCTTCAGCTGAAGATATTTATAGTATTTAATAATTTTTAGATTAGTTTTAAAGCTGTGCGATTTCGAAAGTTGTATAGTACACCACCACAGAATTTGTGCTGTTTATTAGATTTTGTGGAGAGAAAGTGGAAATGTGTGAAAATTTTTATTTATACAGAGTAGAGATTGCCCTAGAAAAGCAGAACAAGTAGCAAAATAATCAATAAACACTCTTTCATCAGTTGGGATACATGCCTCTAGCCCTACCTTTGCATTGGTTTCTGAAAGCCATTCAAGTATTTCCTATTACAGCAACTGGGTCTTGAAGTTAGTCATGCTATAAAATGAATACAGCCAAACCTCAGACTGTGGTGTATTGAGGGAATAGGAAATTACTTATGTCTTACATTCAGATACACTAAAAGTAAAAGGTCACAAATACATACTTATGTACAGTAGTGTAACTTTCGTTTAACTACATAATTAAAAATATAATGCATTGCACAACAGCACTGAACTAAATTGTTGCTGCATTCATATTTTGGAAAGAAATCAATAATTTTTGTTTTATTTCTGCTTTGATAGTCTCTGTAATAAATACTGATTTGAAAGATTCCAAAGCAATTAGGTGTTCCTTTGTTACACATTGAAGGTAACTTGCAGCACATTGAATTTGTTCAATTACTCCCAGCAATTCTATACATTACCAACGTAGATTGCCAAAAACCTGTTTTTTATTTTTCTTCTTTTCTGTATGTTTTATTCTACCATCCAAATTTTAAATACTGCTAATTTTGTTTTCAAACGTTTTGAGTTGTTGAACATATGTACATCTCTGCACAAGAAAGTAACTGGGAAGACTGGCTACTTTTATAGGTTACGTACTAAACGCTTCCAGCGATTCATAGAAATTCCTACCCTTGGATCTTGAGCCATACCATCTGGAGGGATCAGCTTATTGCTTTCGGAGAATCTTTTAAAGTTAAGATGCACATCATTTCTTAAAATGATAACAAGAAAGTGAATAGGTATAAAATTATTAAGAAAATAAATTTGCCCAGTTACATAATGCAGGTTTATTGTTATATCGATCTTCATTATATGGAGGTTTGGTTGTATTTAGTATTTATTGTTCACCAATGGGATCCACATTTCACTATGATCTAAATAAAGGGAGTTATATTGAATCAGTGGTAAACTCATTAGGCAAAACCTTGATAACTGGCACTGAAGATTATATTTAGCAATATTATCAACCCCTCCATGGTTCAGATTGAGAGGTGTTACATTTTCATTTTGTAATCTGGATAAAACTGACATTTTTACTGAACAATTCAGAGATGGGGCACATGCATAGGGTAAAGTACAGTATGTATTTCACATTAAATGATTGTTCTTAGGAGTCAAATTCTTTAGCCCACATATTAAAAAATACAGCAGTCAGTGTTGAACTTCGTTAATATTAGTGTTTTGCTGTACTCAGGAAGGGTACTTGATTTCTGAAATGTATAAGGCTAGTCTTCCCACTCAGTTGGTAATCTTGGGGAGCAGTGGCTGTCATTTTGGCATAAACTGGAATATTTAGATCTTGATTAATGAAGAAAATAGGAAATTCTCAGCAGAAGTGCAAACTAGGTAATTTTATTTTGTTAATGTAGTAGGAAAGAAACTGGAACCATTCTGTCCTTAATTCTGAAGCATACATAATCTGGTCTCTTCTAGGCTAAGGACTTGTACTTCTATGTGTTATGCTATAAAACATGGTTATCTGGAATTGCAGTACATGCCCTTAAGTAAGAAATTATGTGATGTCATAATTTATTACTTGCCATTGTACTGCTGTTTGTATCTCATTATCAGAACTTTTTGTATACTTTTCACAAGTATAAGTGGTATTCCCTGCAAAGTATTAATTGAAGGAACAAAAATGCTGAATAATAATTTGACCATCTCACATTGAGAAGAAATGGCAGACTGACGTGTTGATTCACTGATTGTTCTTGTTTATATTTTCTCAGTCTTACGAATATTGTATGACATAACAATTTGGAAAGAGAATAGGGAACGCTTATCATCATCATCATCATCATCATCATCAATTAAAATTTCCAGCTGGGTTGGGACGTTTATTGGTACCTTTCCGTTTTCCTTTGTCCAATCACCATTGTTGCTTCTTGGTCATGTTCCACTCCAGGTTACTTCTTATTATACTGTTCTTGATTGAGTCCAATCACTTCTACCTCTTGTTCTCCTTCCTTCAATCTTAGTCCATCATAATGTTCTTCGGTATCCTTCCCTCTTCTATCCACTTAACATATCCAAACCATCTTAGTTTTTCTCTTCATTCTGTTGGAAAGTTTTTTCACTTGGATTTCTTTCCTGACGACCACATTTCTTACTCCATCCTTTCTTGTCTTTTCTATCACACATTTAAAAAAATTTCATCTCTCTGGCACGGATTTTACTCTCATATCGTTTCGTCAGTGTCCAGATTTCTGCTACATATGTTAATAGGGAACTCTAATACATCACCTCTTTACACATCTTTCTTCCAGATCAAGTTCTTCACACTGATAAAGTAAATTTCCTCGTTGCATCATTTTACTGGTCTCCACGTCCAATCCTCCATCTTGCATCAGTTCGCTACTTGAAGCTTGCTACAATTTGAAGGTCGTTTCCTGCAATTTTTACAGTACCTTTCCCAGAAAACTCTTGACATACGTAGGGAATGATTCTTGTACAAAGTTATACCTCTCTAAATCTTAGTTTTGCCGGGCTGAGTGGCTCAGACGGTTAAGGCGCTGGCCTTCTAACACCATCTTGGCAGGTTCGATCCTGGCTCAGTCCGGTGGTATTTGAAGGTGCTCAAATACGACAGCCTCGTGTCGGTAGATTTACTGGCACGTAAAAGAACTCCTGCGGGACGAAATTCTGGCACCTCGGCGTCTCCGAATACCATAACAGTAGTTAGTGGGACGTAAAGCA
This sequence comes from Anabrus simplex, assembly GCF_040414725.1. NCBI lineage: Eukaryota > Metazoa > Arthropoda > Insecta > Orthoptera > Tettigoniidae > Anabrus > Anabrus simplex. The sequence goes on along the minus strand of NC_090270.1, from coordinate 60,079,828 downwards.
AACAACATTATTATTATTATTATTATTATTATTATTATTATTATTATTATTATTATTATTATTATTATTATTAAATCTTAGTTTGGAGTGATTCCATTCAACAATGAAGAGCTCGGTAATCAAGTATAGGATACGCACATACCATCACTGGAAAATTTTACTCATTTTGTTTTGATTGTTTTGACTCCAGGAGAGGTGGCTGGCTATCAAACCAGCCAGTGAAGAACAATGTGGCTGCCTATGGCTCAGTTTTCCATGCCTGCTTTAGTATGTATAAACATCAGCTGTCTAATATTAGGACATTGTTGCTGATATAAAATCTTAGCTGCTGCCATCAAAATACACTTTCACGTTTTTGTTCCTTGTGCCTGGCTGCATTTCTTCTTTTTACATTTTTTATGTTTAACAGAAAGTAAGAGACTGGCTAGTAACATACTACACTATTTTTCTGGTGTTCACATGTTTTATTTTCAGTTATCATCTCAAGTACACAGTGTTCATCTTCGTAAAACTCTGCAATCAGTTGAGCATAGTACAAGAGATGGGACTTCCTCTTGAAAGATCATCTTTTTAACTCAAAATACTGCAGATCCAGTATGTTAATGCTGCAAATATATTGTTATTGATATGAAGTTATGTTTATGGGCATGACATATAAATAAATATAAGGAACATTTTTTTTTGAAAATGGTACCTTTAAACACATACATTTTATAAATGTGGTAATATTATAAAAACAATTCGGCATTTATTAAAATGCTATTATTTATTCTAAAATAATAGTCACATTGAGTAAATTGGGTTTAGATTGTGAGAAGAGGCCTATTATATGAATGTTATTAAATTGTTGAAAACTGAAACTTGTGTACGGATGTTTTCATATAGCTGTTATGAATATGATCATGCTCTAAATAAACATAAAATCAAATTGAAGATTATTTTGAAAAATAATGTAAAATTTGAAATATTTAAGGAGAATTTGACTTTTCTACTGAAGAACAGGGGAGGGGTTAGGGTGGGATTAGACGTAAAATTCACTTTGATAATATTATATATGAATTTTCCAGTGTTTTAATAGTGAGAGAGAGAGAGAGAGAGTGTGTGTGTGTGTGTGCATGCATGCGTGCGTGGTCATATGTCCCTTATCGTTAACAGGAATGAAATGCTGTATGTTCACCTTGGCAATATCTATTTTACTTAACTGTTAATTTTTTGTCTACTCTTGTAAATCTTGTGTCATAAAAGTGATGAGGGGAATGGAATATATGAAGTTTTGGAAAACTGCATGTCACATATACTTGGATGGCTGATGTGTAAATAATTATCTTTCATATAGGTTTCAGTGTTAAAGTTTTCACTCAGTAAGGAAATTTTATATCATATGCACACATTTTTTTAAATGAAATTCAGTCTCATTCAGTATGCAGAATACTTTGACATATGAAAGAAAAATCCTCAAACCTAGATTGGTATATCAACCTATTTTGCATCTAGTGATGTAAGTTGGCATTTCTTTTTCATAAGATGTGTGATAGATTGTTTGTAAAATTGTTCATGCTAATGTGGACAGTCTTTCTTCAGTCTTCCTTTTTATGTTTTCAAGATCAAGTCAAAGTTTCAAGTTTGATTTTCTTGATAAGCTGTGTTTGAAAATTGTTATCCCCTACTTTCTTTATACTGTTGTTATTAAATAGAGTTTTATCTTAGGATCATTATGGGTTCATGTGCTAAAAAGAGCTTTAAATTTGAAATGTTTGTTTTCACTATTTAGGCATGAGTTATTACTTTGAATTTAACAATGCCATTGATGGCTTTAATGCACATTTATGTTAACTACATTATGAAATATTTAATTTATGTGAAGATTTTACATTCTGCTTTTTGATAATATTATTGGAAAGCTTACATATTAATCATTGCTACCTAATAGGTTTGATGTTGAAGGCTTCATTGGTCTTGTGAGTTTCCCTGTCAAAAATAGTGTGAAGTTGGCATGTTAGAATCGCTGGAGAGTAATATCAGTATTTTCGTCACAATAATAGACTGCTGCTTGGTCAGTGTCTGGAGAGGGTGCACAACTCATCGGATACTTTTTGTGTGTACCAAATTGTTCTGAGAAACTTCATTATCATGGCATTTCAAGAAAAACTGTATCAATTTAGAAAGAACACTTCGGTATAAGTATAATCTGTCTTTTTAAATGAGTTAACACAATACATTGGGTACACATCAATTTCCCTTATTTCAATAATCTCTGTTCCTTTTGTACTAATTTGAATTAGAACTTTAAACTAAGACTTCATGGTTCTGCTGCTAGGCTAATAAGGAAATTAAGAACACCAAGGGTCAGTCGAAAACTGTTCACACACTATCTTTTACCTACAGTATTTCACAGTATTTTATCTCTTTTCTACTCGCTCCTTGTCAATACACACAAAACTACTTAAAATCATTAGAGCATGGAAACACCAGGACGTGCTGGAAGTCAATACAATTGAGAAGATGTTTTATCCTTGTCAACTCTGCAAGAAAACTGGCCAGTTAAGGTTGGGAGTGTGTTCTATACAAGACTGAACATGTTTGATGCAAGTTTCTGTTTGTAAGTTTCTCAGCAGTGTGTCATGAAGAGCTGCTTCATACACTTCTGAAATGGAATATCTGTTTTCTAAGTACCTGTAAAAATCTTGAGATAATTTTAGCAACTTCAATAGATATAACTGAAAAGGCTCTTGCAGCAAAAGATCCCATTATGATACCAAGCTAAAACATAGAGAATTTCTTAACAGTAGGAGAAAATTGTGAGATTATTTCAAAATATGCCCTTTAAAAAAAAAAGTCTTATTTGATTTTGAGAAACACATTTTATAAGAAATCACTGCTTGAAACCATAAAAACAGGTTGGTTCTGTAGTTCAGCAAGATAAGTAGCAAATGGATGTTTAAAACACACCTCGCATGTTTTTGAAAAAATTGACAAATTTACAGTCACATAACTTTGAAACTGGTTGACATATTCATTGAAATTTGATCTTTATACCATTCTTAACATTCAGGATGCGAAATGTCATTTCAGTCTGGTTGGTTGGTGTACCACTAAATATCAGTGTTTTCTTGGGTGGAGCATGAATAGTTACAGAAAAGTCTCCTTGCAAATTTGACTTTATTTACTCTTCATGTATTTCAGCCATGTCCTCTCGTTATCTCATTTCTTTAGTATGTGTTCTTATTACATCTGCATCGTTTCAGTTCTGCTATCGCCACCATACACTACATATCATTGCGAAGTGTGTTCCAAGGATTAATTCTAGTCAATCTTTAGCTTATAAATTAAGTGGAATAAACTTGCAGTTTTGCCAATGCACTCTCAATTTTTTCATTACATTGATCATGTTTCTTTCTGGAACCTGTTCGCATATATTTATTCATAGGATGGAGGTGATTATACCTATGGCTCCTCTCATTTCTTTTGAATCTGCATTTTATATTTAATGTCTTGATTTGTTCTAAAACATACTGCAGGTATTTGTTTTAAAATTACTCAGTCCTCGACATAATATTTGTGGCAAGGGAGTCTCGACCGATACCTCGTTTATTTCTCTAATATAGTATATAATACATTTACTCTGACAGCATTATTGTAATTTATATGATGTATTTGATTAGTGATAGGCGTTAAGCCGTTCAGTGAATCTTGAAAATTGTCTTCATGGAACCTCTCCAAAGTGGCTTTATTAAATACTTTGTACATAACCTAGTTTGGCTCCATGGCTGAATGGTTAGCATACTCGCCTTTGGTCCAAAGGGTCCCAGGTTCAATTCCCAGCTGGGTTGGGTAGTTTAGCCTTAATTGGTTAATTCCTCTTCCTTGAGAACTGTGTGTGTGTAGATAGAGTCTCATCCTTACAGGCATGCAGGTTGCCTATAGGCGTCAATTCAAAAGACCTGCACCAGACCTCTCCAGATGCCATGTGCCATTCTTCTTCTTTTCTTCTTTCAGCTCTTTCTGTTCTCTATTTCTCTCTGTCCAGTGTCCACTGCTCATGAAGGTTCTTCTCTTTCTGGTCTTTGAGATTAGTTCCCTCCACCTCCTCCTAGGTCTCCCTCTCTTTCATGTACCCTCCACCTTCATCACCTTCTTCCCCACATAATCCTCCTCTCCTCTTGTGACATGGCCAAACCATTGCAATCGTTCCTTGTGAATTCTTCCTGCTATTTCTTCAACTTGTACTGCCCCTCTAAAGTATTCATTTTGGACACGGTCCAATCTGGTTACTCCACACATTCATCTCAACGTCTTCATTTCTACCATTCTCATTTTGTTGATTTGACCTTTATTCAGTGCCATTCATCACTGCTAGACCGGGCGAGTTGGCTGTGCGGTTAGGTGCGTGCAGCTGTGAGCTTGCATCCGGGAGATAGTGGGCTTGAGCCCCACTTTCGGCAGCCCTGAAAATGGTTTTCTGTGGTTTCCTATTTTCACACCAGGCAAATGCTGGGGCTGTACCTTAATTGAGGCCATGGCTGCTTCCTTCCCACTCCTAAGCCTTTCCTATCCAATTGTTGCCATAAGACCTATCTGTGCCGGTATGACATAAAACAAATTGTAAAAAAATCCATCATTGCTGGCCTCACCACTGACTTGTACACTTCTCCTTTGGCTGCTAGTTTTCCAGTTTCTTCCACAACTAACCTCAGTTATTTGAAGTGGCTCACTCTCTTGATGACTTCACCGTTCACTTTCAGGTTTTCTTGCAACTCTCCTCTTATTCATATACTGTTCATGCATGATCTTTATCTAGATGAGTTTCTCCGACATGAAGATACAGATATTCTGTTTTCATCCTGCTGATCTTCAACCCTCTCTCTTCCAGTACTGAAGCCCACTGCCCCGGTTTCCTAAGAACTTCCAAAGTCTCGATACTGCTACATATGTTCTCTCTCACTTGTCTGTACATTTCACAGGGGCATTCCTTCGCCTAAGGCTTCTCCGTGCATCTTGTTTGGCCATCATATCGTAGGCCTTTTCCAAATCTATAAACCCCAGTTGAAAGTTTCTTTGCTATTTGTCTCAGTTGCATACAGCAAATAAGATGTGATCCTGTGGGAGTGTGTTAATGTTTTGTGCAGTACACTTTGTTTGGTCTGTTAGCAGTTCCATTTTCTCCAGCTATTTTCCATTGCGCTGCAACCCCGCTAGATAACTGGTCCCTTCTGCCTGGCCTTTTCCAAGTACCTTGGGCTTGACACTACCTATGGATTAAACCCTGTTTTACGGCCAGGTGCCTTTCCCGAGGGATGTATTCACTATTACATGTTCCTCTGGTAGTTGGTAATATGGTGTAGTGTGTATGAATGAAGAGAACACGAATATTCAGTCCCTGGGGAATTAACCAGATGTGATTAAAATCCAAAGCCCAACTGGCAGTCACACCCAGGGCCCTAAGATCCAAAGGCTGCTATGCTGCCCATTCAGCCAAGGAGCGGAACTGCTAGATAACTGGTCCATCTTCACGTATATCAACTAGCATTTACCTAACGTACAAGAAAGTCCAAGAATTATTGAATTTTATTTGCATATAGTTTAATGTTCAGTAATTTCCATTTTAATTGTCTAGATTTATACAAATACTGTATGCTGCGACGTAGTTGATTATTAAAAATGACTGAAAATGAAGGTATGTTTTATTTAATAGTTGAAAATGAAGGTATGTTTTATTTAATAGTTACTCAGTGTCTTGCATCCATTTGTGAATATCTATCTCTTCTGAGATTTATTTATTTCACTACTCACGTCTTAGCAACAGATTTTTATTATTCACAATGTGAATTCATTGTGAGAAAAATTATTTCCAAGATTAAATTGGTAAATTACTGGTAAACTATCAGCATGCGTAGAATATAGTTATCTCCCTAATTTTTATTCTTCACTTTTAAAATCTCTAGAAATTTAAACTGTAAATGAAAATTGATAGAAATACAGGAATTCTTATTTGACTTCATCTTTGTTGGTATTACATTGAGATGTTCAACTGATAAAACTTTTATTTTTTAATATAGTTTATGCTGGCAATACGTGAATTAGCAGGTTTGACATTGCCATTTCCTAGTTGTCAGTTGGTTGTGTACCTGATTTCTATCCGTGTGATAGGTATTGTGCTTTTTCACACACGTGTTTACTGAGAGATGGACATTTTTTAATCATCAGTCTTCGTGATACTGTATTATGGAATTTTTCTGTTTTTGGTTTAGACATCTCCGTCCACTAGAATTTAAATAAAGGACTACTCCGCTTTTACACATAGGCATACATGTGTGAATCTATCTGCGCAAATCTGTCAAATATTTTATTGCATTGTATATTTCTGAAGCGGTTGAAACAATCTAAAAAATTGAAATTATATGGTTGAATTTGGACTTGGTGATAATTCAGATACGGTAATGAAAGTAATTTTACATAAGGAATTGAAAAATTGGGAACATGAATTTTATTATTAATGAAATGTAAATGTGATTCTTAAAAAGTAGAAAAGCTCATTTTCTTCTTAAATGTATAATAATCCTTTGTGTAAGTGGTTTATATGTATGTATAAATGGGTTGTTTCAGGGTGTGTAAATATCTTAGGTCTCAGTGTGCTAGTAAGTTTTTTTGGAGTTCTTTTTGTTTCTTCCTTTTCTTTTATACAGTTATTATACTGGAACTGTTTATTTAAAAAGTTTCAAACTTCAATAAACTTTCATTTTGTTGTAATGATTGTTGTTTTATTTCTTTATTCTTCCATTCCTATAATTATGAACTACTTTCTTTTCTGTGATTCATGGATAAGTTTTCTGAAGTCAGATTGTGCATAAATTTCTGAACATTAAAAAAAAACATGTATTATGCCTGTTATAATAAAAATGATTTTACATTTGTAAATCTGACCATTAAATTCCTAATGCACCCACTTTTGTAGCCAAGTATTTATGGTTGCTGGTGATAGGAATGAGGAACTTCACCCTTTAGAGATCTTTGCATCTTAAGGATAGCCATGAATGAAATTTAATATTCAACCAAAAATTAATCTTTCAATTTTTTAACCTGAAAGTTTCCCAACACCTTGTTCCACAAAAAACATAATTTTGTTACGTTGCACCATTTTCAAATATCCGGGAACATGCTTTTTAAAGGGCCACACGTGTGTGGCTATGCATGGTCACGCTGAAGTATGGTATGTGGTGGATTTGTTGTTGGGTCTTTTTTTACTTTTACCAATCTATTACAAGTCCACATAGAGTTAGATTGGCACGGATGTTTATTGCAACTAACTGAATGAAAGAGTAAGAAAAGGACCCAACTTTGGGTCTAGGCTAATTTATTGAGGCACATTGCATCTCTGTCTTTTCAAAATTTAATTTATTCTTGCTCCTCTTCCTTCGGAAAAGTTCTTTAGTCACTTTTGGTCATTGTCATAACGTTAGGGCCTGCAATGCAGACGGACCTGGGACTTAATGGGTCCACACTTTTGGTCATTGTCATAACATTAGGGCCTGCAATGCAGACGGACCTGGGACTTAATGGGTACACAGACCTCCCAAGAAAAGTAAATAAATCATTAAATATCTTTACCGAATGCCACTCTGCATAGAAAAGGTCATATCGTGATGTGTTTGTAGAATGGACCGAAAAAGTTTGCTTTTACAGTGCGTATGTAGAGTAATTGTTGGATGGTTGCATCTGCCTGCAGTTTATTGTTATTGTGTTGAGTCTAAGATTGCTGTCTCTTATAATACGAGCAGTATATGATCTAACAAATATCTTCGCCAAGTTATTATTTAAGAAACTCTGAAAATGGATACCATAATATCAAATTTTAGACCTAATTATTCCTGTGGCCATTTCTTCTGCAAAAATTACCATTTTCAAAACAAACTAACAAAGAACTACTTCTGAAATGTTATGACTCAAAACAGACTATTCAAACAAAGTGTCATCCGTGGATACAATTGAAATTGTCAATGCCTTTGCATCCCTGATGTATGTTGAAATTGTCAATGCCTTTGCATCCCTGATGTCTGTTGCATAGTTCAGTTTCTTTAGAATCCAATACAAGTACAGTAAAGTTTAAAAAATTTAAAGACAGAAACATATATTTATTTCAGTCCCTACAAAATATTTAACTTGAAAAATTAAATCTATTAATAATGAATAATAATAATAAATAAATTAGTTTTGTAATCTTATAGTAATTCCTTCGTATATGGATATAGGTGGCATTAATGTATCTGCTATTTATGTCTTAAACAGATTTTATACTATTTGTTTGAGCGAGTCCAATTTTGTGTTTTGCAGGCGGGCCCGTATCATATTCGTTACGCCTCTTTTTTTTAGTGAAGCTGAAATTTGGTACAGATGTCTATCAGTATAATATGGAGAAAACAAGTTGTTATTGATCTAGGCATTGGTTGATATAAGGGTATATTTTGATATGCATAAGAAATAGCTACCTTTTGTGAAAGGGAAAGAAAAATACATCAAATAAAGCTAAAATGGCAACAACAATAATCATCATTGCACCTACTAGATATATTCAAGTTGTAAAGTGACACATGATTGGTGAACCTGTGGGCAAAATACCAATGGCTTGTTATAAGAATTGTTGCACAAGGGACTTTTTTAAATAACACAACAGTGAATTTCTTAATATATTAAATCACTCATAAAATAGCTTCCTCTGTGGATCAGCGGTAGAGTGTTGGCCTCCGGATCCCAAGATAGTGGGTTCAAACCCGGCAGAGGTAGTTGGATTTTTGAAGGGCGGAAAAAAGTCCATTCGACACTCCATGTCGTACGATGTCGGCATGTAAAAGATCTCTGGTGACACATTTGGTGTTAACCCGACAAAATTAATTAAATCTCAGCCGTAGACGCCCAAGCGAGTTTCGGTTTACTCGGTCTGCCATCTAGTGGGGGCCTAGAGTAAAACGGAACGTCGAAATTGACGAGCAGACAGCCAGATGGCGTCGAATTGAAATGTCTGCACACGGTAGCTGAGGCCATACGATTATTATTATTATTATTATTACTCATAAAATATAAGAGCAAGTTTCTTGAAATGTTACGAATTGATCATTGTATAAGTCACTGGTAAGGCCCCAATACGAGTATGGTTTTAGTGTAAGGGACCCTCAACAGGATTACTTGATACAAGAACTGGAAAAGATTCACAGCAAAGCAGCATGATTTGTTCTGTGTTATTTAAAAAAGTCCCTTGTGCAACAATTCTTATAACAAGCCATTGGTATTTTGCCCACAGGTTCACCAATCATGTGTCACTTTACAACTTGAATATATCTAGTAGGTGCAATGATGATTATTGTTGTTGCCATTTTAGCTTTATTTGATGTATTTTTCTTTCCCTTTCACAAAAGGTAGCTATTTCTTATGCATATCACGAATTGAATTAATAGTTAGAGATAAAAATCTTTGGAGCCATAAGATAAATAGTTTCAAACTTCTAAATTTCAGTCATGGCTAGTCTTAACACTGATGTCGACTACCTTTACATTATAGTGAGAACACTGCACAGTCGCCATGGTTACCCGACAGCCGTACTACATACAGTGAGTAAGAAAGTTTCTAGTTAATAATAAAAGTAAATCAATAAGTCGCCATTTAGGGCTGTTGCCCAGGTGACAAATCCCCATCGGTTGTTTCCTAGTCTTTTCTTAAACGATTTCAAAGTACTGTAGTTGGAAATTTATCAAACATCTCCCCCAGTAAATTATTCCAATCCCAATTTCTCTTCCAATAAACTAGTATTTGCCCCAATTTGTCCTCTTGAATTCCAACTTAATCTTCATTTTATGATCTTTCCTACTTTTAAAAACTCTTCAAGCTTAATCATGTAATGATGTCATTCCAAACTATCTCTCCACTGACAGCTCGAAACATTCCGCTTAATACCAATATAGTAGTCCGTTATTGGGCATTATAAATTTACTCATTCGGAAGAAATATTCCAGGTTCCCTATGGGAATCTACATCCATATCACATTCTGCTTAATCTAACTATTCGTCTCCACGCTTCCAAGTCTTCCCATGCCGAAGTTTGCAGCATTTTCATAACACTATTTTTTGGAAATCACCCCAGAACAAATCATGCTGCTTTGCTGTGAATCTTTTCCAGTTCTTGTATCAAGTAATCCTGTTGAGGGTCCCTTACACTAAAACCATACTCGTATTGGGGCCTTACCAGTGACTTATACATCCTCTCCTTTTCATCTTTACTAAAATCCCTAAATAACCTCATAACCATATGAAGAGATCTGTAACCTTTATTTACAGTTCTGTTTATGATTGCCTTAATGCATAATAACAACCAAGTACTTAGTGATCCCCATGAGTTACTCTCATCCCATCAACACATTAAAAAAAATTGAGAGGACTTGCTTCTCTTCTTTATGAAATTTGCAACCTGACATTTCACCCCATTTACCATCATACCATTGCCTGCTCTCCATCTTACAACTTCGTCGAGGTCTTTTTTTTGCAGTTCCTCATAATCTTGCAACTTACCATTTTTATTACTCCATACAATATAAAATCATCCGCAAAAAGCTATTTCTGCAATTTCAGTTCCTTACTCATATCCTTTATATATCGTCCAGCTCCTGCCAGCTTGAGATGTTTCACATGTTCCCTTCTCCCTCTGTCCAACCATCATTGTTCCTCCCTAGGGCCAATGACTTAGATGTTAGGCCCCTTTAAATAAGCATCATCATCATTATTCCTCCTTAACTGTGTTCCAATCCAGGTTCTAATTATACTGTTCTTGTTCGTTTTCAACCACCTTATCTAGGTTTCCATCATCTGCTTCAACATCCTTCTCTCTTCCATCTAAGTTATCCCCCTCCATTCTGTCAAAGCTTTTCCTCTCTGATTTCCTTACTGATGTCCTCATTTCTTACTCTGTCCTTTCTTGTCTCTCCTATCAGCTTGAAACAAATTCATTTCACTGGCCTGAATTTTATTCCCTTGCCGTTTTGACAGTTTCCAGGTCTCTGCTGCATATGTTAGTATTGTGCAGTAGCACGTCTTGTACATCACCTCTTTACACTTCAATTGATACTTTCTTCCTTCATACCAGGTTTCTCTTACTAGTCGACTGCATTTCTCTGGTGAATCCTTTTACTTATCTCCGTGTCCAGCCCTGCGTCTTGTATCAGTTCACTTTCCAAGTAATTGAAGCTCTCCATAATATGAAGGTTTTGGCCCTTTATTCCTTTTCCTTCCCTTTCTGCACTTGGCACCATTGTCTTACTCTTTACCATGCTGATTTTCATTCCATAATTTTCATTAATCTCACTCAGTATGTTGAGTTGTCTTTGTACTTCCTCTCTGCTTCCTACACCACAATATCATCTGCAAATATAATTACCTTCAGCTCCCTGCCCTCATATTTTACTTTTGTCTTCTTCATGATTTCATCCATAACCATTATGAATAACGGTGGTGACAGCACACTTCCTTGTTTTAATCCATTTTCGTACACTCTCGAAAGCCTTTTCTAAATCAAGGAATGTCATCACCATATCTCTTCTCTATTCCCAATGTTTTTTTCCATTAACTGCCTCACACTGAAGATGGGATCTGGTGTTGATCTTCCATTTTGAAAGCCATACTGCTCTTCTTGTAATTACCGAGCTCGATAGCTGCATTCGCTTAAGGAGTGGTGGCCCCATCGTAAACAGCCTAAGCTAAAAATGGCACTTCTAAATTAGCTTGGAAAGGTCTAGAGCGTTACCTGGAAACAACGCGCAGTTCTTATGTTGGAGAATCTTAGAGAAGTGGGCAACCAGTAGAGAATGTTATGTAGCTGGCAATAATATCATGTGTCATTGACTGGAAAGTCAGAAGAGGTGATTGATTTTATGAAGAAGGAGAATATACAGTATAGCTATGATGGGATTGACTGAAGTTAAGTGGAGAGGAAAAGCAAAGAAGAAATTGAGGAAGGGATACACACACTAATGGTGTGGAGGACATAAGGCAAAGACTGGAGTGGGGATAATAACCAACAATATCTTAGATGAGTATGTAGGTAAAATGAATTACATATGTGATAGAATGATCAAGATACAGTTAAGAACAGAGAATGGAGTAAAGGATTTTAACAAAGTGTATGCATTCCAGACTAGATGCAAAGATATGGACAAATTCTTGGAAACGCTGGAGAGAGAAATAAAGGATGTAGAAGTGATTGCCATGGGAGACTTTTAACCCTAGACCGGGCGCGCCAATTTCTGTCACACTACCGGTTATGTTTTGTCAACCAGTTATGTTTTCAGTTGTTTACAGGCTTCCAATCTCATAAACATTTAATTTAACGGCATTTTACCTTTTGTTTCAATGTTATTCTCCAAATAAAATTAAAAATTTGTGTTAGTGATTAATATGAATGTACTTAAAATGGATAATCATGAACACATGGACTAATTCTGATAGAGACATGAATACTGCGCCTATTTAAAATGATGTAGATGTTGATTCCCATAGGGAACCTAAAATATTTGTCCTGAATGAGTAAATTTATAATACCAATATAATGGTCCGTTATTGGACATTATAAATTTTCCAGCTAACTCATTCTTGGTTGCCTGCATTTCGCCCTCGTGTGCTAAGTTAGGCTCGTCAGTTGGGACTTAGCACACCACCCAAGATGCAAGGCTAGTGCATACTGTGGAGGCCACTGCATAGGCTATTTGAAGCCACCAGCAGTGCCAATGCACTATGAGAGCTATGTCTCATTTCCAAAAAATAGATGCCTGCCTGGCCATCAAATGATGTAGATGTTGATTCCCATAGGGAACCTAAAATATTTGTCCTGAATGAGTAAATTTATAATACCAATATAATGGTCCGTTATTGGACATTATAAATTTTCCAGCTAACTCATTCTTGGTTGCCTGCATTTCGCCCTCGTGTGCTAAGTTAGGCTCGTCAGTTGGGACTTATAAGGACTTTATAAGGAAAATTTATAATGTCCAATAACGGACCATTATATTGGTATTATAAATTTACTCATTCAGGACAAATATTTTAGGTTCCCTATGGGAATCAACATCTACATCATTTGATGGCCAGGCAGGCATCTATTTTTTGGAAATGAGACATAGCTCTCATAGTGCATTGGCACTGCTGGTGGCTTCAAATAGCCTATGCAGTGGCCTCCACAGTATGCACTAGCCTTGCATCTTGGGTGGTGTGCTTATCAGGAAAATTTATAATGTCCAATAACGGACCATTATATTGGTATTATAAATTTACTCATTCAGGACAAATATTTTAGGTTCCCTATGGGAATCAACATCTACATCATTTGATGGCCAGGCAGGCATCTATTTTTTGGAAATGAGACATAGCTCTCATAGTGCATTGGCACTGCTGGTGGCTTCAAATAGCCTATGCAGTGGCCTCCACAGTATGCACTAGCCTTGCATCTTGGGTGGTGTGCTAAGTCCCAACTGACGAGCCTAACTTAGCACACGAGGGCGAAATGCAGGCAACCAAGAATGAGTTAGCTGGAAAATTTATAATGTCCAATAACGGACCATTATATTGGTATTATAAATTTACTCATTCAGGACAAATATTTTAGGTTCCCTATGGGAATCAACATCTACATCATTTGATGGCCAGGCAGGCATCTATTTTTTGGAAATGAGACATAGCTCTCATAGTGCATTGGCACTGCTGGTGGCTTCAAATAGCCCATGCAGTGGCCTCCACAGTATGCACTAGCCTTGCATCTTGGGTGGTGTGCTAAGTCCCAACTGACGAGCCTAACTTAGCACACGAGGGCGAAATGCAGGCAACCAAGAATGAGTTAGCTGGAAAATTTATAATGTCCAATAACGGACCATTATATTGGTATTATTTAAAATGAGTTAAGCATTAGATACATAATTAAATTAAAATAATGGTCATATTTTAATATTTGCACAATTATACAATGAAATGATCAGATATAATAGCAAAACAATGACTGAATGAAAAATAAACTTTGTTGCCGTGTCCAAGAAATCTTTCACACCTTATCCCCCGAACAATGCCATAATTTCACTGTGGTGAATTACGGCTGTAATTCACTTCCTCCCGCTTCCTAGGAATGTACAAATTTGTCCAGTATAAGAGTTCATCGACCTTCTCAGCATTTATCAACTGCATGAAAGTTAATTTCTGTTGATATCTTCCTCGCCTCCCCTTCCGCTCCTGGCAGTATTTTTACAATATTCCTTGCTTTTACCCTCGAAGTAAGTTTTGGAAAGTCTGTCGTGGACCACATTTTTCCTCTATCTCTCCTGAAGATAAATTCCCTTTCGTTATCGTCTTCATAGATATCACTGTCCGAATCAGCCTCCTGCTCCATATCACTGTTATGATCCTAATCCGATACGTTTATAACTTCCTCCCCCTATTTCATCGGACAACTGGCGCAAAATGTCAGGTATATCTTCATCATTTACAAAACGAGACCTAAAATAGAAATATACTACATGTAATTATGCCTGGCTACAGAGGAAAGGAAATTTTAAAGAAATAAATTTTACTTACATGACCAGGCACCTTGTCAACCAGCTTCGGGTTCCAAGAGTTCGCTCGAAATAATTACACATGTATCGCGTCCATTGTAGTGAGGCAAAACAACCAGCGTGCCCGGTCTAGGGTTAATGCAATGGTGGAATGCAACAGAAAAGGAATGGAAGTAGTAATTGAACCGTTGGAATATCAAAAGAGGAATGAAGAGGGAGGGAAGTTGGTGGATTTTTGTGAGAGAAATGGGTTAAGAATGGATCATGTGTGGTTCAGGAAGAAGAATAATAGAAAGATTACAAGATATGGATGGGGAAACAGTAGGACAAAGGCAGTAGTTGATTAGTTCTTGGTGGAAAGAGCAAATCATAGACAGTTGTTATATGTAATAGCCTTGCCAGAAGTAGCCTTTGATGGAGACCATAGAGTAGTGGTAGCAAAAATACAAGTAAGAAAAATAGTAAAAATGAAAGAAATAAAACAGAAGAAAATAAAAGTGAAAAATAAAAAAGTATGGCAATTGCAGAATAGGAAAAAAACAGAAAAATGTATCAGGAAATAAAAAGAAGGTGCTAGAAAGTAGTTGTTTTGCTAGTTGCTTTACGTCACACCGACACAGATAGGTCTTATGGCGACGATGGGACAGGAAAGGGCTAGGAGTGGGAAGGAAGCGGCCGTGGCCTTAATTAAGGTACAGCCCCAGCATTTGCCTGGTATGAAAATGGGAAACCACGGAAAACCATCTTCAGGGCTGCCGATAGTGGGGTTCGAACCTACTATCTCCCGAATACTGGATACTGGCCGCATTTCTAGAAAGTAGTAAGTGAAGAAAAGCTGGGAAGGATTTACACGAGAAGAGGGTGCAGACGCAGTAAAATGATGCTATATGTACTTGTAAGAAGATAAAAGAAAGTCTACACAACGCAGCTGAAAGGTTAAAGGAGAGATAACAACCAGAGGACATAAGGAAAGGATACAAGGATTACTTTGATGAACTACTGAATGTGAGAAGGGGTGTATAGATGAGATAACAGAGGCAGGGTGTGAGTAGACAATCTGAGTGAAATAATGGAATATGTGGAATCTGCTGTTAAACCAATGGAAGTGGGAAGAGCAACAAGATTGTATGAATTGTGTGTAGAAATTATAAAAGCAAAGGGACTTGTTCATGTACAGTGGTTCTATTGGCTATTTAAATGTAAAATCTGTACAAAATGACTATAGAGTAAAGGGGTAATAATACCAGTATCTATATTTAAGCAGAGGGACAAGAAGATAATTATTAAGGAATCACACTCTTATCTCGGGCAGCAATAATATTTGAAAGGGTACTAGAAAAGAGAATGAGAAGAAAAAACAATTACAAGAAGCATTGCCATTTGCTTTACATGGAAGTGGAAGGAAGCGACCTTGATTAAGGTACAGCCCCGGCATTATTCCTTCCCACTCCTAGTCCTTTCTTATCCCATCGTCACCATAAGACCTATCTGTGTCAGTGCGACTAAAACAACTTGCAAAATAACCTGGTGTCAGGCATTACTCAATAGTTTCCAGTATCATTTTCTACACTGAGAGGATCATCACTCTGCCTAAGTAAGCTCATCCACCCAAAGCCATTGGTCACCTTAGGAAATTGGGATATTTACAGCCGACTAACACACAGCGTTGAGACCCTGGCTGTACAGTCTACTCGTTACCGTAGCAGGGTTACCGATGTCTTGTGGTGACACCACCCCCACCACTTAATCATTACAGGATAAGATAGAAATTAGGAATGTATAGTTGCTCAAAAAAGAATGATTACATGGAATTGTATGTTCCTCACATTTAATATTTTGACTTAATTTTAATTATTATTAAATATAATTAATATTGTATGTAGGTAAAAACACTGTGGATACCTGCAACAAACATATCCATAGGTTCAGTTATTTCTGAGAAAAATTTACCTACAAGGATCTTGTACAATATTATATGCTTTTATCGAGAAGCTGTTGTAAAGGTAAACAAAGCTTCACATTCAAGATAAAATTTATGGAGGTGGGGCTTTTCGGCACTGCTGTTAAGATTTTGTTTTTCAATATCCAGATACTGTCGCTAGTTGGTTTCCTTTCACGAAGACCAAGTTTCCTACAACAGCAGCACTCGTAAAGCCCCATACACAAACACCACAACTATGCTGATTTGGTTTCCACCATAGATCCAAATACTCTGAATTTGCTCTTGCTGCCAAATGTGGTGGATTCCCAAAAAGCTTGTAGAGTTTATTCACTTATTCTTGGTGAACGATACTTGCTTCTGACCTTACTAACATAGAGCTTTTTGTTTAGACACCCTACCATGGTATCAAGCCTTTTTTGTATTTCTGGTACAACTTTTATGTAGTAATCCCTTTTAACCATGAGCGCTATGGTGCACTTATTTTTGGATTTTGCCTCTTGCATCTCAGCACTGTCTATTTGTGGTGGGGATGAAGTTTAGTGGTCCTTCCTGAACTATTTCTGTTTTTACATATATAGCTCAAAAAGAAACTTGGTTACGTCTTTAGATGTTCCTAACTACAATGTACGAATGCATAGTGGGATGGGAATGGGACTATTACGGCAATAACATTTCCAATTTACATAACAGAGGGCTCCACTGTCATCCGGATGTTTAGGAAGTGCAGTTAAAAGGTACGAGTGCCTAAATTCGAAGTGTGTGCGAAAGTTGGCCTGTGTGGAGTGTGTTGTTTACAAGTCATGACTGATGGTGCGAACCGAGGTAGTCAATGGGTGAAGCAATTGTTGTTTGAAGCCACTAGTGCATTTGCAGTGCTTCAGGAAGGCTACTCACAGGTGAACATTGTCAGAATGTTAGGGTTTGCTCGGAATACGATTTGGTATCTGTGGAAACATTTCCAGGAGACTGGATATTATTTCAAACATAAAGTATACAAAGCTGGTGGTAAATTTTAACTGTTTTCTGTGATTGAAGTATGCAGTTTGAGAACAGAATTGAGATGATAATAAAATCAATAAACCAGTAACTTAGATGTGAAGCTTCCACGGTCTGTTACATTATTTAACCCTTCTTCTGCATTGAACCATGTTGTTTTTACGTGCAGTTTGCCGACGTGGCTGCCTGGAGAGTGATTTACCTCTGATCGAGTAGGGTACATCAGTCGCCATGACAAAAGATACTGCAATGTATTTGAAATGCTGGCAAACTATACATAAGGTCCATAAAATAAAGATAGTTTAACCCAGAAGCCTAAACAATAAATAAGTATTTTGCCAGCTGAAAGCTATGTTGCAGATGAAAAGATAGAAACAAAGAAGTAATTGATATTGATAGATGTCAGGAGATACTGATCCTGAATGATAACAACATGGCAGAAGTAAAAGAATACCAGAAGTGAAGAGTGGGAAGAAATTTATGAAACTATGAAGGTGAAGTGTAAGACAGCAACTAAGGAATGGCTGAGAGAGAAATGGAGTGGTGGTGGTGGTGATTATTGTTTTAAGAGGTAGTACAAGTAGGCAACCATCCTCTAATTTAACACTGATCAGAGAGCAAAATGGAAGGGATCAGACACTTCAAAAATGAAGGTATTGGCCAAAGGAAGATTAGGACCACGAAGGGCGTGAAAATGAAAGACTTCCTAGTCATCGAATGCTCTAATACCATCGGGGTCGGAAAAGAACAAGAGTTGATCAAGGGAGGTCTGATAAGATAGATGAAAGTTAGGAGCCTGGCACAAGTAAGCGGAAGCAGTGCCTGGACTCAGCTCAGGACCCCGTAGTCGCTAACCCACGCTCCCCCCTTTTAGTCGCCTCTTACGACAGGCAGGTGATACCGTGGGTGAAAGAGAAATGAGAATTATAAGTTGCATAGTTGTAGAAAATATATATGCTCTATCTAGGAGAATCAAAGTGAAAAATAAAGCAACTGCATTACAATTAGCAACTTAAGAGGATAGACGCCATTTTAAGTGAGAAATTGACAGTACATTGAAGGAATCCTAAGTAGGAAGTAGTTTTCTGGAATTCGTCGTCTTCCGCCGGAGTTTCTGGATGCCTTCCGGGACGCAGACCTTAAAAATATACTGTATTTTACATGTATGTGAGAGTACCATCGGATTAAAATGAAAAGAAAGCTAGTACAGAATAGCATAGAAACGTGAGCCTGTCAACATCTGCTCTCCAGCACTTCAACCTCGAGCGGTGGCAGTGTGGTGCAAATATCTCGAAAACGATTGGTTTTAGGGCCTTAAAACGTGGTTTACCGAGATTTATTCCTCGCGTCGTAAGACTTAAAATGAGCTTTGTCTCGTCCTTGTAGCCTATGCTGTTTTGGCAAAGGACAGAAACTGAATTTTGAAAATCTTTTCTTCTTGTTAGTGTACCCCTAGGGCAAGAGATAAGCCTATGTTCCTAATTTTGGCTTTCTAGGTCTTTGGGATCTGGAGATTTTATGATCAGTGAGTGGTATTTGGTTTTTAGATATATAGAGAGAAGAAACTCAGCTTTCATCTCTCAGTAAATGCTGGAAGTGTCAAACACGGTTAGGCTACGTCTCAAAACTCGCGGGCAAAAATTAGTTACAAATAGTATCAAAACTCACGACTACAAACTGGTAGCTAAGTAAACATTCTAATGAGTCTCAAAATTCACGACTCCGAACAGCAGGTGCTTGCGATGACCGAAGGAGGGATGAGGTGCGCGGTGACTCACGCTTCCCTCACAAGGAGGGGATACTGTGGATGTTATTCTGCCACCCAGCCCGCAGGAGGAAAATAATGGCTGGTGAATGAAAGAGACCGAGGTGTATTATTATTATTATTATTATTATTATTATTATTATTATTATTATTATTATTATTATTATTATTATTATTAAAATATTTTGCTGTGGCCTTAAAGCTAATACAATGCACTTTTTACCTTTCACATAAATTTATAATAATGTGTGGCCTCCGCAGAGGTCTGGTGCAGGTCTTCAGAGTTAACGCCGTATAGGTGACCTGCGCGTCTGTGAGGACGAGGCCCGACCTAAGATGAAGTCTAATGCTGAAGACGGCACGAACACCCAGTGCCCAAGCCATAGGAGTTGACTAATGAAAGTTAAAATCTCCTACCCGACCAGAAATCGAACCCGGGACGCCTGGCCCCTTAGACCAAAGGCCAGCATGCTAACAATTTATGCATGCAGCCGGACGACATAAAATTAAAGTAGGTATATTGCTCGCTGCTAGTTAAAAGAAACTGTCAGTTGGTAGTACTGGGGCTTAGTTCCATTATGCTGCCACAAGGCGGCATTTACTTGAATAAGGAATGCTATTTAGAGGTATTAAAGATCAAGAAAGTTAATTCACTCATTTAGTTTCAACACTTGGAGATTCATTTGCAAAAAAGTCGTATTACTATTTTTCGTAAAAGTTCATCTATTTGCTTATTCAATAGATTGCCTACCTGACACACTTAAACCGAAAAAAAAAAGTGCATGACGCATCCGATTATTCTGTGCGATATAACTGAATGATTACCGCCTCTGTGGTGTAGTGGTTAGCGTGATTAGCTGCCACACCTAGAGGCCCGGGTTCGATACCCGGCTCTGCCACGAAATTTGAAAAGTGGTACGGGGCTGGAACGGAGTCCACTCAGCCTCTGGAGGTCAAGTGAGTTGAGGGGGGCTCGATTCCCACCTCAGCCATCCTCCAGGCAAATGCCGGGATGGTATCTAACTAAAGGCCATGGCCGCTTCCTTTCCTCTTCCTTGCCGATTCCTTCCAATCTTCCCACTCCCGACAAGGCCCCTGTTCGGAATAGCAGGTGAGGCCGCCTAGGCGAGGTACTGGTCCTCCTCCCCAGTTTTATTCCCCGAACCAATGCCTCACGCTCCAGGACACTGCCCTTGAGGTGGAATCCTTCGCCGAGTTCGAGGGAAAAACCAACCCTGAAGAGCAAACAGATTTGGAACTCATTCGATTATTTAAAGTGATTATTCACGCGAAGATGTAGTGTCAACCACTACCTGCTCGATCTGCATCCTATGGCTGCATATGAAAGAAGAGCTGCCTACAGTCTACACAAAAGTAAAATTTTGTTGGGTGACACTGGGTGATATTTAATTATTTAACCTGCCATCAACAGTGACGTAGGGTGTCATGATTTTTGTCCGTCCTTCAAAAATCCACTACCTCAGCCGGTATCGAACCCGCGAACTTAGGATCATCAGTCAGACACTCTAAACACAGATCAACCGAGGCAATGAACAAAATGAACAAAATATCCTGAATCTACCCAGTTTTCACTCCTATGCAACTCCCTCAGTGGATTAGTGGAAGCGTGTCGGACTCCGTATCACAAGGTCACGGAGTCATAACTGGCAGAGAGTTGAATTTTTGACCCATCGTTGGCAGCCCTGAAGATGTCTTTTACATGGTTTCCAAATTTTCACATCATGCAAATACTTAATTAAGGTCGCGGCTGCTATCATCCTAGTCTTAGCCATTTCCCATCGATGAGTTAGTGCGACGTTAAACCATTCGCAAAAGACATGTAATTTCTGGGGGACGGGTAAGAGTCCATGTCATACGATGCAGGTATGTAAAAGATCTTTGGTGACACATTCATTGTTATCCGAGAAAATGAATCAATGAGTCATCCAATAGAGTACCTTTTTCTCCGTCATCTGACAGACAAAAATTGAACGTTGAAGTTGTCAGGCAGTCTAAATGGCGTCAGATCGCAATGCCCGTACACGGTAGCAGAGGTATAATAACAATAATAATAATAATAATACGAAAGGAGTGACTTTCCAGATTAATTTATCATATACCGAGCTCGATAGCTGCAGTCGCTTAAGTGCGGCCAGTATTCGGGAGATAGTAGGTTCGAACTCCACTGTCGGCAGCCCTGAAAATGGTTTTCCGTGGTTTCCCAATTTCACACCAGGCAAATGCTGGGGCTGTACCTTAATTAAGGCCACGGCCGCTTCCTTCCCACTCCTAGCCCTTTCCTATCCCATCGTCGCCATAAGACCTATCTGTGTCGGTGCGACGTAAAGCAACTAGCAAAAAAAAAAAAAATTATCGTATGGCTTTTAGTGCCGGAAGTGTCCGAGGATATGTTCGGCTCACCTCCCACTGTGGGTGGTGGTGGTGGTGGTAGTGGTAGAAGAATTACACCCACGGTATCCCCTGCCTGACGTAAGAGGCGACTAAAAGGGACCCGAGGGGCTGGCGACAACGGGGCCCATAGTTGAGTCCTGTCATTGATTCCACTTACTTGTGTCAGGCTCCTCACTTTCATCTATCCTATCCGACCGCCTTTGGTCAACTCTTGTCCGTTTATTTATTTATTTATTTATTTATTTGGGAAAACCAAAACAGCGAGAAGCCGAATTACACAGTTATTTTCTGACCCCGGCGGTATTAGGTTGCGAGGCCTAGGGAATGTTTCTTTTTTCACGTCCTTCCCGGCCCTTGTCTTTGTTTGGCCGATATCTTCATTTTTCGAAGACCGGCCGAGTTGGCCTTGCGGTTAGGTGCGCGCGGCTGTGAGCTTGCATCCGGGAGATAGTGCGTTCGAATCACCTCTGTCGGCAGCCGTGAAGATGGTTTTCCGTGGTTTCCCATTTTCACAACCGGGTGAATGCTGGGGCTGTACTTTAATTAAGGCCACGGCCGCTTCCTTTCAACTCCTAGGCCATTCTTATGCCATCGTCGCCATAAGTCCTATCTGTGTCGGTGCGACGTAAAGCCACTAGCATTTTTCGAAGTGTCAAATCCCTTTCATTTTTCTCGCCGATTAGTGTTAATAGAGGATGGTTGCCTAGTTGTACTTCTCTTAAAACATTAATCAACACCACCGCCACTGTTCGGCTTACCTGGAGCAGGTCTTTTCATTTGACACCCATGGGCAACCTGCGCGTCTGGGTGTGGTGGTGGTGGTGGTGGTGGTGGTGGTGAGGAGGAGATGATGATGTTGTTGATGATGATGATGATGATGATGATGATGATGATGATGAGGTAGGGAGAGGGTGAAACTCGGAGTTGGTACATAACCTACTTCTGTCGAATAACACCAAAGGTTCTGCTCAAGCCTTTACGTCCCTATCCGACAGCCGAATCACCATGAACAGCGTCATATAGGCCTACCCTCACTCCATATGAACACTAGGGAGAGGTTTGGAATTGAATCCAGGCTTTTGACCGCTGGCCAACATTCTGACAGCGAATATTTTTTCCATCAACGGAATTCGAACCGGCTAACAGCGGAATTAAGCCATATAGACTTGACGTCGTAATGATCATGGCCAGCAGGTGGGCTAGATCGTAGATGATACTATCCTTGGATCGTTCTATTTTCTTCTTCTTTTTTTCTTTTGCTAGTTGCTTTACGTCGCACCGAGGTCTTATGGCGACGATGGGACAGGAAAGGCCTAGGAATGGGAAGGAAGCGGCCGTGGCCTTAATTAAGGTACAGCCCCAGCATTTGCCTGGTGTGGAAATGGGGAAACCACGGAATACCATCTTCAGGGCTGCCGACAGTGGGGTTCGAACCCACTATCTCCCGGATGCGAGCTCACAGCTGCACGATCCTAACCGCACGCCTAACTCGCCCGGTCGTTCTATTTTCTAATCGACTTAGTTACAGCTTACTGAGATGGAAGTTGGGTGGATTTAATATATCTTCTTCGTAAGATGGAGATCAACAGATATGGACGTAGCAAAGATGATTGATGATATAAATATGGAACAGTTATTGCAGGAGGCCACTTATATTGAAAAGATAACGACTACGTTAGGATTTAACTCGATGGAATAGACGTACGAATGAATTAGCCGATTTCGGTGCTGGAGTCATATAAGGCAAATGAAGAAGAAACGGCTTCCTAGGAAAATAAAACTAGTGCAGTGTAAAGAAAACAGAGGGGCCGTATCGCAGCTCCTCAATTAGTCGCACAAGGCTGACTGAACCCTGTTCGAGCCTTCAGTCGAGAATTAAAATTCCTGGAAAGGCCAAGAACTGTGCCCAAGAATAATAATAATAATAATAATAATAATAATAATAATAGTAATAATAATAATAATAATAATAATAATAATAATATTGGTTTTTACCGCCCACTAACTACTTTTACGATTTTCGGAGACGCCAAGGTGCCGTAATTGCGTTGTCCCGCAGGAGTTCTTTTAAATGACAGTTAACCTACCAACACGAGGCTGACGTATTTGATCAATAGACATCGGATTTGTATGCAAATGCATATTTTGTTTGCCGCTATTTAGTGCGTTTGAAGGTGAAATTGGACGAATTAAGCTTAATAGTTCATATATGTGGATATTTGCATATCTATATATATAAAATAAGAGTTTTGTCTGTAGGCCCTACATTGCTCAGAATTTGAAAATAATGGTATTTCTGTATCAGTCATGTCCATAGAAACAAGAAAATGCACTTTTTACATTTCCGTAATTTCTGTCTGTCTGTCTGTCTGTCTGTCTGTCTGTCTGTCTGTCTGTCTGTCTGTCTGTCTGTCTGTATGTATGTATGTACACGCATCACTAGAAAACGGTTGAAGATAATTTAATGAAAATCGGTATGTGAAGTCGGGGGATGAGCCTCTACAATCTAGGCTGTAAATCATTTTACTCACGCTGAGTGAAATGGTAGTTTAGGGGAAGGCCTAAAATTTAATTCTCAACTATTTATGTTATTAGTGGTCTAATGAAAATCGGTATGTGAAGTCGGGGAATGAGCCTCTACAATCTAGGCTATAAATCATTTTACTCACGCTGAGTGAAATGGTAGTTATGGGGAAGGCCTAAAATTTAATTCTCAAATATTGTTGTTATTAGTAGTCCTATCTTAATGAAATTCGGTATGCAAAGTCAGGAAATAAGTCGCTATAGTCTAGGCTGTAAATTATTTTATTCACGCTGAGTGAAATGGTAGTTTAGGGGAAGGCCTAAAATGTAATTCTCAAATTTATTTCTTATTAGAGGTGTAATCGATGAATGCTACATAACTAAGGTTATATAGTATTAAATGTCCTATTGTTCATGTATTATACATTGTTACCGTACTGTCTATGATCACAAAGATATTCATGAATTTGGATTTTTGTTACTAAGTCCATATCACCGCAGAGTAACGAGAAAATGGGTAAACAGTATTTAATGAAAATCGGTATGTAAAGTCGGAGAATAAGAAACTACAGTTTACGGTATAAAATATTTCACAAATCACAGAGTCGAAAGAAAACTAAATGTGTAGGCCTACAATATAGAAAGCTCATAACATTGATCAACAATAACATTACATTGACCATTGTTTGTCGTGATGTGCTTTGTGTCTTCTGTTGCCCCTCATCTCCGGTAGATAGGATTACTGCTGCGTACAGAGTATTTTTTATTTGATTTACGTCGCACCGACATAGATAGGTTTTATGGCGACGATGGGATAGGAAAGGGCTAGGAGTGCCTTAGGCCTTACCACGGAATACTATCTTCAGCGCTGCCGACAATGAGGTACGAATCCACTATCTCTCGGATGCAAGCTCACAGCTGCGCACCGCTAACCACACGGTCAACTCGCCCAGTCGTACAGAGTGTAACAGCCTGCCTGAATATTGATGGGAAGTAGCTGGGGAGTTAGATAACTTTCTTCTTTAGCATGCCATTCCCCTGGTTTATAAATTTTCTGATACTACTGGTACGTAACACACTGGATCATCATAGCATTCGGGCTATTCAATCCCTACTTTGAGGCACGGATTGGAATGAACAGTTGTGCATATTTAGCGAAATAATGGCAGATGAGTGTTAATGGCAATCTACGGCCTGGTCATCCCAGCTCTGGAACTTTGGACTATTAGATTGGCACCGCAATCTAACCGCAGCACTGTTCGTTAAAAGTGATAAAACGTGCGGCTTTCCATTTGATCGAGTATTTTATATGATAGCATTGCTTTTAATCGCTACATTCATACGTTTTTGTAATGACCTATGTTTATTTCAGTTAGGAAAACCACAAAGTCAGTCTTTCTGAGAATCCCGTAGCGAAGCACGGGTACATCAGCTAGTATTTGATATTAGTGCATACATTTCAAATTTCGGATGTATAGTGCATGTTTTTTACTTTAACATGTTTTACAGGCAGTCTTCAAGAAAATGTAAAATAATCGATGCCGGGAACTTTTGCGGAATGAGTAGCCTTGTTCTTGAATGAACATTACGATAACGTACAGCGGTAGTAAGATTTCGAGGAAAAATCAAGACAAGAACATAGCGTGTGCTTCCGAATTCAAGCACTGTCCTGTCACATCCGTGGATGCAGAGAGATCTTTTTACGCATTGAAGCTAATTTAAACAGACAAATTACAAAGATTTATACCAGAAAACTTCAAGAAGTTGTTGTAGTGTACTGCAAAACAAATTATGGACAGGAAAAATAGGGTGTGCAGCATAAAATGAGAGGAGCATATATTGAAACATTCACGTTTATGTTTTTTTATACGGTTTTCTTACAGCCTTACTAATTGTGATTTTTCATGTGTATTGATTAACAAGAGAGACGTGTGCACATGTTTAAATAGTGAACACTGATAACGACTCAAACTATGCGCGGACTGTTTGTATTTGTAGAACAGAGTGTGGTTTGTTTTTCATTTAATTGGTTTCTTCTTCTTCTTCCTCTTATTCCTTATAATGTATTGTAATGGGCTTCGCTGATAGCGGTTTACCCAGTCACTGGCCGTATAACTAAACACTAACTATGGAGGAGACTTTAAAACATAGGGGACAAAATTAGGCACAGAGGAATATAAATCTACCACACATATTTCATACACAGGAATTTCCCCAAGGATACAAGGTGCAAAGTGTTGGTTTCAGAAAGTAAGTTAGATAATTGCTTATTCATGATCATCATTTTATGTATTGGTGTGGGTGAATCACGTGAATCTAGTAAGGGAATCGATGACGTTTGCGTTTCATAAAAGTGTTCAGTAGCATGAAAATAAGTAGGCCTACATGCCGTACCGGGTACTTAAGTCTTTATATTTCATCATTTTTTTTACGATAGCTGCATGTTTATATTGGTGATTTATACAGCGTATACATCCCATGTCTATTGATCACCTTCAAATACCACCGTACTGAGCCAGGATCTAACCTACCAAGTTAGGCTCAGAAGGCCAGCGCTCCGATTTACTCAGCTTAGCTAACTACGCCTTTCTTGAAGACAACGAGTCTTCATCTACTATTCAGTTTATCCAATTTATATCCTCTAAGTGAATCAATGGTCTTCGTTTCCTAACCTTTTTGCTGACGACTGCGGTACGGTATTCCTCTTCTTATGGAGGTTATGGAGGGAAGCATGAATGACGGACGTGACGTTGTACTGGTCTACCCACCGCCACTTCTCAGAGAAAGCATATGTGTCAGTGGAGGGAGTTGCTAAGCAACGCGCCGATAAATAAAGCGATTATACATCATAGAAGCCGTGTAAATAAGAGAAAACAAGTTGTTTACTTTGTTCATTTCGGAAATCACGCTTGAGGTAAGTCGTAAGACTCTCAGTAGTTTCTTATTAATTGTTTACAGCTATCCTTCCCTCTATTATCATTGTAGTAGTTGTGCTTTGAATAATGAGGAGACTTTTAAAGTGTTATCTCGATTTTCATTGAACTTATAGACCTAGTGGTTATAGTTTTAAAAATTATGTGTTAATGCTGTGATATAAGCTATGTAGGTTCTCGAGTGCTGAATGTTAACATAAATATTTATCATTTACTTGAAATGTAAATGATACTGTTTGTGGTCAGCACTTAGCGTGTTCTCTGACGTTTATTCTTCAATTGTTTGATACTGAATGATCTTATTATGTCACAGGGCATCGCCTGTTTGGTGAATCTCAGTCTCTTGATTGTTTAGTGCCATGTTTTACCGACAGATAGCACCGTAATGACTAAAATAAGTCTTGTACTGCGTGTTGTGTTTTTAATTTCGTCAAACAATGTGGACCGTAGTCTGAAGTGGAAATAGGCACGCTCGGAAAATAGGATGAGTTTTTTTATAGTACAAAAGCGAAAAGAGGAATTGGTTCCCTTGGTTTTACGACTATGTTTTACGATCCTGTGCAAGTTTCGGGTTGAAAAATTCAATCTTGTTCGTCCTCTCGTACAGCAGGACATTGACGCCAGTGTAGGCTGTTTCAGTACGTCTCGTTTCCAAAATACGCTGCATAATTTAAATAAACATCTCCCCGTTTGTTTTTAGGTAGTTGCAGCTAATTCTGGATGTGTTTAATTCGTCTAAAGGGTGAATTATCTTGAGGAAATAGAACAAATCATTCTAGTAGTGATTAGAAAGGCTTCAACACAGTGTTAAACGATCGGTAAAATTACTTACGAGGTAGAGGGTAGCTACAAAAGTTGGTTTGAATTTCGTCGCTTTTATAATTGTAAGCCAGTGTGAGCAGCCCAGATGTAGTGTGATACTAGTGTACGGTGAAAAGACGGCATATACAGTAGATGGAATTTTGTCCCGCAGGAGTTCTGTTACGTTCCAGTAAATCTACCGACACGAGACTGACGTATTTGAGCACCTTCAAATAACAACAGACAGAAATGGTCATGATGATTTTGTATATATAATACTAATGTACAGTAGGTGTAGTATCCGTCCTTCCCTGTTCGACTCCTTGGCTGAATGGTCAACGTTGAGGCCTTCGGTTCAGAAGGTCCCGGGTTCGATTCCTGGCTGGATCGGGGATTTTAATTGCGTCTTCGCATTCAGACAACATAGCCTACTACACTACCAACCACCACAGAAACACACAATAGTGATTACATTCCTCCATATAAGGTTGGCGTCATGAAGGGCATCCGGTCGTAAAACATTGCCAAATACCTCTGTGTGTGGGGGCGGTAGAATAACACCCACGGTATCCCCTGCGTTTCGTAAGAGGCGACTAAAAGGGGCCCCAGGTGCTCTGAACTTGGGAGCGTGGGTTAGCGACCACGGGGCTCTCAGCTGAGTCCTGACATTGTTTACACTTACTCTGCCGGGCACCTCACTTTCATCTATCCTATACGACTTCTCTTGGTCAACCTTTGTTCTTTTCCGACCCCGACGGTATTAGAGCACTCGAGGCCTAGGGAGTCTCATTTTCACGCCCTTCGTGACTCTTGGCTTCCTTTGGTGGATACCTTCATTTTTCGAATTGTCAGACCCCTTCCATTTTTTCCCCCTGATTATTGTTATGTAGAGGATGGTTGCCTAGTTGTACTTCTTTTTAAAACAAAACAAACATGGCCAATTCTACGTGGGCGACACAATTCGCACCCGCGACCCCACAAGTGTAGACGAAAAAGAAGAGTACCCGTGCTTATCTACGAATCAGAAATGGGTAAACGATTATTTCGTAATTTTTGAGGGGAAATTAAACAAGGCTGCACACAATTTCCTATTCCTATCGCATGTACTAGAACTCCACAATTTAGTGCACGGTATGTCTTCGGGTTAATTCAAAATGGCTTACCCGGAAGGTAACTTTTACTCCTTGAAATGAAGCTGTGGTATCCGCTGTATTGGTTTTTTTTTAAATTGTTTTTACGTCACACCGACACACAGGAAAGGACTAGGAGTGGGAAGGAAGCAGCCATGGCCTTAAGTAAGGTACAGCCCCAGCATTTGCCTAGTGTGAAAATGGGAAGCCACGGAAAATTATCTTCAGGGCTGCTGACATTGGGGTTCGAACCCACTATCCTCCGGATGCAAGCTCACATTTGCGCGCCCCTAACCGCATGGCCAACTCGCCATGTATAATGAGTTGTGTAGACGACATGCCACTAATATTCCGTAGTCTATTTTGAGACAGAAAGATAATGTAAACAATGAACTCTGAATGTACTGACAGAAGGACAATTTGATTTAAATAAAAGATAGATTTAATGCCCGTTCTTCGCCCGGGTACGTAATATTTAGTTACAATCAGAGTTGTAAAATAATGTAAACTTAGTTAAAGTAATCAAATAACATGTAACGAATACTTTAAAAACAAGTAAATTTGACTTGTAATCGTTACTTTTTACAAAATGTGATTTTTACTCTAATTTACTTCTCGAAATAGAATTATAATCGCTACATTCTAGTAATCGATATACCTACATTGCATGGAAGCAGAAATGGAAAAATATGAAATGATGATGATAACTTTTTTAGTTTTACTGCATCAGAACTGTAGCTTCACCAGTTCTGTATGAAGTACTTTCTTTCCTCTCCAGTACTTCCTAAGACATCAAATTTGTCCTACAATATCCATCACTGCTAGGAATATTCTTAAAACTAAACACAAGTATTACTTAAAATAAGTTATAGCGTCTGTTTAGCAAATGCGAAGATGAGCTTGGGCTTAGCGATGATAATTTTAAGAACCAATTATTTTGTAGAGTAAATGGCAAATTGCTTGAATTGCTAGACGTCACTTCTTGGAAGATAGATGGTTCCAAGATATGCTTCGTTTTATTTAGTAATGACAGCCACTTAATGTATCTGTGCTAAAAAAAACAACACAAAAGTAAGTGTTACCAACAAGTAACTAATGATATTTCTGCATTACCACACATTATAATGTGTTACTCAATTTGAGCAAGAGTTTTCCCTAATCACCCTATCAATTATGTATTTTATTTTCCTACATATGGTATTTATATGATAATGTTCTAATTACCCCATGTTCTAATTACCCCGGGTTCCCTTAATTGTAATTTTACTGGTTTCTTGTTGAAAAACAGTCATTTGTATTGAGTAAAATATTTCTTAGGTAACTGTAATTCAGCCCAATTACTTTTTTCTTGTACTTTGCCCATCGCTGGTTACAATCGGCTTGAAACATGTACTAGAAATGGCTACGCATAAAATAAAATGTCATGGGTTTTAGCGAGACCCAAACAACACCATGGGGAGGTGAGCATAATTAATTCTAGGCCCTGTATGTAAACTCCTTTCGCTTGTAAGAATAACAGTTTGCTCGTTATAATGATTTCCATGGGATAAACCATGTGCCAAAACATTAAAAAAGTATTTCTTTCCCGGAAAAAATGTTAAAAGAGTTATGAGGAAAACGCATATAGTCGTTTTCTTGGAAAAGGGAATTGCAAATGCACTTGGCGGGCTCCACTTTTAATAGGATTAGTGGAGTTAAAAAAAATGCTTTACGTCACACCGACACAGATAAGTCTTATGGCGACGATGGGATAGGAAAGGCCGTGGTCTTAATTAAGGTACAGAACCAGCATGTTCCTGGTGTGAAAATGGGAAACCACGGAAAACCATCTTCAGGGCTTCCGACAGTGGGGTTCGAACCCACTATCTCCCAGATGCAAGCTCACACCTGCGCGGCCAACTCGCCCGGTGACTAGTCGTTTAGGCAGCATATTCACTTATAACTGACCCAGGTATACAGTACATTTTGATCTGACTTGCTTCACATTTTCTTGCACGACATGATCACCTTAAAGGAAAGCGTGATTGTAATTAGCCTGTATGTTAAGCAAAGGTACCAGGCATAACCTTGCCGAATTTGAGCTGTATATATAACACGCGAACGACAGACATTCAGATTTATAATAGCATAATAATAATGTAAACTCGCCTTAAGTCGTACACTCAGTTCAGTTTTTAAATGCTTTTTCTTTCGTTTTATGTTTTATATGCAATGAAACTAGTATCATGAGATGTGTTTTCCTCGGCCCCAGGGGCTCTAAACATAGGAACGTGGGTTGGTGATCACGGGACCCGTAGCTGAGTCCTGGCGTTGCTTCTGCTTGCTTGTACCAGGCTCCTCACTTTCATCTATACTATCCGACCTCGCTTGGTCAACTCTTGTTCTTTTCCGACGCCGACGGTGTTAGGTGTCAAGGCCTAGGGAGTGTTTCATTTTCACGCCCTTCGTGACCCTTGTCTTTCTTTGGCCGATACCTTCATTTTTCGGGATTACTTGACCTTGAATTACCTTTCGTCTCAGGAAATAATTGCCCAGCAATTAGTCAGTAGTTCGACGTTATTATTATTATTATTATTATTATTATTATTATTATTATTATTATTATTATTATTATTGTTAGAATCGAACATCTATGTTTGGTAAATAATTTGTCCACACATTTACATTGCATAAATGGTATTATTTTAATCGAAATCATGGAGGAAAACAGAGGTGGTGGTGATTATTTTTTTAAGAAGAAGTACAAATAGGCAACCATTCTCTATATAACACTAATCAGAGAGAAAAAAAATGAAAGGGATCCGACACTTCGAAAAATGGTAACTACCGGTACTTGAAAGTAATCGTCAAGGTCACATCAGTTTCAGATGACCATTGTTGGTATGGATGTAATTCAATCGAGTCAGTTCAACATGTCACATCAGGCTGTACAGGTTTGACAGTTACAGTTTCAAAGATTTTACATCAGAAACTCGCACTGAAACATGGCTTTCTAACATCCGAGAAAAATGAAATGGTGGATGGCTTTTAGTGCCGGGAGTGTCCGCGGACAAGTTCGGCTCGCCAGATGCAGGTCTTTCGATTTGACACCCGTAGACGACCTGCGCATCGTGATGAGGATGAAATGATGGTGAAGACGACACATACACCCAGTCCCCTTGTCAGCGAACTAACCAATTATGGTTAAAATTCCCGACCCTGCCGGGAATCGAACCCGGGACCCCTGTGACCAAAGGACAGCACGCTAACTATTTAGCCATGGAGCCGGACACCATCAGAGAGATAGCCGTATTACAAATACCAGTCTGAACCTGTGCCTGAAAACTATATCGTCCATACCGGGATCGTACAATTTTTACCGATCGCGTTGTCTCAAGAAATAGCCCAGCTTTGATGCTGATGGACATACGGCACCGGACGGTATGACTAATTTATCGATACCAAACAATAAGAATTTGCAATAAAAACGCCAGTAAAATGATACGTAAGTACAGCGAATAAATCGAGCCCATCCAAAAGCAGTGGAATATCAGACAAGCGAGAACAATCCCAATCATCATTTAAAGTACGGTATTAATACCATTAATATGATGGGCTCAGAGAGCTGGTAAAGCCAAAACACCTATGGCAAAGTATGGAAAAGGCGATGGTAATAGCGAATACAAAGATCGTAAGGAAGTTCATGGGTACTCCAACATTGTAACGACAATCAGCTCTTTGTTGTTAATCTGTGTGCACTGAAGTTCTATAGCCTATGTATTATTCTGAAAACCGATTGTAATATTGAAAATATATTAAAATATTAATAACTTAATAATACTAATAATAATAATAATAATAATAATAATAATAATAATAGTGTGTGGCCTCCGAAGAGGCCTGGTGCAGGTCTTTCGAGTTGAGGCCGTATAGGCGACCGGCGTGTCTATGAGGATGAGGTCCTACCTATGATAAATTCTAATGATGAAGACGGCACACAAACCCAGTCCCCGAGCTATCGGAATTAACCAATTAAGGTTAAAATCCCCGAGCCGACCGGGAATCGAACCCGGGACCCGCTGGGCCAAAGGCCAGCACGCTAACCATTTAGCCATGGAGCTGGAAATAATAATAATAATAATAATAATAATAATAATAATAATAATAATAATAATAATAATAATAATAATAATGTAAGGGTGAATTCTGCACGAAGGCAGGTCCGAACCTCCGCAGAGATGTGCCTGAGCCGGAGTTTACGTACGGCAGGGTGGCCAGTTCCTTTCCGCTCCTCCATTCCCTTACCCCACACCAACAGCGTGTGGCAACCCGTCCAAATCTTGACCACGCCCAATGTTGCTTAACTTCGGAGATCTCACGGGATCCGGTGTTTCAACATGGCTAAGGCCGTTGGCATAATAATAATAATAATAATAATAATAATAATAATAATAATAATAATAATAATAATAATAATAAATTTATGACATTTGTAGATTTCAAAATGGCATATGACTCTGTCGACAGAGAAACATTAATAAAAACGCTGAAACAATGCGGAATTGATGGCAAAACAACGAATATAATACAACAGACATTAACAAACAAGTAAAATTCCTTGGAGAGCTATCGGAACCGTTTGAAATAAAGACAGGTGTGAGGCAAGGAGATGGCCTCTTCCCAGTCCTTTTCAACTGCGTCTTGGAGAAGGTGATAAGGGAATGGCGAAAAGAATAGCAAAGTTCCTAAATGGGTCCGCCTCTATGGTGTAGTGGTTAGTGTGATTAGCTGCCACCCCCGGAGGCGCGGGTTCGATTCCTGGCTCTGCCACGAAATTTGAAAAGTAGTACGAGGGCTGGAACGGGGTCCACAGCCTCGGGAGGTCAAATGAGTAGAGGTGGGTTCGATTCCTACCTCAGCCATCCTGGAAGTGGTTTTCCGTGGTTTCCCACTTCTCCTCCAGACAAATGCCGGGATGGTAGCTAACTTAAGGCCACGGCCACTGCCGTCCCTCTTTCTTGTCTATCCCTTCCAACCTTCCCAACCCCCCGCAAGGCCTGGGCGAGGTATTTTTCATCCTCCCCAGTTGTATCCCCCGACCCAGAGTCTGAAACTCCTGGACACTGCCCTTGAGGCGGTAGAGGTGGGATCCCCCGCTGAGTCAAAGGGAAAAACCGACCCTGGAGGGTAACCAGATAAAGAAGAGGAAGAAGAAGAAGAAGAAGAAGAAGAAGAAGAAGAAGATCCCGAATGGAATCAGGATCGGAGACAAAAAGCCTGGACTTAAATTTGAATGTCTTGCATTTGCAGACGACTTAGCGTTCTTCGCTCGCTGAAAATCTAGAGACTGCCAGTACACGGATAGAGGTTTTGCAAGAAACAGCAGAAAAGGCAGGATTGCAAATATCCTTTGAGAAAACTAAGTACATGAACATAGATCCCAAAGAACCAACATGGACAATGAAGACGAAGTCTGGTGACATAAAGAGAGTCCACAAATTCAGGGGAGTTTCTGACTCTTAACAACATCGAGAAGCCAGCTATCGAAGAAAGAGCAAAGAAGGTGGAGACTGCATTCAGACTATGCGAGGAAACTTATAAGTCCATATCCCTCTCCTATCAAGCCAAACTCAGACAATATAATACCGTGGTGAAACCTGAATGCGTCTATGCAGCAGGGACAATTGCCAGAAAGGGGATTACCGAAATAGAAAATAAAGAGCGTACATTTCTGAAGAAATTTCTGGGACCCAAGAAAGCAACAGGAAATTAGTTTACCTTGAAATCAAATCAAAAGCTGTATGAAAAATGCGAGAACATTTCAACCTCGATAAGAACAAGGCGACTAACTTTCTACGGTCACCTGGGAAGAATGGGACCGGAACGCCTAGCAAATAAGATCCTCATCTTCCAGGAAAGAAGAAAGACCCAAGTACCATGTCTAAAAAAGTTCATCATGATCTTACAAAATTTGGCACTGCGGAGGGAGATATTACAAACAGAACAGTATTCAGAAGGAAAATTGCAGAGGTGACGGATCGTTTCGTAGAGAAACCCAGGAGAACAGGAAGGGTGGTTTCGGATGAGGAACGTGCAAAAGCGAGCCAGAGAATGGAGAAGTATTGGCGTAAACAGAAAGAACATCAACAGTCAAGGAAGTTTTGTTTGTAATCGTGACCCATAGGAGGTTGAAACGATCCTAAATTAAATAAATAAATAAATAAATAAATAAATAAATAAATAAATAATATCAACAACAACAATAATAATACTATCGTGTTTACATCCTACTGATTATATCTACATTTACGGTGCCGGAATTATGTCACACGACGCTAGCTTATTTAAGTACCCTCAAATATCACTGGACTGACCCAGTATCGAACCTACGAACTTGAGCTCAGAGAGCCAGTCTGGGTATTATCTATGAAGATGAAGTTGAGGGTTAGAAGTTGTGTTCAATCTGTTCATAATCTACGAGGCATGTGTTTGGCACAACTGGCAATTTCAATGTACTTTTTTTACATTTGATTTTTTTAAAGCAAACCTAACCCCCTTAATTTGAACCCGACATGGCCGACATGCTCCATCTTCTCATACGCAGGTAACAAATTGAAGTATACTAGAAGTTGAACATTGTGACCGCCAAGATATTAATGTTCAGTGCTCACGTTTATATACTGGACACCTATAATTCTTCTTCTTCCAGCATTTCCTGTGTTTATACAGGGTGACTGTGTTTGACGAGTAGACCTCGGTTTTTAGGCAAAAACCTATTTTGTTCCTTAAGAGATAACTTAAAATGAAGTTGTACTTACACATTTCATGTATTTTAAAGGTAAGAACGGTGATTACTGACACGGAATTTCCGTGGCTTACAGAAGTGTAAGAAGGTGCCGGGGTGAATGGGCTGACAAGGAAATGACCAGAGCTTAAGTTAAGGCACTAAATTTTGAAGTTTTTTCTTTTCTTTCTTTCTTTTTTGAGTTTAAAATTTGATATAAAATCTGAATAAACAAGAACAATATAATAATGAGCTCGTCAGTTCCCACAACAACAGCAACAATGATTTAAAGTCCAAAATCAGGCACAAAATTAGAGAGTATCAATCAATCAATCAATCAATCAATCAGTCAATCAATCAATCAATCAATACTGATCTGCATTTAGGGCAGTCGCCCAGGTGGCAGATTCCCTATCTGTTGTTTTCCTAGCCTTTTCCGAAATGATTTCAAAGAAATTGGAAATTTATTGAACATCTCCCTTGGTAAGTTATTCCAATCCCTAACTCCCCTTCCTATAAATGAATATTTGCCCCAGTTTGTCCTCTTGAATTCCAACTTTATCTTCCAATTGTGATCTTTCCTTCTTTTATAAATGCCACTCAAATTTATTCGTCTACTAATGTCATTCCACGCCATCTCTCCGCTGACAGCTCGGAACATACCACTTAGTCGAGCAGCTCTTCTTCTTTCTCTCAATTCTTCCCAGCCCAAACTATGCAGAATTTTTGTAACGCTACTCTTTTGTCGGAAATCACCCAGAACAAATCGAGCTGCTTTTCTTTGGATTTTTTCCAGTTCTTGATCAGGTAATCCTGGTGAGGGTCCCATACACTGGAACCATACTCTAGCTGGGGTCTTACCAGAGACTTATATGCCATCTCCTTTACATCCTTACTACAACCCCTAAACACCCTCATAAGCATGTGCAGAGATCTGTACCCTTTATTTACAATCCCATTTATGTGATTATCCCAATGAAGATCTTTCCTTATATTAACACCTAGGTACTTACAATGATCCCCAAAAGGAACTTTCACCCCATCAACGCAGTAATTAAAACTCAGAGGACTTTTCCTATTTGTGAAATTCACAACCTGACTTTTAACCCCGTTTATCAACATACCATTGCCTGCTGTCCATCTCACAACATTTTCGAGTTCACGTTGCAGTTGCTCACAATCTTGTAACTTATTTATTACTCTATAGAGAATAACATCATCCGCAAAAAGCCTTACCTCTGATTCCACTCCTTTACTCATATCATTTATATATATCCTTACTACATATATATAAATAACAAAACATAAAGGTCCGATAATACTGTCTTGAGGAATTCCCCTCTTAATTATTACAGGGTCAGATAAAGCTTCACCCACTCTAATTCTCTGAGATCTATTTTCTATAAATATAGCAACCCATTCAGTCACTCTTTTGTCTAGTCCAATTGCACTCACTTTTGCCAGTAGTCTCCCATGATCCACCCTATCAAATGCTTTAGACAGGTCAATCGCGATACAGTCCATTTGACCTCCTGAATCCAAGATATCTGCTATATCTTGCTGGAATCCTACACGTTGAGCTTAAGTGGAATAACCTTTCCTAAAACCGAACTGCCTTCTATCGAACCAGTTATTAATTTCACAAACATGTCTAATATAATCAGAAAGAATGCCTTCCCAAAGCTTACATACAATGCATGTCAAACTTACTGGCCTGTAATTTTCAGGTTTGTGTCTATCACCTTTTCCTTTATACACAGGGGCTACTATAGCAACTCTCCATTCATCTGGTATAGCTCCTCCGACCAAACAATAATCAAATAAGTATTTCAGATATGGTACTATATCCCAACCCATTGTCTTTAGTATATCCCCAGAAATCTTATCAATTCCAGCCGCTTTTCTAGTTTTCAACTTTTGTATCTTATTGTAAATGTCATTGTTATCATATGTAAATTTTAATACATCTTTAGCCTTAGTCTCCTCCTCTATCTGGGCATTATCCTTGTAACCAACAATGTTTACATACTGCTGACTGAATACTTCTGCCTTTTGAAGATCCTCACATACACACTCCCCTTGTTCATTAATTATTCCTGGAATGTCCTTCTTGGAACCTGTTTCTGCCTTAAAATACCTATACATACCCTTCCATTTTTCACTAAAATTTGTATGACTGCCAATTATGCTTGCCATCATGTTATCCTTAGCTGCCTTCTTTGCTAGATTTAATTTTCTAGTAAGTTCCTTCAATTTCTCCTTACTTCCACAGCCATTTCTAACTCTATTTCTTTCCAGTCTGCACCTCCTTCTTAGTCTCTTTATTTCTCTGTTATAATAAAGTTGGTCTTTACCATTCCTTACCTCCCTTAAGGTACAAACCTGTTTTCGCATTCCTCAACAATTTCTTTAAACCCATCCCAGAGTCTGTTTACATTTTTATTTACAGTTTTCCACCGATCATCGTTACTTTTTAGAAACTGCCTCATGCCTGCTTTATCAGCCATACGGTACTGCCAAATAGTCCTACTTTTATGACCTTCCTTTCTATCACATTTATTTTTAACTACGACAAAAACAGCTTCATGATCACTAATACCATCTATTACTTCAGTTTCTCTATAGAGCTCATCTGGTTTTATCAGCACCACATCCAGGATATTTTTCCCTCTGGTTGGTTCCATCACTTTCTGAATCAGCTGTCCTTCCCATACTAACTTATTTGCCATTTGATGGTCATGCTTCTTGTCGTTCGCATTTCCTTCCCAATTGACATCTGGTAAATTCAGATCTCCCGCTACAATCACATTTCTTTCCATGTCGTTTCCTACATAGCTGATTATCTTATCAAATAATTCTGAATCCGTGTCAGAGAATTATCAACGTGATAATATACAAGGGGATGAGCACTGAAGCCCCGAACAGGTACACTATTTATAAGAGCATTGTTTGCTCCACTAATTTACATAGCCTAGGAGTTTGAGCTCCAGAAGTTAATATAGTCCAGCCTCTCAGAGGCATAAGTTTCTTACAAGGTTATGCCTGACAAACTTGGAATAATGTATTTGCTGTCACTTCTGCTCAACAGTTTGATACACACTGGTTTATAAACAATTACAACATAAACAGGAGCAATGAGTGCCCATTCTAAATGGCCTTAATGTAAAAAGGAAAGGTTTAACATGATGGGCCATGAACAAAAGGCTAGGAGGCGAAACACTTGCACTCCTAGAAAAACTCTTAAAACCCTAAGGCCCGGTTTCATCAACACATGTTAGTACTTAACAAGATGTTAAATCATTTTAACATACGATTTAAGAAAATTTGCGTTTCATCAACAACTGTTAACATTAACAAATGTTAAACTGCGTATTAAAGTTAACATCAGCCATTTCCAATGTTAAATGGCTAACATTAGCATTTAGCAACCTGTTCCAAGAAGAGATCAGCGACGTAATGACTTTTGAAAATTTGACGGATGCGGAATTTCTTCATAGATACAGGTTATCGAAAATAGTCGTTGCTAAGGTTGTTGACGAAATTCGAGTGAGGTTAGAATATCCTACGAAGAGAAACTTAACCTCTTTCTCTAATGTTGCAGGTACTGATAATATTACGATTTTTTGCTACTGGTTATTTTCACATAATGGTCGGAGACAATGCTGGAATTTCTAAAGCCACTGTTAGTAGAGTTGTTTGACGAGTGTCTGCAGCAATAGCATCCATGAGGAGGAGGCATATAACATTACATTCCCTTCAGTAGAAGAGCGTCAGCAAATTATCCGCGACTTCTATGAAATAAGCCGTTTTCCTACTGTTTGTTCTAGGTGCAATAGATTACACACATGAAAGAATCCAATCACCTGGAGGCAATTGGGCCGAAATATATCGTAATCGGAAGGGATATTTCTCTGTTAATGTTCAGGTGATTAATGAGCCTAACCTCCAAATCAGGGATATACTTGCTAGGTGGTTTGGTTCTGCACACGACAATACAATATTTAATAACTCCCATATCGGAGCACAGTTTGAAGTTGGACAATTAACGAAGTGATTTTGTTAGGTGACAGTGGATACCCGCGAAAAAAGTATCTGTTAACCCCATTGAAACCATCGCGGACTTTCTCCCACGCCTCGTCCTTTTGTTTTATCGTCAAGCCATCCGTGCGCTTGCACTCAATAACTTATATACATTTACTGACTAATTCAATTAACAACTCTTTTTCGAAGGAGGAAAAATTAGAACTACGATTCCGTTTTACTTCTCGCGCCATATTTTAGAGCTGTACGCAAACGAAAGCGCATCGGAGCGCGCTGTAAAACAGCATGTTCGTACCACTGCCTCCTTGATTCGCACCAGTTCGCAATATTGGGAGAGTTAACAGTCGATTAGTTAACATTTCACAAGAAAAGTTTGATGAAACGCAAGAAACCTAGCAAGATGTTAAAATTTTAACTCCGTATTAACTAACTACTTGTTAGTATATATTTAACATGTGTTGATGAAACCGGGCCTAAGTGGGCTTATGGCCCGAAGTTGCAGAGGCTAAGCCTATTCCACAGAGAGGTGACTAAAAGAGAAATAGTAAATGCCTAAAGTGTGTTAAGAATTTAGAGGTTTAGAAAATTTTAGTCACCCCATACTAAGTTGAATGGGAATCGACAGAGGGTGATCATTCTTTGTTCCCTTAGTTTACATGTTTCCCAACAGGGATTTGAACAAAGTCCTCAGATTTGCCGAAAATCTCCATTTAAACCATGAAGTTAGAACTTGACATAAATTAAAAGAGGTTTGGAGCCTCCCCCTCAAGTTATCTGTCGGAGCTATCACATGTTAAGAAAATTCTGGCATTATCTTGTTTTGCTTGGCCTTCCGAACGCCAACCTGCGGCACCTACCCCCGAATAACACGCCGCACTCACTAAACTAAAGTTCCCAGCTTTTATAGCATTTAGAGGAGGATTTTCCAGAACTCTTTACAGCTAGGCTGGATGCCTGTACACACCCCTAATTTTAATAGGCTAGAGGAAATGTTCCCATAATTTTTGATAGGTTGTTAGATGGAGGAGTTGGACGAGGGTGGGGGTGGGCGGAAGTGTTGACAACCTTGACACAAGAACAAAACAATCTTCAACAACTAAGGTTAGATAACAGTGAAAATCAAATTTTCCCTTAAGAATTAATTGTCCTTAATCCCTCAGACGGGGCACTTAGGCCGATAGTAGAGACATCTGACAGCTGCAAACCCAAGTAACTTGCATTACATTAGATCAAGTTAAATTACATAGGTGGCCTTATAGAAGGCGCTCGGTTTAACTGGACGGAGAAGGTGTACCCCCGGTAGAGTTACTATAATGCCTAAATTTACGTTAGACTAAAATATTTGACGACTCGTTTTCAGTATCTTGAAGAGTAATTCTTGAGGTACTTTTCAAACAAAATCTTAAAATCGGAAAGCTGTAAACCACAGTCTACTCCCCGGAAGTCCCTAAGAACCTCCTGCAGTACACGCCCGTAGTCTGTGTCACGAGTGAAAACAAAAAAGTGTCAACTTCCAAGTCGTCTTTAATTAAAAGATTCCAGGAGTTTCTCCACTTCACATAGGATGGTAAAAGTATATTCTATCACG
Source organism: Anabrus simplex (assembly GCF_040414725.1). Taxonomy (NCBI): domain Eukaryota; kingdom Metazoa; phylum Arthropoda; class Insecta; order Orthoptera; family Tettigoniidae; genus Anabrus; species Anabrus simplex. The sequence continues at coordinate 60,038,364 of NC_090270.1, read as the reverse complement.
TTTGTAGCAAAGAGGTGAATGAAATTTGTTTTATATTTCCCACTAAAGAGTTATTAATTTAGCAAAATCAAATTTGTATTTGATTGTATAAATGCCTATTAAAATACTTAAAATTGGAGCTGCCTAAAATATATATTTAGAGCATTGTTTACGTTTGAGAGCCTATTTTAGGCACCTAAAATAACATTTTTAGCACCTAAAAATCCGAGTTCTATTGATGAGCCTCCACTATTTCTCAGTGTCCGGTGCCCACGGCTCGCGCAGGTTCTCCTCCTTCAGGTCTTCAGATCAGTTCTCTCCACCTGATTCTGCATCTCCCTCTCTTCCGTTTACCTTTAATCTTCATCATCCTCTTCTCCACATAATCCTCCTCTTTTCTCATGATATGGCCGAACCATCGCAATCGTGCTACTTGAATTCTTCCCGCTGTTTCTGCAACTTTCACTGTTCTAATGTGCAATCTGGTGACACCTACAGTGAGACGTGAAAAATACTCTTAGCCTACACTCTTTGAAATAATAATAATAATAATAATAATAATAATAATAATAATAATAATAATACCATCGTTCTGTTTTCAGACCAACTTTGCTGTACGGGAGCGAAAGCTGGTTGAACTCAGGATATCTTATTCATAAGTTAGAAGTAACAGACATAACAGTAGCGAGAATGATTGCTGGTACAAATAAGTGGGAACAATGGCAGAGTATGGTTCCAGTGTATGGGACCCTCACCAGGATTACCTGATTCAAGAACTGGAAAAAAATCCAAAGAAAAGCAGCTCGATTTGTTCTGGGTGATTTCCGGCAAAAGAGTAGCGTTACAAAAATGTTGCAATGTTTGGGTTGGGAAGAATTGAGAGAAAGAAGAAGAGCTGCTCGACTAAGTGGTATGTTCCGAGCTGTCAGCGGAGAGATGGCGTGGAATGACATTAGTAGACGAATAGGTTTGAATGGCGTCTATAAAAGTAGGAAAGATCACAATATGAAGATAAAGTTGGAATTCAAGAGGACAAACTGGGGCAAATATTCATTTATAGGAAGGGGAGTTAGGGATTGGAATAACTTACCAAGGGAGATGTTCAATAAATTTCCAATTTCTTTGAAATCATTTCGGAAAAGGCTAGGAAAGCAACAGATAGGGAATCTGCCACCTGGGCGACTGCCCTAAATGCAGATCAGTATTGACTGATTGACTGGGGTACTCGTACCCAGGAGATAAAGCCTAATTTAGGAATGAACTGGATGGATGAAGCTGTACGCATAAACCGCCTTCGGTGGTGGGGTCATGTGAGACAAATTGAGGAGGATAGGTTACGTAGGAGAATAATAGACTATATTATTATGGAGGGTAAGAGGAGTAGAGGGAGACCAAGACGACGATGGTTAGACTCGGTTTCTAACAATTTAAAGATAAGAGGTATAGAACTAAATGGGGCCACAGCACTAGTTGCAAATAGAGGATTGTGGCGACGTTTAGTAAATTCACAGAGACTTGCAGACTGAATGCTGAAAGGCACAATGGTCTATAATGATAATTCATGATAATGCATAATAATCATCTTAAAAGCACACCTGTATTGGAATACCTCTATGAATACCAGCCAACGGCCGTAGCCGTGTTGAAACACCGGATCCCGTGAGATCTCCGAAGTTAAGCAATATTGGGCGTGGTCAAGAATTGGATGGGTTGTCACGCGCTGTTGGTGGGGTGTAAAGGAATGGAGCAGCGGAAAGGAACTGGCCACCCTACCGTACGTAAACTCCGGCTCAGGCACACCTCTGCGGAGGTTCGGACCTGCCTTCGGGCAGAATACACCCTTACCTTATGAATGCCAGAGAAATTGATTAGAACACCTAAACAGGATGGACAGAAGCAGGGACAGAAGCAGGATCCCCAAAGCAGTCATAAACTACTGCCCTGGTGGAGAGAGATCTCTGGGACGCTCCAGGAAGAGATGGCGACAAAATGCAAATCTTTTGTAGGCCTATGGTCCGTAACAGTTCTTCTATGGCACTAATACGTGAAAGGATAATAATAATAATAATAATAATAATAATAATAATAATAATAATAATAATAATAATTTAATACCTTGGTGAGATCATTACCTCGAATGACAATTGAGAGGAAGCACTAGGGGAGAGAGCAAGGGAGATGGATTTGGCGTTTAAAATGAGCCAAGATACAGATCCAAATCTCCTACTGAGACACTACGGCAAAAATGGAAGATATTTCGATTGAGAAAAAGGAGTGGAAGTTCCTCAGAAAGATTTTGGGTCTTAAGAAAGTGTCCGAATGCTTTGTCAAACAAGGAACTGTATGCGAGAGTCGAAAAGCTCACAATTGTTATGAAGAAACGAAGGTTAACCTTTTGTAATCACCTGAAGAGATTGACCCCGGAGAGATTGGCGCACAAATTTGCTCACTTTACAGGAAAAATGGAAATCTCATCCACGCTGACTGAAAGAGATGCACAATGACATGCGGGTAAATGATATAAGACCAGAGGACATAATGGAGAATACCATCTTTAGGAAGAAAGTTGCGGGGTTGAAGGATGATCCAGAGAAAGAACCTGCAAAACCGCGGGACATCTCGACGGAAGAACGGCTGAAAAGGAGCGTGAGGTAGCTTTTGTAACTGTAGTCCACAGTTTGCTGTATCGATGTAAATTAATAACAATAATAATAAACCTAAAAACTATTTTAAAAAATTCGTGCAACAAAACAAAACAATAATTACCTTTGTTGACTTAAAAAAAGCTTATGGTTCAATAGACCGGCAGACTCTATTCAACATACTCGAGGAATTTCAAGTCGACAGAAAAACAAGGGAATTGATCAAGCAAACTAACAGGCACAACAGCGAAAGTTAAATTTTTAGGAGAAATTTCGGAACCATTCGAAATTACAACAGGGGTCAGACAAGGCGATGGATTATCATCACTATTTTTCAAACTAGTTCTGGAAAAAGTGGTTCGAGAATGGGAAAATGATTGGAAAGTGACTTAAGGTAGCTTGGAGCTGAACTTGGAACAATATGGCGGCTATAAGGCTTAATACGTATGCTTTATTCATAGGGGACGTAACGATTGAAGGGAGCTTGGAGCTTAACTTGGAACAAGATGGTGTTTGTGCTAACGCGTAACGCGCTGTTCGTTTTTAGTATCTGGAAAACTCAATTTTTTATTTGAATTTTAGAGCTTATAGATTTGAACTCTAGAGACTTTTGGTAGCTTACAATATTGTTGATATTACCCGGGAATAAACCCTTGTGTTCAGAACCGAAAACTGTTTTTGCGCTACTTACCGATCACCTAACAAGAGAGGTTAAGTCTTACCTGATAAATACTGACGATAATTTCAAGACATGTAACTGGAACATAAATAATACTTTCCCGTAGCACGTTGCAAAAAGAATAATGGATAGCTGTGAATATGCTCGTTGATGAAAATAACTTGCGGTATTAGGAGTGGTGAATACAGGGATAGCCTTTTTGATATAAATCAATAACGTTTCTTAGTTTATCACATATATATTAACACATCTGAGAAATCATGTCAGCGTTTTCCGGGCTTGTAGGCCGTGGTCCAGGAGCGAGTGAATGTCCCGACGTTTCACCGAAGACTGCGTTCGGCATTGTCAAGTGTTCCGACTGACTTCGATAGCAGCGAAGCTCTCAGCACTTCATTCCACTGAGAGCTTCGCTGCTATCGAATCACTGCGATCACGGATCAGAATTACAGTAGCTCTTGTTTTGCGTTGATTATAATACGTGTATAGTCTTCAGCGAGGGGCGATGACCTTCGATGTTAGGCCCCTTAAAACAACAAGCATCATCATCATCATCATTCTTCAGCGAAACCAAGAATATGTTTCAATGATAACTTACCTGTAAAAGTACCGTCTTCATTAATCATACAATTGTTGGTAGCTTTTGGACATCATCCTGCCATCCATAAAATATTATTTTCTTCAACACTAAAAGAAGGGTAGAGTTTCATTGCACTTGTAGTACCAGTATTCTTTGATCTATCTATTTCAACACTATTTACTTCATAACGCGCCTCAGAAAAGAGAAAAGCTAGACCATGCATGAGTATCCTGTGTTACCACCTACAAACAAGCATAACGAGATAGGATTTTTACATCTTGCTGATTGATAATCATGCGAATTTCATAATTGTTATAAAGTCCAAACGTAAAATGTTGATAAGAATGAAACTCACTTCGTACTACACCTTCTTGAGTTTCCACTGTGTTCATATTGTTGTTGTTGTTGTTGTAGCGTATAACCTAAGTCTTGGAGAATCTGCCTATGCACACCTGTTAACTCGATAACTTCTCACAAACATGTGACCCGTCTCCTCGATGTACACCGTGTTTTATAGGTTTGTTTCATATTGATTTAAGCTGAAGTTAGTAAGCTACGTACGTATGACGATCTAAATTAATGAGCCGATGACCTTCGATGTTAGGTCCCTTAAAACAACAAGCTTCATCATCAAGCATCATAAGTCTAAGGATGATGTGTTTTACAGAAAATGGGTGATAAAGCACAACTGAAGGTTTCTCACGAATACTGCAACCACCTTCTTCTGTAATGATAAAGTCGTGCAGGACGTGCGAAGTTTGTTGATTACTATACAAATCTGTAATAATATTACAAGTAATGCTTACGTGATGGTCATCGAAATGTTTTATAGGTTGATCAGACTCATGACGTACGTTCGGTGTTAAGTTCTCTTGATGAAAATCCGAGCAACGGTCCAATCGAATCAGGTTGTGATTTAAAGTCAATCTTGAAAGAAGATTCAATAACACACTTATGTGTAATGCTGCTTACTGAAAGTGATAACTTGTAATTATTGTTAACTAAAATTCTCATCAGCAAACTGTTCAATCAATACACTTCCAATGTATTCATGAATAAGTGCCTGACGACAGGATTGGGACATACTCATCGTAGTAGAACTTGTTTCTGCCATCTCGCACGTTATAGATTTTATTGTAGCTTTCAAATGATACTAGCCCAAGACTATTTGGCCGATGATTGACTTCGAACGGTGGATTAAAGTAGACAGTTGTTTCAGCTCCTTCTGCACGTACAGTACACGTTCTTGCAACGCTCATCATCACGTGCACACTAATGCCTTTTGTCTGCAGTCTTGGTTTGATATAAGATCATTAGACATAATCGCCCACACATGCGTGTATTGAATTTTTGGCACACGGTTTTTATTGTAAACAATGCCTGCACTACTTCCGAAATATTGTATGAGCTCAGATGGAGGGGCCAAGTCTTCATAACTATCGAAATACCATACTTTAGAGTTTCATTTTACGTAGGCAACGTAATGAGTTCCAGGTCCACGACTGTCGTCTAAGTTGATTACAACACTCTCAAGTTTCCATGGCATGCTGGTAGCTGATCTCGCATATACACACCGCAAAAATCGTGAATTCCTAGTTGTTTAGCATACGTGAGTTGAACTCGATGTGGCATTGCATTCATTAGACGTTTTTTGGCGACATGTAGGTACCAAGCCCTTTTTTGTACGGCGCTAGCTTCATGTGCACACATTTACCTTGCAATGCAATTGCTTCCATCGTCTTATTATGACGGTCACTTTCTTTTAATTGCTGCTTCGCCTCTTCTACAGCCTTAACAGTTCTTGCTACAGCACTGGCACCACCTAGCAGAGATCCTAAAGTCGCTAGTCCTGCAAACGGCGCTGGAAGGAATTCGCCTCGTTTCGGTACCGGAATAATTCGAGCACTATTACCAAACATTCCTTTATTCCTAGGAGAAATTCTCGCTCTAGCTGCACGTAGTGCTTTAGTAATAGCTACTCGTGGAATGTATTCTCCTCGAATAGCTTTTCGCGCAGTCTTTACAGCTTCATTTCATCCAACAGTCTTAGTTTTCTTCTTCAAAATGTCAGGATACCGTTGTTTCACCATTCTGGACACAACTTCTCTCGCCAACAGCGATTTACGAACTGATAGTTACTTGTTGTTACGTCATTCGTTATATATTCTTATGTTGTGCCACTTCTTTATTCTGTCAGCATGAAAATTATAAAGCAGCAAGACACACTACCTGTCAGTGATATAGTGTCACATCTCCTACCGAATTCTGCTACAACTACGCAAAGTCGTCATGGAGCATTGTTTCCCTCAACAGTTCGATGTATCATAACTGGGCCATCAGGATGCGGCAAGACAAATCTTTTACTTACACTTATTACCTCTTCAAAATGGCATATGTTTCCAAAACATTTACATTTTTGCAAAGTCACTCTATCAACCGCTGTATAACAAATTATTATGCAAGATCTCGTAAAAGCTAGTTTGAGATATTTTCAATTTGATGCGCGTGAGCAAGTATTGCCACCAGATGATGTGCTACCCAATTCTCTTATGATCTTTGACGATGTCACTACAAAACAACAAAATGTTATTCGTGCATACTTTAGTATGAGACGTCATAAATATGTAGATTGTTTTTATTTATATCAGACCTATTCTCGTGTGCCTAAGCAATTGGTACGTGACAACTCTAATATCATTGTTTTTTCGACAAGATGAACTCAACATGCGACATTTGTATGACGATCATGTTAACACTGATACGACATTCAATGACTTTAAACGACTGTGCGGTACATGTTGGTCATCACAACGTTACGGCTTCTTAGTTATTGATAAAGAGAGTAGTGTTCATCGCGGACGGTACTGCATGGACTTTGATAATTTTATAAGCATCAACACAACAGCCACAGACTGCACTTGATCTAAAATCGACATCATGTCCACATCAAGTAAAGAGATTACACAACCTGTTATCCGTGCGCGAAACAATATTCGACGTAAATTTAAAGAGCTTAAACGTATTCAAGCAGATACTGATTTCTTTTTGAAAACGCAACTCGGTGCACCACTAAAAGAGATTTTTAATTCTACGTCATCGTCTGAGTCTACTACAAGTTCTAGTACTATGCAAACATCTAAACACAATGAGAAGCAAGAGGAGAAGACTGAAGAAGAAGAAGAGAAGCAAGATGAGTAAGAGGAGAAGCAAGGTTAGGATGAGGAAGAAGAGGACGAGGAATAAGATCCTAATGTCTCTTTACCATCTAAGCGAGTTAAGTTTTTAACTACAGACGTTGCTGAAGCACCTACTACATCAAAAACCGATTTACCTTCCTTGTCTGAGGTGCTAATCTCACCGGAGTATGGTAATCAATTAAAGACTTTTATTCAAAACACCTACGGCTCACACTTTGCACCTTTACATAGAAAAACTCCTTACAGGGCAAACCGACACAACCTACGGTATTCGCTATGAAGACGACTGTTTTCGTATAGGTAATGCAAATGTAAAGATTAATGCTAACAGTCTCATCGTAAAAGGTGTACCTTATAAACCTACCAGAGGTCTTTTAGAACTCCTTTTTTCTCGGATACCTGACAAAGATATAATTTCGCAAGATGATCTTAAAAATATAGAGCAATAATTTTTGCTACTGACGCAATTACGTAATTACAAGAGGGCAGAGGCCGTAAATGCAAATAAGAGTCGCAAGTGCCGCGATTTTATTTCTACGCTGTTTCTTTCGCATCAACTGTCTGCACGTGGTCTTAATGTTGTCTACAAGCCTCTGTTGCCCTATGTAGACGTAAGGTACTGGAACGACCCTAACTTACTCGTAAAACGTTTGCAACTTCTAAGAGCTTCTCAAGATGCCGGTCACACAGGTCATAAATTAGAGATTCTAGAAATAGAAGAGGAATTACGTTATGCTGGTATTATTGAGTTATGGCTTCTCAAAGCAAGACTCGCCTGTAAATCTAAGCATCGCACACGAGTTACATAAACCAGCTCGTCGCACCTACCGTCGCAGACGTGTCTTTACAAGTAGAAAGGATGAAGTATGGCAAGCTGACGAAGTAGAAATGATTGCATATGCCTCTAGCAATAAACAGTATAAGTATCTACTTACTGTCATCGATGTTTACTTTAAGTTCGCTTTTGCACAACCAGTGCGTTCTAAAACAGCAGTTCATGTCAAAGTCGATTTCCAACGTGTTGTTCAACAATCAAAACGCTGCCCACGGCTTCTTCAAACTCATCAAGGTAAAGAGTTTTACAACAACGTTTTTTCTTCTTACATCAAGTCAATCTGCATTCATTACTATTCTAAGTAGAGCAGTATCAAAGCTACCGTTGTGGGACGCTTTAATCGTACGCTTAAAACTATGATGTTGCGAGAATTTACAGCTCAAGGCTTTTATCGCTGGATTTATCTCCTACCTAGACTTGTGTCTACCTACAACGATACGCCTCATCGCACTATCGGCACAAAGCCACGTCTTGTTACCAAGAATACACCACGCTTAGATGCTATTCATCACATAATCAAAACAGCTGGTCCACGTCACCATCGCTTTCAAAAAGATGATTTTGTTCGCATCAGCAAACATAAATATGTCTTCGTAAAAGGACACACCTCCTGAAGCACAGCATTTCTCAAATCAGCAGAGTTAAGCTTACTAATCCAGTTACGTATTTACTTCACGATCTTTCAGGACAGCCTATCAAAGGAGGATTCTACATCAAAGAGCTGCAGAAAACAAAACATCCTAATCACTACTTAATAGAACGTGTTATTCCTTGCCGTGGTAATAAATTGCATGTCAAATGGTTTGGTTTTGATAATACCTTCAAGTCATGGATTAATAAATTGCATGTACTTTAAAAAGTTTGTTGAATTTTCTTTTTTGTTCTGGAAGCTCTACCTCTCCTGTCTACTATTGCATAAACTTGTTAGTTAGCATTACTACTACTAGTTAAGGTTGCATAAACTCGTTAGTCAACACCACTACCATTTGAGTTTGAGTTAAGTTAGGATTTGGAATAGTTTTGGACAAGGGACAAGTTAAAAAAGTAATCAAGCAACAACTGCACTATGTTTTACAAATCTTATTTATTTCAGCGTATGTATGTATGTATACAATTTCTTCTTTCGCCAAAGTAAAATCTGTTTAGTTCTTAGATATTTCTCTGCTGTTTTTGTCTTTTAAGACCTCCATCCGGCAACAGTTTCCCTTTCATTGCACTGGCAACGACAAGTGCTGCTATCTTATCAGCAACTGGAGCACTAGGTGACGTCACACGCTGCGTAGCTTTACGAAGCAGATTTTCATCAGCTACACGTCTTAGTTCAGGTTTGTTTTAACGATAAGCAAGGCCATGCTCTCTGCAGGTAGCATCTAACATATTAACACATTGGAGACCGAGCCCGAGTGTGTATCGGGGTGGGATAACAAGGCAGATTGACCGTGCCCGAGGATAGTTCGGGCCCGCGAATTTATTGCATTGTCAACACAGCGTGCTGGTATCCACTGTTACCACTGGTAACTGCTTGGAAATGTAAAAATCGAATATTCCTTAATATTTAATATTTTTGTTTCTTTGCCGGGACGTATCGCAAGAACTCTATTGCAGCAGCCTGCCACCGTCAGAGCTCAGCGAGAGGCTGTTACCACTCCATACAGTGGTTACGCTTGGAATCTCTTCTAACAGCTAGGTGAGTATTAATGCACCTAGGCCAAGCAAGGTCCTTTTCCCCTCGGCAAGATAAGATAAGATAAGATAACTCTTTACTGCCACCCTAGTTTGCACCATCGGTTACAGGCAATAAAGAACATAAAATACACATGAACCCCCCCCAAAAAAAACAATATAAACCAAACAAAACAATATAAACTAACATACTATTATATATAATGTAAAGCTCTAACTATCTACACTAAAACTATTAACTATGAACCCAAAAAACCACACAAAATAATATAAACCAAACAAAACAATTTACTAACTACTCTACTTATTTAATGGTGTCCATGCCGGCGGAATCCAGCCTAGCACTGCACCAACTTGTCTAAAACTATTGAGATGCCTCTGGTATGCGAGGAACACCTCCGCATGTTTGGGCATCCCCTACCTTAATTCTAATGTACTAACCCATATCTACTCTCTACAGCTAACTAAACATAAAGAAAAAGAAACTTTGGCTGAACGCGGCATTCCCTGTGAGGAGAGAGCCATCCCACCCAGACCGCTATCAGCCACTCCTCCCGGGTTAGATATTACCCCCACCTATAACTCGTACTTCTCTCCTCATTTTACGTGGCGAATCATAGAGGCGGTTGCCGGTCAATCATACGATCCGTCACGCATTTATCTACTGCTCCGCCTATAATCGTGTCGTCTTACTTCATTCCTGCCACCATCTTGATTCACTTGTTATTCTGTGAGCGGACATGTTTCCTCTTTCACCTAGGGATGGGACTGTACCACCCCACCCGTCTGTCTCTTATACCCCTCCCCCTTCCATCCCCAATCTTCCCCTCTTACTCTTCCTTGCCTCTGTCCATCTCTCTTATAATACTTATTCGCTAACTTTTACAGATAATCATCCACTATACCGTATAGTTAATATTTATACACTATATACAAACGTACTTGTTGACAATTTCCAGTTCCTTGTTCATCGCTTTTCTTTCTTATTCTTGCGTCTCTTAGACTAAAGCTACTTCCTAATTGCATTTTTTTAAATAGTTGAACTTACATATTAAACCACCGAATTGCCACAAATCAGATCTGTCTTTTCCTTGTTTCCTCACATCACTTATCAATCCTTTCCATCTCTAAACAGTCCAACAGTTCCTCTTCCTCACGGCCACTCATTACTTATTAAAATTTTAAACCAGTGTTTAAAATTATCTACTATTATGTTATCCAAACACCTTTTCTTGTCCACTAACCCTATCGTTAATATTCAAACACTGTTTACAAATGTATTTGTTGACAATTCTCTAGCTCCTTATTCCTTACATTTCTTTCCTCTTCTTACGACTCTTAGACTAAAACTAAAAACTACTCTCTAATTTTTTTTGAACTTACATCTTAAACCATCGAATTGCCAACAATCAAACCTGGCTTTCCCTTATTCCTTCTCTTTCTTCCGCTTATTTCCGTTTCTAAACAGTCCAACAGTTCCTCATACTCACAGCCCTCGTTACTTTATTATCCTTTTTTTTCTAACATTAACTACCACCTCCGTTCTCTCACATATGCAATCCTCTCCAAATATATACAAATCTTCTTTTCATCATACAATCAGATTGTACTCCGAACTCCTCTTATTGTCATAAATTTTTATATAACCTAGCAGTTTCGTCTACCTCCTTCCTCTCCTTCCTCTGTAACCCTCTTTTACCCCTTATTCTCTTAATTTCTTTATAAATCTCATTCTAACCATATTTAAATATTTAGAAATATTTGTTCCTCTTCCCCATTCTCTGGCCAGCCATACCGTCATCTTTTCAATTTTTTCTACTTTTTCTATCTCTTTTTTACTCAACGCTTTCTTTTTCAACTCTTCTAACTCCCTACATTCGATGAATATATGTAGGTCCGACCATCTTTCTCCACACAGAATACATCTACCCGCATTTTCTGTACCTATCCACCCTCTGTTTCTAGGAATTCCAAAAATCCACCAGTATAGACCTCTTTTGCCCTTCCGGTCCTCAACTTCGATTTTCGGGTTCATGATTTCTAACAATTTGTTTAATACTGATAGTGAGGCTCTTTCTCTACATTCCATTATTAAACTCTGTCTCTCTATATCGGCAACTCTCCTTATAACCCTTCTCCATACCCATTCTTTCTTCTCTCTCCACATCTCATATCCTATATCTCCTAACCCGTTTTCGTAATTTATTTTTGCACTTATTTACCCAATACCTCTCGTTCTCCATATTTTTCTGGAACCTATATGTGTCTTGTACTAAATCCCCTCCCTTCCCTTCTTCCAATCTCATCCAATACTTCATCACCCTCTTGGCTATAGTAGTGTCTATCGATTCTTTACATACTAATCTAGCCCCCACATTTGCAATACAGTTTGGGACTCCCATAATAATCTTACTAAATTTCGCCACCACCTGGTTTAGTTCTTTTATATTTTCCTCTAATCCCCATATTTCTACCCCATATAACATTTTTCCTTTGACCATTGATTGGAACACCAATCTCTGTATTTTGTACTTTATATCCGGAAATTTATTTTCTAATATCCCCACTACTGCCAGTGCTCCCCTCCCTTTATATCTGGCTCTAGTGATCTGATTTTCCCTTGTGCCGTTACTACTAATTATAACTCCTAAGTACTCCATTTTTTCTGGTCTGATTTCTTGCTGCTCGACTGTCCAGAATTTCTTTTCTTTTTTGGCTTTCCTCTTCCTACATATCATTATCTGCGTCTTCCGTACATTTATCTTGAATGCCCATCTTCTAGTATATTCCACTACCTCATTTAGCCCTTCTTGCAACCCCTTTGCTGTTAATGCCAAGATCAATAAATCGTCTGCAAATAGCAGCCCCGGTATCTCCCTCTTCCCAATCCAAGGGCATTGCCATCTCTCGCCTCCATGTCTATCCAATATATTATTTATAAACAGTAGAAATAATATCGGTGATAGCTTACAACCCTGCCTCACACCCCTTTTCGATTCCATACACTTACTCAACCCACCCCCTTTTAGTTTAATCATCACCAATACTTTCTCATATATTCCTTCTATTGCCAGCCACATTTTCTCCGATAACCCAACCTCTCTTAATCTAGTAAATAACGCCTCTCTATTCACTGCATCGAAGGCTTTCTCTAAATCTATTGCTGCTACATATAATCTCTTCCCTGCTATTTTCACATACTTCGTAATTAAAGTATCCAAAATCCATATATTATCCACAGTATTTTTCTCTTTTCGAAATCCATTTTGATAGTCCGAAATCTTTCCGTATTTCTCTGCCCAATTTATAATCCTATTAGCTAAAATTCCTGTATATAACTTCGACAGCGAGTCCAGGAGTGTTATTCCTCTATAGTTGTTTGGATCACTTTGACTTCCTTTGTTCTTATATATAGGACAAAGTACTCCTTTTCTCCACTCGCTAGGGAATTTATTCGTTTCCCATATCTTGTTAAAAAAATTCACCATCACTTTCAACATTACTTCATTTGCTCCTACTTCCTTCCATATCCTGTTAGTAATACCATTGCCCCACCCGCCGTTTTGGTTTTTACTTTACTTAACACCCTAACTATTTCCTGACTTATCTCCTCATCTAGTAACTGTACTCCTATTTGTACTTCCTTTACAATATACGTCTTTTCCATACCCCCCTGACCTTCTCCCCTCCCACCCAAAAGCTCTGCAAAATATCCTATCCACTCATTTTCTGTTATCATTGTTCCTCCCCCTGTCGATCTAGTTCTCTTTATCTTATTTATAGTTTCCCAAACCCTATCAAATCTTTTCTCTTTACAATACCTGTTCACTCTCTCAGCTTCCGCTTCTTTCCAGCACTTTTTTTTCTCATTTAGTAACTTCTTGTAATCTCTTCTTAATTTACAATATTCCTCTCTTTTCCCTTGTTCCCCTCCTTTCTTGAAGTCCGCTAGAGCTGTCATTACAACCACTCGTTTCCTCTTACACTCTTCATCAAACCACCCCGTGCCTATGTTTCTGTCTATCTCTTCCCTTATTCTCACTTTCTTACCCACCTTCCATACTGGGCGTTCTATTAGTTTTAAAACTTCATCCACATCCCCTCCTTCCAACATCCTTTCACTTTCAACACTTATACTTTCTTCACTCTCTTTTAACTCTGTTCTCAATCTCTCGATCGTAGTATCATTCCAAATGTACTTCCATCCCTCCTTATACCTGTCTCTTTTTCCTACCCTTCTCTTCACTCCATCATACTCCCCTCTTAATTTTATCTTGATGGGCATATGTTCTGTTATCACACATTCTGTCACCTCAAAACTTATTATCTTCTTTAGAGCTATTTCCGTGCTAACTCCTATATCTACTACACTCCCGCCCTTCGATGTGATGCATGTCAGTTCACCATTACTATCTCCCTTCATCCATCCATTTAAAATATATAATTTTTCTATAGCACATAACTCTAATAATCTTACCCCATAGCTATTTATATCTTTGTCTTTACTATTTCTTCTGTACTCACTCACTTCATTATCCTCTCTCCCATAATCGGGTACCCTATTACTCACTCTTGCATTCCAATCCCCTAACAATATCATTCCATCTTCCACATATAATCCTTTCATTTTGTTTATTTCTTCAATCAGTTCTTCAAAAAATGTTTTATTCGCATAAGTTGAGTCTTTAGGATGGTTGTATAATAGAGCCAGGCAAATTGCCTCCTTCGCATCATTTCCCATTTTAATTCTCGGCCATACCACCCCTTCTACCTCATTCTGTATTCTCTCTACTCTCTCTACTATCTCATTTTTTATTAAAACTGTTATCCCACCCGGATTTCTTCCCATTCTCCCCCTTTTTTCTTTTATCACGTTGACTACTCTATACCCATCCCATTCAATTTTTATCCCTTTCCCTAACCACGTCTCTACTAGGGCAATAATCTCATACTCCTTTACTGTTTTCTCCAATTCTTTATTCCCTATCTTCCCCCATCAACCCCTCAATATTCCACACCCCTATCGCCATCTCTAGTTATTTATTCCCTCCCACTCTTTGCACCTGTGCTTCTCCATTTCCACCTCTACTCCTTGTCACTCTTCCCTGTGAGTCCTCTCCAGATCTCTCCTCATCCTCTTTTCTCCCTTCATCCTTCCCTTTCTCCATACCTACGCCTTTTTTCTTTCCCCACAGATCTTTCAAACTTAATGATCTTTCCTTATTTAGCGCCTGTCTTTCTTCCATTTTATTTTTTGTGTTCCTTTTACTCGGAGAGGATGCATTCTTACCCTGCCTACTGTTACCTTCATTCACAATTTTCACTGTACTCCTCACCAGTTGTGGCACATTACTTGCTTCCTCCATCTCTGTGTTGTGATGACTCTTCAAGGACTCTCCATTTCCGCCCACCTGGTTGCTGGCACTGCTGTTCAGCACATCCCTACTTCCCGCACCTGATGTGATGTGGACTTCGCTCACTTCCGTAATATCACTCCTTTCTACGTCACTGACCTTCCTTGCTACTTCCACTGTTGCCAAGGACACGTTCTGCTGCTGTTGGTGTTCTTCATCAAGTTTTTTCAGCCTTCCCGCCCCCCACACTCGATTCCACCTTCCGTTTCCAACCAGCAGCTGCTGCCCTCTAATATATGCCTTAAGACCTTGTTTTCTTGCCTCTCTTAAATGTCTATTCAGAATTCTGTTCTTCTCTATGGCTTCCCTGTCCATCTCCCGTTTTATCCACACTTTCTCTCCTTTTAGATTACTCGAATTTCTTATTACAATGTCCGCCATCAGTGTCGATAGTAATTTCACTCTAATTGGTCTCTTTCCTTTCACTCTCCCCACACGCTGTACATCGTCAATATCAACTTCACTGAAGTTGATCTTCATCCTGTTCTGGATCACTTCTACCACTTTGTACACTAGTTCAACTTTAGACTCTCTTTCTTCTTCTTGGACACCGTATATGAAGATATTTTTTCTTACGTTATCTTGTAAACTCTTCTCGACTGCTCTCTTCGTTTCTCTTAGGTCCCACTTCAGGCTTCTTACCTTCTGCTTTAATAGGTCTAATTCATCTTTATTACACCCTTCCTCTTCCAATATCTTCTTTACATCTTCTTTAACACTCAATTTTAGGTCCATAAATTCCCTGGATAACTCTCGGAACATTTCTTTTATTTGCTCCGTCTGACAAGCCTCTCTTATCATCTCTCTAATCGCCTCGTACTCTTCCCATCCAATGGAACCTACTGGACCTGGGCCGGGATTAATCTCTACTCCTGCTATTATCAGCAACACCATCACCACCGCCGCCACCAGTAACGTAGCCACCACCTTCCTTTTTCACCCTTTAACTCCATTCTTGTTTCCATTCTGCTTCCCTTTTTACAGTTCCATCTGCCGATCGCTATCCTATATTGTGTCAACGTGATACCCATTGCTCCGCGCTCCACTCAGCACATCCGCTCAGCTCACTGTCTCACAGACGACTGTCCCCTCGACAATGAGATGTATCCTGCTACGTTCTCCGGTCGTGTTACCACAGTGGAAAGTGGAAACAAAAGCTAATACTATCGGTATTGAGCTGTTCCGTCCGTTCGTTCAGCCGCTCTCGACAGTGCATTGTTATATTATTGTGTTATTGTTTTATATTATAATGTGACTTCTCTTGTTAAAGTGTGAATTTATATTTAACTTATGTTAGGTAAGGATAGCCTATAGGACTGCACAACGTATTAAACATTAAAATGAGTGCTGTCGCTTCCACCTTGAAAATAAATGAGTTGGCGGGCCCGGAATGTTCGTGTATAATAGAAAGCTAAATGAACACGCCATTTTTGTTAAGAACTTTTGAAGAAAAGAAAAACATAATTGAAAAGGGTAGACCCACGCCTTCTCTTAAAAATTTATTCAAGGGATCAAAAAGAACAGTACGATATTTTCATGACTCGTGGTACATATATCTGGACTGGTCATGTGGTTGTGCAAAAATAAATAAACTGTACTGTTGGCCATGTATTCTATTTTCCTCAGAAAATAATGCTTGTAATGAAGACGGTGTGAATAATTTACATAGTTTCAGAGTTTTAAAGAAATGCCATGAGGTATCTCAAGCACAATCAACGCTGTTGCCGATATGATTCAGTTCGGAAGGTCCAGAATAAAGTTCTGTTTGAGTACAGTTTACAGAAAGAAAATTGACGAGCATAATAAGCTAGTAAAGAATAACTGGTCCGCCTCTGTGGTGTAGTGGTAAACGTGATTAACCACCACCCCCGAAGGCCCGGGTTCGATTCCCGGCTCTGCCACCAAATTTCAAAAGTGGTACGAGGGCTGGAACGGGGTCCGTTCAGCCATTCTCGAAGTGGTTTCCCCACTTTTCCTCCAGGCGAATGCCGGGATGGTACTTAACTTAAGGCCTCTCGGCCGCTTCCTTCCCTCTTCCTTGTCTATCCCTTCCAATCTCCCCATCCTCCACTAAGGCCCTTGTTCAGCAAAGCAGATGAGGCCGCCTGGGAGAGGTACTGCTCATCCTTCCCGGTTGTATCCCCCGACACGCTCCTTGAGGTGGTAGAGGTGGCATCCCTCGCTGAGTCCGAGGAAAAAAACCAATCCTGGGGGGTAAACAGATTAAGAAAGCAAGAAGAAAACAATATCATATATATTGTCAGCACTTTAATAGATGTTTATGAGTGCATGAGTAGCCAACCGTACGTTTGTCATGATGTGAACTATATTCAATTAGTGCATAATCGAGACTGCTAGTCTCTATGATTTTGATGCTCACTAGTGTTCAATATATTGTGTGCCATTTCATCATTTTCAAATGATAATATACAAAAGTAATTTCAATGATCAAGTATTTTACTTTTATGAAATGACATCTGTACTGCTCATAAAAATGCTGCGGTGCGAGCGACAATATACTCTCAGAAGGAGTGTTGTTACACTTTTCAAAACATCATGCGTCGCCACTGCCAGAACGAGAATCGGGCAGAGACTATATATATATACCACTTTGTAGAATTTTTCTAACAGCTATACTGTGCGCTCAAGTCCTCTGTCGTTGTTTTCTCTAACTTATAGCAGCTTATTTTTGCACGTGTTCACTTCTACACTCCATGCTTCCAGCCTTGCTTCCAGCTGCTCAAGGCACGCGCTTTCAGAGTTTTGTTTACATCGTGCGAAGTGTTTGGACTGTGATTTGTGTCTGCTATCATGAGTGGATCATTGAATGAAAGTGGAACTGTAGAGATGTTTGAAGAGATTTTTGATGACAGTGGTTCAGAAGAACAGGCAGATGATTCAGATCTAGACCCTGATTTCTAACTTCATGTTTGTGATGAAGGTATTTATAACCTATTCTATCATATTCCTTTTTGATTTTGCACTTTGTAGTTTATTTAGCTAATGTTTCACGATCTTCATATGACTGGAGATTCATTCTGAAATAAATTAGTATTGTAGCTTTCTTAATTTTAGAACGAAGTGACGCAAGCAATGATAATTCAAAGGCAGGGAATGATTCACATTCGCCGGGTACTTCTGGTGATTTGGATGCGGTTTCTGACATCGCGCCAGCTCTAAAAAGGCATAAACATTGTGCTTATGGTACTAATAGTTGTAGGAAACCTACAGATACTGAACTAGGTTGGACTTTCACTGATTCTCCGCCTCAAGAGCATATTTTTCAAGAACAATCGGGTGTGTCCGCTCCCCTGGATGCAACATCGACTGCGTTAGATTGTTTTTCAATTTTTGTTTCCGAAACAATGGTTAAACATTTTAAGTCCGAGACTAACATGTATGCTGCCTCCGTCACTGAAAAGATAAGACGAACAATGAATTGAAACCGAAAAGTTTGTGGAGCTTGTGGTGGCCAGTCAAGTTATGTGAGATTTATGCATTTCTCGCAGTTACATGTAACAAGCTTTAACAGCTTAATTTTAGGAAATAATCCCGTATTGACTATAAATCAATTAGCGAATATTTAAGATAAACTCAAATATTATATTTAAGTGGTCCGCCTATTCGATACATGTATAATTTATTACATTTAGTACATGTTTCGTCCCCTAAGGGACATCATCAGCTATATAGCTGTAGGAAACCTTTTTATGCTAGGGGCTTTACGTCGCACCGACACAGATAGTTCTTATGGCGACAATGGGATAGGAAAGGCTTAGGAGTTGGAAGGAAGCGGCCGTGGCTTTAATAAAGGTACAGCCCCGGCATTTGCCTGGTGTGAAAATGGGAAACCACGGAAAACCATTTTCAGGGCTGCCGATAGTGGGATTTGAACCTACTATCTTCCGGATGCAAGCTCACAGCCGCGCGCCTTTACACGCACGGCCAACTCGCCCGGTGTGTAGGAAACCTAGTACTAAATGTAATTATATATATTAGCATAGGCGGACCACTGAAATGTAATATTTAAGTTAACCTTAAATATTCGCTAGTTGTTTCTCGCAGTTGTCATTCATATGTGCCTTGTAGAGAAACCAAAACTGAATGACTATTGGTCAAAAAGTGCATTTCATTTGACTCCATTTCCATCATCTGGTGGTGTCCAATATGTTATGTAGCACTTTGTATCCCTGAACGTTTCAAACTATTCTACACTCAAGCTCATTATATGTAAGACTTTGTTGTCAGACTTTCTTTTTGTTGTTGCAAAAGGCATACCATTGAAAAATGTGTCATGTGAAAAGTTCTCTATAGATCTTAATGCAACTTTTCAATCTGTAAAATAGACACTTTTAAATTTTTGATGATATAAATGTGTTACAATTGCAACATACCAACTATTTTCTACAATTTTTAAAACCTTCAGAATATTGTGGTTTGCCTGCCCATATGCCACTTTAAGACATGGTCTCCAAAGTGTTAATACTAGGATCACCGCGGACGTTAAATCGAGTTCCAGGACCATAGTACTGGTAACTAGGAAGATGAAGCTCAAAAGGAAGATCAATCACCTTATTGATGATTCCATGAACAGTATGCTTCCTCACCTAAAAGCACGTTTTTCACCTTTTTTGTGACAGCTTGCTTACTCTTTTCGCAGCCATGATAAGTGTTTATAAGCGAAGTCAACTCGTTAGCTTTAGGTCCGTGATACACTTTAATGAGTTGACATGTACGGCACTGTGTCACTGAAGATCTCTTAGCTAAACTCACTTATTCATGAGTTTGAAGACAGTTGTGTTTATGTTTCGTAGATCTAGAGAAAGCATATGACAGGGTACCGAGGGAAAAGATGTTCGCTGTACTGGGGGACTATGGAATTAAAGGTAGATTATTAAAATCAGTCAAAGGCATTTATGTTGATAATTGGGCTTCGGTGAGAATTGATGGTAGAATGAGTTCTTGGTTCCGGGTACTTACAGGGGTTAGACAAGGCTGTAATCTTGCACCTTTGCTGTTCGTAGTTTACATGGATCATCTGCTGAAAGGTATAAAATGGCAGGGAGGGATTCAGTTAGGTGGAAATGTAGTCTGCCCTATGCTGACGACTTGGTCTTAATAGCCTGCAGTCTAATATCTTGGAACTTGAAAATAGGTGCAATGAGTATGGTATGAGAATTAGCCTTTCGAAGACTAAATTGATATCGGTAGGTAAGAAATTCAACAGAATTGAATGTCAGATTGGTGATACAAAGCTAGAACATCAAGTATTTAGGTTGTGTGTTCTCCCAGGATGGTAATATAGTAAATGAGATTGAATCAAGGTGTAGTAAAGCTAATGCAGTGAGCGCGCAGTTGCGATCAGCAATATTCTGTAAGAAGGAAATCAGCTCCCAGACGAAACTATCTATAGGCCCCTACATCGGTCTGTTTTCAGACCAACTTTGCTTTACGGGAGAGAAAACTGGGTGGACTCAGGATATCTTGTGAATAAGTTAGAAGTAACAGACATGAAAGTAGCGAGAATTATTGCTGGTACAAACCGGTAGGAACAATGGCAGGAGGGTACTCGGAATGAGGAGATAAAGGCTAATTTATGAATGACCTCGATGGATGAAGCTGTACGCATAAACTGGCTTCGGTGTTGGGATCATGTGAGGCGAATGGAGGAGGATAGGTTACCTAGGATAATAATGAACTCTGTTATGGAGGGTAAGAGAAGTAGAGGTAGACCAAGACGACGATGGTTAGACTCAGTTTCTAACGATTTAAAGATAAGAGGTATAGGACTAAACGAAGCCACAGCATTAGTTGCAAATCGAGGATTGTGGCGACGTGTAGTAAATTCACAGGGGCTTGCAGACTGAACGCTGAAAGCAGTGGCGGCCGGTCAGTACGTGCTACCGGGCTCCAGCACGTAGCTTGGAACTGTAAGGAATATTATTTATGTACAGTACAATTATCCTGGTGCCTTTTCGTTGTTTTGAGTACGATATGAATTTGTGTTTTATGAAAATCAGGACGAGATCTGTCGAACACCTAGCGCCGTTCTCCCGGGGAACAAGGCTCGTGCTCATGTGAAGTGAGCCCTTGCCTGTAGCCTGAAGGAAACAATACGCAGGCGCAGCCAAGCTTGCAACACTCCCCCTAGCCGGCGAAGTATACCGTAAACCGGGATCAACTTTCACTGATCCCGTTTATAGTTACTTCCTCTCCCGCAAGGGGGTAGAAGTACTCGATATCTCCTGCTACCCGGAGCGCAGCGAGGGATCCAGTCGGCCGTGCTTATGTTGAACGTGGTAAGCGAATCTGCCACTAGAGAGTAGCATCGTCTGAGTTCGAAAGTAAAGCGTAAGTGGAGGCAATCTATCTCACACATGCTTATTAAAATATCTATCTTCCTTTTGTGTCAAAAATAAGGAATTCCTAGGTGAGTCAAAGAATCTTTGGATGACCCTAAATGTTATCCCGCATTACAATGTAATTTACTCTGGTGAAATGAAATAGCGTATGGCTTTTAGTGCCGGAAGTATCCGAGGACATGTTCGACTCGCCAGATTGAGATCTTTTGATTTGACGCACGTAGGCGACCTGCGAGTCGTGATGAGGATGAAATGATGATGACGACAACACGTACACCCAATGATGGTTAAAATTCCAGACCCTGCCGGGAATCGAACCCGGGATCCCTGTGACCAAAGGCCAGCTCGCTAACCATTTAGCCATGGAGCCGGACATTTACTCTGGTAATAGGGGAGGTCTCAATGAATCAGTTGGCAGCTCTTTCAGTTGCTTTGTGCGGTTTTTAATCTCGC
Organism: Anabrus simplex; assembly: GCF_040414725.1. Taxonomy (NCBI): domain Eukaryota; kingdom Metazoa; phylum Arthropoda; class Insecta; order Orthoptera; family Tettigoniidae; genus Anabrus; species Anabrus simplex. Next base: position 60,016,543 of record NC_090270.1, on the reverse strand, counting down.
GGTTATATTACTGGTGCGTGTTTTTTCTGTCATTGTGTTAGTGCTAAAGTTTATACGAAGATTTATCAAATTATTTATCCACTGCAGTGTATATAAAGTGAAATTAAATTAGTGTTCTTAGTGGGGATCTATATTCCCACGATTCTATTTGCACTGATGTAAGTTGCGCCATTAGGTTAGTAAAAACAATATTTCTCCAATGAATTATTTGTCTCGTAGAAGACACTTGTCGAAGAATTCATCTGCTTCCAAATTAATGTTGTTTTTGTTTGCACTGAGTTATAAATTGTGAGAAAAGTTATATTATTATTATTATTATTATTATTATTATTATTATTATTATTATTATTATTATTATTATTATTAGTAGTAGTAGTAGTAGTAGTAGTAGTAGTAGTAGTATTACCAAGTTTGAAGTATGCGTTGTTCATCATGGCAATATGCAGATTTAAAACAGCGTATTTAGCTTGTTTTTTGTAGCACGTAGGACGATTTTTTCACGAGCCGCCACTGGCTGAAAGGCATAACAGTCTAAAATGATGATGTATGTATGTATGTATGTACATTCTACACACATAACAAATCATGTGAATCTTCAAGTTTATCTCAAACGTTTCTTTTTGAATGCTCTTAACTATATATAATATTTACATGAAACACTGTACATTTACCACACATAAATTATTATCAATTCACTTCTTATTCATATTTCAATATTTACACTATCTGACACTTTTAAATGTATTAATATCACCGTACCTAGATATTCCGTTAATTTATCTTTTCATCACCAAACGTGGGAAAATTTAATTTTCACACGAATATGAGTAGTTATTTTATTTCACACTCCCCCGGTTCTTACCATAGACTGGTATTTCACTCTTACCAATAACCAATCTTGAATGTTCAATTTATCAACCGCACATAAATAATTGGCCCAGAGCAACACAGACCTGGACTCGCGTATCACCGAAGAAGTAATGCCCTAGTGATGGGTCGCGTGATGCAAAGCTCCCGATGCAGTACGTGCCTCATGATGCTATCTCGATGCCGTATAGTGACCTCAGGCGCATGAGTCCTTTGTCTCGAGGCAGTGCTGGGAAACGTATCGAGAGCTCTCGATGCATTTCGAGCAAGTGATGCAGTCCATGACTCGTACCGGAAATCCTATCTCGAAGTTTGAATCGGAACATCATGCGCATGTTATCCCTCGACTATACTGCGCCTGCTGATCAACTAATGACGTCTTCGAAAATCTTAATAAGTAGTTAGTGGAACGTAAAACAAATGACATCATTATAACAATTAATGATGATACGCCCACTTCTTTTTAATTTACTCGCAGTCAACTTACTACCTGTACTTCCTGTATTTTACTTTTGCACTGTCCGCTTCCACGGCGAAATGGTTAGCGTGCTGGCGTTTGGTGCAAGGGCTTCCGGGTTCAATTCTCAGCTAGGTAAGATATTTTATTCTTCATTGATTAGTTCCTATGGTTCGGGGACTGGGTATGTGAAATAAATAGTAATGAAGAGTGTGACATATTTTTAACATATTATTGAAACCATTTCTTTTACGACGCATCGAGTTGTGTAATAATTTGGACAGAAAGGAACATATACCGGTAATGGCATATGTGTGCATGTATCTGAAAAGGGACTCGTTCTCGGGTTAAGTCTCATTCTCGACTATCGATACTTTTATGGTAACAAATTGATCGTTTCCATGAAAAGGATCATTTTCCGACCTGAAGGCACATACACAGCATGAAGCCGAACTCCGTCGACAAACTTTCGGAAACTGTTGAGGGAAACCTTCTGTGTACTGTATAATTGGTAGAAGGTACTCGTGGTCTCCGGTGGCTCGTTATAGAGTAGAACCGGTAATTAAATTATGATTTATTCGGTTTTATTACCGCAAACAATCTTATTTCTGTGGAAATATCTTCAAAACAGAGAAAAGGCCTGCAATATTCAATAACCAAAACGTACAACACGAAACCCAGAGTAGCAAAGCCTGTAATATGTAATAACCAAAACGTACAACACAAAACATAGTAATGCGATAACCCTCTGTAGAAACACGTACACTTTTATCACAGTGTGTTCAATACTTTCTGTCAGTATACTGTTTTAAAGGTAACAGTTCCATGTCGTTGGCTTCCAGCATGTTAAAGAACTCCTTTCTTTCTTTCTCTACTCAGTTGACCTCCCGAGGCTGAGTGGACCCCGTTCCAGCCCTCGTACCACTTTTCAAATTTCGTGGCAGAGCCGGGAATCTTTCTTTCTTTCTTTCTTTCTTTCTTTCTTTCTTTCTTTCTTTCTTAATCTGTTTACCCTCCAGGGTTGGCTATTCCCTCGGACTCAGCGAGGGATCCCACCTCTACCGCCTCAAGGGTAGTGTCCTGGAGCTTCAGACTCTGGGTCGGGGGATACAACTGGGGAGGATGACCAGTGCCTCGCCCAGGCGGCATCACCTGCTATGCTGAACAGGGGCCTTGCGGAGGATGGGAAGATTGGAAGGGATAGAGAAGGAAGAGGGAAGGAAGCGGCCGTGGCCTTAAGTTAGGTACCATCCCGGCATTTGCCTGGAAGAGAAGTGGGAAACCACGGAAAACCACTTCCAGGATGGCTGAGATGGGAATCGAACCCACCTCTAGTCAGTTGACCTCCCGAGGCTGAGTGGACCCCGTTCCAGCCCTCGTACCACTTTTCAAATTTCGTGGCAGGGCCGGGAATCGAACCCGGGCCTCCGGGGGTGGCAGCTAATCACACTAACCATACACCACAGAGGCGGACTAAAGAACTCCTGTATGTATGTTGGGTATTCAGCCCAAAGGCTGGTTGGATCCTCAACAGGTTCACCATTAGCTGTCATAGATGGCCTAGGTGTCACTGAAGAGGCGTACTAGGGAAATGAGGAGTGAGGTAGTTTCCCGTTGCTTTCCTCACCGAGCCAGAAGTTGCTATTGCACATCAGTCTGCCAAGCCCACTGAAATGCCTGTACCAACCGACCCTATGAGCGACATTTTCACACCATTTACAGCAGGGACTGGCTGCATAAGAAATGGCATTACTAGCATCACTCATACCTCAGCCACTTTCATATTGTCAAAGCCAAGGAAGAGACTAAGACAGGTCAATGAAAGTAACAATTTTATTCTAGCCCATACCAGAAGACATAGCGCACTGTAAACACTGCATCTAGCCAGCAAAGGCATAACTCCTGCGAAACATAATGCCCACACTCCGGCGTCTGTAAAGAACTAGCATTTAGGACGGACTTAAAACAAATAACATTATTATGAGTAGGCCTACTATTTTCAGTGCAATACAGATACAAAGCTAACTGATCTGATGACATGGCCACGAGGTAATCAAGTTTGTTTACATTATGATTGGTGTACATTGCATGTGTTCAAGTGGAAGAGATTTTATTATACACTGACTGACAGAGCAAATGCAACACCAAGAAGGAGTGGTCAGAACTTTATGCCAATTGCAGGGTAGACTGACGTCACTGAGGTATGCTCATGATGTGAAATGCGCCGCTGTGTTGCGCACGCAGCGAACGATAAATGGGACACGGCGTTGGCGAATGGCCCACTTCGTACCGTGATTTCTCAGCCGACAGTCATTGTAGAACGTGTTGTCGTGTGCCACAGGACACGTGTATAGCTAAGAATGCCAGGCCGCCGTCAACGGAGGCATTTCCAGCAGACAGACGACTTTACGAGGGGTATGGTGATCGGGCTGAGAAGGGCAGGTTGGTCGCTTCGTCAAATCGCAGCCGATACCCATAGGGATGTGTCCACGGTGCAGCGCCTGTGGCGAAGATTGTTGGCGCAGGGACATGTGGCACGTGCGAGGGGTCCAGGCGCAGCCCGAGTGACGTCAGCACGCGAGGATCGGCGCATCCGCCGCCAAGCGGTGGCAGCCCCGCACGCCACGTCAACCGCCATTCTTCAGCATGTGCAAGACACCCTGTCTGTTCCAATATCGACCAGAACAATTTCCCGTCGATTGGTTGAAGGAGGCCTGCACTCCTGGCGTCCGCTCAGAAGACTACCATTGACTCCACAGCATAGACGTGCACGCCTGGCATGGTGCCGGGCCAGAGCGACTTGGATGAGGGAATGGCGGAACGTCGTGTTCTCCGATGAGTCACGCTTCTGTTCTGTCAGTGATAGTCACCGCAGACGAGTGTGGCGTCGGCGTGGAGAAAGGTCAAATCCGGCAGTACCTGTGGAGCGCCCTACCGCTAGACAACGCGGCATCATGGTTTGGGGCGCTATTGCGTATGATTCCACGTCACCTCTAGTGCGTATTCAAGGCACGTTAAATGCCCACCGCTACGTGCAGCATGTGTTGCGGCCGGTGGCACTCCCGTACCTTCAGGGGCTGCCCAATGCTCTGTTTCAGCAGGATAATGCCCGCCCACACACTGCTCGCATCTCCCAACAGGCTCTACGAGGTGTACAGATGCTACCGTGGCCAGCGTACTCTCCGGATCTCTCACCAATCGAACACGTGTGGGATCTCATTGGACGCCGTTTGCAAACTCTGCCCCAGCCTCGTACGGACGACCAACTGTGGCAAATGGTTGACAGAGAATGGAGAACCATCCCTCAGGACACCATCCGCACTCTTATTGACTCTGTACCTCGACGTGTTTCTGCGTGCATCGCCGCTCGCGGTGGTCCTACATCCTACTGAGTCGATGCCGTGCGCATTGTGTAACCTGCATATCGGTTTGAAATAAACATCAATTATTCGTCCGTGCCGTCTCTGTTTTTTCCCCAACTTTCATCCCTTTCGAACCACTCCTTCTTGGTGTTGCATTTGCTCTGTCAGTCAGTGTATATTGGTTATTTTGTATGTTCAATAACGTTACACTTACTTCTATTAGCGATTTGGTTGTTTCTGCATGAACAGGCGTGTGTTTGGTAGCCGAAACTCCGATTGCAAAACAAAAACAAACAAAAATATTTGAAGAGAAGATTCGAACCACCACAAAACGTAGCGGAGGATAATACCGAACGATGCTATTTAGCCAACTGAGCCATACTAACAGCTCGAGTTCAATGTTTGCTAATCCTTTCTGTTTCTACCATTTTCGTCCTGGCTGAGGTCCAATTGGAGCGTGCCTCGAGATGCATCGAGATAATGACGTCAGGCTCGAGTATCTCAAACGAGAGTTATGCCCATCCCTACGTAGACCTCGAAGATGCATCGAGAGTGGTGACGTCAGTCTCTAGTATCTCGAACGAGAGTTTTGCCCACCACTAGAATGCCCCTTGCTCTGTCGACACTCTTAGTATACCCGGGGTTTTGGCGCGCGAAAAGTGGTAAAAAGATTGCGTCACATTACACACTTTCATTATCCCACGGGTCTCATTTCTGGTGTTGGTATCCCTAATGTTCAGAAAAATTCGAGTAATATGAAACTCATGATTTTTAATTTTCATTTGCCTCTAAGTGGTCTAAAACACTGAAGTGTTGGTTGAATAAATACTTTTCCCCTTCCATGACGACATACACATGTAGCTTCGAATCTTCGCACGGTCTAGCACAATTTTTCCAATATTGGCCAGAGGAGATTTGATTACATGACAATTCCGTTCAGTTACTGCGCTTTTCACTGTACCAATCCAAGTTTTAATTTAAATCTGGATAATTAGCCACGAGTATGCTCGAATCCATCCAAAATTCTCCCCTACGATCATATACGTCTGGATTCCTTTCCTGCCCGAAGAGATTGCAATCCAACTTCAGCGTTCTTGTCTCGTGGGTACGAAACATGAAGAAGACACAGGGTGCTCATCAAGTACAATGGATGCTCCTTTCACAACAACGTATCTCGCGGCTAGGTTGGCTAGTAAATTTAGTTATCCCATTTGATGACTGTGAATTATGGGTTCAATATTTTAGAACCTTTTTTTATTGGAGAGACTATTTTAGGCACATAAAATAACATTTTTTGCACCTAAAATACCAAGTATAGCCATCACTTATTTAGGGTCACCACTGTTCGTTGTTTACGTCTCCAGTCTTATGTTCATACATTCAAATTCCTCATCAGTTGACCGATTTAAACCCATTAGGGCTGTAAATAAAGTAATGACAATACTGATAGAATACAATATTTAATCAACTATTGCATTACATTCCTTCCTTACTTGATACGAGAACTGGGAAAGATCCAAAGAAAAGCAGCACGATTTGTTACGAAAATATTCCAATGTTTAGGTTACGGCCACACGTGCGTGTTTTCACGTCAAATATATGGATCACAATAACTTGTATGAGACCGGCCAGACACAGCGTGATATCCCGCCGAAAAAATGAAGGGAGGCACATCTTCAAGGTCACCCGCTGGAAAATGTGCCCGGGTCCATTCGTTGGCTGGTTTTCACGCTAGCGTTTCAGCTTTGTTTGATCACATACGCGGAGAAACACGCTGCGCTAGTATTGCTCTCAAAAGTTATGCAGCAGACAACTACAGCGAACTGTGTTTATATATATCGTGCGAGTTAATTCACAGCTTATAATTAGTTTGAAACAGCAAACATCACATTTCTATTTCTATTTGGAAAATGGAATACTTTTTAGACAGTTAAGTGATAATTTTGGAAATACAAAAATACGCAGCATTTAATGAGCCAACAAGTACAATTGCATTACATTCCTTCAAACAAAGTCTGTTATCTTTTGCCAAATGTCGGGAAGCCGTTGGCAAAGCGTTCTGTGTTGATGACAGCGACGAAACGCCCTACGACGCGGAGTACAGATGCCACGTCCGGAAATCGTTGACCTCGGAGGGGTTCCTTCAACTTGGGAAACAGGTCGAAGTCACAAGGACTCATGTCTGGTGAGTACGGAGGGTGTTCCAATGCCACCGTTGCAATAAGAGCTTGACATTGTTTGCGACATTACAACGCGCGTTGGCATGCGGACGATCGTCTCGCAATAAACGTGGACGTTCGTGCCTAACCGCACGGCCAATAGGGATGTATAGAACTAGAACCGATAGAGCGCACTGCTGTTGTACTGGGTAAGCACAATGCGCTCTTCATTTGTCTCCTGTGTACTCATGCCGCTAAATAACCACGAATTTAAGTTGTTTAAATTGTTATTTTCGTGACTATGGCGAGCTATTGCAGTGTTCCTCTTTGCAAAAATCAGGGAAGCCCATTTTCTTTTCGCCAGTTTCTACAAAATAGAGAAATGGTTATTAGAAGGAAACATTTCGGTGAGAAGAATCTGACCGAAAATATTAAAATGTGTTCCCATTATTTTCAACCCGGTGACTTCACGAACACTTTGTTGGGTAAGTGCGACTTACGAAGGGAAATAATTCCTATATTCTACCTGTAAACTGAGTAGGCATTTCGATAACAACCACCGAATTTATGCGTTTGTATTTAAAGGTGAGAGAGCAAGATTAAAACCAGGCGCTTTCCATCGCTTTTCCGTGGACCATGAACACAACAAAAATAAGGAAGAGGCCATACACCAGAAAATTGCCGGATTACCAAGATAAGCCTACAATATCGGAATCTGCAGAAATCATATTCTTTGAAGTACGGGAAGAAATAATTAATTATACCCGAAGAAGAGAATGTAACATTTGTAACTCCCATTTTCGAAGACATCAGCACTCAAACAAATACTACAGGTAATTTGGTTGTGGAGCAAACAATGTGTAATTCTGATGCCATATTGCTTTATACAGGGTTTGCAGACGTCTAAAATTGTAATTTGGTGTTTGCTGTTCTGGGAGAAAACAGATACAATTTACAGATATTCCCTCTTGAATCCAGACTGTGTTTCTTCTTGACAGTTATGAAGCTAAGGACCGACAAATCCGACAAGGAACTAGGCCTTAACTTCGGAATCCATAAAACTACTGTTGGGAGAATATTTAATGTTTGGACTCATTTCATGTACTGCCAGTTGAAAATTTGACCAGATAGAGAAAATGTCCTTGAAAACAGCCCCCTTGTTTTTAGACAGAAATACCCCTCGACTAGTGTTATAACTGGTTCAACTTAGATTATAATAGCAAAACTTGTTCCAAGGGCAAATATTCCACTTTCATAGGGCTAACTGGCCTCAACCGTTTGGTAGGGAGATGCTGAAAAGTTTATACATTTTGGCTGCATGTTTCTGAACAATGAATAATAGTCTTGGGGAAATGCTCTAATGCATAGCTTACGCCTGCAATATGCTTACAACATGCCCTGGGGCCTGCTCCAGCAAAACATTCACATTTCCCTCCTATAATGTCACCAGGTACTCCTAAAATAAGCTTCACATTATAGGTCTCATGTTTTCTGTACTCGGATTTCACCGCACTGCATTTTAGAATTTCACCCGATTGAAATTAACCTTTTATAAACGAATTCACTGAAAAGTCTGTATCTAGCATAACACAATGATTTGTAGTTGGAAACAGGTTCTCCATCTTTTTCCGATTTTATAAATACGAAATAATCCATCAAATGCAAATTGTGATAATGATCTTCACCTTATGGCTGATGGTCAAATCTTCAAAGGAACCGGCACTGGGAAACTCAAGAAATTAACATGGCTTTGGTGGTGGACAAGGCTGTATTTGCAGTTTCATGAAAGCCTTCAACCTTAAAAAAATACAAAAATCGAAGTCTATAAGCAAGGGGAGAAGGTGCGTATTTAAATCTCTATTTATGATTTAAGTCTTGTGGAGGTATATTTATCAATGTACAATACTGAAGTAATTGTTATCTTTAGGAAAAGACATGCTGACTCCTGTTCATTATTTGGATAATAAAGCGTGTTATTATTTTCTAATTTCCGCTGTACCGTACTAATTCTTCCTTCCTCCCGCTAGTTTTAGCGTCTCTGGTCCGTAGCTCATTTTGCAGCTGTTTAACGCTTAAACGCTGAAAATCTTCCGTAATATACTAGGGGATATACCTATACAACTAATTAATATAGTCTTGGAGTAAAATTAGAGAAGATACAATCGGCTTTAGCTCAGAAAACTCGGTCACATTCTATACATTACTCGCAGCTGACTGGGAGAAACATAAGACGATCGCCTTGCGCTTACCCAGTAGTACACGAGCGCTATCTGGCGCGAACTTTCTCTGCCTACATCCCTATTAGCCGAGTTTACCTCATAATCTGCAAGCCTTCGGGCTGAGCAGCGGGCGCTTGGTAGGCCATGGCCCTTCAAGGCTGTTGCGTCATGAGCTTTGATTTGGTTTCCTTGAACAGTTCAGTATCACAACTGGTAGTCTGTTAATGCTATTCAAAACATCGAGACACCGAAATTCTTTCCATTAATGTTATTTTATTGCCTCTAATTATGCCGTGGCTAAATGGTTAGCGTGCTGACCTTTGGTCACAGGGGTCCCACGTTCGATCCCCGGCAGGGTCGGGAATTTTAACCATCATTGGTTAATTTCGCTGGCATGGGGGCTGGGTGTATGTGTCGTCTTCATCATCATTTCATCCTCATCACGACGCGCACGTCGCCTACGGGAGTCAAATCAAAAGACCTGTACCTGGCGAGCAGAACATGCCCTCGGACACTCCCGGCACTAAAAGCTATACTCCATTTCATTTCATACCAAAACAGCATTTTCGTTTGAAACTTAGAAGGTTATTTGGAGTAAGCTAAGATCGAACGTGGGTGACGCCATTCATTTGATTGACGCTTTAATCCAGTCTCGTAGGCTCTTGCCCACGTCTCATCAACGGCGACAATACGCTGCACCAATGCTCTTTCTTCGTTGCGGTACTCGTATCTGTCCAAGAGGATGCCAGCCAGTGCATACCGGTGCCATTTCTGTACGTCGGTGGATTGATGTGGAACCCAACGGGACGCTGTTTTCCTCATACGATACGTGCCGCACCGCAGATGACTGAGAACAACCTCTACGGATAATTCCCGGACAGTCCATCGACGCTGTACGGACACGAGGACCACTCATGATATCAATCTGATCTTGAGCAATGGACGACCGATCTGTGCGGTGCAAATCCGCAGTCTTATTCCGACCCTCACGAAACGCCTTGACTCATCGTGCAAGCGTCCTGTACCTCGCCACCAGTGTTGCCAACTCAGCGGATTTTCCGCCAAATTTGGCGGATTTTTAAATAGAACCGCGGATAAATTTTCCATTTAGCGGACAGCAAATTTTTTGACGGATTTTCAAACTTCTTTTAGCAATTTTCAGTGGTAACGATATCACCTTTCATCACCAGGGGAAAAAAATAATATAGAACTTACTACGGCATAATAGTCTACTTATTCCCGTTGTACTGAACTTAGGCTGTATACTACGACTCGTTTTCTAGACTAGCTCTGGTCCACAGCTTCAATCAGAATTTGTTACAATCGTTACAGTACTCTTGATGAGCCAGGTAGTGTCGTGTTTGATAACGTGTTTTTGATTTTGACGTTCTTTTTGGTACGCCAATATGTCGAAAGAATAGGTTAAAAAGTAGTCAGATACTTCATAAAGAGTGGTTAAATAATTAAACTTTAAAAGACTAGCTAGTTGAGCTTCCCAGTGATCCCAAATACTGACGGTGCATCTATTGGCTGTGCAATATAGATGCGAAATTGTTTGACATTATTTCTTTCCGCACTTATCAAAAACAATGAAAACAGTAATGAAAGTGAAAATAACTTTCGAATTTTTTTCTCTTTTTTTAAAATAATATTTGTTCATGGCGTCGACCTTTGTAGATCTTTTGCCACTACTGTACTTTCACCATATTAAAGGAACGTTAAGGACGACATAAACACCCAGTCCCCAGGACAGGGATATTAATCATTTACAATTAAAAACCCCTGATCCAGCCGGCAATCGAACCCGGGGCCGCCGGGTGACAGGCGGACGCGTTTCCCCCTACACCGCGGGGCCGGACAACTTTCGAAATAGATTTGAAAATTTTCGTATGTGCGTTGCTGCTGTGAAGTGCCAGCGTATACTCAAAAAAAAAAAAAAAAAAAAAAAGAATGGTACAATGTGGCTTCATATGAAACCACAGGACCTCAACCCACCACATCTGCTTCAGAGCATATCCCTAGTTCGGGGAGGAGAAGATGATGAACTTCTGTTCTGAAACTGGCGAGTGTTAAGTTTATCTCTTTAATTAAAACAGCTGGTATATGCTATTACGAAATTTGGCGGAATTTAGCGAATTTTCAACTAAAATTTATCAGAGAAAAAATTTATGGGTTGGCAACACTGCTCACCACAGGCTTTATGTAATCCTCGATAACATTCTGATGCATTTTGGTTACGGGCAACCTCGATTTAATCCAAGAACGCTGATCACTTTTTAGAAACATGCTTTAGAGTGGTGAAATCGATACTCTTCACTTCAACGCCACACAGCAACAACACTTCCAAATGCACACTACACATCGACAACATCGCCACCTGACCGCTCCCATATCCTATTTGCGCATGCCCGATCTCCAGCGACTGTCTGGACTACTTCATTTAGAGCCGTCATATGACAAACGTGGCTGCAAAACCACCGTACTGCACCATACGCCAATTCAAGAGTTTGTTCCAGTGAACAGTGTGATCGCAAATGAAAAGAGGCTGTAGGTGGAACTAGGTCCAGTAGAAAACTACTGTGTAAGCAAATTAAGATTTTCAAGCTAGTGCATTCAAATATAAATTTCTTCGTTGTCATCGAAACAGTTTCTTCTATATATCAAATTGAAGGTAGTTTATTTGTCTTCGAATATATCCTTTGAGAATTTTGGACCATAGCGCTGGCTGTGAGGAAGATCCTGAAGAAAGTCCATGGTTTTCATTTCACAATTGGTTTTACATCGCAGATAGGTCTTATGGCGACGATGGGATAGGAAAGGGCTAGGAGTGGGAAGGAAGCGGCCGTGGCCTTAATTATGGTACAGCCCCAGCATTTGCATGGTGTGAAAATGGGAAACCACGGAAAACGATATTCAGGGCTGCCGACAGCGGGGTTCGAACCCACTATCTCTCGGATGCAAGCTCACAGCTAACCGCACGGCCAACTCTCCCGGTTTCGTGGTTTTTAGGAAAACCTCTGAAAAAGAAAGGAAACCCTTGGAGAGAGGAAAGAAAATAGCTATACCGGGAAAATATGCTACAATACTGGCCAAAGATCAAAGCCCAACAGTTGAACAAGGGTGGTCCGAAGTAGGCCCATTCGAAAGAAGATGAAGAAGAAGAAGAAGAAGAAGAAGAAGAAGGCTAGTGCCGGAATTTTGGCCGCAGTAGTTCTTTTACGTGCTGGCAAATCTATCGCATTTGAGCACCTTCAAATACCGCATACTTGGGCTCAGAAACCCAGAGCTCTACCAAGCCACTCAGCCTGGCAAGAAAATTTGTGTTAAGAGTCGCAAGATTGCCTACATTTGTTATTAATTACTGTCAAGTAAATATACAAAATAGATATGATATTGTATAGGCTTTTGGGCTTATGCCGTGTCAAGAAAATAAGGTGAAATTCTTTACGTTTCGCAGAGAACTCGCTCTGCGTCCTCAGAAGAAATCTCGACTGTCCACGAGAAAGCACAGTTCTCTGCGAAACGTAAAGAATTTCACCTTATTTCCTTGACACGGCTAAGCCCAAAAGCCTATACAATATCATGTCTATAAGTACGGGCCGTGAAAGCATCAATGACAACAAATGTAAAAAATATTACCTCGCATATTTGATACACTTACAGTAACCATGATGTTTGACAATCTGAAACCAGTGTAAATTCCCTCTAGAAATGAATCGTTTCTCCACTCCTTCTAATTGTGAAGTATTATACTAGAATCGAGGCCGACGAGAAAGGCTGACTAGAATGGTCGTGCATGTGAGTAGAGATATCTAATGAGATGATGATGATGCTGATGTTTGTTTTAGCGTCTATAGTAATTAGATTTATCGGCCGATAGATTCCGTGTAGCTATCTTTGTACTCTTAGCTCCAGGGCAATATTTCTTGAGTGGGATGTACTCTCCCAAGGGGCGTATTCATCGGCACAACTTGGCCCCAGTTTTATCCACTAGAAAACAAAACAGCTTTCTTGAACATTCCGACGCGTTCTCATCTTTTATGAAGGCGTCGGTTAGCAGAGCAAGACAAAGCAGCTTACGTCAGCTTCTTGTATAATGTAGCACTTATCTTAAGCACAACTTACAGGTTTTTCATTGTTTTGTTCTTCACAATTACTCTTCTCTGTTTGCAATTTGTTGTTTTGCGATATTCAACTCTTCTAAATCATCGTGGTCTTCTTTGAATCATTTTTTTGTTTGTTTTACTTTTCCAAATGCAGTTAACTAATTATTTCAGTAGCCTGGTTTCATCTAAACTTGATATATGATGGAAAACGGCGATTATTATTATTATTATTATTATTATTATTATTATTATTATTATTATTCCTTGTACATCTCTTTATAGCGTTGCCATTGGTTTTTGCCGTTACCCTATAAGCGCATAATCTTTGGTGGTGCTATTTTAAGATCCAACCAACCTCCGGGCTAAGGACTTACCAGATAGACGATATGTTTTACCCCATAAAACAACAATCATTACTTCTGTTTCACATGAGATATGCCTCAGAATCTCGTGCTGACGAGGTCGGCTTGTGGAACTTCGTGTACATTCTTTAAAACGTATAATTTAACTCAGACCGGGCGAGTTGGCCGTGCGGTTAGAGGCGCGCGGCTGTGAGGTTGCATCCGGGAGATAGTGGGTTCGAATCCCACTGTCAGCAGCCCTGAAGATGGTTTTCCGTGGTTTCCCATTTTCAAACCAGGCAAATGCTGGGGCTGAACCTTAATTAAGGCCACGGCCGCTTCCGTCCAACTCCTAGGCCTTTTCTATCCCATCATCGCCATAAGACCTATCTGTGTCGGTGCGACGTAAAGCCACTAGCAAAAAAGAAATCAGTGTTGTAAGACTGGATTTTGTCCACAGCTACTGCGGGTAACAAAGCGAACTGAATGAATGTAATATGCTTAGCTCTGCAATGCGGTTTTACACTGCAAAGATTCCAAGAATCTGGTTTGCGTTCCTTAATACGTGTCCAGTTTGCTTAGATGGTCTCTAAACTGCTCTTTCATTCTTTTTGTTTCATTCATTTATTCCACCGCCCATTCATTCATTTATTCCACCGCCCATTCATTCAAACAGCATTACTGAACTGATGATAGTAACGATTCAAGGTTGCAATCATTTTCTTCTCTGATACGTATATTTTCTCAAAGATCCCTTACTTTTCGTGACACTACACGTCTGTAACATACCGCACACTTCGTGACACGAAATCTGAGCGGAGACTCTTTACGGAAAAATCTCCCTGTGGGTGAGGCGATAGAATACATCCATAGTATCCCCTGTCTGTCGTAAAAGACGACTTAAAGGGGGACCAGGGTTGGCAGCCACGGTTCCCGTAAAGTAGCGCTACTAAATCAAGCGGTTCAAAGAAATTACGCTGTTGCGAACGTAACTGATGTAGGAATTTCCAATTGAACACACCATTTCGGAGCGAGAGACAGTTCGTTCTCTCCCGTGTTCCTGATGTTATCTCCAGTATTGTTACAAAGTGGTGGTGGTGATTATTGTTTTAAGAGAAAGTACAACTAGGCAACCATTCTGTATATAACACTAATCAGAGGGAAAGCATGGAAGGGATGCGACACTTAGAAAAAAGAAGGTATCGGCTAAAGAATGACAAGGGCCACAAAGGGCGTGAAAATGAAAGACTCCCTAGGCCTCGAGTGCTCTAATACCGTCGGGGTCGGAAAAGAATAAGAGTTGACCAAGGGAGGGCGGATAGGATAGATGAAAGTGAGGAATCTGGCACAAGTAAGTGGAAGCTATGCCAGGACTCAGCAGAGGGCCCCGTGGTCGTCAACCCGCGCTCCCAAGATAAGAGCCCCTTGGCCCCCTTTTAATCGCCTCTTACGACATGTAGGGGTTACCACGGGTGTTATTCTACGCCCCACCCACAGGGGGATATTGTTACAAAAATATATACAGGGTGTAATAGTAAGGTAGACCAAACTTTCATGACACATTGCTCACACGTAGAAGAAGAAACTATGTTATATAGACGTGGGTCTGGAGACGCTTTATTTCCATGTTGGAGCTAATTTTCTACAACTCTACACAGTACATTAATCACGGTAAACACATACAGTAGGAACAGAACGTACCGGCATAGCACATGAAACTCTGTCTTACATGAAATGTTCAAAATGCCCTCCGTTAGCATTGATACATGCATTAACCAGCCGTCAGCATATCCGGGATTCAATGCGACTATAGTTGGGCCCACAAGAGCGGGAGTCTTGACATTTGAGCGGCGAAAGCAGTAACTATGAAGTACTCTGCGTTGTCATAGTTACCTCCACCTGCGACATATCACCCTTTCATACAGGCTGAGTGTTTAATAAAACATGCACTGAACGGGCGAGTAGGTCGTGCGGTTAGGGGCGCGTGGCTGTGAGCTTGCATCCGGGAGATAGTGGGTTCGAATCCCACTGTCGGCAGCCCTGAAGATGTTTTTCCGTGGTTTCCCATTTTCACACCAGGCTGTACCTTAATTAAGGCCACGGCTGCTTCCTGCCAACTCCTAGGCCTTTCCTATCCCATCGTCGCCATAAGACGTATCTGTGTGGGTGCGACGTAAAGCCACTAGCAAAAAAAAAAAAAAAATGTAGGTCCAATGAAATTCAATAAACTTTGACCCGTTCCTAAGCTCGTGCTAATAATTCCAGCATTTAAGACAACACGTCATTGCCATAACCTCAACAAGTGCACATGTTAAATACAGAATAGAACTGTACAACTACCCACTGATTCACTTACAAAAAATAAACTAACAACGACAATAATATTCAGAAAACAAACACATAAATACATAAAGCAGAAACGACTAACACATTGTCAGTCCGAATAAGATCACAAAAGCAAGCCAACCCACGTGGCGTAGCCTCCTTAAAGGTGGCCTCACTGCTATCGTTGCCATAGCAACAGAACATTTTCGAGCAGCGTTAGTCAACGTTTTCTCGCCGGTGGCGCTAAACGTCAGACTCCAACTCTCGCAGGTCTTAGTATAGACACCACTACACAGTCAGCGTTGCCAAACCGTACGCGGGTAAGCCGCTCCCATATCTGACAACAGCGCAGTTTTCCTCAACCGTCATTACTTTATCTCAGTCTGGCATGGCTTCTACTTACTTGTGTCCATCGTTCATACCCGTCCCTCTGAAGGTGGGGATGGTAGAATAACACCCACGGTAACCCCTGCCTGTCGTAAGAGGCGACTGAAAGGAGCCTCAGGGGCTCTTAACTTGCGAGCTGGGTTGGCGACCACGGGGCCCCTGGCTGAGTCTTGGTACTGATTCCACTTACTTGTGCTAGGCTCCTCAGTTTCATCTATCCTTTCCGACCTCCCTTCGTCAACTCTTCTTCTTTTCCGACCCTGATGGTATTAGAGCACTCGAGGCCTAGGGAGTCTCATTTTCGCGCCCTTCGTGGCCCTTGTCTTGCTTTGGCTGATACCTTCATTGTTTGAAGTGTCGGACCCCTTTCATTTTCTCCCTCTGATTAGTGTTGATAGAGGATAATTGCCCAGTTGGTCTTTTTCTTAAAACAATAATCTCCATCACCACCACTCTTTTACGAAAGAATCGGCGTCAAAATGGGTATACCCGCTCCCGTGCTTTGCTCCTTCATAACAAACTTTTTTTATTTGTCTTACAAAGAAAGTGCATGGAGTTCCCGCGTAGTATATTTATGAAACTCCCACAGTTGAAGGAGATGTATTAGAAACAAGGGTGAAGCCCTACGTTTCGGAATAGTACGTAGGGGTATGTGGCAGACGATGAAATACTGTCAGCCAGTTAACGTATATTTTTTTCATCACTGTGAACTCTTTGCTGGACGGCTATATAAGGTTCAAGAATTGTTTAACCCCTCGAGGATGGGGGTAGTAGAATAACATCCACGGTATCCCCTGCCTGCCGTAAGAGGGAATTAAAAGGGGTCTAAGGGGCTCTTAACTTTGGGAGAGTGGTTTGGCGATGACGGGGTCTTTAGCTGAGTCCTGAAATTGCTTCCACATACTTGTGTCAGATTCTCCACTTACATCTATCCTGTGCGACCTCGCTTCGTCAACTCTTGTTCTTTTTCGAGCCCGGCGATATTAGGTTTGCAAGGCCAAGGGTGTCTTTCATTTTCACGCCCTTCGTGGCCCTTGTCCTTCTTTTGCTGATACCGGATCTCTTCCATTTTCCTTCTGATTAGTGTTAATAGAACCGAGCGAGCTGGCCGTGCGGTTAGGGTCGCACAGCTGTGAGCTTGCATTTGGGAGACATTAGGCTTGAATCCCACCGTCGGCAGCCCTGAAAAGTGTTTTCCATGGTTTCCCATTTTCACACCAGGCAAATGCCTAGCTGTACCTTAATTAAGGCCATGGCCGCTTCCTTACCAATGATAGTCCTTTCCCATCCTTCCGTCGTCGAAAACTTTCAATGTGCGACGTTAAACACTAGCAAAAAAAAAGTGTTGTTAATAGAGGATGGTGGCCCACTTTTACATCCTCTTAAAATAATGATCATCACCACCACCACCACAACCACCAGAGGATGTTTATTATAGAGATCCATAGTTCCATTTCTAACCAGTTCAAGCTCTCGCAAATATTTCCCTATTTTAAGGTATGTTTGGCCAGCGTCTGTATTCTTATCCCGTACAAAAATAAACGTGTTTTAAATTGTCCCGAAAATCTACTTCGAAGCACGTACAAAGTATTTACAGACAAATGCAGGGACTGTACCTAAATTAAGGCCACGATCCCGAAAGCGACCGTGCGGGATGCGACCACGCCAAAATCGTGCTGCTAACGACCGAGTGGATTAAGCATCGTGCCGCATGCGACCAATCAGTCAATCTATAACCACTAATCTGCATTGAGGGCAGTCGCCCAAGTGGCAAATTGCCTGTTAATTGTTTACCAATTCTTTTTTTAATTCAGGGAATTTGGAAATTTATTGAGCATCTTCCTTGGTAAATTATTCCAATCCCCAACTCCACTTCCTGCAAATATGTCCTTTTGAATTCCAACTTTATCTTCGTACTCTAAAAAAACACTATCATACTTATTCGTCTACTAATTTCATAATGAAATGTTGTGTACGAAATGCGGTTATAGTAGTTCGCTTTTTGAACAGAACAAAGAAAAATTTCCTGCTCTACCCGTTAAGCAGTGCTATAATTTTTTGGCCTATTTTCTTAATGTTTCTGGTTCTTATTTGGCTTACCTCATGTTGGATGCTGACTTAGCTTATTAAATGAAATCTGGGTTTTCAACACGGATCGCATCCGGCACGGTAACATATAATACGGGCGCTAGTGTCACCGGTCGCACGTTGCACGGTCGCATTTGGCGCGACACCACGTCCGCTTCTTTCCCGCTCCTAGCCCTTTCCTATCCCATCGTCGCCATAAGACCAATCTCGAGAAACTACTTCACTAGCCAATTTACGACATTATAAGCACCGCCTACAAGGTACTTTCTAAACGAGGATTTTATTAAGAGGTACAAATGTAAGCTACTGTAGATTATATATAATTTTAATAATTAATGTTTAATTTCGTGAAGCTATTTATAGCGTGGCGTAGCTGTTGTAAGGCAGACGCTCCAATGAAGGTGGGAGGCATCTGCTGCGTATGGGAACTGCGTGTTACTGTAGTGGAGGATAGTGTTGTGTGTGATGTGTGAGTTGCACGAATGATGGGGACGCTACAAACATCCAGTCCCCGATCCAGGGGAAATAATCATCTAAGGTTAAAATCTCCGTCCTGGCCTGGAATTGAACCCTGGTCCCTCTGAACCGAAGGCGACTACGCTGACCATTCAGCCAAGAAGCCGGACAATAATTTTAATATATACATAATAATTTAGGCAGCGAATTCACAACAGTGTAAATCGAAACTTGAAGACATAAAACCAATTTACGGATATTTCAATGTCCCAGTTCTGTGTAAGATGCGCGGTAAATGGTCGATTAAAATCATGCACATGCTAAGTGGTTACCCTGTCAACGAAGGGTGCAACATCTAGTTGAAATGAAATGTCGTATGGCTTTTAGTGCCGGGATATCCCAGGACGGGTTCGGCTCGCCAGGTGCATGTCTTTCCATTTGACGCCCGTAGGCGACCTGCGCGTCGTGATGAGGATGAAATTATGATGAAGACAACACATACACTCAGCCCCCGTGCCACTGGAATTAACCAATTAAGTTTAAAATCACCGACCCGGCCGGGAATCGAACCCGAGACCCTCTGAACCGAAGGCCAGTACGCTGACCGTTCAGCCAACGAGTCGGGCAACATCTAGTTTATAATAGAAGGCAAGAGATCAATTATTTCAATTACAACTGACAGTAACAGTAAGGTATATAAAATCCTGTTCCGTCTGTATTATTATAATTTTAATAAACTGTAGGCCGCCTCTGTGGTGTAGTGGTTAGCATGATTAGCTGCCACCCCCGGAGGTCCGGGTTCGATTCCCGGCTCTGCCACGAAATTTGAAAAGTGGTACGAGGGCTGGAACGGGGTCCACTCAGCCTCGGGAGGTCAACTGAGTAGAGGTGGGTTCGATTCCCACCTCAGCCATCCTGGAAGTGGTTTTCCGTGGTTTCCCACTTCTCCTCCAGGCAAATGCCGGGATGGTACCTACCACGGCCGCTTCCTTCCCTCTTCCTTGCCTCCACAAGGCCCCTGTTCAGCATAGCAGGTGAGGCCGCCCGGGCGAGGTACTGGTCATTCTCCCCAGTTGTATCCCCGACCCAAAGTCTGAATCTCCAGGACACTGCCCTTGAGGCGGTAGAGGTGGGATCCCTCGCTGAGTCCGAGGGAAGAACCGACCCTGAAGGGTAAACCGATTACGAACGAACGAATAAACTGTAGGCTGCATGAAATAACGCCAAAGATAAATCTACATGTACAATTTACGTAAACAAATATTTACTTTTCTCTAAACTATAGCTTATGTAGTTTCGAAACAAATTTGTTATTCTTGTACACTGAGGGGACTACCTAAGAGAGCTCATCCGCGCAAAGCCGTTGGTCCCCAAACCTAAAGGGTATAAAAAATGTTGACATTCTACAATATGATATAAACATTAATTAAAATCGTCTTCCGAAACAGAATGTATCTAGCTAGGCAGGCCTCAGGGTGAGGATTTTCGTACAAATCTGTTTGCATTTTGAGAGGCAGCGAAATCTAAAATTTATCAGACATGTCCATTTTGACTTTTTCTTTCATACGCGGAAATTTCACCACGATCCTAAATGTTAACTTCATGCATTTCTCCTTTTATTCTCTAAATTATATTTGTCCAATAGATCCTTTGCCAATAAACGTGCGTAATTTTATTATATTCGGAAAGTGAAAACTAGGTTGAGGACAGTTTGTAATGGATTTTTAGGCCCTTTAGATAGTAAATGAGAGAAGATCTTTAGTTAACCTCATACACAAGCGGCGTTTGTCCTGGTGAGGAAATGTGATGCAGCATTCAGAATTTATGCAGAGTATGTTTGTATATTCATGTAGTTTTGCTGTTTATGTTATTGTAGTAAGTTTCAATTGGATTTAAGATAATTTGCTATAATGATATATTGGACATTCTTTCAAAGGGGAGTTTATTTCAGTGTTTCTAATAATTGTTAGTTTATGTGTATGTACTTACTTAGAAATGTTAAAGACATATACAGAGCCCTTAAACTTTATGGCTATAGAATGGCTTTGTTGAATGTTGCAATCTTGAATAAGCTTGTCTAATAACGTATTTTCCTTGACTTCAAAAATATGAGTTTTGGTTCTAGATTCACCGCAGTGTTTAACATTTGTGAGGAACAGACAACTTTTTACTTATATTCTAAAACTTTATGCCTACGAATGATAAAACTCACAATAAATTTTAAACTTTTCTTAAATATATTTCCTATCAGGAGTCAAACATGACGGAATAAATTATCAATAGTTTACACCAGCTGAAATTACAACCACTCAGAGTACAAAGTTACCATGACTGTTTATGAAATGCCGCCGAGTGTCAGATTTAGTGGCCGTTATTTTCAGATTTGAAACATTCTTAAAACATAAACATGTTGCAACCTAGCATGTTAGAAACGAATTTATGGAGTATTCTGTTAAATGCATGTTTGAAACAAATTAAGCCCTAGGCCATATTTTACTAGATAGTTCAAGGCATATATTTTAAGAGCTTATAAAAATACCACACTCAAGACCACACGTGTTTTCTCATAATAATTGTAAAGCGCGCCATTCTGTTTGTGGCCCACTTTCGTCTGAGAAAAATAAAAGCTAAACAAAAGAACAACCACTACGGCGAAATACTGCTACTTTAGAAGCTTTCAAGGTCTTGTGTTTGCATTACTGAAACCTTCTGCCGACATTCTTGTGGTTAAGAATCGTGGATGTTTTATTTTTTAAAGAAGAAAATAAAATAAAAAACAAGTGACCTTGGATCAATTTTTATGGTGGGTGAATAACAAACGAAGCACAATGATCCTACTGGAACAGACAAAAGACTATCACTACGGGTATTTCCTGAGCCACAGCACGTGGGTCCGTGTTGCTCGCTTGTTATTAATGGAGGTAATATTTTCACTCTCCGTTTCTTTTATAGTTCCGAGAAATGTGATCTACAAAGTTCATTAACACATCGCATTGTTTTGTGATAGCACTAGCCTTGTTATAATCCGGCCCCGCGGTGTAGGGGGCAACGCGTCCGCTTGTCATCCGGCGGCCCCTGGTTCGATTTCCGGTTGGGTCAGGGTTTTAAATTGTAATAATTAATATCCCAGGCCTGGGGACTGGATGTTTGTGTCATCCTTAACGTTCCTTTCCTCACATTCAACACTTAACACTTCCGCCATTTACAAAATACACGCAGGTTCCTCACATATGGTGCAAGTAAGGGCAAAAGATCTTTCTAGGTCGACGCCCCGAATAAATAGCATTAAAAAAAGCCTTGTTAACAGGGCGAAGCCTAATTCCAACAAACTTTCGAAGGTTGTTTAGGGATACCTTCTGAGTATATTGGTATAAGGGACCCGTGGTCTCCGATGGCTCGTTACAAAGTAATAATGTAATAACGATTTATTCGGTTTGTTATCCCAGTTATCCTTGTTTCTGTGAAAATACCTTCATATTAGTGAAAAAGCCTGTAATATGACATAACCAAAACGTACAACACGAAACACAGAGCAATGCAACAACTCTGAGACGAAATACGCACACTTTTGTCACAAAAAAACCAAACCCCATGGCACTACAGCCCTTGAAGGGCCTTGGCCGACCAAGCGACCGCTGCTCAGCCCGAAGGCCTGCAGATTACGAGGTGTCGTGTGGTCAGCACGACGAATCCTCTCGGCCGTTATTCTTGGCTTTCTAGACCGGGGCCGCCATCTCACCGTCAGATAGCTCCTCAATTCTAATCACGTAGGCTGAGTGCACCTCGAACCAGCCCTCAGGTCCAGGTAAAAATCCCTGACCTGGCCGGGAATCGAACCCGGGGCCTCCGGGTAAGAGGCAGGCACGCTACCCCTACACCACGGGGCCGGCCACTTTTGTCACAGTGTGTTCAAATTGTTATATCAGTTTACTGTACAGTACAGTACGTAACAATTGCAGAACTGTCCCTTACTGGTATTGTTCAAAATGTCGACCACCATGATCACGACTTCCGGCACGTTAAAGAACTCCTGCGGGACAAAATTCCGACAGCCCGACGTTCGTCAAGAACTAACATTTATTATTTTCAGTGATATACAGACCAAACGAAATGCAATTATTCTGTAAGAAGCCATCGGAGATCACAAGTCCCTTGTACCAACATACTCGGGTGGCATCCCTGAACAATCTCGGAATGTTTGTCCTGTAGAATAAACCTGATGGACGAACAATACGTTGGGTATTAGGATACTGCATGGTATAAACCCTAATAATAATGGGGATAATTCTCACTGCTAGGCCTACTAGTCACCTGGATTAAGCAGATGAGTTCCCTCCCTCTCCAAAACTCCACGTTCGATCTTAGCTTACTCCAGATAACCTTCTAAGTTTCAAACGAAAATGCTGTTTTGGTATGGAATGAAATGGCGTGTGGCTTTTAGTGGCGGGAGTGTCCGAGGACATGTTCGGCTCGCCAGGTGCAGGTCTTTCGATTTGACTCCAGCAGGCGACCTGCGCGTCGTGATGAGGATGAAATGATGATGAATACGACACATACACCCAGCCCCCATGCTAGCGAAATTAACCAATGATGATTAACATTCCCGACCCTGCCGGGGATCGAACCCGGGACCCCTGTGACCAAAGGTCAGCACACTAACCATTTAGCCATGGCATAATTAGTGGCAATAAAATAACGTTAATGGAAAGAATTTCGGTGTCTCAGTGTTTTGAATAGCAATAACAGACTACCAATTGTGATGTTGAACTGGTCAAGGAAACCAAATCAAAGCTCATGACGCAACAGCCTTGAAGGGCCATGGCCTACCAAGCGCCCGCTGCTCAGCCGGAAGGCCTGCAGATTATAAGGGAAACCGGGCGAGTTGGCCGTGCGGTTAGGAGCGCACAGCTGTGAGCTTGCATCCGGGAGATAGTGGGTTCGAATCCCACTGTCGGCAGCCCTGAAGATGGTTTTTCGTGTTTTCCTATTTTCACACCAGCAAAATGCTGGGGCTGTACCTTAATTAAGGCCACGGCCGTTTCCTTCCAACTCCTAGCCTTTTCCTATCCCATCGTCGCCATAAGACCTATCTGTGTTGGTGCGACGTAAAGCCACTAGCAAAAAAAAAAAAATATGAGGTGTCGTGTGGTCAGCATGACGAATCTTTTCGGCCGTTATTCTTGGCTTCCTAGACCGGGGTCATCATCTCAAGTCAGATAGCTCCTCAATTGTAATCACGTACAGTAGACTGAGTGGACCACGAACCAGCCCTCAGATCCAGGTAAGGGCCGATGACCGAGATGTTAGGCCCCTCTAAACAACAAGCATCATCAAGATCCATGTAAAAATCCGTGACCTGGCCGGGAATCGAACCCGGGCCTTCGGGAAAGAGGCAGGCATGCTACTGCTACACCACGGGGCCGGCGAACTATTCAAGGGAATTTTAAAAACATGATCATTGTCCTGAGTGTTAGTTCAGAGACTGACTGCAAAATATGATCTGTCAAGTACTCGCTTCTTAAACTGTAGGTTTCGGGATCGAATCGTAACGCAGCTGACCTATATTTCATCATCATCATCATCATCATCATCATCATCATCATCATATGTATCGGGCCGAGTAGTCCGTTACGATCTTGCTTCCCTCTCCATCACTTCATCAGACACACTATGAATCTTCTTTCTTTTGGGCTGATAGCGAAAACAACTTTCTTTGGTGGTCTTCCAGCTTGCATCATTTGGACATGGCGTTTCCAGTATACCTGATAATTATTGAAGGCGTAGTCTGTTATCGGCTGGATTTTCAACTCTGTCAGCATGTCCTCTTTTATTTTATGGTCTCATTTTTTGTAGCGAATAGGGCCCATATTTCATTTCACATGCTGTTTTTTAATTTTTGATTCTGGAGCTGGAGACGTCCGTGGTTCTTATCTCACTGCCATAATGTAGGGTTGGTCTGGTTAGGGTATTATACAGTACAAGCGCAAACAGGAGTGTTTTTCTTCAGAGATGGCTTCTGTATTCCGGTTGTTCTTGTATACTTCACTGTTCTGGTAGATATGTCTAAGTGTCTTTGACAAGACAGATTATATCCCAGATCATTAAATTCATTAACTCTCTAAAATTTTGTTTTCTAAATACATTTTACTCCCTAACTTATTTTTTATTCAGTTAATATATCATGTACAATCTATTTAAAATTTCAATTTATATTGCCGAATTTACGTATAAATGCCACAGACTCGTGTCAGGTACCAGGTATATATTGGCACGTTAAAATAACCATTCAAGGGCAAAATTTCGGCACGTTGGCGCCTCTTAAGGTCGATAGTACCTTAAGTAGTGTTAATACATAACATTATCAATATTATCATTCTCATCATCATGCCAGTTAACCTGTGCGCAGTGTGTTCTGAAGATGATGATGATGATGGTAATAATGATAATTCTTCTTCTTCTTCTTCTTCTTTTAGCGCTTTTCCTACATCTTTGGGATCGCGGGTGTGATCTGTGTCACACAGTTGGATTTGGTCCTGTTTAATGGCCGGATACCCTTCCTGACACCAACCCTATATGGAGGGACGTAATCACTATTGCGTGTTTCTGTAACGGTTGGCAGTGAAGTTCGTTGTCTGAATGTGAAGAATGTCTGAATGTGTTGGGACAAACACAAACATCAATCCCCGAGCCAGAAGAAGCAATCGAATGAGATTTAAATCTCCGACCCGGCCGGGAATCGAATCTGGGACCCTCTGAACCGAAGGCCTCAAGGCTGACTATTCAGCCAATGAGTCGGACAATAATCTCCATGGCTAAATGGTTAGCGTGCTGGCATTTAGTCACAGGGGTCCCGGGTTCGATTCCCGGCAGGGTCAGGAATTTTAACCTTAACTGGTTAATTTCGCTAGCACGGTGACTGGGTGTATGTGTCGTCTTCATCATCAATGCAGGTCGCATACGGGCGTCAAATCAAAAGACCTGCATCTGGCTTGCCGAACTTGTCCTCGGACACTCCCGGCACTAAAAGCCATACGCCATTATTATTATTATTATTATTATTATTATTATTATTATTATTATTATTATTATTATTATTATTATTCTACTACTACTACTAATAATAATAATAATAAAATAATAATAATAGTGAGTATATTAAATAAATAAATAAATAAATAAATAAATAAATAAATAAATAGATAAATAAATAAATACGGTAATGCTATTTTCTAACACATTGTTGAGGATTTTTAAGAGACTCGTTTTCGAAATTTTTATTCAATAGGATTTCCTTAACGTGCTCGAAGCCAATGAAACCGAGCCGTTGCACATAAGAACCCTCATATGCCACCGAGACTGAACTCAGCCTCTCTCGTGGAGACAGAAGGACAATGGCCAACCAACTGCACTACCGAAGTCAGTCTTACGTATTATGCGATATTATATGTATTACTCTGATTGGATTTACGTCCAACTATTTATTTTTTTTATTATTATTATTATTATTTTTTTTTTTTTGCTATTGGCTTTACGTCGCTCCGCCACAGATACGTCTTATGGTGACGATGGGATAGGAAACGTCTAGGAGTTGGAAGGAAGCGGCCGTGGCCTTAATTAAGGTACAGTCCCAGCATTTGCCCGGTGTGAAAATGGGGAAACCACGGAAAACCATCTTCAGGGGTGCCGACGGTGGAATTCGAACCCTAACCACACGGCCAACTCGCCCGGTAACTATTTTAGTGCTGAGTGTGTCTGAGGACATGTACTTGTGAATACATCCCTTCACATAGGGCCAGCGTCAGGAAGGGCATCCGGCCGTAAAAGTGGTTTAAATATCTAACTCTCTCTCTCACACACAGTGCCAACTCCAAGTAATCAGAGAAAGGTCAGGAAGAAGAACAGTCTGTCTCATTATGCTACGCAGCTGGTCAAAATACATTACTTACAAAATGAGATGGTGGTAATTATGAATCTTAAAGCACACGAACATGCTTCAGCAGCTTCAGACGACCTCAGGTTGTGCCCTGCAGAATGAGAAAGGAATCGAAGTAAGGTGTGCTGGGAGAGATACCTTCACACTCGCCGGGCTGGTGCAGGAATGCTGTTTGCACTCAAGCTGAATGAAATGAACGACTATCACAACTCAGGTCGGAAATGGCGACATTCTCAGCTGGGCTAATCATTTCGAAGCGTGGGAGTGGAGGTCAACCCTCAGAAACGTTTCTTGTTTCCTCGAATTATTTTGGTTGCACATCGGCAATAATTTAATGGTACTCTCAGCTTTACGTCCTACGTACTATCTGTGATTTGTGGTCAATTTGAGTAGTCTGGGTCAAGGTACAATGGCGAGGAATTTTCGCCGGGCCAAAGCCAAGGCGTGTCTCTGATTGAGGGAGGGATCGTGGAACTTGATTATGCTCAGTTTAAGAGATAATTTGAACAGCAACGAAATGATCTACAGCTGTTTAAATAATAATAATAATAATAATAATAATAATAATAATAATAATAATAATAATAATAATAATAATAATAATGTCCGACTCGTTGGCTGAACGGTCAGGGCACTGACCTTCGGTTCAGAGGGTCCCGGGTTCGATTCCCGGCCGGGTCGGGGATTTTAACCTTAATTGGTTAATTCCAATGGCACGGGGGCTGGGGGTATGTGTTGTCTTCATTATCATTTCATCCTCATCACGACGCGCAGGTCGCCTCCGGGCGTCAAATAGAAAGACCTGCACCTGGCGAGCCGAACCCTTCCTGGGATATCCCGGCACTAAAAGCCATACGACATTTCATTTTCAATAATAATAATAATAATAATAATAATAATAATAATAATAATAATAATAATAATAAACCTGTGACTCTACAACCCTGATGGCCTTGGCCTGCCAAGCGACCTCCGTTCAGGCCGAAGGCCTCCAAGTAAGAGGTAGGCTCGTTATCCCTAGACAGCACGGCCGGATAATAACAATAATAATAATAGTAATATAGTAGTAGCAATTTTATGTGGCTGATGATACAGCTATCTTGATCATAGTCACCTTCAGTTGTACCTGAAATACGAATCATAATTTCATGAAACTCAGATGTATTGGCCGGAATTTGAACTGCGAGTGCATTAGTGCAAACCCAGTGACTATACTACTAGATTTTTTTTTTTTTGCTAGGGGCTTTACGTCGCGCCGACACAGATAGGTCTTATGGCGACGATGGGATAGGAAAGGCCTAGGAGTTGGAAGGAAGCGGCCGTGGCCTTAATTAAGGTACAGCCCCAGCATTTGCCTGGTTTGAAAATGGGAAACCACGGAAAACCATTTTCAGGGCTGCCGATAGTGGGATTCGAACCTACTACTACTAGACTATAACGCCCCATGTTATGATTCTTATTCTTCTTATTATTAATCTTCAGTATACACTGTTGTACCTTTCAGTGTCCCCCTGTGGGTGGAGGCGGTAGAATAATACCCGCGGTATTCCTTACCTGCCGTAAGAGGCGACTAAAAGGGGTTCCAGGTGCTCTCAATTTCGGAGCGTGGGTTGGCGACTACGCGACCCTTAGCTGAGTCCTGGTATTGCTTCCACTTACATATGCCAGGCTCCTCACTTCCATCTTTCCCATCCGACCACCCTTGGTCACTCTTGTTCCTTTCCGACCCCGACCGTATTACGTATGGAGCCTAGGAAGTCTTTCATTTTCACGCCCATCATGACCCTTGTCTTCCTTTGGCTGACTGTTTCATTTTTCGATGTGTCAGACCTCTGCCATTTTTTCTCTCATTACTGTTAATAGAGTGGTTGGCCAGTTGTACTTCCTTTTAAAACAATAATCACCACCACCTTTCTTTGGTCGATACCTTCATTTTTCGAAGTGTCAGACCCTTCAGTTTTCCCCTCTGATTAGTGTTATAAGAGGATGGTTGCCTAATTGTACATCCTTTAAAAAGAATTATCACCACCATCACCACCAGTCTGCAAGCCGCTGTTAGTTAACTAAGTGGCTCCACAATCCTCTACTTGCAACCAGCTCCTTGAACTCTTTTAATACTACACCTCGTACCTCTGATTCATTTAGAACTGAGTCGCCTTGATCTCCCTCTGCTTTTCCTGTTTTCCTACCCTCCATGGTGGAGCCTGTTATTCTTCTACGTAACCTATCCTCCTTCATTCTACCCGCATGGCCCCGTTTATAGGCATATCTTCATCTGTCACACTGAATGAAATCTAGAATCACGGATCTGGTACCCTTACCCTCCCATGTGTAACGGTGAAGAGCGTTAAGCTTGAAGACTGAATTAGTAACTACTAATCTCATGTTAGCAGAGAAGTGTGTAAACGTACCCCGTTCCTGATAACTTCCATACTTTTCTTACAGTTATCCATTACCTTCTTGGGCTGTTGATACAGTTAACGTGATCATAGTCACCTTGAGTTTTACACGGAATGCGCAGCTCAAGGTGGAGGCTTTTAATCTGAAAAATCTTGCACATATTGGCTGAGATTCGAACTGTACCGCCTTAGTGAGAAGCGACTATACGAGACGAAACCAAAAATAAAATGTGACATTTCACAACATCTAACCAACGAACTCAAACCTGCCCGTTAAAACAATAACAATGATGATGAGAGACGCTGGCTTTGGAGACCTTAACTCAATTGCCTAAGGGGTATCCTTACTAGAAACCACCGTCTTGATTTAAGAATGAAATGAAGGAAGTCTGGAGATCCCTAAGATCAGCTTCCATGTGAGACTGCACGTACCACCATATAATGATTCGTGATGGTCCAGCCCCTTAACACGAGGTCTGGACTCATGGTAGAATTAAAGCGGTCCAATCGGTGTGTGCCACACAGTAGTTGTACTTTGTACGGCATGGGCCCTTAACTGAATCGATGTGACCTGCGACTATGTCATGGACCGACATCTAACTTTGTGATTTATGTTAAAGTCATTGTGGATGATGACCGCAAGAAAACGATGCTATAATGGCAGATGACCCTGATCTAAGTCACTGAGGTTGATGACCCCGTGATCATCCAAACTTTAAGCGGAAGGCTGAACAAATTAAGTTAAAGTAGTTGATAACCAAGGTTTCCACGTTAGTAAATCCCCAGCACATCAAAAATAACAACAACAAAACCAAACGTTCACTACACTTGTGGCAGTAAAGTCCCTTGCTATCGGACATTTCCCCTTAATCATTACGTTAATAAGTTGAATTTTCCAGCAAACTAAACTAATATTTCCAGAATACATTTTCAAGTTATCCACTTGGTTTTAAGCTAATTCTCAAAATACGGTTCCACTGAATTTAATAAATTAATAAATGAAGTAATAATCCTAATTAACAACAAATTTATCTATCCCGGACGAAATGGTTTCTTTAAACTCCCTAACTCTTTCAGTTTACGTTATCATTTGGGCATGTTTACCAGAAACATTCTTTTAAACAAATATTTATTTTCATTATTTGTTTATGCTCATAGTTCTCTAATGTCTCAGCTGGAATCGAAATACATTGTCGTAACTACCGGTACCATTTATTTATTTATTTCATGATGTCACTCAACAAGTTTGCATTATAACACTAATAATTATTAAGACACTATCTTGGAAGTCCTAAAAACTGCATACATTTATACACAACACAAAATAAAACAACGCATGTCAATCGTTTATAACGTCTACGGTTATCCCTTGGACTAGTTCAGGCACCTCCCTCGATATGATTTCCGGCCGATGAGACCCAAGTGTCGTAATGCACCTCACCCAACTCTAGGGTAGACGGACTACTGCATCCTATGTGCTCCACAAGCATGACCTCATACCACATGAACCTACAGTACACTTGTGCCTTGGAAACCAACAACAACAACAACAACAACAACAACGCAATCCATCACGAACTCTATGGATTGACAAGCTATCGTGTCATTCAAATAAAATATAATCGCAAGACCTTGGACAACCCTCAACAACACGAAGCAACTTCACTACAGATTCTCAAATGTTGACACCCCTGAAAATGGTTATTCACAACATAGCACAATATCGTATCATTTCCGTCACACCGATAATTAATCTCAAGTTCTCTACTAAATGATTCTCTTATTAAATAATGAAATCTACTTCCAAACATTTATTATAAATGACAAAATCTCAGTTACAATTCCTTTCTGACAATGAAATGGCTCGCTCGCCCAAAAAACGCAGGTGGCTTACCATCTGGAAAGAAGACCGTTCCTCGCTATCTCTTAAAAAGCACACGTATCTGGAACTGTATCAAATGAAACCTCACCTCGTTCACAACTCGCGTGAAATGCAATATTTGACCATCATAGAATATGAGAAGAGATTTAATTTTAAACGTCACTTGAAATGTTCTTATCCATCACGGTCCTGCGGTTTCACGTGGGATCTTAACTATGGAATGGCCGGGCTGAGTGGCTCAGACGGTTGAGGCGCTGGCTTTCCGACCCCAACTTGGCAGGTTCGATCCTGGCTCAGTCCGGTGGTATTTGAAAGTGCTCAAATACGTCAGCCTCGTATCGGTAGATTTACTGGCACGTAAAAGAATTCCTGCGGGACTAAATTCCGACACCTCGGCGTCTCCGAAGACCGTAAAAGTAGTTAGTGGGACGTAAATCAAATAACATTATTATTATTATTATTAATAACTATGGAATGACCCTATTCCCATATCAATAAATTACACAAAATAAATTCTCGGGTTCCCTGCAATGAAAAATCCCGGCACAAAATCTCTTCAACACTACAGGATTTCAACAACCTGAGCCACAATTCTTCCTAACTCTGCAAGACTTGAACCACTTGCTACTACAAATTCTCTTCACGACAATAATATTGAATATCTCTCTTACGTGACCCACTATGTTGTTATATAAAACAATCTGTGACAAACTAACCATCTCTCCTCGCGTATCTGAATTTGACAACACAATATTTCACAATCGAAAGCCACAACTTGACTTACAAAAATTTTACCGTTATTTTCCTCTCATTAATTCTACATAGATTTTAATAGACCTTTGGAATAACACTTCCCTTTCACAAATCACACACCAGTTTCACCTCGTACCTTCCCTTGGCAAATTTACAGCTCCGAACACATTCTGGTGTGCTTTCCGCAATAGCTGGCATCCCATCATTACTACGCAACCGCTCTAAATGGTAAACCACGGATTACACTTTCAGCGATTTAATCTTTACACTGAACAGAATTTCATGATAAATCAGTATCGTAACTTTGGTAAACAACAAATATAGGAAATAAACGTACCGAAATTATACTTCGCTCGAGACATTACATTCGTTTAACAACCATCAAATCTCCTACTGTACAACATTTCATACGCTAGTTTCGCTGCTCGACCGAATATCCAAGAAACATAAAACGACCTTTCGTCGTATTCCTCTGACATTTTCATAAAATAAAAAGGTGATCAAAGTGCGTCACAAATACACAAATAAAATGGTGACAATGAAATAAATAAATGCACTTTAGAAAAGGTAGTTTGCATACCTTGAAGTCGTACGTGGCCTTGCGTCATTACAGGCTCACCAGCCTTTCTCTATCTCTTATCTAGCCATCTCGACAGATAGTGGCTTTACAAAATATACTCTTCCTTTCATCAGGATTCCTATCCTAGGTAAAAATATTTATTTTAATTCATCTGAAAATAACGACATAAAAATAAGTGCCCTTCACACGTTTTCTTCCTCGCGAACCGAACATGTTCGTCAAATCACTGATCCGCACATGCAATAAAGTAAAACAACGATATTTTCTAATTCAACTGCAGAATTTCGGCATTATAATGACCGTCTGTTGCCTGGACGAAAGTCTACATGACGGTACCACATTTCGGAATACCGTTAATGTGCCTTCTAATCTATATCCATCCACTTGGAGATGACTACCTCCCTTCTGGGGACTTAATCTTCCCAACAAGACCGGGAGAGTTGGCCGTGCGGTTAGGGACGTGCAGCTGTGAGCTTGCATCCGAGAGATAGTGGGTTCGAATCCCACTGTCGGCAGATCTGAAGATGGTTTTCCGTGGTTTCCCATTTTCACATCGGGCAAATGCTGGGGCTGTAATTTAATTAAGGCCACGGCCACTTCCTTCCCATTCCTAGGCCTTTCCTATCCCATCGTCGCCATAAGACCTATCTGTGTCGGTGCGACGTAAAGCAAATAGCAAAAAAAAAAAAAAAATCCCAACAAGTTCACAATGGTAGTCTGAATGACGTGGTGTCGCCTCAAGTTCACTGGACAGTATGCGGGAATTGCAAATGGCGCGGCGTTCTTTTATAAATTTTTCTCCCACTCTCATGCCATCTGCATTTACCACCAAAAGTTTACTGACACTGTTTTCACCTCACAGAAAATGTAATTATAGCTGATTCTGACATAACACATAATTGTTTAGTTTAGTAGCTGTGTTGATGATAAGCATTAAGGGTTTCTCTTAACCAATTGAGGCGTTAAATGAACTCATAAGCTAGGCATTATATTTGGGTCGATGTAACAGAGTTTAAACAAACAGGCGCGTCTTTCGAACAATTTTCCTTCTGGAGCTATTTGGCGCTCTAAAGTCTTTATCACTAACAATCAAACTGTTTTACTTATGGTTTCCTGACGTTTACCACGGTGGTTTCGTCGCCAATTCTTCTTATCATGGACTTTTAACAAAAAAATAGTTCCGCCAGATTACTTCGTATCCTCGCACATACTACACGTGTGGATGACGTAATTTCTGTAGCGTGACAATGAGGATCCTCTGCGAAAGCCAAACGTTTCACTGTGATTTTGTTCCCAGCAGTCCCCGATGTTTATGTCTGTGATATCCTTTTACCACTCTCTGATGAATGTATCTAAAACAAAGTCCATCTCTTTGCCGAACAGCCATGTGTACTTCAAAAGGGTCAGAAATTTCGATAAAAAAGTCACATTATTATTATTATTATTATTATTATTATTATTATTATTATTATTATTATTATTATTATTATTATTATTATTATTATTATTATTATTATTATTATTATTATACCGTAGTTCGAATTCTGATACTGAAATCGCCCCTTATCTCTATCCTATCCCATCTGTTGACCCTGACTACGCTATCACTCATTTCTTCAGAAAACTTGTATGCTTCATTCGAATCTGATTAAAACGTAGGAAGAATTTTCTCTGGACATCTAAGGCCACGCGTAAACCATTTGAGTTATGGAGACCGCGAAGTCGACACCTTAAACCAGTTGGGATCGTGTGAACATGGAGATGTCTCTGAGCCGTTTTGTAACAGGTGTGTGCAAATCGAAGGTCACTCTCAACCGATCGACTTTCATGCTACGAAATACAAATTACAGCTGCTGCGAAGAACACATCGTACGTACAGTACAGCGTGGTGGCAGTGCGTATGTGGCCTTCTTCATGCTCAGAGCACGCTTTGATGTAAGCCTTGACGATTATTATCCCTCTTAATTCAAAAGCGGGGAAAAGGAAGAGATTGGACCCTTTAGAGGATTAAGGTGTCGCTGAATAATAATAATAATAATAATAATAATAATAATAATAATAATAATAATAATAATAATAATAATAATAATAATGGGAGGGACTACATCAGGTTTCAAGAATCAACCATTAATCACCAAATACGGAAATATCGCTCAAGTAGACAAATTTAAATATCTGTGTGAAATTATTGAACCAACAGGGTTAAATCAGCAAGCTAACAAAGAAATAATTGAAAAACTTAACAGAGCATACAAAATTACTTGGAACAGATAAAATAAAAAAGGCAAAATTACAACATTATAACGCAGTAGTTTAAAAAAAATGCTATTTGTTCGGGGCGTCGAATTAGAAAGGTCTTTTTTTTTTTTGCTAATTGCTTTACGCCGCACCAACACAAAAAGGTCTTTTGGCGACGATGGGACAGCGTGGCCGTGGCCTTAATTAAGGTATAGCCCCAGCATTTGCCTGGTGTGAAAATGGGAAACCACGGAATACCATATTCAGGGCTGCCGCCAGTGGGGTTCGAACCCACTATCTCCCTGGTGCGAGCTCACGGCTGCACGTTCCTAACCGCACGGCCAACTTGGCCGGTCTAGAAAGATCTTTTGGCCCTACTCGCACCATATGTGAGGAACCTGC
Source organism: Anabrus simplex (assembly GCF_040414725.1). Lineage (NCBI taxonomy): Eukaryota > Metazoa > Arthropoda > Insecta > Orthoptera > Tettigoniidae > Anabrus > Anabrus simplex. The sequence continues at coordinate 59,981,589 of NC_090270.1, read as the reverse complement.
GTGTAATTTGTAAAAATGGCGGAAGGAAAGGAACGTTAAGGACGACACAAACACGCAGTCTCCAGGCCAGGGATATTAACAATTTACAATTAAAATACCCTGAACCGGCCGGGAATCGAGCCCGGGGTTGTCGGGTGACAGGCGGAAGCGTTTCCCCTACACCGCGGGGCCGGACAACGCAGTAGTTAAAACAGAAGCACTTTATGCATCTGAAGCTATTATAATTGGTGGCAAATCTCGAATAAAGATGATCGAAAAACAAGAAGGAAAAATCCTCAGGAAAACCTTAGGACCAACGTGCGAAAATGAAATTAGGATGAAAAAGAAATCACATGAAGTCTATCAAGTTACAGAAAAAAATCACAGACACAATCGGGAAACGGCGATTACAATTTTATGGTGACTTATATAGAATAGATAATAACAGGACCGAACTCGATAGCTGCAGTCGCTTAAGTGCGGCCAGTATCCAGTAATCGGGAGATCGTGGGTTCGAGCCCCACTGTCGGCAGCCCTGAAGATGGTTTTCCGTGGTTTCCCATTTTCACACCAGGCAAATGCCGGGGCTGTACCTTAATTAAGGCCACGGCCGCTTCCTTCCACTTCCTAGGCCTTTCCTATCCCATCGTCGCCATAAGACATATCTGTGTCGGTGCGACGTAAAGCAAATAGCAGAGATAACAACAGGCTCACAAAGAAGATTTTAAACTTAGCCTTATCAAAGAAAAATAACAATATTTATCTAAAAGAAATCAATGAAGACCTAAATCAAATCGGCATTAATGAAGCAACCATTCAAGATAGAATAAAATTCAGAACCTTAATTCACCAACACAAATTTTCTGTAAAGCTCAGCCGACTAAATACAGGATGGGCTGAACAACGTAAAAAGGATCACAGCGACAGGACGAGGAGATACTGGGAAGAGGAGGAAAAAAACAAAAAAAAAGTGCTAATGAGTTCAAACGCGCTCATAACGAAATAATAATAATAATAATAATAATAATAATAATAATAATAATAATAATAATAATAATAATAATAATGTCCGCCTCTGTGGTGTAGTGGTTAGCGTGATTAGCTGCCACCCCCGGAGGTCCGGGTTCGATTCCCGGCTCTGCCACGAAATTTGAAAAGTGGTACGAGGGCTGGAACGGGGTCCACTCAGCCTCGGGAGGTCAACTGAGTAGAGGTGGGTTCGATTCCCACCTCAGCCATCCTCGAAGTGGTTTTCCGTGGTTTCCCACTTCTCCTCCAGGCGAATGCCGGGATGGTACCTGACTTAAGGCCACGGCCGCTTCCTTCCCTCTTCCTTGCCTATCCCTTCCAATCTTCCCATCCCTCCACAAGGCCCCTGTTCAGCATAGCAGGTGAGGCCGCCTGGGCGAGGTACTGGTCATACTCCCCAGTTGTATCCCCCGACCAAGAGTCTGAAGCTCCAGGACACTGCCCTTGAGGCGGTAGAGGTGGGATCCCTCGCTAAGTCCGAGGGAAAAACCGAACCTGGAGGGTAAACAGATGATGAATAATAATAATAATAATAATAATAATAATAATAATAATAATAATAATAATAATAATAATAATAATAATAATGGCTCCACGCCCCACTAACTACATTTATTGAATTCTGAGATGATGAGATGCCGGAAATGTTGTCCCAATAAGGTTCTTTTACATTTTGGGACAATCACAAAAACGCAGACTCTGAGAGGCCGAATACCCTAACGCTAACCATTCAGCCAAGGAGCCTGATTTGATTGTGTCCCCTTACTGTACTTTACTCGGGTTCTTCACTTACACCTTTTTCTCAGTTATCTCTCTTCTTGTGTAGGGCTGCAAGATCTAGAGAGTATTTCATTTTCCCGCCGATCTTTTAATGGTCGGGCCTCTTCCTTTCCCTCTGAATAACAGAGGGAATGATCATTATGTTGTATTTGAAACGAAAATTATCACCACCTCACCTCCAGCTCATGAATGATGTCACCTAAAGTCGTCCTGAAATCAGATAATTTCGTCCTCGAACTCACTTCCATTGTACAAACTGAAATATCGCGACTCGGTCATGCCATGTCAAATGAAACAAATCTAGACACTCTTTCCACCTCACCAACTTCAGTTTGGAAACTATTTTTCCTGTCCATAAGTATCAGAAAAAATATTTTACATTTTTAAACAAATTAATATTCTTAATCTGTTCACCCTCCAGGGTTGGTTTTTCCCTCGGACTCAGCGAGGGACCCCACCTCTACCGCCTCAAAGGCAGTGTCCTGAAGCGTGAGACATTGGGTCGGGGATACAACTGGGGAGAATGACCAGTACCTCGCCCAGGCGGCCTCACCTGCTATGCTGAACAGGGGCCTTGCACGGGGATGGGAATATTGGAATATTGGAAGGGATAGACAAGGAAGAGGGAAGGAAGTGGCCGTGGCCTTACACCCCTAACTTAGGTGCCATCCCGGCATTTGCCTGGAGGAGAAGTGGGAAACCACGGAAAACCACTTCCGGGATGGCTGAGGCGGGAATCGAACCACCTCTACTCAGTTGACCTTCCGAGGCTGAGTGGACCCCGTTCCAGCCCTCGTACCACTTTTCAAATTTCGTGGCAGAGCCGGGAATCGAACCCGGGCCTCCAGGGGCGGCAGCTAATCATACTAACCACTACACCACAGAGCCGGATAAACCCATTAATATAATACCGGTATGCCATAATGCTCTTATTGTCCACCTCCGTAGCATAACGGTTACTGTTATTAGCTACGTCCTCAGGAGTCTGGGTTCTATTCCCGGTACTGCCAGAAATATACGAATGGCATGAGGGCTGGTAAGTGGTTGAAATAGTACATGCAGCTCACCTCCATTGGGAGTATGCCTGAAAAGAGCACAAACACCTCAGAATGAGGACACGAGTTTACATTGTCCGGCTCCATGTCTAAATGGTTAGCTTCTTGCCTTTGGTCCAGTGGGTCCCAGATTTTAACCTTCAATGGTTAATTCCGATGCCGATCCTCACAGATACGCAGCTCGCCTATACGGCGTCAACTCGAAAGACCTGCACCTGGCCTCTTCGAAGGTCACACACCATTATTCTCATTATTATTATTATTATTATTATTATTATTATTATTATTATTATTATTATTATTATTATTATTATTTTATCCCCATATTATCTAAGTCAGGGTCATGAAATCTGACAGAAGTTTTCTTTTACCTTCATAAAGATATCATAGAATTTTCAATATTCAAACATATTTAACCAGATATGCCTTCTCCAACTACTTTAAGAAGAAAAATCAGCATGAAGCATTGCTTCTGCGAGTATGAACATGGAATTTGATATAAATCATGGTTGAAATGGTTCCTGTGGAAAGAGAAATACTTGAGGCAAAACGGTATCCTAGAAAATAAGATCAATAACAGGTATGCATTTACACGGATTATCAAAAGCTATCAGTGGCTTAAAGTGATATCAGAGCCTACGCGATGGAAAGAAGGAATCTGTCAGACGTGGATTTAGGTGAGCTTCTCTCTGAGATGTGTACGTACGTACGTACCGTACCGTACCGTACCGTACGCATTCAGCCCGAAGGTTGGTTTGATCCTCAACAGCTCCGCCAATAACTGTTATAGATAGCCTGAGCGTTACTAAAGAGGCGTATTACTGATACAATAGAAACATGCGCCGACTCGGCAAAAACCGCTCCGTGTGTCATCAGCCTTAGGGAAACGAGGAGCGAGGTGGATTCCTGTTGCTTTCCTCACCGAGCCAGAAGTTGCTATTACATACCAGTCTGCAAACCCCACTGAAATGCATGCACCAACCGACCCTATGAGTGGCATTTTCACACCATTCATAACAGGGACTGGCTGCATAAGGAATGGTATTACTAACATCGCTAATACCTTAGTCACTTTCATATCGTCAAAGCCAGGATGAGACTGAGACAGATCAATGAAAGTAACAAATTTATTCTAGCCCACATCAGAAGACATAGTGCACTGTAAACACCAGGTCCCGCCAGCAAAGGCGCCTCTCTGAGATATTGGTTTTCCTTTGTGCTTTTATATATTTCAAAGTTAAGCTGAAATAGGCTACTTTCCTTCGACTTTCTCTCATTAGCCATGCGGTCAATGGGTCACTGAGTTGACTTCTTTCTCACGAGTAGTTCTGAAGATAGCATAAAGAATTCATTTCTACACGATTGGACTTAGCGTCAAGATCAGTAATTAGGAAAGTCGTAAGTTCGTTGTGTGTACTCTGAGGGAAAATAATGTGTCGAAGTCAAGTGTCAAATAATTGCCGGTTCCAACAAATGCAGTTATCTCAGAGAGAACTCAAGAGTGAAGTATGAATATTTAGGATGATTCAGAATGAATCTGACAAGGTTAACATGATGTGCGTGATGGCATATTGATTTTTTTATTGTTACAGTTGGCTTTACGTCGCACCGACAGAGATAGGTCTTATGGCGACGATGGGATAGGAAAGGCCTAGGAGTTGGAAGGAAGTGGCCGTGGCCTTAATTAAGGTACAGCCCCCCAGTATTTACCTGGTGTGAAAATGGGAAACCACTTCGTTCCACAGGAAAATACTGGGGCTGTACCTTACTTAAGCCTTTTCCTATTCTATCGTCGCCATAAGACGTATCTGTGTAAGTCAATTATTAAAAAAGAAAAAGACCAACATACTAAGCGCTGCCGTTCCATTCTGGATAAACCTGTGTAATGTATTATGAACTAGTAACACAATACAGAGCGAGTTGGCTGCGCGGCTCGAGTCACGTACCTGTGTGCTCATATTGGGTGGTCGTGGGTTCGAACCCCACCGTTAGCAATCTTGAGGATTGTTTTCCGTGGTTTTCCATTTCATATCAGGCTGGTCTATACAAGGGCCTGTCAGGGAGCATGCACCAATGCATTGCACGGTGCAAAAGACGACTTCGCTTGGTTGACCAGAGTGCAGATCCCCACTCCTCGATTTGGAGCAATAGCGCTGTCTCTCTCTTTCCCCACGCCTGTCTCGCTCCCTCCGCCTGTCTCCCTCTCCCTCACTTGTTCCGTAGCGCTCCAAACCCAAGCCGAGTTGAGCCGAGTCGCCCCGTGATGACGCGCTGGTCCAAGCCGAGTGGGACCGATGCACTGTGCACAGGACCTCTGCGCCTCAGTTTGCACGCGTGAGATTTTGGGCGTGTGAGAGGCCCTGGTCTATACCTTAAGGCCACGACCGCTACCTTCCCAGTCTAGCCCTTTCCCATTCTTGCACCGCCGTTATGGCTTTTAATACTGCGAGTGTCCGAAGAAATGTTCGACTCACCAGATCTGGTCTTTCTACAAGGGTGGGAAGATAAAACTGGCCCGTACAATATTTACAATAGAACTCACGCGGGATTGAACCTCGTTAATGAACATCACAGAAGATGCTGGAAATGGCCTCATCTGAAGAAATGAAAAACTGAGTATCCAAAAGCCACTCCACTTCACTCAGAAACCACCGGCAGAACTCAACACGCGAAGGTACATCTGGACGCATTAACGCATGCACAACAGTAAATATATGTAAGAATACTGTCTCGACACGACGATCTCTTAATTCTCATTGCACAGATAAACGGGGTTGAGATTTCGTCAGACTTCGTTCCAGGCTTTCTTTCACTCGAGCAATATTTTCTGGTGTTCGAACTCTTTTCGGATGGTTACTGTTTTTATTAGCTACAGAGTCCATTTCACACAATTTTGCCACTAAGTTTTGCATTGCAGACTTTGCAGGAGGTTTCGCCAAAACACTTAACAGTCTTAAACTCTTGCGCATACAGTTCCGCACAGGTTTTCCACGAATCGTTCTTCGCATAACACTCGACAGTGAACACGCGCTGTTTTAACGTCAACATTTTTTGGTGTTACACGTAATGAACTTCATTCCGTAGGCGCAGACATGTAACAGCAAGCGATTGGTGCATCGAAATTACGGTTTCCAGCATTTCCTGTGGTGGGCAGTTCTCCTGTTCATTAACATGGGTCAATTCCGCGTCAGTCGTATAAATATTTTCCGGGCTAGTTTTATTTTGCCCACCCGGTATTTGACCCCCATTGGAGACTTGCGTGCTTGGGTGAGGGAGAGGGTGAAACTCGGTGTCGGCACATTCGGTTTCATAAAACACCGAGGGATCTGCTCAGAACTTAACAACCGAATGGGTTTGCGGTTAGGATCACGCAGCTGTGAGCTTGAATTTGGGAGACAGTGGGTTCGAATCCCACTGTCGGCATCCCGACGATGGTTTTCCGTGGTTTCTAATTTTTACATCAGACAAACGCTGGGTCTGTACCTTAATACAATTAAGGCCACTACCACTACCTTCCCAATTCTACCCCTTTCCTATCATTCCGTCGCCGGAAACCTTCGATGTGTTAGTGCGACATTAAAAAAGTAGCACAACTTAACGTCTCCATCCGACGAACGAATCACCATCAAGATCGTCATATGCCCTTACTCCATATGAACGCAACGGAGAGGTTTGGAATTGAATCCAGTTCAATATATATATTATAGGCCTACACCACTATATCTCTTACCCTACCGGCCAACATTCTGATGGTAACTATTTTTTCACTAACGGGACTCGAACCGGTTAAGCAGGCCGTCAGACTTAACTCCCTAACGATCGTCGCTATCAGATGGGCTTCAGAGGTAAGTAAGACGCACTTAAGGACAGTCTGCACATGTCTCCTGCAACTCCGTGCCAAGCCTGAACTATTGTGATTTCTTAACGAGATCCCCAGCCAGGGGCGTAGCCGAGGGGGGGGCAGGGTTGAAGGTGGGGGTTACTGGGGGTTAGGATCCCTCCCCCATGGGATTTTTCAAAAAGAAAATAAATAGAAACTCACAATAAACTAAACAAACATTCGGAGACATAATATTGTAAAACCAACAGATCTGTTGAATCTACTTTTTAAGAAGACTCGAAAATTTGTATTTAGATTGTAAACTAAATATACAATTCGCTGTAAAACTGTTGACCTTGATCGTATTGCTGTTGTTCTGTATTTTAATGTAAGATTTTGTTGAAAACTGCAATCTGAACATTAACATAATCCACTTGTATCACTGTCCTTATAATGACAAAACATACATGCGCGGGAACAGACTCAAAGCTGTTATAGACAGTTAAGCAACATCGGGCATGGTCATCCACGCTCTGTTGCTTCACTTTCACAGCACCACTACTAGACGCTTAACAAGTACGCACTGCACATATGGGCCAGGCCACACTCTGGCCAACTACTGACTACAACCATACCCTGACCCAAATCTTCAACCACTCCCTAAAGCAGGGAAAATCACTACTACGACAAGGCTCTCAAAACCAATAGGTTGACAGGCCACAATACTCACGGCTTTGCGGCTCTTGTCAATAAGTCGACGATAGAACTGGGTCTTGCTGCTTTATTTATTTATTTATTTATTTATTTATTTATTTATTTATTTATATTAAGAGTTGTATAAATATAATTTCTCTCATTTCATGTGGTAGACTTGAACATCATCCAACCATTAAAACCAAATCACTGACATAAGTCAAAGTACAGTACTCTGTCCGTTTTCATCCTAGCGAATTCTAGCTAGCCATGATTGTGTCTTCACCTCTAATGATCCTATTCCTAACTCTCTATTTTGGGGTAGTCTCCATGCGAGACCCATCTGACGCAAGTCTGCCCCCTTCCACTTCCAATCAGTCGCACGGTGTGAGTGCGTAGTTCAGTCTCGACAGCAGTATGGCCAGGACAAGGTATGGAACACATCCCCTGCGCTCGCAAGGTAAAATACTGTTCGTAATACGTTGTATGCCCATTCCGAGATGTTTAATTAGAAGTGTAACTACTGTACAGGAATCTAGCAATACCTAATCCCCCTTTTGTGTACTGAGGCTATAGGCAGGAAATTTATTTATTTATTGATTGATTGATTGATTGATTGATTGATTGATTGATTGATTGATTGATTTATTTATTTATTTATTTATTTATTTATTTATTTATTTATTTATTTATTTATTTATTTATTTATTTATTTATTTATTTATTTATTTATTTATTTATTTATTTGTGACAAAAGGTCCCATATCTTTGTTAAAGGCGACACAGTAATTACATCATAGTTTTTCAGAGGTGTATTCATATATTACATGGCTATAAGATATTAAATATGGACAAATAATCTATGTATTAATTAAAGTAAGTTATATAGAGGTTTTATTAAGATATCTCTATAGGAGTAATATTTCCTCAGTTTTTCTTAAAACATTTAACCGATTTACAGGAGGCAATACATTACATTTCCTAAACATTGACGATTTTATGGCTTTCACTCCATACTTTATTGAATTAGGGCGAGACGGATATATCCTTAATGATCCTCTAGTTTCATATCTATTAATTTCATTAAAATGTGAGAAGTTAAGAGCAGAATGGGTTAATTTCCTGTCTACCTTATACATAAAGACTGATGATAAAAATGCAATTTGCTTATGGAATGGCAGAATATTTGACTCTGGAAAAACTTCATGTGACGGTTTGAGGAAGGGTTATCCATACATGATTTTGATGGCTCTTTTTGTAGGATTTCCAAATTATTAACATAATCTTTCGTACATCTTCCCCAAATGAAGCTTATGTATGTAAGATGCGGGTGTATCATTGCATAATATATACACTTCAGTTGTTGGTGAGATGAATTGCTTGTCCAGGAAAGTGTCGAGTCTAATGTTATACCAAGATACATAGCTGAATTGACTCTCTCTATTACTTGGTTCTGTAAGGTAACAGTATTTTAAATGTTATAAATCTTGACTTTCACGTACTTGTAACGATACTTCAAGGAAAGAAAGAGTGTTTGTTCTCTTCGTTTCGTTTATAAACATATATTGGCGTAACTGTAGTGGCCTTCACAAGTTTTACACGTACAGTTTAGTGGAAAAGATCACAAGTCGAAATGGACAAATAAAATAATAACAAATAAAGTAATTTTGTCTGTACACTTCAGAATTTTTCCTCATAACTTCGTTTTTACTTTGATGACAAATAATAGGTCGAAGATAGGTTCAGTTTAATTTGTGTCTCTCTGTTAATCGCTCAGCTCAGAGAGGCGAAGGAGTTACCCTCTGTCCGCCTTTCGCCCGTACCTCTGCCTTTCGGAAGGGTTTCTATTGGCATTCCGCAAATTTTCAGTTGTAAATAAAGAAAAATGTAATTTAATGGAACTGCTGCGTGTGTCTGTGAATGAGTGAATGACAGCCTGGTAGAGTGAAAGGAAGTCTGTGAGAAAAGGAATGAAATGAAATGTCGTATGGCTTTTAGTGCCGGGATATCCCAGGACGGGTTCGGCTCGCCAGGTGCAGGTCTTTCTATTTTACGCCGTAGGCGACCTGCGCGTCGTGATGAGGATAAAGACAACACATACACCCACCCCCCCGTGCCATTGGAATTAACCAATTAAGGTTAAATCCCCGACTCGGCCGGGAATCGAACCCGGGAACCTCTGAACCGAAGGCCAGTACGCTGACCGTTCAGCCAACGAGTCGGACAGAAAAGGAATTAGTGAACGGCAGCATCGTAGAGTGAAAGGAAATATGCGAACACAGGAATGAGTGAATGAATGAGTGATTACTAGGGCCAGAAATTTGATGACCTAAAATGTTTAAAATTATTTATAAAATGACGACAACATCCAGTAAAATGATCCAAAAACTTTTTAAAAATGACAAATTTTAAACGAAATTTTACAATCAATTTTTACTAATCGAGTTGGTATAGAGTCGCCTCTGTGGTGTAGTGGTTAGCGTGATTAGCTGCCACCCCCGGAGGTCCGGGTTCGATTCCCGGCTCTGCCACGAAATTTGAAAAGTGGTATGAGGGCTGGAACGGGGTCCACTCAGCCTCGGGAGGTCAACTGAGTAGAGGTGGGTTCGATTCCCACCTCAGCCATCCTGGAAGTGGTTTTCCGTGGTTTCCTACTTCTCCTCCAGGCAAATGCCGGGATGGTACCTCACTTAAGGCCACGGCCGCTTCCTTCCCTCTTCCTTGCCTGTCCCATCCAATCTCCCCATCCCTCTACAAGGCCCCTGTTCAGCATAGCAGGTGAGGCCGCCTGGGCGAGGTACTGGTCATTCTCCCCAGTTGTATCCCCCGACCCAAAAGTCTGAATCTCCAGGACGCTGCCCTTGAAGCGGTAGAGGTGGGATCCCTCGCTGAGTCCGAGAGAAAAGCAAACCCTGGAGGGTAAACAGATTAAGATAAGATAAGAGTTGGTATATCCTATATTTATGTTATAGACATTATAGTAAGCTTTTGGGCTTTTTGCGTGTCAAGAAGACAAGGTGAAATCCTTTACATTTCACAGAGAACTTTGCTCCACGTCTTCAGAAGAAAATTTCGACTGTCCACGAGGAAGACTTTTTTTTTATTTTTTTTTATTTATTTGGCTTTAGATCAGTTACAGACCAAACAGCCACCTGGATATTACAGTACGCTGGTTTGAACTTTACAATTCATTACAAGTAAATGTCACAGTGTGAAATATATACATATACATATAAAAGACATAGACGTTGCACATCATTACATTGAAATCACATAATTTCACAAAAAATCAATCAAATTTGTAGACAAGTTGTTGTTAAATAGTTCCCAATAATAGTATACACTTTTCTGTTTTTGGTCGCCAGTAGTGTATTTACACAGGTTGGTAACTGTTGCTTAGCGTGAAGCAGAGCTGTAAGAAACACATTTTGTTGTTGGTGGTAATGAGCACATGCAAAAAAGAGATGGTTTAGGTCCTGAATCGACTGACCATCACAGGAACAGTATGGTGTGTCCACTACGTTGATGCGATAAAGGTGACTTCTAAAACTTCCGTGGTTGAAGCGCATTCGGGTGATAGTCGAGATGAATCGTCGTTGAGTGTTCCATTGTGCAAACCAAGGACGTCGCGGGGGATTCTGTTCAATCGTTGAGTAAAATTTACCTTTGTGGCTCTTTGTTTCTTCCCACTTCTGTGACCACTGACTATAGGCTCGTTGGAACATAATCACTGTATAATCCATGAAGTTGCTGGGAGTATTCAGGACCTGTCCACTGACACATGCTTTCTTCGCTAAGTCATCTACATATTCATTATGTGGTATCCCGATGTGGGCTGGTACCCATATGAAGTTTACCCTTGAACCGCGTCTTTGGAGTTCATATGCTTTTTGAATAATACTGATATGGTAGATATTGGGTTTCTGGAGGATAAGCGGTGTAGATAGTGTGGAAAGGACGCTCAATGAATCTGTAAGGATAGTGATACTCTTACGGTAGAATCGTCTGGCATATTTGAGCGCTTCTATAATGGCAATAGCTTCTGCTGCATAGATAGAAATATGTTCTGGCAAACGAAAACCTTGAGCTTCATGTTGATTTCTCACCATTCCCTAATTTCTGCGAGGCACACGTAAGCGGAAATCCCGCTCCCCAAGTGCCCCCCTCCCTATTCTTCTTTCTCTGTTGCATTTAGGTCACTCTACATATTCGATTGGGATAGGCCCGTCCTACTTCGGTTATATCCTTACATAAGTGTATGAATTAATGAATTAATTGGCTATGATTCCCTGCCTAAATTAGTGCCTCCTTGCACAGGCGGATCACCATTCCACATGCAAGGGCCACGCCTACGATTATCTACATGAATGTATGATATTATTGCATTGGTGTACAGTTGACGTAGCAGTATTAATGGGGCCAAAACAGGAAATGTCAAATTTCAACACCGTTCTTCTTTTTCTTCTTTCTTCGATTTAGGCCATCTGTGGACCACATAAAATAACTTCCTCATGCTTGTGTCCCCTTTCTTGATTTTCGGTCTCTCCAGTATTTTTTCATGTTTTCACTTTGTTCTTTCCTTCTTTCATCCATCCAGGAAGTTGCACGCTTTCTGTCCTTTTCCTGAAAACCAGGCAAATTCTGGGGCTGTACCTTAATTAAGGGCACGGCCACTTCCTTCCCACTCCTAGGCCTTTCCTATTCCATCGTCGCCATTAGACCTATCTGTGTCGGTTCAACGTAAAATAAAGAATATGAAAACCCCAAACTTCCTAATCCTATTGCTAAATGTAAGTCTGTCAAGAATTTCCGTGTCGTCTCAGAACTCACGAGTCTTAAAACTCACGAGTATCAAAATTCACAAATTCCAAGAAGAGGATTAGTTAAGAGTAGGTTTGTTTACCTGGACCAGTTTTAAAACTCACGATCCGGGTCAGTTCTTCTTTGAATGGATAAATGCCCAGCATACACACATGGCGACTGTACATATTCGAAAATGTAATCGGAATTGTGCAAAAAGGTCCATTGTTCGAGCCAGCCGGAACTGCGTGACCTCTTGTAATTGGTCCTCTCTCATCAACAGGTGTAGCCTCGCACGAAGGTACGCGACAGGAGGTTTAGAAACCCACGAGCATCAGGTACACACTTGTGGGCTCTTTCATTTAAATTACTCTATTGTCACTTACAATTATAACTGTACCGCGCACCTCATCCCTCTTGCGGACATCGCAGGCACCTGCTGTCCGGAGTCGTGAATTTTGAGACTTTTAGAAACACCACTGAAACCTATTCGTCTACTAATGTTGTTCCACGACATCTCTCCACTGACAGCTCAGAACATACCACTTAGTCGAGCAACTCGTCTCCTTACAGCCAAGTCTTCCCAGCTTAAACTTAACAGCATTTTCGTAACGCTACTCTTCTCGAACTGCTTTTCTTTGCCATTTTTTTCAGTTCTAGAATCAAGTAATCCTGGTGAGTGTCCCGTACACTCTACCTGGGGTCTTACCAGAGACTTATATCATATAAGTTATATGCCATCTCCTTTTATATCCTTACTGCAGCCCCTAAATACACCCATAAAAATGTGCAGAGATCTATACCCGTTATTTACAATTCCGTTTATGTGATTACCCCAATGAAGTTCTTTCGTTATATTAACACCTAGGTATAAATAAATAGAATACATAAAAATAAATAGAATACTCCCGTCTCCCACTTCCGGATCGCCTGAAACTGGGGAGAGAGCATACGTTTATTGCAATTCATTAAATTCGATACATGACTTACATTTCCCTCTCACAATTATTTGACTATTACTATACTAAATATTATTTATTTTGTCCTAGACGTTAACAATGTTATATAGTCTAGGACAACATGTATCTTCCCCTCCCTTAGCTTATTTAATACAACAATTTCTATATTACAACATATAATATTAATTAAATCTGCTAGTGGTGCTAATCTCTTTTCATCTCCTTCTGCAACATTCTACTTTTAATTTATATTCATCACCAAAATATTTAGTTCACAGTACATCAGTTCCCCTACATACTAACAGTAACAGTACTTTTAGTTATTGCTAAACTCTTTTCATTTCCTTCTGCCACATGCTTCTTAAAATACAAAAAACTCAGCTATTTTTCCTGGGGTGCTCCATTCTTTATTTAACAATTTAGCTATTGTATAAAATTCCTTCTCTCTTTCTACTTTTATATTCTTCGCCAAAATATTTAGTTCTCAGTGCATTAGTTCCCCTACATGTTCTCAGTAGATAAGCCTCTTCCATTATTTCTCCACAGAATAAACAATGATTTTCATTATGGTTCTCTCTCAGTTCCTTATTTTTATATATATATCCCCATTAGCCACCACACCACACCTCTTAGTTCTCTATTTGGGAGTCTTTCTTTTCTTATTGACATATTTTGAATAATTCCACAAAATTTTGCTAGTGTTTTTTTGGCTTCACATTCTGCCATAATCATCTGTTTCTCTATGTCCCGCACTCTAATCCTTAATTTTTTGATGAATCTCTTCTCTTTACTGTTCATCTCTTTATCCAAGTATTCTCCCATTCCTCTTCTGTCTAGCATACTTTTCAATTTTGACACCCAATAATCATCATCTAGGTGTTTCATCTGAACACCTAGGTACTTACAGTGATCACCATCAACGCAGTAATTAAAAACGAGAGGATTTTTCCTATTTTTGAAACTCTCAACCTGACTTTTAACCCCGTTTATACTCACACCATTGCCTGCTGTCCATCTCGCAACATTGTCGAGATCTCTTTGCAGTTGCTCACAATCATGTAATTTATTACTCTATACAGAATAACATCATCCGCAAATAGCCTTATGTCTGATTTCGGTTCTTTACTCATATACTATATTTATATATAAGAAAACATAAAGGTTCAATAATACTGCCTTCAGGAATTCCCCTCTTAATGACTACGAAATCAGATAATGATTCACCTACTCTAATTCTCTGAGTTCTATGTTCTAGGAATATAGCCACCCATTCAGTCACTCCGTATAACTGTACACGTTTTTGCTAATAGCAAAGCAAAGTCACCTCTGTACAGGCCATGAAGGCCCTTGGAGGAGTGGAAGGTAAAGGCTTTCACCATTGTAAACCTCGGCACGTGATGGGGTAGAGTGGTTAGCTCTACGCCAGGCCGCCTTTGCCCCCAGGATTTAACCTGGTACTCATTTCTGGTGTAGGCTGAGTGAACCTCAGGGCCATATGCACCTCCGGAAGTGGAAATCTCGTTTCTTAAATTTTACGGCTTCCTGACGGGGATTCGAACCCACGTCCTTCCGGACGAACCGAGCACTCCTTTACCGCCTCAGTCAGACAGCCCCTCGTTTTTGCTAATAGTCTCCCATAATTTACCCTATCAGACGCTTTAGGTCAATGTGGGTGACTGCCCTAAATGCAGATCAGTAGTGATTGATTGCTTGCTTGCTTGCTTGCTTGATTGATTGATTGATTGATTGATTGATTGATTGATTGATTGATTGATGGCCACTGTATATAACTGTTTTCCCCTTTGATATCTAAATTCTATGTTGTGTGGCAGGGGGATGGCGCGACAAAGTGGATGGAGACGTTATTGCCCGGAGACTGTTCGGAAAGCCCAGTCAGATGCACTACATGGTCCTCCACTCTTCCTGCTGCGCCAGACAGGACCGGCCGCATTTGTCATCAAAGATGAGCGACAGAAGAAACCTGTCCAAGTAAGTAACACGTTGCAATTGGTGGTAATGGGAAATACTGATGTTTAGATAGAGATTCTCGAAATTTAACATGTGTTTATTGCACGGTCTCACTCTCGTGATCCTCACTTCCCTCATCAGCGACGGCGATCCTTAAGTGTTCATTCTTTCTGATTATGTATTTATGTATGTTCAATATTCATCTCGAAGGCCGGTTGGATACTCAACAGCTCCACCATTAGCTGTCATAGATGGCCTAGGCATCACTGAAGAGGCGTACTAGGGAAATGAGAAGTGAGGTAGTTTCCCGTAGCTTTCCACTGTGGAGCCGTCAACATCGAAACTGGACCATTAATGAATGGGGGCATGTGCTCTTCACAGATGAATCCCGCTTCAGTTTACAGAACGATTCCCGTCGCACATTAATCTGGAGACCGAGCTCGATAGCTGCAGTCGCTTAAGTGCGGCCAGTATCCAGTATTCGGGAGATAGTAGGTTCGAAGCCCTCTGTAGGCAGCCCTGAAAATGGTTTTCCGTGGTTTCCCATTTTCACACCAGGCAAATGCTGGGGCTGTACCTTAATTAAGGCCACGGCCGCTTCCTTCCCACTCCTAACCCTTCCCTGTCCCATCGTCGCCATAAGACCTATCTGTGTCGGTGCGACGTAAAGCAACTAGCAAAAAAAAAAAAAAATTAGTCTGGAGAGAACCGGGTAGCTGATAGAACCACAGGAACACCGTGGAACGGGACCAGTATGGTGGTGGTGGCGTCATGGTGTGGGGCGGCATAATATTGAATGGCCGTATGGACCTGCACACCTTCATGAGTGGTCCGAGGAACACTGTTAACGCTCGGAGATAAAGGGATGAGGTACTGAGACCACATGTTCGACTCTTCAGATGTGCAGTTGGTCCAGACTTCCTCTTAATGGACGATAATGCCCGACCGCACCGCGCTGCTCTGGTGGATGAATTTCTGGCTGGAGAAGACATTCATAGCATGGACTGGCCAGCGAGGTCTGCGGATCTGAATCCTATAGAACATGCCTGGGATACATTGGGGAGGTGAATTGCATCCCGTCAGCCTCCACCAAGGACCCTCCAAGGCCTTCGCATTGCTCTCTCGGAGGAATGGGATCGACAGCAAAAGAGCTCTTGGACCATCTGGTAGAGAACATGCCACGTCGTTGCGAAGCATGTGTGGCCATACACCCTATTAACAGCATATTTTGTTGTGGAAGACATTGCCAAGTTTTGTTAGTTGCTGTCAACGGTGTACAGTAGCTATCAGAACCTTTTTGACACTGTTTTTTTGGACAAGTTGTGTGACGTATGGTGTGTGAGTCAGCTTCCGTTTGTTCAGCAATCCGTCTGACATTTCTATCAGGCGGTATGGCCTCGTTTAGTGATAATTCTTAACTTTTGGACATTAGTGTACTTCGTTCCACAGCTACGGGCGCGGGGTTGGAACGCTTCCACGGAGCCTTTTGCTCTATCTAATAGTACTTGGTGAGTCAGAAGTAGGATTGTGACATTTGCACCGAGTCTCGATTTTCCATATACTCCGGTATTAATAGAGACATACAGTACTTCTCAGTTGAAGAGCTGACCTACCTCCTAGGTGTAAATTGTTGAATTCATACTCTCTGTTTCGCTCGCACATTTTGTTGTTGTTGCATTTACAACACGTATTCTCACTTCATTCGCTGCTTCATCCGAAATGCAAACACGACTTGCCTCGCCTAAAACTAAATGACTTTTTTCTTGTTATTCTTCCTTTACATACTTTTCTTGAAATCTTAGTATCACCAATAAGTCAGTTGATTTTTATTGGTGTAATCCACAATGTACTGATGCCCCTTGTAAATCAATAAAGGGTCCCGTTGGTGGTCTTGGTGAACTACATAGCTGCAGAACAATATCACCAGTTCAACATGGAACACTAGTCGTCACCAGGTATCATTTGTAGCGATTAACTCTAATGGCTTCTATCTATCTATCTATCTATCTATCTATCTATCTATCTATCTATCTATCTATCTATCTATCTATCTGATGGACCTTCCTCTCCTCTGCTTCTGCATTCCAACCCTCCCTCGTTCTCCGCACAAGTGTCACCGTTTGACATATCCATGCTTAGTGATTTCCTGGAATGTTGGACGCTCCGTGCAAGTGTCATCACTTCACAGACACTAGGTCATCTGGACACGATAGGGTTTCAACAAGACGGGGCTACGGTCCATATGACCCGTACCTCGATGGGTACACTGCGCCACCTCTTTCCGCATCGATTTATCTCACGATTCGGGGATATCCATGGCCGGCACGATCTCCTGATCCGTCAGCCCCCGATTTTCTCCTATGGGTTTATCTGAAAGACAAAGCAGTGGCGGTTCGTGACATTTTACTCTGGCAGGGCTGTGTCGCCATCTCTTTCCCCTCCCCCATCGGTCCAGTTTTCACTGACCAACACCACGACACTTTTACATTAATAATAATAATAAAAATACGATAACACTGGCTAAATAGTAATCTATTTGCACTACAACAACACTACAACATTACAGTACAATGGCATTTATGCACACACACATTAACAGGCTAACAGCTAATGCAATCCTGACTACTATGGCACTGCACTGTTTCACTGATCACAATCACAAGTGATAATAACAACATTCATGAAAACAAATAAATAGTGCACTCCCGAATTTATCTCTCCTTGCCCAAATTTCAAAGCATGACGGTATATTTCTAAATATCTCTAACAACAATTAATATAAGACGTGGGGGAAAAGCCTAGGCACATTTTAAAGTGGTTGGCGATGTTGTGGAGGGCTCCGCCGTTCAGAGCTTACACCCGTCTGCGCTCTCCCTTCCCCTGACAACCCAATATTATCCTTCAAGGCCCCTCTCGCACCCCGCACACTTGTTAACTCGTGGGACCTACCGAGGGCTTTGCCTGCACTCTTCCTTCCTCCTGACAAGTCCACATCGTCCTTCAAGGTTTCTCCCCTATCCCGCACACTTGAGGACCTACTGAAGGCTCTGGTGCTACAGTCCGAGCGCCTCACGACCAAAGAGGAAACGTCATGCTTGCTGGACAGCAGTCACGGTCTGAAAACCTTTGCAGTTTTCTTGAAAATAGAAAAGCAAAATGTTTAAAGCCGAAATGATAAAGATAACATTGTATAGCTGAATATCACATCACATAAGTTCGACTTCGCTACATTTGTCCATCTCTGTATGTAATCAATTACAGAGTGAGACAATGCTAAATGTTTTTGAAAACGCGGCGGGGTGGCGCCCAAAAGCCCTTCATGCACGAACCGCCACTGAAACAAAGTAATTGCACGGCGGCTCCACACTGTCTTTCCTAGATTGAAAGATGCTATCTAGGAGCAGATTGAGGCCATTCCTCCAAAAATACTTCAGATTCATGAGGAGTTTGGGCTGGGAAGACTTGGGAGAAAGGAGACGAGCTGCTCGACTAAGTGGTATGTTCCGAGCTGTCAGTGGAGAGATGGAGTGAAATGACATTAGTAGACGAATACGTTTAAGTGGTATCTTTAAAAGTAGGAAAGATCACAATATGAAGATAAAGTTAGAATTCTAGAGGACAAATTGGGGCAAATATTCGTTTATAGGAAGGGGAGTTAGGGATTGGAATAACTTACCAAGGGAGATGTTCAATAAATTTCCAACTTCTTTGCAATCATTTAGGAAAAGGCTAGGAAAATAACAGATAGCGAATCTGCCACCTGGGCGACTGCCCTAAATGCAAATCAGTAGTGATTGATTGATTGATTGATTGATTGATTAATTGATTGATTGATTTCGCGAACGTCTGCAAAAGTGCATCGCCGCTGATGAAAACCATATGCCTAAAGTGATTTTCAAGAAATGGACTTTGGTTTCGTGTTTGAATAATGGCGAGATGTGTAGCACTGAGAGTCATAAATAAAATTGCTGTAAAATATACGTTATTGTTCAGCATCAACGTTTAATTTTGTGCTATTTCCTGTGGACCATCCTGTATAAGTAGTTCGTTCAAGCCGACGGCCAAGGGATTCCACTTTCGGAAAAACCGTTGATATGAACGAGCTTAGTACAGATCCGTCTTTCAGAGCGAAAATATGCTGGCTTGATAAATTTAAGTTTCAAAATGGTAGAGTATTAGAAA
This sequence comes from Anabrus simplex, assembly GCF_040414725.1. Taxonomy (NCBI): domain Eukaryota; kingdom Metazoa; phylum Arthropoda; class Insecta; order Orthoptera; family Tettigoniidae; genus Anabrus; species Anabrus simplex. Next base: position 59,962,324 of record NC_090270.1, on the reverse strand, counting down.
CATAACGAGTGAAAAACTGAGTTCAGACAGTGCAGTGCTTGTTTCCTCGTTCTATTCTGTTACCCGTCTGTTCTCACACCTGTCGCGGCTTCTCTCCCGACCTCTGACAGATAATCGAGTTTCAATTTACATTTTAGAGATGGCACAATGTTTCTGGATACGCAGCCTATTAGAACACATGGTGGAAGTAATCGAAACGAATTGATGTGGAAAATGTAGGCTTCGAGGATTATTTCACACTTGATCTTGATGAAGATCTGAAACATTTGCTTTATAAAGTAGGCACGTGGCTACTCCACGAAAGTCCTTGTGTACTCCATACCACTTGATATTTTTGAATTCATCTTGTATAAAGTAATTTCTCGTACGTCCATAAATAGCATACGTTAACGAAATACATTGTTCTCTTATTGATAATCACATTTGTTATAATGATAAAAGGATGTGAAGGTTGGACTCGGCTTTTCATTGATTTCAGCAAAAGAATATCAGAGTTCATTTGATTCCTATGAGCATTCTTTACTTGGCAGGAGAATGTAACTACTATGAAATAACTGGAGCTTTACCGTTTAATGAACTTCGACGAAGTACCAAGACATTGGAGGTACTAAAATGTTATTGAAGAAAATAGAGCATTTTGGATGGCGCTGTATTAATTGAGGAAACTAACTTAACTCTCTGGAGTAACTCGATTAATATTGACCAAGCTGTGCTTGATGAAGCCGAGGAACTAGAGATGGGGCTTGCATACGTAACGAGCTGAGCGGACAAGCCTATATTACTGAGCTAGTCACCTGGGGCTCGCAATTACATTACATGGGAGGACTTGTAACAAGGCGAACCCCCTGAGCTTCCGTCTTGATAGCATACCCTGATTGCTTTCCATGAACAATACTAAGACGAAGAAATGAAAGACGTTGGCCCCGCTCTCACCGTTGACCAACGCCGCTAGTGACAGAACGGGGAGTCGAAGTTCGGGCACACTGTTCTGATTACTGGTGAAGACCAGATCTAAAATGTACATATACGCTTAAAAGTATTATTTTGATTCGAAATAGTACCTTTCAGATTTCTAGAAGTAGTGCATCAACTCATGGGCGCCAGACAAGTTCCCAGTTGGTAAATCCTTCAGAGCTCGCACTATAGTCGGCGTCAACTCAAGTCCTAAGGGATCCCTTTGGTATTATAGCGGTAATCAACTGAAGAAATGAGGAATTATCATTCCGTGTGTGAGCACTTCACTTTCTCCCCCTCTTCCATCACAGTTCTCGTCCGGAACGTGGCGAGTAACGCAAGCGGCTTTTATATAAAATACAGGATATCTCTTATAAACCCAGACCGAACGCACGGTGTTTGTACTCTGCGCTACGGCAGTTGCCTCAGCCGAACTTATGTCGTGCGCAGCCGCCCTGCTTTAAGCATGTATACAATTATACATGAAATCGTACCTTATAAAAGATGCTCGAAGTGTCGTCCTTCCTGGGTTATACAGGCACTGTATCTGGTAACCACATTCGGGCCACTGTAATGTTTCCGATTTCATTCGTAAGGTTTTCTTTCAGTTCCTCCAATGTGTGAGGATTTGTTTGATTCATTTTTTTTTTCAGTTTACCGTACAAATACAAAAATCACACACTGTTAAATCTTTAGAACGAGGGAGAAATAGACCAGCACTGATCACACTCTACCTCTACCTCCTCAAGGGCAGTGTCCTGGAGCTTCAGACTCTGGGTCGGGGGATAACTGGGGAGGAGGACCAGTACCTCGCCCAGGCGGCCTCACCTGCTATGCTGAACAAGGGCTTTGCGTGGGTATGGGTAGATTGGAAGGGATAGACAAGAAAGAGGGAAGGAAGCGGCCGTTGCCTTAAGTTAGGTACCATCCTGGCATTTGCCTGAAGGAGAAGTGAGAAACCACGGAAAACTACTTCCAGGATGGCTGAAGTGGGAATCGAACCCACCTCTACTCAATTGGCCTCCCGAGGCTGAGTGGACCCCGTTCCAGCCATCGTACCACTTTTCAAATTTCGTGGCAGAGTCGGGAATCGCTAGTGGCTTTACGTCGCACCGACACAGGTAGGTCTTATGGCGACGATGGGATAAGAAAGGGCTAGGAGTTGGAAGGAAACGGCCGTGGCCTTAATTAAGGTACAGCCCCATCATTTGCCTGGTGTGAAAATGGGAAACCACGGAAAACCATCTTCAGGGCTGCTGACAGTGCGATTCGAACCCACTATCTCCCGGATGCAAGCTCACAGCTGCGGGCCCTTAAACACACGGCCAACTCGCCCGGTAGTCGGGAATCGAACCCGGGCCTTCCGGGATGGCAGCTACTCACACTAACAACTACACCAGAGGCGGACGAGCTATCTGCGTGTAGTTAATGTAGACTAGGCTTGTCAGTTGTGTGGTTTGATATTTTTCAATCTGTATTCGAACAATTTTTAATTTTTTTTTTTTGTAATCAAATAAATTATTATAACCAAGACTTCGGCCTCGATTGCAGAGAATAGTTCTGTAGTTACTGAAAAAAAAGAAACCAATTAAATTTAACTACGAACGTCTAAGTGGTGCATGGTTGGCAGCTTAGCCCTTAAACCACGGAGGCAGTTCAAATAAAACTTATTAAATATAGCTAATAATCCCTTTGTTTATATCACTCATCCCAGGGAATAACAAGATAAGTATAAAAATATTCTCAGGGGAACCATTTTTTGGTTTTGTTTTTAAACAGTACGAAATCACCGATTCACCAAATGTTGTCAAACCATTCTGCGTTATATCAGACAGCTTTATAAATGATGGCTTTGGTTTAATTTGCTTAATTCAAAAAATTAATGAAGTGTCTGTCTTGGATCGCGAATGAAAGTAACTTGTTCATATTGACCAGCATTATTTTCTGATGTGGAGTGGAGCAGTCAAAACCAAAGTGGTGTAAGTCACATTTGTCTATTGTTAGCTAGTAAGATTTTAACAGTTCTCTTTAACAGTTGCAGCTGTATAAATTCACTACGAATAATTCATTTACAAGATAGTAATGTCCACGTCCACAATAACAACAGAAAATAGACTACACACAATACGAACTGACTTATCTGGTTGAAGCCACTTATATTAACAATACCAAACCAAACCGCATGGCGCAACAGGCCCGAAGGGCCTTGGCCTACCAAGCGACCGCTGCTCAGCCCGAAGGCCTGCAGATTATGAAGTGTCGTGTAGTCAGCACAACGAATCCTCTCGGCCGTTATTCTTGGCTTTCTAGACCGCGGCCACTATCTCACCGTCAGATAGCTCCTCAGTTGTAATCACGTAGATTGAGTGGACCTCGAACCAGCCCTCAGGTCCAGGTAAAATCCCTGACCTGGCCGGGAATCGAACCCGGGGCCTCCGGGTAAGAGGCATGTAACGCTACCCCTACACCACGGGGCTGGCTTATTAACAATATTCAGAATATAGCAAGATAACTCAACTTGTCTATTTCTTACTGGGGACTGTTTTGTATTCTTGGATAATCTGGAAATAAAATTAGGGTATTTCTTCAATATTATGACGAAATGACTTATCTTGTTAGTGTTAAAGGATAAAGAGCATTGACCTTACTAGCAAGCAAGCAAAGTCATCTCTGTACAGGCCATGAAGGCCCTTGGAGGGGTGGAATGTAAAGGATTCCATTATCCGTAACCTCGGCACTTGGTGAGGTTAGCTCTACGCCCGGCCGCCTTTGCCCCCAGGAATTAACCTGGTACTCATTTTTGGTGTAGACTGAGTGAACCTCAGGGCCACGTGCACCTCCGGAAGTGGAAATCCCGCTTCTTAAAATTTACGACTTCCTGACGGGGAATCGGACCCACATTCTTCCGGGTGACCCGAGCACGCCTTTACCACCACCTCAGCCAGGCAGCCCCTATTGACCTTACTAGGTTACTGCAAAAATAAAAAATAAAACGACAAAAGTGACTGATCTGTTTTTTCGTCGAGATGAGTGATATAACTTGACAATATATTGCATTACTCCTAGTTGCTGTAATTAAATTTATTTTAGTCATTAATAGGTTTCTACGTTCTTTTCTTGAGGGGGCCCGAACGTTTATTTTAGTAGGTGAGCAAGCATCGCATTCGTCACGCCCCTGCTTTCATATAGAGATATGCGTTCAGCATCGCTGATTCCTCTGAAGTTGGTTTTCGTGCTTTCCCCATTTTCACACGCCAGAGGCCGTAGCCGTGTTGAAACACCGGATCCCGTGAGATCTGCGAAGTTAAGCGACATTGGGCGAGGTCAAGTTTTGGATGGGTTGCCACGCGCTGTTCGTGAGGGGTAAAGGAATGAAGGAGCAGAAAAAAAAAACTGGCCACCCTACCGTACGCAAACTCCGACTCAGGCACACCTCTGCGGAGGTTCGGACCTGCCTTCGGGCAGAATACACCTTACCTTACCTACCATTTCCGCACCAGGAAAATGTTGACACTGCATCTTAATTGAGGCCACGGACGCTTCCTTCACAATCCTTGCGTTGTCGAAAACCTTCGATGTGTTAATGCGACGTTGAACCACTAGTAAAAGATTAAATCAAAACTCCTCTGAAGTCCGCCTCTGTGGTGTAGTGGTTAGTGTGATTAGTTGCCACCCCTGGAGGCCCGGGTTCGATTCCCGGCTCTGCCACGAAATTTGAAAAGTGGTACGAGGGCTGGAACGGGATCCACTCAGCCTCGGGAGGTCAACTGAGTAGAGGTGGGTTCGATTCCCATCTCAGCCATCCTGGAAGTGGTTTTCCGCGGTTTCCCACTTCTCCTCCAGGCGAATGCCGGGATGGTACCTAACTTAAGGCCACGGCCGCTTTCTTCCCTCTTCCTTGTCTATCCCTTCCAGTCGTCCCATCCCCCGCCAAGGCCCCTGTTCAGGATAGCAGGTGAGGCCGCCTGGGCGAGGTACTGGTCATCCTCCCCAGTTGTATCCCCCGATCCAGAGTCTGAAGCTCCAGGACACTGCCCTTGAGGCGGTAGAGGTGGGATCCGTCGCTGAGTCCGAGGGAAAAACCAACCCTGGAGGATAAACAGATTAAGTAAGTAAGTAACTCATCTGAGCTTTATGTCTCTCTTCGAAATATCGTTCAATGACAGGCGTTCAGTATTAATTGCGTTAACTTGTGATAAGCCTACTTAATCCTTTATTTTCACTGTGGAGACGTTGCGCTGCTTGTGACTTGTTGGTATGAAATTCCAGGTAGTCTACTGGTTTATGTCCGTTATTGGCGTTGCAATGAAATTCTTCTCTGCTAATCTGCATGGACTCTGCTGCAAGGATTCCTTCGCTGCGCTGCACTTCCTTATGTGTACTTTGAACGTATTTTAAAGGGTTAATGTGTGATTTGATCCTGCATTTAACATATTTATAATTTTAGATATCGTAAGAATATTTTAAATTTAAAAAAATGAAAGACGTATCCTCCGGAAAATTCATGGGCCGGTGGCTGATGTTTTACGGGCACATTCTGAGAATGGACAACGGCAGAATTACGAAGAAAATCTCACTCATCAAAAGTTACAAGACTGGAAGCATGTGGCCCACTAAAAAGAAAAAGAAAATAGACTTAGCTTCCGCTGGAATTTCTGGTACTGATGTCCCAGACCGCCCTAAATTTTGTAAATTGATAAATACGCGCCAACCTCTTCCACAGGAAAGAAAGGAAAAACTAATTTCAGGGATCTACAGGTACTGGGAATGAAAGCGAGCATCCAAAAACAACTAGTCATAAGTGCTCCCTAGTGGGCTTAAATCACTAATAAAATTTTAAATAAAATCTAATTTTTATTTATTTTTTCTTTCTGACATTGCACATTGCCACAAGGCCAAGAATATCAGATAAAAGATGATAATTATGTATTACAAAGATGCCATAATGAATATTAGTAATGGTTAGGGTTCGGAAGTTTTTTTTTGCTAGGGGCTTTACGTCGCACCGACACAGATAGGTCTTATGGCGACGATGGGATAGGAAAGGCCTAGGAGTTGGAAGGAAGCGGCCGTGGCCTTAATTAAGGTACAGCCCCAGCATTTGCCTCGTGTGAAAATGGGAAACCACGGAAAACCATTTTCAGGGCTGCCGATAGTGGGATTCGAACCTACTATCTCCCGGATGCAAGCTCACAGCCGCGCGCCTCTACGCGCACGGCCAACTCGCCCGGTGGTTCGGAAGTTTATGACCTAAAGAAAGTAAAATATGACTTAAGCGTTTTAGGGATAGGTAGAAAGTATTACCATAGCGAGTAGAGGGAAGAAGTGTGATCATTCCCCTAGTTCATCGGTTCCTCCGTTAGGCCGCTCTCCCAGCAGTATTTGAGCTTGGGCTTACAAGTCAGCATACAAATAAAAGACAATTATTGCATGAAAAATATTATGCATTTGCTTACCATTCCAGAAGTCAATTGTTAGATAGTTTAGATAGCTTCCGGGTAGACTTTGTGGTCTTAGAAGATTTCAGTTCCTTTCTCATCTGTCCTGTTACAAAATAAAATCGACATTTCATATAACGTAACACAAGTTTAGGGACAATGTCCGCAACATGGTCATCGCAGCATCCTAATTCGTTCGAATACATCGCCCCATAGACTATGTTTACAGGAGAGTTTTTGTTCCACTACACTTATAAGTTGCACGAACACATTATGAACTGCTCTTGAAGGATGGGTGAGGAAATTGCTGTCAGTGCTGTATTTATTGCTATAGTCCCTAATAAATGTGAGGGCTGCGGCAAGTATTTCTTCTGTAGGCTTTCCGTGAAGCAGGCTGACACATTTATGACATTTTGTGACCTTAGGTACATTACGTACTATATATCCAGATTATAAATCAAACACTCCTTTGCAAGACTGCGGCTATCACTGTTAATTAGACCTAAATTGTTCGCCCAGTTCGGTAAGAGGTCATTCATGTTCTCAGTGAAGTCTAGTGCTTGTCTTATTTTCTTTTGTGCATTTTCTACTATAGCCTTATTTGTCTCTCCTGTCTTCTTAGCCAGTATTCTCATTTGATTGACGAATTATGTCAATGTCAGTTCAAATTTGGGCTCACAATTACTACCGGATGACAGGGCAAGTTTGGTTGGGATATAAATAGATTGCAACATGTGTTAATTCAGAAAATCTGTTGTTGAAGGGTGGTCTTCACAACTTAATGAGCATAATATACCAAAGTGCCGTTCTAGTGGATCTTGATTAAATTTGGCTTTGAGCACATATCGGAATCCATTATTCCATAAATACTCGGACACCTGAATTGTTACTCTTAGGAATTCAAGAGTTCTTTCTGAAGCAAAAGTATTATTCTTCCCACTGAGGCTAGCTCTCCATTTTATTAAGGCTTGATGCCCTATTGAATCTTTATAAAGAGCCCCTGCCGGTGTAGAAGTATTTGATACATCTATTAGGATGTTTAATTCCCTTGTGAACGTTTCTGTCGGTTCGCTGTTTTCAAATCCCTCCGAGTGTACCTGTATAAAGAACTTTATGCCATTTGCAACAGAATTACTAAATAACTGAAAAGCAAGTCTCACGTTCATGCGCTGAAATGAAGTGGGGTCTATATGTGCAGACCTTAGCTTGTGGCAAACTTTCAAACCTGTAAATTTATGGCAGTTATCCATTTCAAAAACTTGTCGATATAATTTAAAGTCGAATACTTCATTATTGTAATAGACTTGCCTTTTGTCGTGAAAAATTATTTCTGATGTACTTAATTATATGTACAGCATCTGAAAAGGCCCAAAGTCTCCTACTAGAATCAAAGGAATTAAAAAACAGAGCGCACGACCTTCCCTTCTTTTCCATTTATTCCTAAATATTTCTACACCTTTTTTATTAGACTGACTTCCGTCTGAGGTGAAACCTATAATTCTGGCGCCAATTTGCTCCATTTGTTTTTTTTGCTAGGGGCTTTACGTCGCGCCGACACAGATAGGTCTTATGGCGACGATGGGATAGGAAAGACCTAGGAGTTGGAAGGAAGCGGCCGTGGCCTTAATTAACGTACAGCCCCAGCATTTTCCTGCTGTGAAAATGGGAAACCACGGAAAACCATTTTCAGGGCTGCCGATAGTGGGATTCGAACCTACTATCTCCCGGATGCAAGCTCACAGCCGCTCCAGTTGTAAGACAACCTGGATTAAAATTCGTGACAAAATATCACCAAGTGTGAAATTTCGGCTTGCATACACAGCAACCGGCTGAACCCAATTATTCAATAGGGGCACAAACATGAACACTAACGTACGATTTGAGAGTTTATTTTTCCCGTGTTCTTGAGTGTGTTCTCCTAAATTTACGAATCCATCAACTTTTAATGAGGTGGTGTTAAACTGAATCTCTTCTCTCAGTTTTACTTCGTCATATATGAGAATTCCCGCGGGATTGTGTTTACCCTTCTCATCGCAGAAATAGTTCTCAATAGCACTAATGGCATGGGTGTTCACCCCGTAACGGCACTTAAGACCTTTAACTAATTTTTGCAGGTGAGCCTCCGACGGAAGGGGAAGCATGTTATGCCTTAAACAGTGTCTATAGCCCTTAGGTGATTTAATTTTAAATAAGAGACTCTCCAAAAGGAATTCATTATCATATCTCATTCCTTTCTTATTTCTTAGCTGGCAAATTTTGTAGCATGGTGTCAATAATCACCTTTTGCTTTCTGCTTAATGTGGGCTCACTTGAATATTTTGGCTGTAATTTGGAATCTCTTAGTTGTTTTTCTAGCAACAAAATCTTAGCATTAGCTATTTTCAATTTATTACGGATAGTCATTTTATTACGTCCCTGTCTCTTTAGTTTGTTTCTAAGTGAACTTATTGTCTTTTTAGCCGCGTATGAATTTATTTCATTTTGTTTTATCACTCTCAGAAAAAGCATCGAAATTTAATTCGCGGTGAGGCCTGTATGATTTGTTTCTTGATCTTTCCTTCGTCTTCGGAGGCTGTCTTTTTCAGGGTGATTTTCGTTTGTTTAATTGTTTCGTGAGATATTGTGGCAAATTGGGGAATATATGAGGAACAGCGCCAGTTTTCAGTTTCCATCTATCCCTAGAAATTTCTACTTGTTCGCCTTGTATTACAAATGAATCTGATTTAACAATAAATTCATCAGAATGTGAATCGCACACATAACACTTATCAGAAAGCTTTTTGTCCTTTCTGGGAATCGCCTTTTCCCATTTTGAATATTCTGCTTCATTTTTAGGTGGTTTGAAGAAGTGTTTACCTTTCGTAGTTTTGTAGCCAGACTTACACCCTGGAACGAAGCAAGTAGGCATTTTTTCCTCATCGGTATTTTTGCAAGTTTTATAAATTCAGCACTATATTTACACCAAATAAAATAATTCCATCACCAAATCACACGCTCTTCACTTTCACTCAACAATGATGCACGACAATTAAGTTTTTGCCTTCACAGAACAACACTACCGAACATAACCATATTACAACTACAGATACCAACCCTCAGATAGCAACGGTGCTGCCCCTAGCGGACAATTCATCACAGTCCCTATATTAGCCAACAGGAAACAACTTAAGAGCTCACACTTTCTCTTCTACTCGTTATGGTATTACTAACATTAAATGTATGCCGGCCCCGCGGCATAGGATTAACGTGCCTGCCTTTTACCCGGAGGCCCCGGGTTCGATTCCCGGCCAGGTCAGGGATTTTTACCTGCATCTGAGGGCTGGTTCGAGGTCCACTCAGCCTATGTGATTACAATTGAAGAGCTATCTGACGGTGAGATGGTGGCCCCGGTCTCGAAAGCCAAGAATAACGGCCGAGAGGATCCGTCGCGCTGACCACACGGCACCTCGTAATCTGCAGGCCTTCGAGCTGAGCAGAGGTCGTTTGGTAGGCCATGGCCCCTCGGGGCTGTTGCGCCATGGGGTTTGGGGGTTAACATTAAATGTGTCAAAAAGTGATTAGTGGTAACACAACAGACACATTTAATCATGCAAACTGACAGAACTACAGTATGTACGTTAAAATTTTATACATTCGTTCAGAATCATAGCCCTGAGGAGCAGTTTTCACTCTGTTTTATTAGAGAAGAGAAAAAATACAACAACAACAGCAACAGAAAAACGAAATATTAGCAATGTTTTTGGTACCTGTCGGTGTAAGTTGGTACAGTTTCACTTTCCCGGAATCACGTCTTATTAACTCGCTACCTACCTGTTTCGGGAAAAGAAAGAAAAATACATCTACTAGAGTACTTTGAAATCCTTTGTCTGAAACTCGGCGCAGATAACATGTACTTTGTTAAAAACGACGCATTAATTTAAATAAAAATGCTCAAAATATAATATATATTATAAAAATATAACACTGATATGAGCAAAATATAACCAAAATAATAAAAAATTGGCCGAAATATGCATTTAAATGCAATTTAAAATTGTTTAAACGGGGTCGGGGATCCATTATTCACAGTTATTTTTTCCGATTTCGGGTAAAATGAGCTCTGGAAAGAAATATGACTTTTCCTTAACTTACGAACCTTAGTAATGATGAACATAATTATAATTATCCATATTATGGATATTCATGGTTTACTAACATCTGTATGTATCCTTTCAATGCAAGAAGGGCCACCTCATTGTCTACCTGCTTGCTGATTAAAAAATACATAAAAAAAGGAATAATTTTTGATTGTTCCACGGCTCTCAATCATTAGTCTGGTAACAGTAATTTTCTGCAAGAATTAGGCGTAATTCCTCTTGAGAAATCCACTGTAATTGAGACAATCTAACGATATTTTAGGGTTAGAATTGTTGCTCATTTCATGAAGAGAGCAAAATACTATTCATTATAATATTTAATGAACTGGTCAAGGGTGATATATATTCGCTAAAGAAAAGGAACCAGCGTATGGTATAGTATGCTATTTTAATTATTATTAAAGTGCAATTCACTTCACTTCCCATGTAGATACAAACCTTCTGAAGACCCACAACAAACATTATAGCTATAGATTCAATTGTTTGTGAGAAAAGTGTATCCACGAGGAACACGGCTCACACGAACTCCGCAACTTTCCCAAAACTGCCTTAAAAATATATATATATTGAACCCGAGTGACTGGGGTCCAAAGTCAATCATGATTTGATTTATGAAATAATACATGGAACATTTATTGAAGTACAGAATTTTTTTTCCACACGAGTAATGTTGAAATAATACAAGTTGGTCAGACGACAGACTGGAGCCGTGGAGCTTAGTCTGTCACAACAGAATTTAGCTGCTTCACAGCAGGAAAGCCCATTAGTTTGGCGACCAGGAAAATACAAGTTCACAAATAAGTCTTGGTCAGAAAGAGAAGGGGGTAGTTTGACACAATGGAAGCTTGCAACATGAACAGTGCGCTGGGATATTTTGGGCGGACGGAAACTTCCGCGACGTCACAAGTTCCAGGAAAGGTTGAATGGAAAAGTACAGTGGTTTCGACGACATTCGCGAGCCTAGGTTCTTGCAGGTGGAAACTTAAATCACGTGACCACTTGTAGGCCAATCGCAAAAAGTTATTGGGAGACTCAGGGATACCATCTTGAGAGATGGTGGATGAGACACTAATGTAACTTCGAATGTAATCAGTAATACATTATTGTGAGTACACGGATCAATGTAATGAAATTATTAGATGTCACGCATGGAAAAATAATCGATAATTATTGGCAAATTAAATAAATTGAAGGCTGGATTTCGTGGAAACCAGACAGCTTGAATGTCATTGGCTGGACGAAAACCACGTTGTAATTGACGCTTCCAAGGGCGCGAAATGTGAGGAGCTAAATCCACCCGTATCTCCGAAATCTATGAATGTCGGGAGTTCATATTTAATCCAGCGAATATGCTAGAGGAGTGGATTAATTTGATATAAATTATAACGTCCAATTCGGAATGCAGGTGCCGATATTAAAAATCCACCCCCTCCATCATGGATATGACGTCAGTTAATGCGCTAGGGAAGGCTTCATCAATATATACGAGCGCATGGGACACTCACGACCAGTCTTACAAGTCTTAGCAGTCTTAGCAGTCTTACTAGTCTTACTTGTCTTGAAACTAAACTTCGGAGCGGAACTACCGTCCGCGCTCGACTTGACATTGTACTTCGAAGCTGAACGACCGTCCGCAGCTGAATTCAAACCCGTCGTGCTTACAGTAATTCAACAGGTATTGGTGCGAACATCCGCCGGTACTTATAAAATGTGACCGCGCTCGAAAACCGTGAACTGAAAGTAGTTAACTTAGGACAGTGTGTGCCAGTTACAAATATCGTAGTAAAGTTAATTAAATGCATTGTAAGAGTGAGTAATATAAAATTCAACTGCACAGCACTAAGTGCAAGAATAGAATACTGTGTGACGAACAGTACCTTGGGGAAATAATAGCCTGTGCTTAGGAAAACCGAACCGCTATCATGAACACTTCAAAAGTGCAACGTGAATCAGGCGTATCGCGTCGGACAACGTAAATCGGGTCCATGTCCTTTGTGCGGTAAATGGACGAAGCTTAAAACAGTGTAATATAATAAGTCTTGGGTCTAGGGTGTTAATTTGTTTTGTATAAGTCAACTTTTCAGTGTTAACATCGTCAATGGTGAAGTAGTGTGATATTTAAAGTATTAGTATAAAATGGTGATGTGCCAGGAAATCAGATATGGAATAACGCCTGCAAGAATGGGCGAGTAGAACGGCAGAATGGGGCCGTGATGGTCCCTCATCTGCCAAGCTGCAATGGATAACCTACAACTAAGATGAGTGCCTACATGTAAATAATATTTGGGAAATGTTAGCGTGATTGGGAAAATGGGAATAATTTGATTAGACTTGGTTACCTTCTGTAACAAGATGGGTCGCTTAACGATCCCATCCTAAATTTGTAGCACGGACAGGATTAAGGAATAATAAAGTAAATAATCGGGTCTTCTTGTGTATTCAGTTTGTTGTAGATGTGCATTTTGTAGATATAGGGTAGTACGTTAAGTCATGCATGCATTCATATTTCTTTGTAGTCAAGAATATTTTTACATTTGAATTGGTTATAATAGTCTAAAAGACCCGATGTGTGCTTTTCTGTCAGTCGTTTGACGAGTTATATAATGACGTTGAAGGAAAGTTCAGCCTTGTCATGCCGGCTGTGTTTTGTTGTTGATCAGTGTGTTCATATGTTCAAAGGGAAGTTGTTAAATTTGTGAGAAGCGATATTAATAATAAAAATAATTCAAGAGATATTGGAATTTTAGTGAGCAGTGCGTAATGATAAAATTTAAGTGATAAGGTGTTGAGTTTATCGGGAATCATTTAATGACGGGATGTCGTTTTTAATTCGGAATTAAAGTGTGTGGTAATTTAATTTGATCAATTAATAATATTGAAAAATAATATCGGTGCTAATAATCCGTACATGTTAATGAACGTGTGGTTTAAATGACGGTCCAATATTTTTTTTACGAATAAATGTCGTGTCTTAAATTTGCAATTCATTAGCCGGAACACGTAGGACTAATATTACGAAACCATGATTGTCAAATTTTGGTAAATATAATTTCAAAATGTTACGATTATTTATGGAGAACGAACTAAGGCGTAGATCAAAATGAGATAGAAAAATGTTAAAGAATCTGCAGTCAGATAATAAAAGGTCGTACGATGTCAGAAGTGGAATAAATAAGTTAGTTGATAATTCTGTGAGAAATAAATGAATCAAGGAATATTGAGATAGAAAGGGATATAAATTCCGTATGAGAAACACTTAGGATATTGAAATGAGTGTAAAATGTACGGGCAGTGTCACAGAGAAATACTGAGTTACGTAGCGGGTAGAATTCGAACCCGTGACAGCATGTACGAAGTAAATAGACTGCACCGCTAGTCGTCGAGATACTACGGATCTAAGGATAATGAGAGTTCAGATTCCACATAAATGATCGTATATTGTAATCATTGTAATGACGAGTGATGACAATCATGATGGCGTGATGATAATAATAAATATTGCAGATAAAAGAGTGGACCGCCTTAATTAAATGAGCGTTGATAAAGATGTTAAACGGGAATCTAAATGATAATATGCAACCGATAATAATAGTAACAATGTTAGGACGATGATAAATCATCGCGGTCAGATTAATAATAATTATCATAATGATAATAGCAATGATGTCGTTGGTTGATCAGTAAATAATTGTAATCGCGACGGATATCTTAATGAATTTTTGGCGGAAGTGACCGTTTCAGTAATGATAATAATGATAATAATAAAATCTTGAGTGACATTAATAATAATGATAATATCTTGAGTCACCTATTCATTAATAATAATAACAATCACAAGAGGGATATAATAATAATAATAATAATAATAATAATAATAAGAATAATAACAGTAATAACCTACGTATTTGCGTCCCGCATAATAATGACGATGTTAATCAAACGTGACAGTGGCAGGAACCGTTGAGTATAATAATAATAATAATAATAATAATAATAATAATAATAATAATAATAATAATAATAATAATAATAATAATAATTGTACCGGGCGGTACACCTCCACGCCGCTAATTCAAGCTTTGCGCCAGTTGAAACTCCTCTACTGGAGGAAGTCTGAACTTTATTTACTCTGTTAATTTTCAAGTTTCTCAGAAGATGTCACTACTTGTAAATTTTGAAGTTTCTGAACTGGGTCGTTTTCGATGTATTTTGTTTTGCCTGTAGTAAGAAGTGTGGACAATCTCTTCCAGATGGCACTACTGAAGAACTACAATTATGCACCGTAGTGCGAAGTGAAAGAACTATGTTTTTGGAGAAATTTTGTGTTCATAAGTTTGTGCTTTGTTAAATTTCTTTCAGTTATTGTTTAAGTTGGCAATATTAACCCTTTCTTTCCGCCAGTTTTGAATTTAACCAATAGGGAATGTCGGTAATTAATTTTCCACCAATAATGTGTTTCTTCTTCATCTTGTGTAGGGGTTTTCGTGGTTAGCCAATAAAATTCTTGTGGGAGGGTGTTCTCATTCCTGAAACGCCTCGAACTTTCCACGAGGGTATATAAACTGCTGATTTTCGGGTCACCGGGCCACTTCAGTAACATCTATCAGTGTGTAAAGTACGTAGCGGGGGGCGGGAAGCGCCTCTTTCTTCGGGCAGCAGTTCAGCCACCAGGTAATGGCCGTTTAATAACTTCTTTTCTTGCTAGCTCAGCAGTTTAACTCTCGGGGCAGGTCCGAAGCCTTTCTACCATGTAACTTTTCCCCTAAAATGTAAAGACACTTAGTATCAATTCTATCTTTTAAACTACATATTGGGATAGAGAGTGCTTAACCCTCTCGAGCTCCCACTCATACTGCGTTGAGGTGAACTTATTTTCTCAACCGTTTCTTCCTTAATGTAATGTAAATTGTCTCCTTCTATGAGTCACCTCTCTAGTATGGGATTAGCCCTTGCAGTAACGGCCTAGTGCCGAGTAGGTTTTATATAAGGTGTATTAGGAGTGCAAGAACGCCTCCTCTCAAGTTGGTATTTTAAAGGCCATGTAATTGACCTGTTTCTTTACTTAATAGGCCTCAGTAGGTTGGGTATTTTTACCCCTGTTTTCATGTCCTTGGAGGACAACTTGAAAGTGGAGTTTGGTGTGGCCTTTGATAGGCTCGAACTTAAGAGCAGGTTGCTCATTCTAAAATTTTGTTTTCTGCGCGCCTCGAGGAGGCTTTACTGTGTAATTGGGAGCAAGTGCTCCTGGGCATGATAGGGGTCTTCTGCCCCTTTGTTGAATTCTATATATCGTAAGGTTGGGCTTATAGCTCAAGAATTGTGTGTCTGGCTCTCGGAGCCCAAATTCTGTAACTCTGTAATTGTACATTATCGATTTGTGTTTCGGCTACTTGGTACCTGTTCTATTTGTTATTTCTTAATCTTGAAAAGGGAATATAACCTTGTTCAATTTTATCTTAACTTTAATTTCGTATTTTGAGACCTGTTCACCCCCGCACCTTCTTTCACCTCTGCTAATCCACCAAACCACGGTAATAATAATAATAATAATAATAATAATAATAATAATAATAATAATAATAATAATAATAATAATAATAATAATAATAATTTCAATGATGATAATTTCGTGGATGAATGAATATTCTGGCGATAGTGAATTAAATAATTGGTGACAACATCCCTCTATTCGAGTAGTTTGAATAATAAGAATAATAAATATTTTAGTCATTTGTTACCTTGTTATCGTACGGTTTCCGCACGAGACATGTTACAGTAACACTTAGTGTGTTTGTTTACTTCGCTTGCGATGCGAGGGGAGGTCTTCAGCACGGTATTTCCCACCGCTTCTCGTTATCTCATCTGTGGCAGTAGTCTACTGAGGCTACTTTGTAACATTTCAGATCATGTGTAAATAAAATATAAATGTTAATTCAGTGGTATGGCATCAGCTGGACATCGTAAGATAGGAAATGTCCGTGTAATACATTTTTCACAATTCACGAGAACATTACCCAGTCCGAGTACCGGCCTTGGAAAAATGTAGATAGCCGGGGCACTACATCTAGGTTAAATCGAGAAGCCGACCATAAACATAATTATGCTCGGGCTCTCGATATAAGGAAGGCTCTTCCTGGAACGACGGTTCGATTCAAACGTAATCGATCCGTAAATTATACCCCAAAATGTCATTTTATTTCAGGATAAACCCAGCAGAATATTGTTACCACTTGCGGTATAGCAAGTGATTTGTTTTATGTAACGTATGAGAAATTTAATTGTTGTTGCCAAATGTACCAAAATTCCGTTCGCTGGATGGCGCAATAAACTGCTCCTTCTGGCAATTATTTCAAAGGAAACCATTCTCATAATCTTTTTATTGTAGTTAGATGTTATGCCCTTTTCCAATTTAAATGTCACTTCCTAGTCCTGTCATGGAGTCCTTAAATTCATGTTTACAATCGAGCTTTCCCCATTTTATTTTTAATTGCTCCGTTCATTCCCGTGTTCACCGAGGCCTCTATGTTTAAATATTTGTTGACTTAAACAATGAACCGACACCCTTGAGATTACTGCTAGTCTGGGAATCGGGAGGTGGACTGGTGCAATATATTTTGCTTTAGATCAGTATCGAACCAAACAGCCATCTGGATATGACAACATCCTGGTTTGAACTTTACAATTCATTAGAAGTCATCGTCACAGTTTGCAATATATAAAGACATATATGTTGATCATCATCACATCATAATCACATAAATATCCATATAAAACAAGTCAAATTTATAGGCAAGTTTTTGTTACACAGTTCCTAATAATAGTATACACTCTTTTGCCTTTAGTCGCCAGTAGTGGACTTACACAGGTTGGTAACTGTTGCTTAGCGTGAAGCAACATTTTGCTGTTGGTGGTCAAAACTGTCCTTACCGCCAGTACACGAACTGCGCAACTAGCAGCAGACCTGTGATCATCTCTAGGCCACTTCCTGCAACGCATCAGCAAGCCGTACAATAACGTGCTTCAATTGCAAGTACTTTTATTCAGAATACTGTATATTGTTACTAATAAAACTCCGTCTGCTTCATTACTCCAATTTATTTCAGGATGACTCAATAAATGAACACAAAATTCTAATTAACCATGAATTACCGCACTCACTAATTACTGTCTGTTTACAAATTGTTCTTCCTTACGGTGCAGCAGGCGGCCCAGCCCGTTGATCTGCCTGGGGACGCTTAATCCTTACTTGCACTTCCGCAAGTCCAGTCACCTCATGTAGCAGTTGTGTTTAGACCGCTGAATCTGAACACAGGGCTACGGCCCACTCGACACACGATAACTGTTCGTTGGTTCGACTCAACAGACAGTCCGGTAATTCACAGAGTCACATGCAGCGAACAACTTAACAGCTCAACAGTATTCAACAGCAGGACGATACTCACAACAGCAAACATTAACACAGATCCATTTATCCTCGCACTCACTATTGCGGGTTTCCTCGCTGACTCACGGCGGTACTCAGGCCACAGAAATACACAGGCACACAGCACTCTCAGGCAGTAGGGCCTACACGTCTTACGTTCCGTCGTATCCAGCCCATTTACTCACAGGTCTCTCCGACACCACAAAGACAGCTCGCTCGCAGGGGCCTTGTATTTATACCTTGATGTTTGACCACTACAACATTCAGGGTTCGGCTGGAGATCGAACTTTACTGTCGTATCTTACAGAAAGCGCTTGGAGAAACTAGATGAAGGGAACAATAGACGAAGGGCCGTGGCATGTCCTCGGGTGGGCTGGGAAGTTCCCCGAGCTGACTTAATCATCCCCTTTCATTTAATACCGAAGGGGCAGCGACAAGGTTGACGGTCGCTTAGTACGTAACAATACTTTTAAGCTAACGATAACATTTAAACTTTGTACGAAGCACATTTCAAAAAGTGCACTTTGTCAATTTCATCATTTTTTCACTGCACAATTTTCTTCTGGATGTCGTTCTTTGATTTTCTTGTCAGTTTTTAGTACGGAACCAGAGCCGACACTATGTAGCCGAATGTAAGAGTCTGTCTATATCCTCAAGAGGGATCATGAGTGTGATTTTCCACCCGCCTGCACAAGACATGATCACTCCCCAATATTGAAAGTCTGGCATTACAGGTCTTTTTCGAGCATCTCCAACCCTGATCACCAGCAGATTTCACTTTCCTATGATGTCTGAAGTAAAGTTTTTAAAGAGTAGGAGTGCCTGACCCCTTTCACTATACATTACTTTTACACTGTTCTCCATCTTCAATATCACTATCCTAAACGTAAACCAGGACTTTTCAGTACCTTACTTTCTCGACGGTAGATTCACCGCTACTATGCTCTTCTCTGCCACAGGTACAAGCTAGTCGGACGCACCTGTTTTTCTACCTGAAGGGCAAGTTGCGGAATTCGGGTATGGGGATTAGTGGACACTTCCTAGACCTTTTTTGTATTGCGGTGAGCAACATTACAATTGAAAAAAGGCGCAAAATTTCGCTCAATTCATTAAATGACACAGTATGCACAACGATAACATATACTTGTCTCGTATGCGTAAATATATAAATATATTACTTGTAGTTATAACAAATTATTTAGTACGGTATATATTCCAAGTGAATGAACGATATTCAATGACGATAAATTCTGTTCTATTCTACTATATTGTGAATTCCTGTAGTGTGCCCTATAATGACTTAGTTCCCGTCAGGCTAATGCCGAGATTGAACTAAGTGCATCATAGTGAACAATACATCCACCAGAAGTGAATAAACATGGCACATAGCTTACCTTGCAAATAGTATCCTCTCCATCAGCTCCGGCGTAACAGCATCAATCAGGAGGTGTCGGGTTTTAAAAGGGGTACAAAAATGAATTTGAATGAAGAGGATAATAAAAAAAGATAAGAATGCAAGGAGTGAACCAACACTAACCAAAAATAACTCAAAATTTAGCTGCATTCAATATTAACAATCTGGTTTATTACAATATACTCGGATTTTATAATTAACAAATGTCCAAGGCATATATGATGGATATGACAATCATTATTCATTTATAGACATCTTGTACACGTCGTTTTGTTATGACATATATTTGGTGTAGAGGAGACATCATCGTCAGCACTGCAAAAACCATATAACATTTACATAAGAAAATGAATATTTTAATACGAATATGCACACTAGGCAGGTCACGTCTATCACTAACTTCCTTCTATATACAAAAATCTATGTCTCAGTGCTCATAAACATCTTACAAATACCACAGAAACATGCTATTTACACACTATCGTCGGGGAATCGATCCCTAGACCTTCCAAGTACAACACACGCAGAATATAAGATAAAAATAAGAGGAAATCTAATATATTATGTCATGCCGATATATCAAACAAGTTGCGGATCTCTGTGAATGACATTGACAATCCGATACATATTATCTCTATTGGGACCGTAATGTAAAAGGTCTATGCTCTACTGTATTCTCGACAGACAACACTCAGCGCTTAACTTTCAGACATCCGTGTCATGACGTCACAACTACACCCTTAGGCTCTCAAACCTCGGGTTTGTAACAAGTAAGCGGCCATTTCCCTTGGCTATAAATAACCCACAGCTAACGAAGTGTAAACACAGACATGTGAAGGGAGCCTTAAATCTTGCACCCCTATCGCCATCACCATTATATACTGGCTACAAGCCATAATATTCATTACATTACCAATTCAACAGTCTTTCGCAGACGTGCTACATACAACAGGCTTATACATCAATTAGACTTGGTGCTATCTGCAGCACATTCTTATTCTGGCCCTCTTACTGGTGCTCACATCGCACAAATTCTTTCTTCACTGTCATTTCTTATACTTGATAGGGCCTCATATTACTTCTTTGAGCACAATAAGCGCATTACACAATTCTTATAAGCCTCTTAAGCTATGACTCGTTCAACGTGATATGACAACCCGTGTAGGTTTAAGAGATTATTGAAGATCTTATGCATTTTTCATAAAACAACAAATATTACGATCAACATGACACATGCATCCGGGAAATATATAACTGCCTGTCTAAGTTACTGTGTTGAGACCGTAATGGTCCGATACATGAAATACACGAAGTTAAATTCGCAACCATGACCATAATATAGGCAAGAATGACCACACTAAGCAAAGGAAACTAATAACTTGCAACTCTACTAGCCTAACTGAGTTCGAGACCTGGGCATAGATACTATATACACGACTATTTACCCTAACTTATCTACATGTTGGCTGAAGGCCAACTCTCGATCCTGTCTCTGAATCGGTTATGGCGATTCGTGCCTAGACAATGGAAAGTTCTAACCTGTATCTGTGTACATATCTGAACAGCTCCCCTACGGACATCTCTGATTACTGCATCATGATGGCTTTAGCTGCTGGTGGCACACATGGTTTGACGTCTGGAGACATCCTGGCTGGCGGTAGTGTTCCTTGTGGCTCGTTCCGGTGGCTGGATGATCGCCACTTCGATGTCGTGCTGAGTAGACGTCACAGATGGTCCTGGGTCGACTCTCGATGCCGTGGAGACTGCTTGTCAGCTTCAGTTCCAGTTACCGCTCCACCGTAACAGATGATCAGTGTCTCGTCCAATCGTGATGTAGGGGAAAACTGTAAGAAAACGCACATTACATCGTGTCCTATGTTCGATGCCTATCTCCTCTCTCATCATTACTTTGGTCTGATAATATCAAGTCACTTTCGGATTGTAGACCTGATAATAGAATCACTCAATTTCCACTGCATAATAATTTTACACTTGACTGTTCTCACAATTTGACAGAACTCCACTACCCAATCAATATTCTGAGCCTACACTAATATGTGTCATTCGTTTGGTACAATGTGAACCTCAGATTACATGAAGTGAGTAATCACCAACAGCATCTTTTTCAGCAGAATATTTTCCCATGAAACCAGATCAACACTAGTTGTATAAATTTTAAGCTCAATTATCTGTGGTGGTTACTTACTTTTCCCAAGACTTAGTTGACCTTTGAGTACGCGGCTCGTAGATAAAGACAGTCTTCCCTTCGCTGGGTGGCGGCGTGACAACCTTCATGTAGCAGCGATACACCCGATGAATAAGTCTGGCACGCTTGGCAGTTGTATATATAATCAGGCTCGCGTCCTCGCTACCAAGATCTGCGTGGGTGGGCTCTTCTCCGTGCGCCCGCGTATGGAAAATTTCCCGCAATATGTGTGTCAAGTACCTCGATTATCATTTCCAATTACAACTATAGCCGTGCCGCATATCAAAATTTTCAGGAAGTTACCCTGGTTGCAGTTCTCGTATCAAATCCTATGCATTCCTCATCTAGCATAAAATATTAATTAATTTCCTCTTCCCTCCAAGATAAAAATTCCCGCGAGATTCCACGAAGCGGTGTGCGTCCAACGCTACCGATGAAGGGGCTTCGCTTGGGTAATACATTTTTTCTGTGAGTCTCTAGAAACTTCATCTCGCTTCTGATGCCACGTTCCCACGAAAAACGCGCACTCTCAGATACTCTTACACAATAAAATGCTATACAAAGCGCTTTCAGGGTGGTCTCATGCAATGTCTATAATTTATGCTAAAATCAATATTCTTCGGCCATGAACAGAATGGTTCAGTAGAGTCATGATATTTTAAGACCATACTTTTTATGGATTGTTGGACATTTGTCTATTAGAATGTACAGTACATTGTTTAACGACAATTAATTCTATTCTGTTCTATCTGTATGTATTTTCAGGTCCTTCTGAGTGATCCACACAGCTGCAGCTGCCGTGAGTTTCGAGCTCAGAAGGAACTTTGTCTACATCTGTGCTGGGCATTACTGAAGAAACTCAAACTGCGACCCGACAGCCCACTGTCTTATCAGGTAAGTTAAATTTCAATCTGCTACTGAATACTAGCATGTAAAATAGAAAACATTAAAACTAAACAATGCTTCCGCTGTTAATACTTTTCCTAAGATAATCAACATTTTTACTTTAAGAAAGCCTAATGTCCATTATAACCAATTTTCCTGAAAGCGATTTGGTTATCATCATTACTGTAGAGTAAGTACAGTTGCCACGGTGTAGTAGTCAGAGCTACCTCCATCTTTATCCATGAACCATTCTTCTTTCTCAACCTTCTTCCAGTTTTGCACTCTTTCCTCCGTCCATTTTCCTCTAAACGTCTCTTTCATATTCTCTCCTTGCAGTCCTGATGACACTCGTCCTTTGCGTATGGCCGAAACACTATAGTCTTGAATATTGAATTTTCACGACCGCATTGTAATCGAAAGCGACTTTCAACCTATTAGGTCGTGTCACGTACATTTAGTACCGGTACGTGTTGAAGAGATGTTAAGTTCAGAACAAAATTGGCCAACCAGACACCAGTGGGATCCGAACCCACAACCTCCCGATTTCGCGTCGGTTGCTCTACCAATTAAGCTATGGTGGAGGTTGTGGGTTCGGATCCCACTGGTGTCTGGTTGGCCATTTTTGTTCTGTACTTAACATCTCTTCAACACGTACTAAATGTACGTAACACGACCTAATAGGGTGAAAGTCGTTTTCGATTACTATAGTCTTGCTTTCTGATTCCTCTGAAGTAGTGTGCCTCCCATCTATTATCTTCTCGAATTTAATGTTTTGATCTGATATTTGAAACACGTTCTATCTGTCCGATGATGACAGAGGAAATAACGGAGCGAAATCGATGTGATCACCATCCGCGAAAGGCTCTAAGAACTATTTATTACGCACAGTTGTAATCTGAACATACTCTTACTCTCTTGCCAAAATATGGAACAATATAAGGCTATATTCGGTTTTTATTTTTATATGTTGCTTTACGTCGCTCCGACACAGATAGGTCTTATGGCGACGATGGGATAGGAAATGCCTAGAAGTTGGAAGGAAACGGCCGTGGCCTTAATTAAGGTACAGTCCCAGCATTTGCCTGGTGTGAAAATGGGAAACCATGGAAAACCACCATCTTCAGGGCTGCTGACAGTGGGATTCGAACCCACTATCTCCCGGATGCAAGCTCACAGCCACGGGCCCCTAACCGCACGGCCAACTCACCCGGTAAAGACATTCATAATTACATGTCCCGCAAGAAGGCGTTTGCATAATCTGCGCGAAACAACTCTTTATCACAGTGCGCCAGAAAAGTAAATAAGGAGCGTACTTTAAAGGCTGCTGTAAACAATGAAGTACAAAATAGAAGACATTCGTTTTATGGATCAATTTGAGATAAATCGTAGTCCCGAAACGTTCGAGTCAAAAGTTATTAATAATCCAAGTTGTAGGCCCGTTTCTTCTTCATCCCCGCCTAAATGCAGCAGTGTACACGCGAGCACAGAAATGGTGTCCCGGTATAAACAAAGCATGGTATACCCACACCTCCACGCTTATCGCATTGCTGCAGGTAGACAGCCCGCTACAAGACTTGTGATCGAAACGGGCACAGTGGTGGATGTATAGCAATACACACACTGTGCCTTCAGCATTACCCGTTCACTCCCTCCCCTTCTTTTCGGTACTGGAGTGGCCTTCGACACTATCCCCTTCACTCCCTCTCCTCCTTTTCTGTACTGGAGTGGGGTAGTGTTGATTGTTTACGTCGGGACACCATTTCTGTGCTTGCATGTACACAGTGGTACTCAAAGATGTACTAACGACGTTCGTGGAACACATCCCACTTGCCCTTCGTCAATGGATGTGGTTCCAATATGATGGAGCTTCACCTCACTTTGGACTGAGGATTCACGAACACCTGGATCAGACATTCCCTGCAAAGTGTATAGGAAGAGGAGGTCATAATTCGTGGCCCGCTCGTTCACCTGATCTCACCTCACTTGATTTCTTCTTGCGGGGCCATGTGAAAAGCCTTGTATATGCGACACCTGTCGAGACTGAAGAGTATCTCTTGGAAAGAATTATCGCTGCCAGCACGCTGTTCAAACGACACCGAGGATACTGGAATGGGTAGACAGAACTTGGTGCGACGATACCATACCTGCATTGACGCAGGGGGACGCCATTTTGAACATTTGTTGTAAATGGAGCAGCTTGAGAAGCTTCTGCAAGTAAACGGACTTAAATGAGTAGAATTTTTATAACTTCAGACTCGATTGTTTCCGGAATATGGTCCCTTACCTCAAATTGATCCATTTGCTATCCTCCATCATACCTGAGAGCTTGTAACATCATCACGGATACAACCTGTATAATACTGAATGACATAATTTTACCAGCAATAACACAAAATCTCGGAAGTCTTGTTTCATACTCATTGAGAATCACTGGAACACTGCGATTTACATCAGACTGAGCGGTACAGTGACTTACTAATAGCTGAACGCTGTAATTACACAGCTCAAAAAATATAGGGGAACATGTTTTTGAACGTATGCCATTCTCCACAAAGCAATACCTCACACCCAGGTCTGTATATTACCAACTAAACCGTTATTCTTTACCGTTGTATACCAAAGAACATCAATGGATTCGCGTTGATTTTCAGAACACAAACGGAAATGTCCAAATAGGGGCAAAAACAAAGTGATAACAGTCCTCCAGGGTGGATTTTTATCACAGTTGGAGAGCTTCAGTATAGTGTAGGTCCTCCACGAACATTTACCACAGCTTGGCACTACGTGGCATGCTCCGTATTAGTCAACGGAGATCACGTTGCGGTATCAGGTCCCATTCTTCAATGAGAGCCTTTTCGAGGTCTTGGAGATTCTGTGGTGGAACAGGACGCCCACGAACACTTCTGTAAAGCCTATCCCACACATGTTCGATGGGATTAAGGTCGGGACTCACTGATGGCTATTCCATCTCTTGAATGTCCAGTTCTCGCAAGACAGCTCTGGTAATGCGCGCTACATGAGTCCTGGCATTGTCGTGCATGAGTACGAATTCAGGGCTAACACCGTATGCAGCAACCAATACATGCTGTAGCAGTATCTGATCGATGTACTCCGCAGCGGTAAGATTACCACGGACGATGACAAGATCCGTACGGCCATCAATACTGATGCCACCCCACACCATCACAGAAGCTTGCCCGAATCGGTCGCCTTCCTGGAAAACATTTGACATGTACTGCTCACCACGGCATCTCCATACACGTTGACGTCCATCACGCTGTGTCAGGGAAATCTGGACTCGTCTGTAAACAACACAGGTCTCCATTGGAGAAGGTGCCAGTTGATGTGGGTACGTGAAAACAGAAGGCGAGCTGCACGATGTTGCTGCGTTAAACGGGGCACTCGAACAGGACATTTGGGTAGTAAGGACACTTCTCTTAACCTGTTCCTTACTGTCTGGTCAGACACCGTGACTCCAGTGACCATCCTGAGGTCTTGTTGCAGTTCTCTGGCAGTTGCTGAACGACGCTGCAAAGCACAGATGGTCAGATATCGGTCATCATGCTTCCACGACCTTGTCCAATCCTTCTTGTGAACTGGCCTGTCTCATTGTAGCGATTCCACAAGTGGTGAATAACTGAAGGAGAGACATTGAGATCCTCAGCAACACGACGATAAGCCCATCCTTCCTGGATCAAAGTGACGGTCCTTGCGACTTGAACCTCGTTAAGATATATCATGGGATGTGCTGGTTTACGTACAACGTAGTAGTCCGTGAACCTCACGTCGATACACGGACGCACCGCTATTCACTTTGTTTCGAGGGGTCACCTTACAGTTTAATGCATGGCTACGCCAACAGATGGAGAGTATACCTTCAATTTGACATACCCTGAGTACCTAAGGTCTCAAGGTAGGCTGTACGACCATTGGAACCCCATCTACCAAGTTAACGCTCACATACTAGACGTTACAGAACATGTTCCCCTAATTTTTTTGAACTTTGTATTTCATCACAGAAATTTACACAACATTTGCACGATATTAGAGTCTTTTTTCAGATAACTATGAAAGAAGAGTTTGGAATTCGTGGCCATAGCCAGCCTTTCCATCTTAGAGAAGGCTGATCAGCACTATGCCCCAGTTGTCAAGTTTTTGCGCCCCACGCTGTGTACGGTGCACATGTTCCTAAGTTCTGATGGCAGATTTCAGTTAATTACGTGACTCAAGTTACTAATTAATCCTGTAAAGTGAGACTTTGATTATCAACATCAAAGTGCCAACTTGAAACCAAACACGGATATCGATCGCTTCACTTCACCACCATCCATTTTGCCCCTTGTTTAATATCCACTTCTCTTTGCTGTGTTTAACGTTTTACACAGTGGTGGCTCCTGAACTTGGACAAAAGTCGAGGAAAATGAAACACGAGATAGGCTGAATCATGAACTATGTGTATGCTCTTTCAGTGAAGTTAAGTGAATCCGCTTGGTGATGTTTGTTGTTTTCAGTAGAAATACAAGATAATAACCCTTTCCTAACGAACATAGGAGAAAGTCAGAGATTTAGAAATTTGAAGAATGAAGGTAGGTTATCGCCAAAAGAAAGGATTTGTCGAGCGAGTTGGTCGTGCGGTTAGGGTCGCGCAGCTGTGAGCCTGCATTTGGGAGATAGTGGGTTAGAACCCCGCTGTCGGCAGTCCTGATTTACCATTTTCACACGAGGCAAATGCTCGAGCTGTACCTTAATGAAAGATACGGCCGCTTCCTTCCCACTCCTAGTCTTTTCCTATCCCATAGTCACCATAAGACCTATCTGTGTCGGTGCGACTTAAAGCAAATCGCAAAAAAGAAAATGAAAGAAAGAAAGAAAGAAAGAAAGAAAGAAAGAAAGAAAGAAAGAAAGAAAGAAAGGGAAACCGAGCGAGTGGCTGTGTGGATTGGATCACGTAACTGCCCTGAAGATGGTTTTTCCGTGGTTTACCATTTTCACACCAGGCAAATGTTACCTGAATTAAGGCCACGGTCGTTAAGGGGGCAAAACAGAAAATATGACAGACGCTAAAGCATGACTGAGGACATTCTGGGTCCTAACAACATTATACTAACTGACTGTTAGACATGATATACAGTAGGCTTTTGGGCTTATGCCGTGTCAAGAAAATAAGGCGAAGTTCTCTGCGAAACGTAAAGAATTTCACCTTATTTTCTTGACACGGCATAAGCCCAAAAGCCTATATCATGTGTATAAGTACGGTCCGTGAAAGCATCAATATCTCACTGTTGTTAATCGAGGTACTCTCTTCTAGTACCGTGCAATTGGCTGTACGGTATGAGTCACGTAGCCATCGGCTTGCATTCGGGAGATAGTAGGTTCGAGGCCCACTGTCGGCAGCCCTAAAGATGGTTTTCCGTGGTGTCCCATTCACACACCAGGCAAATGCTGGGGCTGTACCTTAATTAAGTCCACGGCCCCTCACTTCCCGCTCCTAGCCCTTTCCTACCCCATCGTCGCCGTAAGACCTTTCTGTGTCGATGCGACGTAAAGCAAATTGTAAAAAAAAGAAAAAAAGAAATGAAAGGAACATGAAAGGCGTGGGTGTGATGATAAAGAACTTTTTAGATACGCTATATCCCTCGAACCAACTACGGCAATCAAACAGTAAGCAATGAATAAAAATCACCATGTGACGCATCTGTTAATCACACGGTGAGGGGCTTCAACCCTCCAGCACCTGCCATCACCTCCCCTACCTTCATGAACGTCTCGTCCACAGCGTTACTAGCGAGTGTGTCAAAAGTAACATCGTGCGAGTGGAACTCAAGTTGTAAATTAATGCTCAGGCCAAAAAGGCAAACGTATTTTGTCAGCACTGCAATAGTTGTTGGGGCAGAAACGTCGTATGTGTTCAGAGTCGCATTACATGAAGTAACTCCTGTATAAGCATATGAAACGTCGTTGTACTTGAGTTCTCAACCCAAAGGATAGTTGGATCCCCAAAAAGTAGCCCCACGGGCTGTCAACGTTGGAACGTGGGTTGACGACCACGGGACCCTTAGCTGAGTTCTAATACTGCTTCCACTTACTTGTGCCAGGTTCCTTACTGTCATCTATCCTATCCGACCTCTCTTGGCCAACTCTTCTTCTCTTCAGACCCCGCCATTATTAAATTGCGAGGCCTAGGGATTCTTTCATTTTCACGTTCTTCGTGATCATTGTCTGTCTTTAGCCGATAACATTTTTCGAAGTGTCGAACCCCTTCAATTTTCCCCCTCTGATTAGTGTTATATAGAGGATGATTGCCTAGTCCAACTCGTTGGCTGAATGTTCAGAGTAATGGCCTTCGGTTCAGAGGGCCCCGAGTTCGATTCCCGACCGTGATAAGTTCAGAAAGTTAGTCTAGACATCTGACTCTCTCCAGTCACTAACAACTAAATCACTGCGTCCAGAAGTAGGAGTGAAATGGACTCAAGAAAGAAAAGACATCCATAGCACTAGAATGAAGGAATACTGGGCTAAGAGGAAGAAAAGAGCTCACCAGAGTTAAGAACCACGTGGTCCATCGTAGGCCTAAACGAAGACGAAGAAGAAGAAGAAAAGCTAAAATATGACTTATGTATTTTAGGGATAGGTAGCAAGTTGCTTTACGTCGTACTGACACAGATAGGTCTTATGATGACAATGCGATAAGAAAGGGTCAGGAGTGGGAAGAAAGCGGCCGTGGCCTTAATTAAGGTACAGCCCCAGCATTATCCTGGTATGAAAATGGGAAAATGGGAAAATGGGGTTCGAACCCACTATCTCTCGAATGCAAAAATTTTTTATTAGCATGCTTTTTGGTAACTCGGCGCACGTTCGCACAGCATGTCATTCTCGGAAACATATATTCTAAACCTGCTACCTATCTGTTTCGGGAAAATAAAAAATAATGCATCTACTACATTGGAAATCCCGTGTTTGAAACTCGACGCAGATAACATGTACCTTGTTAAAAACGACGCCTCAATTTGAATAAAAATGCTCAAAATGTGACTAAATATGACCTTATATCACTGAAATTAGCAAAATATGACCAAATCAATTAAAATGGCCGAAATATGCATTTATATACAACATAAAATTTGCTTTAAACTGAGTCAGGGATCTATCATTCACAGTTATCTTTCAGATTTCGGGTAAAATGACCTCAGGAATGAAATATGACGTTTCCTTAACATCCAAACCTTACTTATAATTAACCCCCTGTAAAATAAAGCTTCTCAGTGAGAGTTCTTGTTAACTTATTTTTTGAAACGCCTTTGTAGATGCTTTTAGTCTGACAATCACACTGTCCTGAGTTATACCACTGGGTAGTTGGACGTCGTCTGAATATGTGATAAAAGGAGCCGATTTCGACAAGTTTACAACTAAACTGTGTTGATAGGATCTCGACTGCGCCCTTCAGCCTGAGGAGTTCTCTTTGAAGTGGGGCTGAAAGGCGGGCTAGCAGACACACGCTTTAATGTTCCATCCTTTAAGAAGGAGCAAGAATTTTCTCAGTTGCCTCATTATGGAGATCGCTCCTTTAAGCAAGCACTCTCCTTTCTTCCTTCTTCTTTTTCTGTGACGAGGAGAAAAAAAAACCTTCTTGGCTTTAAGAGAGGGGGAGAGTTCTTTAATAAAATCTTAAAGCTTACACCAAATTAAATGACTTGAAATGGGGGCTATTTGTATATCACATGGGCAAACAAGATCGTCTCCCGGAGGGTTAAAAGGGGAGGGGGAGGGCGGAAAGGATTCGTTCTGAAGCACACGGTGAGGTAGGTCAGGATGAGCTCACGCGATCGGAAAACTTTCTTTTGCAAACATTTCTGAAGAGAATGGTTCATCATTTAATACAGATGATATCATCTTCATAATAACTGTGCATCAGATCCTAAATCTACAGACATATGAAGTGAGTTTCTCCTTTACTTATGTATGCTCCTTCATATTTCTCTCTCCTTCTCCACCAGTATATTGTTCTTTCAGCTCCTCTGAGGGGCAAAGTTCCAAAGTTCCGACATTATTATTATTATTATCATTATTATTATTATTATTATTATTATTATTATTATTATTATTATTATTATTATTGTTGTTGCTCCGGGATTACCCGTGTAGCAGAAAGAGGTGAAATAAGGTGTGGGTGTTGAATGGGTCCAACTACGATATCAGCAATTGACTTAAAACTTTAAATAAAGGTTATATTTCTTTAGAGTCCGCCTCTGTGGTGTAGTGGTTAGCGTGATTAGCTACCACCCCCGGAGGTCCGGGTTCGATTCCCGGCTCTGCCACGAAATTTGAAAAGTGGTACGAGGGCTGGAACGGGGTCCACTCAGCCTCGGGAGGTCATCTGAGTAGAGGTGGGTTCGATTCCCACCTCAGCCATCCTGGAAGTGGTTTTCCGTGGTTTCCCACTTCTCCTCCAGGCGAATGCCGGGATGGTACCTAACTTAAGGCCACGGCCGCTTCCTTCCCTCTTCCTTGCCTATCCCTTCCAATCTTCCCATCCCTTCACAAGGCCCCTGTTCAGCATAGCAGGTGAGGGCGCCTGGGCGAGGTACTGGTCATACTCCCCAGTTGTATCTCCCGACCAAGAGTCTGAAGCTCCAGGACACTGCCCTTGAGGCGGTAGAGGTGGGATCCCTCTAAGGAGGGTAAACGGATGATGATGATGATATATTTCTTTAGAATTTCAAACTTAACATTTTTTTTCACTGAGTGAACATAACAACACGACAGGTACGAATAGCAATCTTGAAATAAGAATTGGAAAGTCCAACAATCGGTAATTTACAATTTTTTTGAGCTTCAGGCTTCAAATTGACAATTTCCGCAAATGTTGCGTTAGTCAGATAAGGAGAGATATCTCCCAAATACACAGTGTTCACTAGCACTAGGCTCCAACAGTAACAGTTGCGTTAGTCAGATAAGGAGAGATATCTCCCAAATACACAGTGTTCACTAGCACTAGGCTCCAACAGTAACAGTTGCGTTAGTCAGATAAGAGAGATATCTCCCAAATACACAGTGTTCACTAGCACTAGGCTCCAACAGTAACAGTTGCGTTAGTCAGATAAGAGAGATATCTCCCAAATACACAGTGTTCACTAGCACTAGGCTCCAACAGTAACAGTTGCGTTAGTCAGATAAGAGAGATATCTCCCAAATACACAGTGTTCACTAGCACTAGGCTCCAACAGTAACAGTTGCGTTAGTCAGATAAGAGAGATATCTCCCAAATACACAGTGTTCACTAGCACTAGGCTCCAACAGTAACAGTTGCGTTAGTCAGATAAGGAGAGATATCTCCCAAGTACACAGTGTTCACTAGCACTAGGCTCCAACAGTAACAGTTGCGTTAGTCAGATAAGGAGAGATATCTCCCAAATACACAGTGTTCACTAGCACTAGGCTCCAACAGTAACAGTTGCGTTAGTCAGATAAGGAGAGATATCTCCCAAGTACACAGTGTTCACTAGCACTAGGCTCCAACAGTAACAGTTGCGTTAGTCAGATAAGGAGAGATATCTCCCAAATACACAGTGTTCACTAGCACTAGGCTCCAACAGTAACAGTTTAGGGAGCTCTCAATATTATGGGAAATTTAGAAAAGAGCTTACCTGCTCTCCAACATGAACAGCCCGCTCAAGGCAACCTCACACAAAACCTTACGATCTCTGGCCTCTCTAGGCACAATTTACAATTAAAATTTGTTTTACACAGGGGTATCTTATTACTAGGGCCCGGATTTTTAGGTTCTTAAAAACCACGTTTTAGTTTTTTAATAGCTCAAAATAGTTTTTTAAAGTTTTTTTTTTTTTGCAAGTAGCTTTACGTCGCACCGACACAGATAGGTCTTATGGCGACGATGGGATAGGAAAGGCCTAGGAGTTGAAAGGAAGCGGCCGTGGCCTTAATTAAGGTACAGCCCCAGCATTTGCCTGGTGTGAAAATGGGAAACCACGGAAAACCATTTTCAGGGCTGCCGATAGTGGGATTCGAACCTACTATCTCCCGGATGCAAGCTCACAGCCGCGCGCCTCTACACGCACGGCCAACTCGCCCGGTTAAAGTTTTTTATCCTCCTGAAATAGTTTTAATGATCATTTCAATCATTACTAAAATTATACTATTCATTCAAACTTTTTTTGCAGTCGCTTAAGTGCGGCTAGTATCCAATAATCGGGAGATAGTGGGTTCGAACCCCACTGTCGGCAGCCCTGAAGATAGTTTTCCGTGGTTTCCCATTTTCACACCAGGAAAATGCTGGGGCTGTACCTTAATTAAGGCCATGGCCGCTTCCTTCCCATTCCTAGGCCTTTCCTATCCCATCGTCGCCATAAGACATATCTGCGTCGGTGCGACGTAAAGCAAATGATGACTTGCCTTTAGGCATCGCTACTTCTGAGATGCGTAAGCTTCTTAAACTGCCTTCAATACTAACTTGATTTATAGGGAAAACAATTTTAGTCTGTCGCATAATAGTGTGTATAGAGCTAAACAGCCGTAGCTGGCGGTAGTCGACCGTACACAATGAGAGATGCACTGAAGCTGGCAAGTTAGGCGGGCTTGTACCTGCTAGATACAGGTCAGTGAACGCCCGGGGGTTGTCACTTGTTTTGTGCTGTACCCTTATGGAATAGTATCGCATCATGTTGTTTCGCTCTCACTACTTATACTTACAAACCGCTTCCAGTTCCAAACCATGACGTCATTTCAAAAAGCCGTGCATAATGTTTATTTTTTTTTAATCATTCAATTTCATTAATATTTGGTACTTCTATTTCAAAATAACGTAATACCGTCTTGAATAGCCCATTTAGTTTTTTTAGGTTTTAACGTCTTATTTAGTTATTTTTAGGTTTTATAAGATTCGAGTAATTTACTCCAATGGTAATGAAATGGATAAGTAAGTTAAAATACTGCAGTTAGCTAGCAAGGAATAAAATAGTTTAAAACCTAAAAATCCGGGCCCTACTTATTACCCAACCTGCCCGCCTGGTGGCCATGTTCGTTAAGGTCTAAACGGTCTGACACCGAGGTTAGCCGGTTCGAGTCCCGTTGGTCGAAATTTTTTTCACCATCTGAATGTTGGCCGGCAGGGTAGGGGAGGTGGTGATATACAATTTCTAATCACTAGATTGCGTGCCAAAAGCCTGGATTAAATTCAAAACCTCTCCGCAGTGCTCATATGGAGTGAGGGCATGTGACGCT
This sequence comes from Anabrus simplex, assembly GCF_040414725.1. Classification (NCBI taxonomy): domain Eukaryota; kingdom Metazoa; phylum Arthropoda; class Insecta; order Orthoptera; family Tettigoniidae; genus Anabrus; species Anabrus simplex. The sequence continues at coordinate 59,928,630 of NC_090270.1, read as the reverse complement.
GTTGATGGTGATTCGTCCGTTGGATGGGGACGTTAAGCCTTGAGCTGACCCCTTGGTGCTATTCGACAGGAGTAGGCTATGTACCGGCACCGGGTTTCACCCTCTCCCTACTATCATATATCACGTCGTTCATTTCATCTCATTAACTCCTCTGATGAGGTTGACGTCAGGAAGGGCGTCTGGTTATAAAAACCCGCCACGACAGATTCATCTCACCTCATACCCGACCCCGTAGAGAAACGGGACAAGGGTTGGACAAACAACAAATAAAACTATTACCCATAAAACTATTACCCAACCTACTGGGCCTTTGTGGAAATAGAACAGGTTAAATTAATGGCCCGAACACAACATGAATGGAGGCGTATACTTTCACTCCCAGAAACTTTAATATAAAACCCTAATTGGGTTCTCGGCCCGATGATACAGAGGCTAATCCCAAGCTACTGAGGTGACTAGAATGAAGGTTAATGAAACGATTTACAGAAAAGAGAAACAGTTACAAAATCGTAGTCACCTCAAACCAAGTTGAAGGGGAACTCGAGAGGGTAACGCACTCTCTATCCCCAATTTACAGTTTTAAGAATTTATGACATTTTACATTAGCCGAAAGAAGGTTTACATTTTAGAAAACAGGTTACATAGTTAGAAATTTGGACCTTCACCTCGTGTAAGCCTGCGGAGGTAGCTACAGAAAAATAAGTCTGGTGGCCATTACCTTGGCTGCTGGTCTGCCTAGCGAGGAATGAAGCGCCTCGCCTCGTGTCTTAAAACACACACTCTCTCAGAAATACGGCGATCAAGAGACAAGGTAGCCAGAAAAACCGCAGTTTATACACGCGAGGGGACGGTTCTAGAGGGTTCTGTACTAATCCGGACACACCCTCTCAATTTTATTGGCAAATTCAAAAGGTACGTACACCCAAAGAACCAAAAAGAAGCCTGTGATAGGCTGAAAAATAATTACAGAAAATTCCTATTGGCCAGATTCAAACCTGGCGGAATGAGAAAGAAGTGTTGCAAACTTTGAAATATATATATATAAAATGAACGTTAATTTACTTGAGAAAACCCATAAACACAAAATTTCTTACAATACAAATTCTTTTACCTTGCACCAGAGTGCATGACCTAAGTTTTTGTAATGACCTCTATGGAGAAAAGTCCAAACTACTTCATGTACACCAAAACAAAATCAAACAAGATAAATCTAGCCAGTTTAGGAAACTTAGAAATGACAAACTTCTCAATTATACAGCAGTGATATCTGCTGATTAATGTCCAAACTTCATGCAGTAGCAGTTTCACGGTTTGTTGGATAGATAGAGTTCATTAAGGCGCTTCTTTTGAATGTGCGGAGTTGAGGTGTACCTCCCGGTACAATTATTTATTATTATTATTATTATTATTATTATTATTATTATTATTATTATTATTATTATTATTATTGCCGTGCGGTTAGGAGCGTGCAGCTGTGAGCTCGCATCCGGGAGATAGTGGGTTCAAACCCCACCGTCGGCAGCCCTGAAGATGGTTTTCCGTGGTTTCCCATTTTTCACACCAGGCAAATGCTGGGGCTGTACCTTAATTAAGGCGACGGCCGTTTCCTCCCCATTCCTGTCCCATCGTCGCCATAAGACCTATCTATGTCGGTGCGACGTAAAGCAACTTGCAAAAAAAGAAGTAAATTCTCCCAATATTGGAAGATGTTAAGCAAATAACTCAATCAATTCTTCTGTGGATTGTTCTTGTTGTTCCAATAGGCTTTCATTCTTTCCGAGAAGACTTGTCTACGTTCTGCCGACCACTTTGGTCTG